>NC_044976.1:20483023-21083023 GCF_008728515.1 Papio anubis
TGTCCTTGAAGGCCTACTCAAATGCCACCTACCCTGGGGGACGCCAGGACCACCTGTAGATCGTGTTCCCCCAGAGGGGTTCCTTGGGGACAGTGTAGCCCACGGCCTTGCTCTCCGGTGAGGGGTCCATCCGTTGGTGTTGCCTGGGGGAGCTGGGCCGTGGGGTTTGGAGGCTGGTGGGTCAACCCTGCTGGTGGGTTGAGCTGGACTGGGAAGTGCTGCTCAGGGGTGAGCAACCTCCAGGGGGGAGTGGGGAAGTAGAAGGGAAATATTCCCGGGCTTGGAGTTGGGGACCTGGAGCCCCCTCCCTATCCTCCCAGGGTCTTGGTTTCCTCATCCGTAGAAAAGGACTTGGGGTCCATTTGAAGGCCTACTCTCCAATACCAGAGGCTTAGCAGAGCTTTGGGCTTCTATTTCTTCCAGCTCCCTTCCCAGGAGCCGGGTGTAATGGGGGAAAGGGTTTACAGCGCTCTCACTGGGCTCTGGTTAAGTTTTCTACCCGGGGCTTTCACTGTAAGGAGTCACCAATGAAAATCTGCCAATGTGTTTCTTCTAGGGCTGCTGTTGAGGGTGTTTTCTGATTCATCACATGATCCCATTATGAGGAACCCCAGGAAAAATTGGCCGAGAGAATTCAATGTAGGCGATTTGCGTGAAGTCTGAGAAACTGGTATCATTTTATATTTTGGACACCGATTGTGTCTGTGAGTATGTGTGCCTGCTTGCCTGAGTGTTTATATCTTTGTTTTGCCCATGATGAAGCTCAAGGCTAAAACTATGACACACGACAGCATGGGACTTCCTGATCCAGGTCACCTCCCCTTCCCCTTGCCACAGGCCCCAGAATATAATTTTCATTTATTGACCTACTGCGCAGCATGAAGATACAGCCCTTTACCGATTTCCTCGTTTCCTTTGGGCCAGGGTGAAAACTGACTTTCAGAATGTGAACAAGGTGCATGATGGATCCATCCATTAGTGATGTCTGCCATGGGCACACGAAGGGAAGTACTGGTGCATATGCCTCATTTTTGCCTTCCCTCATTCAAGCAATGTATGATATTGTATCTAATCACATTTTCTATGTAACCATATATAATTTCATAAGCTGCCTTTAAACCTCTGTGGAACAAGTCTTCGTATTAATATTGGTAATTCATTGCAAATAATCATTAGGTTATTTAACATAGGTTATATTACTATGTCCTTACCATATCTCTGTAGGAGAAAATGGGTGGGTCGTATGGCACCTTTGTGTATATTTGAAAACTATGCCCCTCTGGGCAATCATGGCTTAGAGAGCAGAGCACAGGGTAGATTTTAGCCCCATTCACTTCATCACTCAGGTGTATTTGTTCAGTGCACAACCTTAACAACCACACACAGCAAGCCTCTTCAGTGTCTTGCCAAATCCCATGGTTATATCCTTCACTCCAAATCCAGTTCTCATTTTATTACATGCAGCACACAGACCATATTCTGAGTCTTGGACATCTATTCAGGCTCCAGGATGGTTGGTATTTGGTCTGAGGCTAAGTGAGGCAGTGGAAGGAAGAACAACGTAAACAACCTAGCTCGCATTTGTGCCACAAACAGGCAAGATCCCTGCGGGTGCCTGGCCCTGCCTGCCAGATTCCGGTGAGGATCCTGGGCTATGAATAGTCCCAGTGATGCCCTCTCAGAGGACCCACTGGACTTCCCGCAGGCCTGGTCCTTGGCCTCCACCCCACACTGGCCACTGGGAAATCAGGGACAAGACCTCTTCCCTGGCACCTTCATCCCGCACGTTTCTTCCCGCTCACTTTCCGCCCGGGATTACCGCCGGGGCTGGGCTTCTGCACGCGGCTGTTGCTTGGGCCCCCACGTGGGCTGTTTGAAAAACATCTCTCTGAAAGCAGAGAAAGTGTGAGCCGTCAAGAAGGAGGGTGTGGAAGGAGAGAGGTCCTCGGAGGAGGGGAAATTTACAGCATTCATTTGGCCGGTTCTAAGGACACCGTGAGGCCTGCATGAAATGCCTTCCGGAGGTGAACACGGGTATTTTACTGCCTAAAATTCAATGTCAGTGCTTCCATGCCCTTGGAGATTGCCTCCACCACCCCCTCCTGTGACAGATAAGGAAACTGAGGCCCATGACGGAAAGTGACTTGCCTAAGCCTGTATAGCTGAGTGAAAAATCTCAGGCACTGATGGGGGAGGTCCTGAGTGCATGCTAATTTCTCTGGACCTGATATGTCCATGATGTCAGGGCTGGAGATACAGGTGGATGCCCCGCTTGGCTCCCTGAACTGTCAGCCTACTATGTGCTTTCGCATAGGTTATATCACTGTGTTCTCACCGTGTCTCTGTAGGAGAAAATGGGTGGGTCATTACAGAGGCAGAAACTCAGGTTCAGGGTCGGGACCACTGCAGGCCCGTCGGGCACCTTTGTATGTATTACAAAAATTTTCCCCTCTGGGCAGTCATGGCTTGGTGAGCAGAGCCACAGAGGGCCAGAGAGTCTGACTCACTTTCCGAAGGTCACACTGCACCGCGGCAGAGGAGAAAGCCATGTGATCACGATCGGGAAGACCCTCTTCAGAGTTCAACAGTCTGGTTTCTGTGAATACCACTTACTGGCTCTGTGACCTTAGCCAGGTGACTTTGTCTCTCTGAGCCTCAATTTCCTCGCTGATAAAATAGGAGTAGTAACTGTAAGGCTGTTATGAAGACTTGGTAAGACAATGCAGAGAGGCACTTGGCACAGTCTTGGGATAGCCTCATGCCCATAAACAGTAGCGCCAATGTCAGTGTGATTATCACTACCAACAGGAGCAGGCTGTTACAGCAGACATTTGTCGGATTGGTTGCCAGAGTCCAGCTTCTGGATTCCTTGGGGCAAATGGCCATGCCCTCTGTGTGCCATCTCGGTGGGGATGCTGGCGATGGGGGTCATTCTAGGCGCTCCTCTCCTTCTGTGAGAATAGAGGGAGCCACAGTCCCCCTCCATCACCCCCATTCCAGCGCACACTCCCACTTGACCAGCTGCCTGTGCTCTGCTAAGTCTTTGAATCTTGAGCGCTGATCCAAGGTCAAAAGGAACAACGGCTGGGGATTTGTTGTTGTTGTTATGGTGGTTGTAGCAATGTCTTAATCGGCCTTTTCCTGTCATCAGATGCCCATGGATTTATTCATTCGGCAGCTATTCCCGGAGCGCCACTCAGAGCCAGGCACCGGGCTGGGGGCTCAGGTCCCAGAAGTGCCCACAACAGGCAGCTTCCTGCTCCCCTCATTCCAGTCCTTCCAGAGCCTCCCTGAGACCTGCCTCTCCTGAGCTCGCTCCTCCAGCCTCCTGTCAGTTCAGAGAGCCCCTGTGCTCCTTCTAGTACATTCCCCTCTGCTGTTGTCAGCCAGGGCTGACTTGGCTGCTGACGATGAGGGAGGCCTGGCTAATTCCAGGCTGTGGTGGGCTTGAACCTCACGCTTCTCTGTCTCCCATGCCTGGACTCTTCTTGCCATCATCCTCCCTCCTGGTACCCACAGTCATCTCTATGCCTGAGCCCTGCGGACCTTAAGGCTGACCTGGGTGGGACCAATCAAGTCACAGGATTTGTCTGAGAAGAACCAGGGTATAAACAGTTTTGTGGGTTTGAGATGCCATAAAACCATCCAACAATGACTTCCGAACTGTGGTGTCTGCAGAGATCCCTCCTGGGCTGTCAGGATTTGAGAGTGGGTTGGGGCAGTTGAGTACAAGGGCTCACTCCCCTCCCTACTCCCACACCTATTTTAACCAGAGTGGCTTTACCTAGCACAGCATTTAAGAGGCATGCACTCTGGGACCACGTTGCCTGGGCTTGGATCCCATCTCCACCATGCATGAGCTATAAGACCTTGGATGAGTCACATATCACTCTGCACCTCAGTTTCCTCCTCGGTAACATGAGAATGGAGAGACCTCAGAATGGTGCAGTGAGGATTCCAGGAACGTATGCTATAAAATGCTTCACAAGTGCTGGCCTGTGGTGAGTCTTCAATACACGCGAGCCACTGTTACTCTTTGCTTTTCCTATTGGGTTTCAGCGGAATATTCCGTAAGAAAAAAGAAGGGTCTTTTTTTGTCGTTTAAGAAATGCCTGGGAATCTGATCCCCCGAGCTCTCTTGGGCGTGACCCCCTAGACCCGCGTGGCGCTGGTGTCTTCCTCCAGCACAGCGCTCCTCTGGGATAACACCCAGCTCGAAAAAGCTGCTCTCCATTTGTGTGAAAAGTCACTCCTCGCTGATGCTCTCGCCCCAGGCCATTTCAGGACGTCTGGCCTTGTGGCCAACGTGGAGAAGCAGGTGGCAGCTGCCCCTGCTCTGGTGCTGAGCTCCCTGGGCAGCGGGATTCTGTGGGATTCTGTTCTGTCCTGCAAGATGGACCCTTTACACAGGCGTTTGGGCAACTGGGGCTTCGTTGGGCCCAGCTTCTCAACACATCAAAAAAGTTTTCTGGCTGATGTCGCTGGTGTGGGGTGGGGGTAGAGACCTCCCCTCCCCTCCCCTCCCCTCCTCTCCCCCTCACTCCCCTCACCTCTCTTCTCTCTCTGCCACTCCTGCGTTTGTTTGTTTGTTACCTTTTGCATGGCTTACTTTGAAACAATGAAACTTAAAAAGCACCGATTCTGGAGTCAGACACAAATGGTTCCTGTCCTGGCTTTGCCATTTACTGGCTGTGTGTCTTAGAACAAAGCACTCAACCTCTCTGTTCCTGTCTCTCCATCTGGGAAATAAGGATGGTGAGAAACTGAAGCAGCAGGGAGGACTGAGTGAGCTCATGCATGTGAAGCACCGAGTGAGTGCTCAGGAAATGTGAGTTTCTGGTTTTTTTTTTTTTAATTATTTAATTTTTATATAGAGACAGGATCTCACTATGTTGCCCAGGCTGGTCTTGAACTCCTGAGCTCAAACGATCCTTCCACCTCAGCCTCCTGAAGTTCTGGATTACAGGCATGAGCCACTGCTCCCAGCCAAATGTGAGCTTTTGTGAGACCTGGGTTTAATGTGGTACAGGAAGGAGAAGTAACTCCATAGGAGGGAGTCAGGGAAGACTTCTCAGAGGAGGTGATGTTTGGACTGAGTCTTGATGGATGTGTAGGAGACTGTCAGGAGAAGGGCAGCTCAGGCAGAGTAAGCCCAGAGGCCTGGAATTATCTGGTGTCTTGGGAACAGCATATCATTCCAGAGGGCTGAAAGGTGGGATGGGACTTTTGGGGGAAGCAGTTGGAGGCAAGGCCTGAGAGGTGAGCAGGGCCACATCATGTGGGGCCTTTGGGCCAGGTTAAATGTATCCTGAGGGCAGTAGGGAGCCATGGAAGGGTTTGAGCAGGGGAGTGACCTGGTCTGCTGTAAGTTCTAGAAAGACAACTCAGCAGTGGCATGGAGAATGGGCTGGAAAGGGGGACTCTGCAGCCCCTTGCAGTCACGGTGATGAGGCTCAGAAGGAGACAGGATGTCAGCAAAGCCCTTTGACCTGGGCCTGGCAGTCGTCACTCTGGTCCCATCTGGTCAGGGTGGCCGAGCTGACCTCCACCCCACGGCCCGAGGCCGCTGCTCTGAAGGCCCGCCGAGCTGGCTGGAGAAGAGGCTGACTCCAGCCTGCAACGGGGAAGTAGAAATATTTGCTCAGCTGCAAGAACAAGCTCGAGTCTCTCCTTCCACACGAAGGGGAAAGACGCTGCCTGGGCTGGGGTCTGTCCACCGTTCTCCCTCGGATCCCAGAGCTCGCCCCCGCCCCTCCATTTCTGCCTTTGAGCCATCCAGAAAAAGTGTCCCTGCTCTTCCCTGCAACAGCCACTCAGAGCTCTGAAGTCAGCAAAAGTGACCTTTTTCCTTTTCTTCTCCAATTGAACACACCCAACTCTTTCATCTTTCTCTCATGTGACAGGGACTGACCTTTATTTTTATTTTTAGAGAAATGTCCAGATTCAGCAGCCATTGATTCAAATCTTTTTTTGTTTTTTTCAACTAGCTGACACAGACAAGTCACCATAAGGGTTTAGAGCCAGGACTTTGATGTGAGGCAGCCTGGGCTTGAATCCCAGCCTGAGCTCTGCCACCTCTCTGCTGTGTGACCTTGGACAAGTCACTTAATCTTTCTGACCCTCACTGGGCCTTTTCTCTAAGGAGGTATTTATAACCTTTTCTCAAAGAGTTGTTGAAAGAGCCAATGAGCAAGTATTTACAAAGTGCTTAGGACAGTATCTGGCATGTAGTAGGTGCTCAGTAAATAGTAGCTACTATTGTCTATGTCCCTGGACACCTCAGTCCCTCTTCAGCTTCCTTTAACGCATGGTACTAGGCAGCTGTGCATTCATCAACTGCCAGGCCTTGATTCAACACTTCTGGGCTTGGAGGACTCTAAGATGGTCCCTCCCTAGGGGACAGGCATGGTGGCTCACGTCTGTAATCCCAGCACTTTGGGAGGCTGAGGTGGGAAGATCACCTGAGCCCAGGAGTTCAAGACCAGCCCGGGAACAGAGCAAGACCCTGTCTCTACAACAATTTTAAAAATTAGCTGGGTGTGGTGGTGCATGTGCCTGTAGTCCTAGCTACTCAGGAGGCTGAGGTAGGAGGATTGCTTGAGCCCAGGAGGTCGAGGCTGCAGTAAGCTGAGATCACACTCCAGCCTGGGCAACAGACCCTGTCTCAAAACAAACAAAAACAAAAACAAAAAGTAAAAAAAAAAAAAAGATGATCCCCAGTGATTTTTACCTATTTTTATTTTTACTTTTATCTCCTGCTATTATGCCTTGTGTCATCCCCTCCCCTTGAATTTGGGAGGATCTGTGACTTGTTTCTAACCAGCAAAGGTGACAGGAAGTCGCTTCTGGGATGATGTTTGGTAAGACTGTAACTTCCTTCTTGCTGGTAGCCTCTGTCCCTGGCTGGCTTGCTGCAGCCAGCCGCTATGTTGTAAGCGGCCCCATGGAGAGGCCCGTTTGGCAACGAACTGAGGGTGGTCTACAGCCAATACTAGCAAGACAACCTACAAGGAACTGAATGCTGCTGTGATACGATGAAGATTAAAAAAATATATTTATTCTTCATCTCTGATTCCTGGCTCAGAGCTTCTAAAATGCTTATAATTTCCTGCATGATGGGATGATAGGAGCATCTGTTGTTATAATAGTTGGTCTTAGTCCTTGGTTCCTGGTGTAAGAGCTTTTAAGACCCTTGGAATCTCTGGAGTGATGAATGTCTTTTGTATGCTGATGAGATGACTGGTGGTTGGGGTTCCCTAGATAGCTTCAGGGTTGGGGCTGGTTGCCAGAAAGACTGAGGCAAGATGAGAAGGTTGGAACTTTCAGCCCTATCCCCCAGAGCTCTGGGGAAGAAAGGAGGGCTGGAGATTGAGTTTATCACCAATGGCCAATGATTTGATCAATCGTGCCTACATAATGGGACCTCCATAAAAACCCTAAACAACAGGTTTAGAGATCTGGGTTGGTGAACACATTTAAGTGCTGCCAGGGAGGTACACTGAGAGGGCACGGAGGCTCTGCACCCTCCCACGACACACCCTGCCCTATGCAACTCTTCCATTTGGCTGTCGCTGAGTTGTATTCTTTATAATAAACCAGTAATAGTAAGTAAAGTGCCTTCCTAAGTGCTGTGAGTCTTTTTTTTTTTTTTTAATAAAAAATAGAAGTTTTTTTATTGAGTTCTTTAAATTATTACTCCATGTTTTTCTTCTTCTTGGAAAAGTTTTTAAATCAACCACTCATAATTTGACCAAAATTTTAAAAAACTGATATTTTGTAAATGTGTCACAGACACATGGGACAGAATCCTGCTTTTTGTAGAGGACCTTAATCTGAATAAAGTCATGAGTTTTTCAGTAAATCTCCACTGAGTTTTCTGGTAATGTTACAAAAACGGGCCCATCACTGTCCATTGGAAATGGGTTAAATAGATAGGTATTCTTTCAGTTTATCCATGATTTCATTCATCTTGTTGCCTGGAATTAACATCACAGTTCGCCAGGGTGTCATCGGTATGTCATCAAAAGACCATTTGCCTCCCAGACAAGTGTCACTCTCCTCCTGCACTGAGTAGTTGAACTTCAGAATTGCCTTCTCATAGAAAAGTTCTTCCTCTGCATTTGCAAACATGAATGCAGCTTTCTTTTTGTTGCTAGGTTTCTTTTTTGGAATTGTTTTTTCCTGCTTCCACAAATGTCTTACTAATCAGAAGGTAAAAGTAGCACTTCCCACATGGTTTATTGGTTCTGTGTGCCTCTGCCAGTTCTTTCTGAAGCTGCTGGTACATGGGCAGAGCGATCTGTGGAGGGATATTAATGAATCTTTCACTTAGGAGAAGGCCCACAGGCTTGGTGGTGTCATTTAAAAACTTGTCCAGCTGTTCAACCATGCTCTTTTCACAGTTCTTCTCACAGAAGCTTAGAATCAACTCTTGAATTTGTTCAGCACACTGGGTATCCTTTCTTTCAGTTAAATTTAAAAGGCTTATGAAACCAAAAACCTCATCTTCATCCACATCGTATTCACTGTCTTCTGAAACATCCGTTTGCTTAATCACACTCACAATATGGTTCTGTTGAATTAAGAGATCTGTTAGTTCTGCAGTGTTCACAGGATCCTTTAGAAAAAGCTGCTGCAGTAATTTCTTAATTCCATCATAATCATTATCTGATAGGGAGTAAGCTTCAAATTCAATATTCACTTTCTCGTCAGTGACGTCATCCTCTTCATCCTCTTCCTCGTCACTGTCATCATTGTTTTCATCCTTATCCTCAACTTCATCTTCCTCTTTGTCATCACACTGGACTAGGGGGTCTGGTGACTGCGGAACCCCACTTTCCACAGCCCGCTGCTTAGACCTGGATGCCATGTTACTGCTCACCTCTGTGAGTCTTTCTAGCAAATTATAGAGAGGTGGTCATGGGAACTCCTGATTTATAACTTGTTGGTCAGAAGTACAGGAAGCCCAGGACTTGCAATTGGTGCCTGAATGGAAGCAGTCTTGCCAGACCGAGCCCTTAACCTGTGGGGACAGATGTTAACTCCCAGTAGTTAGTGTCAGACTTGAATTGAATCACTGGACACCTACTTGGGATCTGGAGAGTTGGAGAACTGGTTATTGTGGTATGGAAAAAAAACTCCTACACATTTGGTGTGAGAGATGTTGCACTATAAAATACTTCAGCCCTGCCAACAACCACATGAGCTTGGAAGTGAATTCTTCCCCAGTTGGTCCTTCAGATGAGACCTTGACCTTGGCTGACATGTCAATTGCAGCTTTACATAGGACTCAGGTAAACCATGCCCAGACTCCAGACCCACAGAAACTGTGAGATAATAAATGTTTTTAATTTATTTATTTTTATTTTTTTGAGATAGAGTTTCACTTTGTTGCCCAGGCTGGAGTGCCATGGCATAATCTCAGCTCACTGCAACCTCTACCTTTTGGGTTCAAGCGATTCTCATGCCTCAGCCTCCTGAGTAGCTGGGATTACAGGCGTGTATCACCACGCCTGGTTAATTTTTTGTATTTTAGTAGAGATGGGGTTTCATCATGTTGGCCAGGCTGGTCTCGAACTCCTGACTTCAAGCGATCCACCTGCCTCAGCCTCCCAAAGTGCTGGGATTACAAGTGTGAGTCACTGTGCCTGGCCATAAATGTGTTTTAAAAGCACTAAATTGCCTGGGCGCGGTGGCTGATGCCTGTAATCCCAGCACTTTGGGAGGCCAAGGCAGGCCGATCACAAGGTCTGGAGATCGAGACCATCCTGGCTAACATGGTGAAACCTCGTCTCTACTGAAAAAAAAAAAAAAAAAAAAAAATTAGCCAGGCGTGGTGGCAGGTGCCTGTAGTCCCAGCTACTTGGGAGGCTGAGGCATGAGAATCGCTTAAACCCAGGAGGTAGAGGTTGCAGTGAGCTGAGATTGTGCCACTGCACTCTAGCCTGGACGACAAAGCAAGACTCTGTCTCAAAAACAAACAAGCAAAAAAGCACACTAAGTTAATGGTAATATTGTTATTCAGCAACAGAGAACTCATACATTTGAGAGTGCGTTCGAGCAAAACCACAGTGGGCTGGCAGAGCTCTAAACTCCTCACACCAGCCGATGTGGCATCATGGGGATACTGTTAGTGAAGTGGTTTTACTAAACAACAACAGCAGCTTATGATTATTGAATGCTTGCCATGTTCCTTGCTCTATGCCAAGCCCTTTACATGTTTTATTTCATTTAGTCTTTGACATAACCCTATGAACAACAACTATTACCCCACTTGTCACCTGGGAGGGCGAAGGATTTTTGATTTTGAGATGACCTCCTCATCAGCAAGGGATTTGGCCAATTCCCCTTTGACCTGTCTAAAGACAAACACATTTCATCACTGCGAATGCTAGCTTTTTTTGTTTAATAAACATTTTATCCTGAAAAACATTTAGAGTTACAGAAAAGTTGTAAAGATAGTACAGAGAGTCCTTGTATACCTTTCACTCCATTTCTCTTAATGTGAGCATCTTGCATTACCATGGCACATTTCTCAAAACTAAGACATCACCGTCGGTACATTACTCTTAACTAAACTATAGATTATTCAGGTTTCACCCGTTTTTCAGTGAATGCCTTTTTGCCATTCCAGGATTCAATCCAGGATCCCACATTGCATTTAGTAAGCATGGATTTTTTCTTCCCTGGACTCAAGCCAGTCTGGTCTCACACGATGAGTGTGTAGCCCTCTGTTGCCATGCGTTGACCCTAATCCTCGCAAAAGAACAACTCTGGCATCACTGAATTAAGGGCGTGTTTGCTTTTTTCCTGAGCAAGGAAAGAATGTCCCATATTGGCTAAGAACACCTTGGTCTGAACCATTTGGGTAGTTGACTGATGTCAACCCTTAAATAATTTTGCTCTGGTACCCACATTTTTGAAATTTCTGAAACAGGGGGAGGAGATGTCAGGTCATCACTCAGCACACACTGTCTCACAGTTCCAGAGGCTGGAAGTCCAAGGTCCAGGTGTCAGCAGGGTCGGTTCCTTCTGAGGACTGTGAGGGAGAATCTTCCAGGCTCTCTCTTAGAGACAGAAGGAGGGGCCCCTGAAGGTCATCTGCTCCTCTTGTCCCCTCTTCCCACCAAACGTTGACTGAGCATCTCAGCATCTCCGTTGTCAGTTATAGGACTCCTCTAGTCACAAAAGATAAAGGCACCCCAGCTGATCTAGAGGAAAAATAAAGGGAGACTTTTTAAGGGACTCAGTTCACATCAAAGTCCAAGTGAGGGAGAACCTTCCAGGCTCTGATGGTTTCCTGGCAATCTTTGGCATTTCCTGGATTGCAGAAGCGTCACCCCCATCTCTGTCTTTATTTTCACATTGCATTCTCCACATGTGCATGTCTCTGTGCCCAAAATCTCCCCGATTTATAAGGACACCAGTCACATTGGATTAGCCACCCTATTCCAGGATGACCTCATCTTAACTAAGTACATCTACAACAACCTTATTCCTAGATTAGGAAATTCTGAGGTGCTGAGGGTGAAGACTTCAACAGATGAATTTGGGTGGGGTGGGGGAAACACTATGGAACACATAATACTATCTGTGATTTCTCCCTGTGTCTTGGGCTTCCCACAGCCGGTGGCTGGGCCCCTAGAGGGAGCACCCCAGGGCGGGTGTCCTGAGAAGGACAGCGGGGGCTGCAAGGATTCTGACCTCCCCTCCGAAATCACACAGCATCCCTTCTGCTGCGTTCTGTTGGTTAAAAGTGAGTCATGGAGCCTGTGCAGGTCCAGGGGAGGGGCCCCACAACGGTGTGAATTTTGGGAGGTGTGCTGGGAGCTGGCTTTCGAACCAGCTACCCCAGGTTCATGGCAGGCTAACATCCTGAATCCCAGATTAAAGCGTGTTCTGTTCCCTGATTTTTGTCCCTCTGGTTAGCTCCCAGGGGTAATTGCTCAATAAATTGTTGTGGCCTGGAATTTTATCGTGACGGGATCTGTTCCATCAGCAGGAAAGTGCCAGCTCCCACCGCTTCTCTAGTGCACTCCCTGCCTCTTTTCCTTGGGAACCCAAGCCTGGCAGGGGCCAAGTCCTAGGACCGGAAGGACCCGAAGCTGGAACACAATGGGCTGCTTTTTCCTGCCCACACACCTGGGCCTGGCACTCAGGGGGAAAAGTGCCCCAGGCAGGCGGGCTTGCCAGACTTAGAAAGAAGGAGACCGAACTTGAAATGTTTTCTAAATCCTCCAAATGGAGCTTCTGCAGCACCGGTACCAGCTTCCCCCATCCCTACCCCGGGAGAGAGGAAAAGCAGGGAGAGGAAGAGAAGGAGTAGGTTTCCAGTCTGTTTATATTTCAGGCTATTTTGGAACCCCCTGAAGGCACTCATACACAGGGGCACATTTAAATGCACCAGGAAGTGCTCCCGGAATGGAAACTGGAGTCGGCGGAACTCTGGGGCACTGCACTGCCCGCTCTGTTCTGCTGTCCCTCAAACAACCAGCAATTCAGCCCCTTCAATGCTCAACTCAAAGCCTCTCAACGGAAGGGCTTCTGGAGGTCATCTAGCTCCTTCCATACCCCTTTCCCACCAAACATTCACTGAGCATCTCAGCATCTTCGTTGTCAGTTACAGGATTCTTTGGGTCACAGGGAATAGTGGAAAGGTACCCAGGCAGATCTGGATGAAAACTAAAGGGGGATTTTTTGAGGGGCTCAGTTTACATCAAAGTCCAAGGAGAGTTTGGCTTCAGGTACGGTTGAATCCAGCTGTTCCAACCATGTCGTCAAGGGTGGGTCTCTGAATATCCCTCAGCTCTGCTCCCTCCATGGTAGCCTCATTCTCAGTATTATAAGGAGGCAAGGTGCCTGCCAGCAGCCCCAAACCTTTGTCAAGTCCCTCAGAAGACCTTGGGATGTGAGTTCCCATTGGCCAGGCTTAGTCACATGCACTGCTATCCTTACCATCTGGGAGTGGAGTCAACTCCACCCGAAGCTCAGAGGTCCCTCTTCCACCAAACCCTTATACCCAGACACCAGGCAGCAAAAAAAAAAAAAAAAAAAAGGGGGTACCCATGCTGTCTGCTTATATCCCTCTAGTGATGTAGGACTCATCAGCCTGGGGGCATCCCTGTCCTCTGATAACTTTATTCAGATTTCAATATTTCATACCATACTTCAGTGCAATTTATTTGTTTGCCTACATCCCTTATTGTACTCCTTTGTTTCTGTATCTTCAGCACAAGGCCCCCACAGAACAGGTGCTCAATAAATGTTTATCAAATGAAGGATTAATATCTTCCATTACTAAGCACATACGATGTGCCAGGTGTTTGATGCATATTATCTCATTTGATCCTCGTGACCACTGTCTTAGCTAAAGAGCATCGTCCTGTTTTTGTATATGAAGAAACAGGTTCAGACAGGTTAAGAAGTCACCTTACCGAGGTCATCCAAGAAGAAGACAGTGGAGCCAGGATTCGAGCCCAGGTCCTTTTGACTTTAACCTGATATGGACGTGGGAAAAGCCAGGAAAGAAGGGCAGAGGACAGGAAAGAAGAAGAAGAGCAGAGACAGCAGGGGAGGAAAAGAGGACAGAGGAAGGGGAGTGGGAGGAAGCTGTGAATGTTAAAATTTCTTCCTCTGATGGTTATAATTATTATTATTTAAAGACACAGTCTTGTTATATTTCCGAGGTTGGATTAGAACTCTTGCTCAAACTGCTAAAGTTTGAGTGGTCCTTCTGCCTTCTGCCAGAGCTACTGAGCTGGGAACACAGGTGTGCGCCACTGTGCCCAGTGGATGGTTGTTCTTTCTTTCTTTATTTTTTCTTTTGAGATGGAGTCTTACTCTGCTCACCCAGACTGGAGTGCACTGGCCTGATCTCGGCTCACTGCAACCTCCACCTCCCAGGTTCAAGTGATTCTCCTGCCTCAGCCTCACCAGTGGCTGGGATTACGGGTTCACGTCACCACACCCGGCTAACTTTTATTTTATTTTATTTTATTTTTTAAGTAGAGATGCAGTTTTACCACATTGGCCAGGCTGGTCTCAAACTCCTGGTCTCAGGTAATCCACTCGCCTTGGCCCCCCCAAAGTGCTGGGATTATAAGTGTGAGTCACTGTGCCTGTTATTCTTAATTTGCTTTTTGGTCACTGACTCCTTAAGGAATCTGATCCAAGTTAGTACTTTTTGGCATGGCAATGCACCAAAGTACCACACAATAAGAATATTAAATCGAAGTAAATGTCATCCATATACTGACATAGTACATTAAGAGTATTAAGTTCAGTAAATGAAGAAAAAAGATGATATTTTATTTGGGGTACAGTTCGAAAATAATTTCAGCTTGGGAATTTTGTGGTGGGGTAAACTGCTTATCTTATCAGTACTGTTTTTGTTTAACAAGCCTCAAATCATTTTGTGCCACACTTGCAGAGAATTTAAAAAAAAAAGACTCAAATCTCTGGGTCACCAGAGTCCCTCATTTTAATAAATGATTTTCTGTTTTGCTTGATAATGGCATTAATAGAATAAGAAAGGAGAAACAGAAGACCAAAACCGGTGACCAAGGATTACACCTGGCAGGTCTACAGTGTCCCCAAGTCATGTCATCGTCATTGGATTTGCTTTTTGAATTCAGAATAGGTGTTGGGTTGGAGGGTGGGCTCTTTGTCTTCATTGCTGTGATGTTTGGAATACAGAAAAACTATGGAAAATAGGATGGAGGTCAACAGCCTCCTAATACTAAAACTGGGCAGAGACACAACAGGAAAAGAAAATTTCAAGCCGATATCTGTGATGAATATCAATGCAAAAATCCTCACCAAAATACTGGCAAATCAAATCCCGCAGTACATCAAAAAGCTCATCCACCATGATCAAGTAGGTTTTATCCCTGGGATGCAAGGTTGGTTCGATATATGCAAATCAATAAATGTGATTCCTCACATAAACAGAGCTAAAGACAAAACTACATGATAATCTCAATAGATACAGAAAAGGTTTTCGATCAAATTTAACATCCATTCATGTTAAAAACTCTCAATAAACTAGGTATTAAAGAAACATACCTCAAAAGAATAAGAGCCATATATGACAATTTAACAGCCAACATCATAATGAATGGGCAAAAGCTGGAAGCCTTCCCCTTGAAAACTGGCACAAGACAAAGATGCCCTCTCTCACCACTTCTATTCAACGTGGTATTGAAAGTCCTGGCCAGGACAATCAGGCAAGAGAAAGAAAGGGCACCAACACCACTGAAAGAAATAAATAGGAAGAGAGAAAGTCAAACTATCCTTGTGTTTGCAGATGACATGATCCTATAGCTTGGAAAATATCTAGGAATACAGCTAACTAGGGAGGTGAAAGATCTCAACTAGGAGAACTACGAAACTCTGTTCAAAGAAATCAGAGATGACACAAACAAATGCAAAAACATTCCATGCTTATGGATAGAGAGAATCAATATAGTAAAAATGACCTACCTACAGCAATTTATAGATTCAATGCTATTCCTATTAAACTACCATTGAGATTCTTCACAGAACTAGAAAAATCTATTTTAAAATTCATATGGAACCAAAAAGGAGTCTGAATAGCCAAGACAATCTTAAACAAAAAGAACAAAGCTGCAGGCATTATGCTACTCTGCTTCAAACTACACTACAGGGCTACAGTAATCAAAACAGAATGGCACTGGTACAAAAACAGACCAAAAGACCAAAGGAATAGAACAGAGATCCCAGAAGTAAGACCACACACCTACAACTATCTGATCTTTGACAAAGCTGACAAAAACAAGCAATGGGAAAAAGAATAAATGGTGCTGGGATAACTGGCTAGCCATATGCAAAAGATTAAAACTGGACCCCTTTTTAAACACAATATACAAAAATTAACTCAAGATGGATTAAAGACTTAAATGTAAAACCCAAAACTATAAAAACCCTGGAAGACAACCTAGGCAATACCATTCAGGACATAGGCACAGGCAAAGATTTCATGACAAAGATGTCAAAAGCAATTGCAACAAAAGCAAAAATTGACAAATGGTATCTAATTAAACTAAAGAACCTCTGCACAACAAAAGAAACTATTAGCAGAGTAAACAGACAACCCACAGAATGGGAGAAAATTTTTGCAAATTATGCATCTGACGAAGGTCTAACATTCAGCATCTATAAGGAAGTTGAACACATTTCCAAGAAAAAAAACAAACAACCCCATTAAAAAGTGGGCAAAGGACATGAACAGACCCTTTCAAAGAAACCATACATGTGGCCAACAATTATATGAAAAAAAGCTCAATACCACTGATCATTAGAGAAATGTGAATCAAAACCACAGTGAGATACCATCTCAGACCAGTCCGGATGGCCATTATTAAAAAGTCAAAAGAAAAAATAACAGATGCTGGCAAGGTTGTGGAGAAAAAGGTGCACTTATACACTGTTGATGGGAATGTAAATTAGTTCAACCGTTGTGGAAGACAGTGTGGCAATTCCTCAAAGAACTAAAGACAAAAATACCATTCAACTCAGTAATCCCATTACCAGTTATATGCCCAAAGGAATATATACTCTTCTATTATGAGGACACATACACATGTATGTTAATTGCAGGACTATCCATGATAGCAAAGACATGGAATCAACCTGAATGTCTATCAATAGTAGACTGGATAAAGAAAATGTGGTACATATACACCACAGAATGCCATGCAACCATAAAAAGGAGCTAGATATTGTCCTTTGTAGGGACATGGATGTTGCTGGAGGCCATTATCCTTAGCAAACTAACACAGGAAAAAAAAAAAAACAAATACTGCATGTTCTAACTTATAAGTGGGAGCTAAATGATGAGAACACATGAACACAAAGAGAGGAACAACAGACACTGGGGCCTATTGGAGGGTGGATGGTGGGAGGAGGGAGAGGATCAGGAAAAATAACTAATGGGTACAAAACTTAATTCCTGGGTGATTCCATAATTTATATAATAAACTTCCATGACACAAGTTTACCTATGTAACAAACCTGCACATATACCTCTGAACTTAAAATAAAAGGGTTTTTTTTCTTTTTTTTTAAAAAAAGAAAATAGAGTGGAGGCTCCAGATGACAGGTGAATAGGCAGGGGTCTTTCTGTGCATAGTTTCAGGGCTTTTGAATATTCCCTAAGTCCCATAAGCATATAAGCATGTGAAAAAATTGCCCAAGATGAGAAGAACCACCCCAAAGCATGAGAGAGAACAGTACTCAACACTCACACAGAGTATGCAACAGAGCCTATTCTCATCTGGCAATTGGAAAACCTCATAACTCATGGGGCACTGGGGAGAGTACTCAAAAGAGTCTTGCTTCAACAGTGGGAATAATTATCCCTTTACAAAATGCAGCTCTCGTCACTCCTAACAAATCTAAGAAGCAAGACAAAATTGAACTATTTTCCAGCAATTTAATTGTGTCCCAGAACAAAGATCAAACATTTTTATAAAAAATACAAAAATAGGCAGCACCCAATAAGGTCAAATTCACAATGTCTGGCATTTGATAAAAAATTTCCAAGCATTTAAAGAAACAGGAAAATGCAACCCCAAAAGGAGGAGAAAAGTCAATCAAAACCAACCCAGAACTGACACAGAGGTTTGAATTAGCAGACAAAAAACATTCGAAAGATTATTATAACTGTATTCTATTTGTTAAAGAAAAATGAGAGGAAAGATTGAACAGGTTAAGTGGAGTCAGAGAAGATATCAAAAGGACCCAAATAAAAAATCTGTTAAAATGACAACATCTGAGATGAAAAATACACTGGATGGGAATAATAGCTGACTAGACATTGTAGAAGAAAGGATCAGTGGACTTGAAGATACATAAATAAAAATTATCCAAAATGAACCACAGAAAGTCAGGTGAGGTGGCTCATGCCTGTAATCCCAGCACTTGAGAGGCCAAGGTGGGTGGATCACTTGAGGCCAGGAGTTCAAGGCTAGTCTGGCCAATATGGTAAAACCCTGTCTCTACTAAAAATACAAAAATTAGCTGGGCATGGTCGTACCTGCCTATGGTCCCAGCTACTTGGGAAGCTGAGGCATGAGAATTGCTTGAACCCAGGAGGCAGAGGTTTCAGTGAACCAAGATCATGCCTCTGCACTCTGGCCTGGGCAACAGAGCGAGACCCTGTCTCAAACAAAACAAAACAAAACAAAACAAACAAAAGCCAAAATGAACCACAGAGAAAAAAGATATTCAATTTAAAAAAAATTGAACAAAGTATCATTGATCTGTGGGATAACTTCAAGCAGCCTAATACATAGGTAAATGGAGTTCCCAAAGGAGAGGAGAGAAAGGGGGTAAGGGAAAGCAAAAAATCATTGGAAAGAAAAATACTCCAAGAAAAAATGATTGTATTTTTTAAAATTTGAGCCAAGACTTCCACTGAACTCCAAGCACAGAAGCATGAGGAAAACTATACCAAGTTACACTGTAATCAGATTGCTCAAAACCAATGGGAAAGAGAAAATCTTAAAAATAGCTGGAGGACAAAAAGACAACGTACAAAGGAATGAAGATAAAGATGACAGCAGATTTCCAATTGGAAACAATGCAAGTGAGAAGACAGTGGAGCAATGTCTTTAAAGTATTAGACAAATTAAAAAGTATTGATCTAGAATTCTATACCCAGAAAAATATCTTTTAAAAGAGAAGGTAAAATGAACACTTTTTCAAGGCCAGGTGCAGTGGCTCTTGCCTATAATCCCAGCATTTTGGGAGGCCGAGGTTTGCAGATTGCTTAAATCCAGGAGTTCAAGACCAGCCTGGGCAACACAGTGAAACCCTGTCTCTATAAAAAAATTAGCAGGCACAGTGGCTTGCACCTCTGGTCCCAGCTACTCAGGAGGCTGAGACGGGAGGATTGCTTGAGCCTGGGAGGTTGAGGCTGCAGTGAGCCATGATTGTACCACTGCACTCCAGCCTGGGCAACAGCCTCAGACCACGTCTCAAAATATATATATTATAAAGACTTTTTCAGACATACAAAAGCCAAAATAATTCACTACCAGCAGACTCACACAGTAAGAAGTGTTCAAAGAAGTTCTTCAGGCAGAATTAAAAAATGATATTGTGTGGGATATGAAATTACACAGAAGAATGAAGAGCACCAGACATGATCACTCTAAAGATTAAAAATACAAACTTTTTTCTTATTTAAATCTCTTTAAAAGATAACTACTTACACCTGTTAGAATGACTGTTAATGAAAAAGGTGAAAGAGAACAATTGTTGGTGAGGATGTAGAGAAAATGGAAACTTGTATGGGATTGGTAGCTATGTAAACTAGTATAGCCATTATGGAAAACAGTATGGACGTTCTTCAAAAAACTAAAAATAACACTACCACATGATCCAGCAATTCCACTTCTGAGAACATATCCAAAGGGATTGAAGTCACTGAAGAGACATCTCCATTTCCATGTTCATTGCAGCATTATTCACAATTCATTATTGCAGATGAGATATGGAATAAATACAAGTGTCCATCAGTGAATGAATGGTAAAGAAAACATGGTATATAAACATAATGGAATACTATTCAGCCTTTAAAAAGAGGAAAATGCTGTCATTTGCAACAACATGGAGGAGCCTGGAAGGCCTTATGCTAAGTGAAATAAGCCAGGTACAGAAATACTACATGATATCACTTATATGTGGAATCTAAAATAACTGAACTCATAGAATCAGAGAGTTCAATGGTGGTTACCAAGGACTGGGGTGGGAGGGCAGGAAATGGGGAGATATTGGTCAAAAGGTACATTTCCATTAGACTAGAGGAATAAGTTTTGGAGAACTGTGGTACAACATGGACTATAGTTAATAATCATGCATTGCATATTTGAAAATTGCCAAGAGACTAGATTGTAAATGACCTCACCACAAAAATAAGTATGTGAGGCAATGAAATCATACTGTACCCTATAAACACATACAATTATTATTTGTTAATTTTTAAAAAATCTAAGAGATATCTGACTAAACAAAATCAATAACAAGATAATGAGGAATTCATAGCATAGATAGAGGTAAAATGTATGAAAATAGCACAAATGCTGAGAGAGGAGAAATGAAAGAATACTATTTTAGGGTTCTTATACTATTTGTGAAATGGTATAATATTCCTTGAAGGTAGGATGATAAGTTAAATATGCATACTGTAGACCTTAAAGCAATGACCAAGATAGCAAAACAGTTGTAGCTAATAAGCAAATAAAGAAAAGAAAACAAAATTAATTAATCTAAAAAGAGGGGGAAAATAGAGGAGAAAGGGAACAAAGAACGAATGGGACAATTAGAAAACAAACACTAAGATGCTAGATTTGAACCTAACTATATCAATAATAGTATTAAATATAAGTGATCTGAACATCTCCATTAAAAGATAGAACTGTTAGGTTGGATGAAAAAGTAAGACTCAACTATATGCTGCCTATAAGAAACCAACTTTAAATATGGGGACACAAATAGGTTAAAAGTAAAATTATAGAAAAATAAATATCGTCTTAACACTAATAAAAAGAAGGCTGCAATGGCTATATTAATGTCATACAAAGTATATTTCAAAGCAAATAATTTGACAATGGATAAAGAAAGTCATTTCATAATAATAAAGAGGTCAATTCATCAAAAGGACATAGCAATTCTAAGTATATATGCACCTTATAAAGAGGTTAAAGTAGAAGAAACAGAAACTGATAGAATTCCAAGGAGAAACAGACAAATCCACAGTTATAATCAGAGATTTCTATACTCCTCTTTCAAGAATTGATAGGACAAGTGGAAAAAAATCAGTGAGTGTATAGAAAGTCTGAACAGAATTATCAACCAACTTGATCTAATTGATATTGATAGAACACACCACTCAAAACAGTAAAATACATATTCTTTTCAAGTATACATGAAATGGTTGCAAGATGGACTATATTCTCAATATAGTCTCAATAAATTTAAAGTGATTCAAGTCATAAAAGAATGTTCACTGATTATGATGGAATTAAATTGGAAATCAATAAGAGAAAGATCTCCAGAAAATCCTCCAAATACTTGGAAATGAAATAACACACTTCTAAATAACTCAAGGCTCAAAGAAGAAATCAAAAGGAAAATTAGAAAATATTTTAATGGAATGAAATTAACAACACAACATATCAAAATTTGTGGGATGCTGATAAAGCGGTTCTTAGGTGGAAATTTGCAGCACTAATATGTTACTAGAAAAGGAAAAAACATCCCAAATCCTGAATCTCAACTTCCACCTAAAGAAACTAGAAAAACAGGAGTAGAATAAAACCAAAGGAAGCAGAAGAAAGGAAATAATACAACTCAGAGAGGAAATAAATGAAATAGAAAACAGAAAAACCTGAGAAAAATCAATAAAACCAAAAGCTGGTTATTGAGAATATCAATAAAATTGATAAATCTCTAGTCGCACTAGTCAAAAAAGAGGGAAGATACAAATTACAATACCAAGAATGAAAGGTGACATTACTACAAATTCTATGGATACTAAAGAGACAATAAAGGAACAATATGAATAACTTTGGGCTAATAATTCCATGAGTTAAAAAAATGGACAAATTCCTTGAAAGATGTTAGCTACCAAGGGTCACTCAAAAAGAAATAAATAAGAAATAGATGTAAACCCATATCTGTTAGAGAAATTGAATTATAGCTAGAAAATTTCTCTCAAAGCACCTTATAAAGAGGTTAAAGTAGAAGAAACAGAAACTGATAGAATTCCAAGGAGAAAGAGACAAATACACAGCTACAATCGGAGATTTCTATACTCCTCTTTCAAGAATTGATAGGACAAGTGGAAAAAAATCAGTGAGCATACAGAAAGTCTGAACAGAATTATCAACCAACTTGATCTAATTGATATTGATAGAACACACCACTCAAAACAGCAAAATACATATTCTTTTCAAGTAACTCTCAAAGGAAACCTCAGGCTTCACTGGTTAATTCTACCAAATATATAAGAAAGAATAATATTGATTCTGCACAATCTTTTCCAGAAAACCGAAGAGGAGGGAATACTCCCCTACTCATACTATGAAGCCGGCATCACCCTTATACCAAAATCAGAAAATTACATTACAAGAAAAGAACACTACAACTAATATCTCTCATAAACATAGATGTAAAAACTCATAACAAAATTTTATCAAATTGGGCCCAATAACATATAAAAAGGATGATACATCATAACCAAGTAGGATTTATTCCAGGAATGCAAATTTGGCTTAACATTGAAAATTAATCAATGTAATTCACCCTATTAACAAACTAGGATCAGGAATAAGACAAGGATGTCTGCTCTCACCACTTCTATTCAACACTGTACTGGAAGTCCTCACGAGAGCAATGAGGCAAAGTAAATATATAAATACATAAATAAGAGGCATTCTGATTAGAATGGAAGAAGTAAAGCTGTTGCAGATGACATAATCTTGTGTGTAGAAAAACTAATTTGCATTGGAATTTATTACTGAGTTTAGCAAGATTGCAGATTAATATTCAAAATTCAATTCTATTTCTGCATATTAGCAATGAACACTACAGAAACTGAAAATTTTAAAAAGCAACATTCACATCAGCCTCAAAAGACATGAAAACACTGAAACACGGTGCAAACACTGAAAAACAATATGCAAAACGTGTACACTGAAAGCTATAGAACATTGCCGAAGTGTGAGAAAACCTAGACAAATGGAGAGGTATATTATGTTCATGAGTTAGAAGACTCAATAGTTAAGATGTCTGTTCTCCCCAAATTAACCCATAGAGCCAACATAATCCAATCAAAATCTCAGTCTTTTGTGTAAGACCGATAAGCTGATTCTAAGAGTTGCATGAAAAGCAAAGGACCTAGAATAGTCATGGCAACCCTGAAAAACCATGAAGTGGGAGGACTTAACACTCCCTGATGTCAAAACTTAGCATAAAGCTGCAGTAATCAACACTGTGTGGCATGGGTATAACAATACACACATAGATCAATGGAATACAAAAGGAAATCCAGAAATAGATCCACATGTATATGGACAACTGATGTTTGACAAAGATGCAGAGGCAATTCAGTGGAGAAAAAACAATCTTTTTATGGAATGGTGCTGAAACAATTGAATATCTACTTGCAAAAACAAAGAAAGAAAGAACTCCTATGTATAATTTATACTATATTTTAAAAAATGAGCTCAAAATGGATCATAGATGTAAATGTAAAACTAAATCTATGAAATTCCTAGAAGAAAACGTTGGAGAAAATCCTTATGACCTTGGGTTAGGCAAATATTTCTTAGATGTAACACCAAAAGCACGGTCCATAAAAGAGGTGGATAAACTGGACTTCATTAAAAATTTTTAATAAAAACCACTTGTACTATTCACAAGACAATGTTAAGAGAATGAAAACACAAGCCACATAGTAGGAGGACATTTTTTCAAATCATATATCTGATAAAGGACTTATGTTCCAGAATACATAAGAACTCTCAAAAACACAAATAAGAGAGCACCCAACTTAATTTTTTAAATGAGCAAGATTTGAAGTCATTTAACCAAGTCACATATTCGGATGGTAAATAATCATGTGAAAAGATGTTTGATAGAAAATATGTCGGGGGTGGCTGGGGGAAGTGAGAGCATCAGGAAGAATAGCTAATGGATGCTGGGCTTAACACCTAGGTGATGGGATGATCTGTGCAGCAAACCACCATGGCACATGTTTACCTATGTAACAAACCTGCACATCCTGCACATGTAGCCCAGAACTTAAAATAAAAGTTGAAGGAAAAAAAAACAAAGAAAACATGTCAGTCTCGGCAACATAGTAAGACCTCTTCTCTGCAAAAAATAAAACAATTAGCAGGCTGTGGTGGCATACACCGGTACTCCCAGCTACTTGGGAGGCTGAGACAAGAGGATTGCTTGAGCCTGGGAGGTCCAGGCTGCAGTGAGCCATGATGGCACTGCTGCACTCCCACCTGGGTGACAGAGCGGGACCCTGTCTCAAAAAAAAAAAAAAAAAAAAAAAGTAAAACATGTCATTAGAAAAATGTAAATTAAAGCATAAGGAGATATCTATCACTACACATCTCTCAGAATGGCTGGTATCTGAAAGACTGATCATAGCAGGTGTTGGTGCTGAGTGTGGGGAATGACTGGGTCTCTTATATGCTGCTGGTGGGAATGGAAGCTGGTACAAACATTTTGGAAAACAGTTTGGCAACTTCTAACAAAGTTAAACATGCATGTACCATATAACCTATGAGCAAAAAAAAAAGCACGTGACCCATCCATTCATACAAAGACTTGTTCACAAATACTCATAGCAGACTTATTTGTAATAGCCTCAAACTGGAACCGACCAAATGTCCTTCAGCTGGTGATGAATGAGCAAATTATGGTATGTTCATGCAGTGGAGCAATAAAAAGGAACACACTCTAACATATGAGACTGCGTAGATGCATAGCAATATAATTAGGCGGAGTGAAAAAGCCATCAGTAAATACTGTATGATTACTCTTATATGAAATTCTAGAAAATGCAAACTGATCTTTAGTAACAGAAAGTAGAACAGTGGTTGCCTGGAGAACAGGGTGGGTTGGAGGAAGGAAAAATTACACAGAGGCTCTTTTGCTTGTAGTGTTGGTTTCACAGGTGCATCCACATGTCAAAATGCATCTAACTGTACAAGCTTATTGTAGTTCAGTAAAGCTCTTTTTATTTTTATCTTAAAAAAAAATTTCTTTTTTGAGATGAAGTTTCACTCTGTCGCCCGGCTGGAGTGCAGTGCCGCGATCTCTGCTCACTGCAACCTCCACCTTCCAGTTTCAAGTGATTCTCCTGCCTCAGCCTCCCAAGTAGCTGGGATTACAAGCGCACACCACCATGCCCAGCTAATTTTTGTGTTTTCAGTGGAGACAGGGGTTTCACCTTGTTGGCCGGGCTGTTCTCAAACTCCTGACCTCACATGATCTGCCTGCCTTGGCCTTCCAAAGTGCTGGGATTACAGGTGTAAGCCACTGCACCCGGCCTTTTGAAAAATGTTTTTGTAGAGACAGAGTCGCTGTTGCTCAGGCTGGTCTCAAACTCCTGACCTCAAGTGATCCTCCCTCCTCAGCCTCCCAGAGTTCTAGGACTACAGGCATGAGCCGCCACACCCTGCCAAAGCCGTTTGTAAAAGCCACGTACACTTATTGGCTACTTACTATTCACAGACTATTGCTTATTATTAATACAACCTTTTTTGGAACCACAGACATACATTCATTTGTTCACTCAAAAGCATTTTTTGAGCACCTACTGTGTGTCAGATACTGTAATAAGATCTGAGAATACTTCAATCAACAAAATACACATCACATTTTTGACCTCTTAGAATTCACATTCTTGGGAGGGAAAAGTGGAGAGTGGGGAGATAAATGCTAGTAAATAAATATCTGGCTGGGTGCAGTGGCTCACGCCTGTAATCCCAGCACTTTGGAAGGGCGAGGTGGGCGGATCACTTGAGGTCAGGAATTCAAGACCAGACTGGCCAACATGGTGAAACCCAATCTCTACTAAAAATACAAAAATTAGTGGAGTGTGGTGGTGTGCACCTGTAATCCCAGCCACTTGGAAGGCTGAGGCAGGAGAGTCGCTGGAACCAGGGAGGCAGTGGTTGCAGTGAGCCGAGGTCGCGCCACTGCACTCCAGCCTGGGTGACAGAGCGAGACTCCATCTCAAAAAAAATAATAAAAAGATAAATAAATATCTAATATATCAGACAATGATAGGTAATATGATGGGAAAGAAAAAGCAGGGTTGGGGGTGGGATGTGGGGTGGGGTGGAGCTGTCATTTTAAGCAGAATGATCAAGGAAGGCCTGAACGATAACATGACATTTGAGCATCAACATAAAGAAGGTGAAGAATCCAGGTGTGGTGGCATCTTGGAGAAGAGACTTCTTGACAGAAGGAAGGACACATGCAAAGGTCCTGAGGTGCGAGTGTGCTTGGAGAACCTAGAAACAGCAAGAAGCCCAGTGTGGCCGGAGCAGAGTGAGGGAGGGGGTGAGTGGTAGAAGATGAGGTCAGGGCTGGGGCAGGTCAAGTTCAACCACTGGAAGGATTTGGTCTTTTACAAATGTGCAATGGACCGTGCTCCTAGAAAGAGGGACGGTACGTCAGTTAGCATTTTCCGTGGATCTACCATGTGCCTTCTGCGTCAGAAGTCAGAAAGTTCAGGAGGCTGCTTTATCCTACTCACCCAGTGGGCTAATACCTGAATGGCCCCCAGCACCATGCCTGGCACACAACTGGCATTACAAAATGTCACCTGTGATTATCAGGTTGTGGGAGGAGATTGAGACAGGCTTTTCTGAGAGAGGCATTTGAGCTAGGCTTGGAAGGGTTACTAGTATATTCTAGAACCTTTATAGTTGAAAATTATGGTATCTAGAGGAAGCCAGAAGGAACAGTAGGCTGTGGGTTCGCTGAAAGCGTGGTCTCTGTGTTTCTTGTTAGCCTCCATCTACAGGGCCTGACACAACATCTACATGTTTGTTGAATGAATACACGACAGAAGGAAGGAACAAATGAATAAATGTGTCTGGGGCAGAGCCAGATGCAGACTTTCCCTTTCTTTCTTTTCTTTTTTTTTTTTTTTTGAGACAAAATCATGCTTCATCACCCAGGCTGGAGTACAGTGGCGTGATCTTGGCTCACCACAACATCTGCCTCCCGGGTTCAAGGCTCACCACAACCTCTGCCTCCCGGGTTCAAGTGATTCTCGTGCCTCAGCCTCCGGAGTAGCTGGGATTACAGGCATGTGCCACCATGCCCAGCTAATTTTTGTATTTTTATTAGAGACGGGGTTTCACCATGTTGGCTAGGCTGGTCTCGAACTCCTGACCTCACGTGATTCACCTACCTCAGCCTCCCAAAGTGCTGAGATTACAGGCGTGAGCCACCACGCCCGGTCAGACCTTCCTTTTCTAACCAGGAGCTGCCTGGATCCCAGCAAGACTTCAGCTCCTAGAATCACAGAAACCAGGATCCAAATCCCAGCCTCATCCCTTTTCCTGTGAGACTGTGGGGAGGCTACTTGACTGCTTGAAATCTCAGTATTGTCCTCCGCAAAATGGGAACAATAGTAACATCTACTTCACAAGGTGCTCATGAAGGTAAAATGTGACAGTGCGGAGTGCCCTGCATGGTGCTGGACACATGGCAAGTACTCAACAGGTATTAAACCCGGCTTTTATTGAGCAGTGCCTGGTAGCAGGCACTGTGCTAGGGACTTTTCATGGATTCACTCTAAATTTCAGCCTTGTGAAGTAGGTACCATTATTATCAACCCATCTAACAAATGAGGACCCAGAAGCTCAGAGGGGTTCACCGACTTGCCTGAAGCCACACAGCTCGGCAGTGTGGAAGCTGGGATTTGAACCAGAGTCTGTGCTTGTCGTCACTGTTCTGTTCTGTTAGGTCTCTCTAACTCTATCTCTTCCTCTCCCAGACTGGGGACTGGGGCTGTGTTCATGAGGCAGCAGAGAGCTGTGCACGGCTCTTGAGGAGGAAATTGGGGAGCCAACCCTTTCCTCCCCTCTTCTGTGGAAGGCTAGAGTCTCGTATGGAAACTGAAATGGTGTGGAGTGCAGTGTGTGCCATAACTCAGCTCACTGCAACCTCCATCCTCCACAGATCTCACAGCAGATTTTGCTGTGCCCTCATGGCAACTCCCGAGTAGCATGGGACTCACAGGCGCACTGCCATCCATGCGCTGGTTAATAGTTGCTGGGTATGCTTCTTGAGTAGCTAGATAGGGTTTCACCATATTGGCCAGGTCATTGGTCTCGAACTCCTGACCTCAGGTGACTCTGCCCACCTTGGGCTCCCAAACTGCTGGGATTACAGGCGTGAGCCACCATGCCCAGCTGGGGAACTCACTACCTTTCAAAGCAATCATGATATTAATAGGCAGCTCTCCATAGTGTCTCTTCTTGGGGGGCTTTGGAAACAGGTGAACTTGAGGTAAAATCCCCGCTCAGATATCCTGAGCAACGGCTGTCACCCCTGTGAGTTTCAGCTTCCTCCTCTGTCAGGAACATTCATTCATGCATTCATGTATTCCACAGATATTTTGTCTTTGGCTGGGCTTCCCTGGAAGCAGACTGGAGACAAGGATTCGCGTGAAGTAGTTTGGAAGGGAAGCTCCGGAAGGACCTCGGGGATGAGAAGATTGAGATGGGGAAGGTGTTGCGAATTGAATTGTGTGTTCCCCACACAAAGAGTCCTAACTTCTGACACCTGGGAATGTGACCCTATACTTGAAAATAGGGTCTTGCAGATGTGATCAAGTTGAGGTCATATTGGGTTAGCGTAGGCCTTGATCCAGTGACCGGTGTCCTTATCGAATGAAGGGAATTGGGGCTCATTGCCACACAGGGAGGGTAGGGAGACACGTGAAGGCACAGGGACACACATGGGGAACACCATGTGATGATGGAGGGAGACAGCAAGATGCTGACATGAGCCAAAGAGCGACCAGGATTGCCAGCAAACACCAGAAGTTGAGAGGTGTGGAACGGATTCTCCCTCTGAGCCCCCAAGAAGGAACCAAGCCTGCCAGCATCTTGACTTCAGACTTCTACCCTCCTGAACTATGAGAGAGTCCATTTCTGTTGCTTTAAGCTACCTTGTTTGTGGAAGTTTGCTACGGCCGCCCTAGGACACTAGAAGAGTAGGGGAGAGAGTCAACATAGGGCAGTGTGCATGTATAGCAGATTCCAATGTGGGAAACTGAGGCCCGGTCCCTCGGGGTTGCTCAAGGAGACGGGGGGATCATGCCTCAGAGTTACCCCAGCTCAGGCTGGGGTCTTTTTCACCAGCTTCCGTCTGTCCTTGCCTGAAGGGTTCTCCTGGTCTGATTAATGTGTGGACAAGGCAGGCTCAGGCTGCCAGAAAAGCCCCCAGCTGAGAATTGCAGGTGCTGCCAGTTGGGAATGTTGGAAGTCAGGAAGGGGGTGCTGAGGGGGTGTGGGTGGACCAGCAACAGTGTCCGTCAGGTCTTTACTGAGGGCCTACAGCGTGGCGCAGGCGCCTTCTAAATACATGGGGTATAGCTCCCCACCTGATACTCAGAGAGGGAGGCAAATGGTGACCTAGCAAGCCCCAAGGCAGCGGATAATGCCCAACAGAGCAGGCAGGGAACACACAGCGGTAGGTGGTTGGCCAAGGTCCCTGGAGGACACAGGGATGGCATTCATTCCTCCCGGATGGCCAGAACAGGCTTCGCTGAGGAAGTAGCCTCTGGGAGTGAGACCTGCACAGTAAGAAAATCAAAAATTCAGACATCTGGTGGAAGAGCGTTCCAGGCCAGGGAACAGTCAGTGCGGAGGCGCTGAGGGGATGGAGGGCCACCGTGAAGATGGAATGAGCAAGAGGACCCGGCGTGGGCCTGCTGCGGAGGAGGCTGGCAGGAACTGACTTCACTCCTCCCATGTCAAGCTTCTGTCCCTGGCGCTGCTCTCCAGCCACCCAGTCGCTCCACTTCCTGGTCCGAGGGAAGCCTTGTGAGGCCCTAGGCACAGGAGTCAGAGTGAGAAGGACTTGGACTCCCCCGTCCCCGCCCCTCACAAGCCTTTGACCTTGGACCAGGCGTTAGCGCTGAACCTCACTTTCTCACGCTGTAAGATGGCCATCATAACTGCATGCACTTCTTGAGACTGGTGTGAAACTTAAAGGCTGCCTTTTCCTCGGGGGTCCCTAAAGGGGGTGGGGGTCGCTAAAGGGAGGTGCAAATCCCTCTGTCCTTGGATTTCCACTGTTCACTCCTGTGGGAGGCTGGACAGTGGTCAACAAACGCTTTCTGGGGTGAAGGAGAGTCATTGGTGTCCAATTAATTGGAATAACACTAATACATCTTTACACATCTTTAATTTACCAGTTTATAAAACACACAAACTGGGAATGAACAAGACCCCTGAAGAGAAAAAAAAGAATGAGAAGGTGGGGGCTGGACTGCCTCCCACCCCCGCCACCACCAGTCTTCCGTATGCATTTACCCTTTAGGTCCTCATAGCAAGAACGGGGGCTGGGGTTAGATTGTTTTTAATTTCAATTTTTTGGTTACAAAATTAGTACATGCTTATTGGTTTAAAATTTTTCAGTCCAAGAGCTGTGGCTCATGCCTGTAATCCCAGCACTTTGGGAGGCTGAGGCAGGCAGATCATGAGGTCAGGAGATCGAGATCAGCCTGGCCAAGATGGTGAAACCCTGTCTCTACTAAAGATACAAAAATTAGCCAAGTATGGTGGCGTGTGCCTGTAATCCCAGCTACTTGGGAGGCTGAGGCAGAAGAATCGCTTGAACCCGGGAGGCGGAGGTTGCCTGAGCTGAGATCACGTCACTGCACTCCAGCCTGAATGACAGAGCAAGACTCCGTCACAGGAAAACAAAAAAACAACAACAAAAAAACAATTCAAAGAGTGTATAGAGTAGGAAACGAAAATCATCCACTTCTCCCCCTCCATGACCCTTCTACACCTGTTTGGGGCGTTTCCTTCCAAGGTTTTGCATGTATAGCGAACATATAAATAAAAGGGTTTGCTTTTGTTTTTGTTTTTAACAAACATGGGAACATATTTGCCCTTTTAACTTAATATACCCTGGATGTCTTCCCTTATCAATGATCACAAGGTAGATATGATAGCCTCGTGTTATTAACTAAAATGGCTGGGAGAGGTCAAGGCTTTTGCTCAAGGTCACACACAGGTGAGTGGCAGAGCGGCGCCTGTGATCCGGGTCTGTCTGAGTCTGGAGCAGAAGGCCTCTGTGCTGTACTGAAACGCTGTCATCCGTCATCAGTCATTCTTAGCATCTCAGCACCACCTGGTTAAGAGGAACTTGTTTCTGGAGATAGACAGCTGAGAGTGGCAGGAGATAGGGGGGAAACGGTGATTGTAGGGCTGGGAACATTGTTCCAGGACTAGGGGCGGAGCCAGGGAAGGCACAGCCCCCTGCTGGTCTGGGCAGGGAGTGCAAAGGGGCCAGGAGGAAGGGGGCTGGGTGCTGGGACCTCTTAAGTGGTCCCTGTTGTCTCTGCCAAGCTCCCATCAGGCATACTCACCTTCTTTTTTGAGACAGAGTCTCACCTGTCACCCAGGCTGGAGTGCAGTGGTGCAATCATAGCTCACTTCAGTCTTGAACTCCTGGGCTCAAACAATCCTCTGGCCTTGGCCTCCCAAAGTGCTGAGGTAGATTGCAGGTGTGAGCCACCATCCCTGGCCAGTCACTTTCTTGATACCATCTTTGCCTCTTGTCTGTCTGAGCCAGCCTGAAGCTCTGAGCCCCCTCCAGAGGGGCCGGCTGGCCTGCAGCCTCTCTCCCATCCTGTCCATGGCTCAGCTCCTATGTGGGCAAAGTAGCCAGCGTTTCCTGCCTCCCACCCCGTATAGGCTCAGAGGCATTAGTCTGGCCTCTCTCTAGGGGATGCTCGGATCCCCTGAAGCACCCAGCAGGTGGTCATTCAACTTTTGTTTGGATGACTCCAGAGATGGGGAGCTCATTGCCTTCCAAGGAAGCTGGTTCCATCTTGAAAGGCTATAATGGATGGTGGGGAACAAGCTTGGGCCCCGAGGCAGAGCCAGGTGTGTGGGGAGACTGGAGGAGCTGATTGATGTATGTAAGTCTGCTCCAGTTGTGTGTGAGGGGAGGGAGTCGGTGAGCCTCAGTTTCCCCCTCTGGCTTCCTTTGGATCAGTGCAGGTCACAAACCATGAATGAGTCATGACATTAATTTAGTGAGTTGTGACCAGCATTTTAAAAAAGGAATAGAACAGAATAAGATAGAAAATATCAGCCTGCGTTTCAAGAATTTAGGGGTATCTCTTTCTTGAGGCTTTTGCTGTTGGTGTGGGGGCCGCATGCTGGTACAGTGGGCACAGAGGTATCTTATAGGACGGGTGGGGGCAGGGGCCTCCGGCAGCGCTGAGGGTGGCCTGGAGGGGCCTCTTCCTGCCCACCCTGCACCCGCACCCCAGTCTAAGCAGGGGCCCCAGGGGCGGTGGGAACAGGGAGACCCTCTCAGCTCTCCCCTGTGCATCTCATGGGCTTGGAGTAGTCCCATAAATCGTCTGCCCGGAGTCAGGGGCATAGAACTCCCTGATTTATGCCCCGCCAGGCCCGCCCCCTCTGCCTCCCTCTCGGGCTTTGTGGGGCCAAGGCCTGGCAGGCTGCTGGCTCCAGACGGCCCCTGCGGTTGCCGTGGCGACAGGTTCAGGCTGGGCCATTATCCCGGCTCTCTCACCGCTTCCCGCCCTCAGGCAACCCGCCCTCCCTCGCTTGTATCAGGGCTGGCATTTGAACAGCACCGAGGGCTTCTTCTCCATGAGCCTGGCCCCTCCTGCAGGATGCCCCCCAAGTCTGGTGAGACCCATGCATCCCTGTCACAGTGAAGTGCAGCCTTGGGACTCACCAAGGCAAGGCAGGACGGGCTGCTGAGCAAGTGCCTGGCCAGCATGCGATCTCGCTCCTCCACTTCAAGGCTGGCCGTCTCAGTACCAGCCTTATGAGCTCGCTGTAAAGAACTCATGAGGGTCTACAGGGAAAGGGCTGGTCCCTGAGACCCCTGCAAGTCTTCATCGCCTCATCTGTAAAGTGTGTGTAATGACATTCACATTCATTGCTGTCTTCCAGGGCCTTCAGCAGTGTCAGGCACACAGTAGGTGCTCAAAGGATGTGAGTGGATAAATGGATCCCATAGATTACTGTAAACGTTCTTTTTTTTTTTTTTGAGACAGAGTCTCGCTCTGTCACCCAGGCTAGAGTGCAGTGGCGCACTCTCAGCTCACTGCAAGCTCCGCCTCCCGGGTTCACAGCATTCTCCTGCCTCAGTCTCCTGAGAAACTGGGACTACAGGCACCCATCACAGCGCCCGGCTAATTTTTTGTATTTTTAGTAGAGATGGGGTTTCACCGTGGTCTCGATCTCCTGACCTTGTGATCCACCTGCTTTGGCCTCCCAAAGTGCTGGGATTACAGGCGTGAGCCACCACGCCTGGCCGTAAAGGTTCTTAAAAGAGAACATAAGTGTGGTGAGTTGAAGATGGCCATCAGTCCTTTGACAAGCTTCTTACTGAGATGGGGGGGATTCACTTCCCATCCCGCTGGCATCTGGACCCACGTTATGCTTGTTTGTAGCCAACAGAATGCAGCAGGAGTGACGCCGCTGCCCTCCAAGGACAGGGCAGAAGGACCTTGCTGCTTCTGTGTTAGTCTCTAGGAGACCCCAGCCACCATTGAAGAAAGAGATGACCCTCACACATGTAATCCCAGCCCTTTGGGGGCAGAGGTAGGCAGATCACCTGAGTTCGGAAGTTTGAAACCAGCCTGACCAATATGGAGAAACCCCATCTCTACTAAAAATGCAAAATTAGCTGGGCGTGGTGGTGCACACGTGTAATCCCAGCTACTTGGGAGGCTGAGGCAGGAGAATCACTTGAACCTGGGAGGTAGAGGTTGCGGTGAGCCGAGATCGTGCCACTGCACTCCAGCCTGGCAACAAGAGTGAAACTCTGTCTGTCTCACAAAAAAAAAAAAAAAAAAAAAAAAAAGAAAGAAAGAAGAAAAAAGAAAAGAAACTGATGACCCTGGGGACTCCATACTGGCAAGGTCACGTGGAGGCCCTGACCTGCGGGAAGAGAGGGAGGGAGGGACCCAGCCAGGCCCCAGCTCTTCCAGGCATTTGGAATCATCCCAGCTGAGGCAGAGATGAGTAGTCTCCACTGAGCCCCGTCCAAATTACAGACGCATGAACACAAACATATAACTCATTGTTCTAATCAACTTTGGATTGATTTGTTCTGCAGCATGGATTTGCTAGAACAGAATTAAAACCCTGAGCTCCATGCCTAGCACATAATAAGTGCTCAGTGAAATAGTAGTGGGTAATAGTAATAGTAGTAGTTGTTGTTGTTGCTGCTGCTGGGAAGCAAAATAGCCTAATAATTCAGAATCGAGGCTCTGGAGTCAGGATGCATGGGTCTGAATCCCAGTCACTAATTCTGCAACCCTGGACAAGTTACTTTCCCTCTGTAGGCCTCACTTTCTTCATCTGTGTAAAAGTAGCAATGGGGCTGGATGTGGTAGCTCATGCCAGTAATCCCAGCACTTTGGGTGGCTGAAGTGGATGGATCCCCTGAGTTCGGGAGTTCGAGACCAGCCTGGGCAAGATAGGGAGACCCCGTCCCTACAAAAAAGTAAAGAGTTAGCCAGATGTGATGGTGCATGCCTATAGTTTCAGCTCCTTGGGAGGATCACGAGCCTGGGCGGATGAGGCTGCAGTGAGCCATGATCATGCCACTGCACTCTAGCCTGAGTGACACAGCAAGACCCTGTCTCTATAGAAAAAAAGGAAGAAAGAAAAAAAAAGTAATGATGGTTGACTACATTGTAAGGTTATTGAGAAGAGCACATGAGACCATGCTATACACAGTGTGGCACAGAGCCCGTGCTGGTACATGACAGCCACCACCCTCAGCATGGGCATCATCCTCGTCAGCTTCAGTTAAATGTTGAAAGTGCATGCTCTCATTTTATAAGACCCTGAAGGAGTCAGAGTTGGGAGGAACAAAGTGATTGTGTGCAACCCTCCATCACACAGATGGGATTGGGTGGCTGGTGGAGGCTTTGAATTATGCTATTTTTATCTTTATAAAGAGCTCCGGGTGGTCCATTTGAAAGGCAAATAAATAATAATGATGACAATGGAGAAGGAAGGAGAGGAGGGGGAGAAGAATTTGCCTGGAGGCTCACCTACATCACTGCCTCTAGAACAGCCTAAGGGATTGATCGGTTCCTCACTGACTGGGCTAAATTCTGCAAGCTTTTGGGGTTGGGGGGTAGAGAAGCTTCTCAGTTTCTTTGGGTTTGTCCATCCTGCCTGTTGGACACTGTCAGCATCTTCCAGGTCAGCCAGCCCATCCTCTCATTGTACATACAAGGACCAAAGAGGGACGGTGACTTGCCCAAGGTCACACAGTAGGTGAGGATCAGAGCTGGGACCAGAATCAGAGCCCCCCGCCTCCCTCCCCGGTTGAATCTTTCATGCTGCTTCCGGCCTCAGAAGCAACACGGTTTGGCAGGGGCTTTGCTTACAAAGCTTTCAGGAGCGGGCTTTGCCCTCTCCCTCTTGCCTACTACGGACTTTCTTGCATTAAAAAATCTCATTGTGGGAGTCTCCGCTATTACTCATTTCTTTCAAAATGGAATGCTAGCGGCTGACCAGGGGCCCGCTCATCTCCAGCACCGGCTAGAGCAGGACAGGGGTGGTTTTCCCACCCCCCTTTCGCAGATGGGGAAACAGAGGCCCTCAACAGTCAAACGAGCCTGTGTTTGCTCATCTCAAAAGGCCTCTGTGGCCTCTGCTTATAAAACAACGAGCAGACTCCCATCTACCTGGTATACTCGGGAGGGCCCTAAGACCGCTGTAAGCTCCCCTGCTCAGCCACTGTCTCCCCAGTCACTTCGCCATGCCCAAGAATCCCCCTTTGGAGTTTCCTGCTTTTGAGTGAGAATGGTGTTCATGGAAACCTCCCAGTTGCCCTGCTGTTGCGCTGACGGTAAAGGGGGAGCATGGAAAAAACACAGAAGTTGACGTCGTTTAATCTTGCTTTGCCACTCGTTATTTTGAGCCTGTCATTTTACCTCTCTGAGCCTCAGTTTCTTCGTCTATAAAATGAGGCTCATAATTGGGTCTATGCTACCCTGTGAGGGTAAAAGGTGGCGCTCTAGTTGCCTATTGCTACATAACAAACCACTCTACAACTGAATGGCTTCAAAACAACAATCCTTTGTTTTGCTCATGAATTTGCAATTCGGGCAGGGCTGGGCAGAGCCAGCTGATCTCGCTCCCCTCCCCGTGGTGTAGGTGGCAGCCAGGGCTGGCTGACGGGGGCTGGGGGATTGCCCTCCGCGGTGATGACTGACTTGACTGGTTTCTCCCCACCTGGTTCTCTCGACGGGGCAGCTTGGGCTTCTTCATACCATGGCAGCTGGGTTTCAGACATGAGCATCCCAGGAGAACGGAAAGTAGCTTTGGGCCTGGAAAGCATTACAGCAAACACTTCCATTGAAATCTGTCAGTCAAGGCTAGATTCAGAGAGAAGGGACATAATAAATGGCATTTACCATTGCAACAAAATACAGCCATGCCTCATGTAATGATGGGGATACGTTCTGAGAAATGCATCCCCAGGCAATTTTGTCATTGTGCAAACTTCATAGAGTGCATTTACACAAACCTAGATGGTACACCATACCACACTCCTGGTCTCTATGGCTTAGCCTACTGCTCCCGGACTACAAACCTGTATTGCATGTTATTGTGTAGAATACTGTAGGCAACCGTAACACAATGGTAAGTATTTGTGCATCTAAATATGGAAAAGGTAATGAGTTGCATTGATAGGGCGTCACTAGATGATAGGAATTTTTCAGCACCATTACAGTCTTTTTTTTTGTTATTTAGTGTTAATTTCATAATCATAAACTTAACTCTGCAATCCAGCTAAGCATAGAAGGGAACAAGGAAAACATGGAACCCAAAGGGGACTAAGCGAGAGCACAAAGTTTCTAGGATACTGCGAGCAAATGGGGTGGAGGGTGCTCTCGAGCTACAGAAGGAATGGTCTGGTGGTGAAGATAAAACACAAGTCAAATTTGTTGGAGTTGTCCACAGTCAGCAATGGTGATTTTCTTGCTGGTCTTGCATTCCTGGACCCAAAGCACTCCATGGCCTCCATAACATTCATGCCTTCTTTCACCTTGCCAAAGACGGCAGGTTTGCCATCCAAACACTCCGTCTTGGCAGTGCAGATGAAAAACTGGAAACCGTTTGTGTTGGGTCCAGCATTTGCCATGGACAAGATGCCAGGGCCTGTATGTTTCAGGATGAAATTCTTGTCATCGAATTTCTCCCGGTGGATGGACTTGCCACGGGTGCCATTATGGCGTGTGAAGTCACCACCCCGACACATAAACCCTGGAATAATTCTGTGAAAGCGGGAACCCTTATAACCAAATCCTTTCTCTCCAGTGCTCACAGCACGAAAGGTTTCTGCTGTCTTTGGAAACTTATCTCCTCAACGAACACGGTGGGGTTGACCGTGGCTGATAGTACACGGCTCCCGATGGTGGTGGTGTCTGCAAAGTGAACACACCATTATAATCTTATAGGACCACGGTCATATACACAATCCAGAGTTGACCAAAACATCATTATGTAATGTGTGACTATGATTATCTACATAATTATGTACTGATGTCTGCTTTCCCCACCCCTTTAGATTGTCTTGTTCATTGCTGTATCCCCAGAGCCTAGAACAGTGCCTAGAAAGCAGAAGGCCTTCAATAAACACGATTCAGTGTATAGCTGGATGAACGAACGGAGACTTCTCCCTTGAAATGACCACCCTGGGTCCCTATAGCTCAGGTTAGGGTGGGGGCAGGGAGGTTATGAAAGGCGCACCGGCTCCAGCAGCTGAGGTCTGGTTTTGGACCCCAACTCTGGCCCCAGGGTGCTGGGCGACCTTGGGCAAGTCACAAACTTCTCTGTGGGTGTCAGCAAAAGCTAATAAAACCAGACCCTGCTTTTCAACTTGTGTCATCCAAAACTCTGAGTATGACTTGCTTTAATTAAGATAAGAGCACAGTGAAATGTTTGGACTTGCTGTTCATTCTTTGATGTTCGGCCTTTTGCGTTGTTGTTTTGATGTCCAGGGTCTTGGAGAACTGGACTTGGGTTGTTGGCCCTGGCTGGCGGGCTGCCTGCCTTCTGCTGTTTGCCTTGTTAAAAGCACTTATGATCTAATAAAGTGAGATTGATGTGGCCTCCCCGGGGATGAAACACTTTCCATTCCCCATATTCACTGTGCTTCCCAGCTGCACTCATGGTTGCCATGTACTATGTAGCGATTGAAAACTAGGCCCTGGGCTGAGTTTCATTTCATCCTATGAGGTGGGTACTATTACTGTCCCCATTCTACTCATGTGGAAACTGAGGCACTTAGAGGCTACAGGACTTTTCTGAGGTCATGGTAAGTAATCGGGTAAGTAAAGGTATCAGGATCCAGGTCCAGAGAGCTGCATGGTCTCTCGTGGGCTGCTGGTGGTCCTGGCTTGGATGAGAAGCCCACGGGGGACTTGAGTGGGAGCTCATAGGATAGGAAGCAAGTGAACCTTCACCTTTTTTTTTTTTTTTTTTTTTGTGAGACGGAGTCTCGCTGTGTCTCCCAGGCTGGAGTGCAGTGGCGTGATCTCCTCACTGCAAGCTCCGCCTCCCGGGTTCACGCCATTCTCCCGCCTCAGCCTCCCAAGTAGCTGAGACTACAGGCGCCCGCCACCACGCCCGGCTAGTTTTTTGTATTTTTAGTAGAGACGGGGTTTCACCATGTTAGCCAGGATAGTCTCGATCTCCTGACCTTGTGATCCACCCGCCTCGGCCTCCCAAAGTGCTGGGATTACAGGCTTGAGCCACCGCGCCCGGCCTTTTTTTTTTTTTGAGACCAAGTCTTGCTCTGTCACCCAGACTTGAATGCAGTGACATGATCTCCACCTCCTGGGTTCAAGCAATTCTCCTGCCTCAGCCTCCTGAGTAGCTAGGACTACAGGTACGAGCCACTGCACCCACCTAATTTTTTGTATTTTTAGTAGAGATGGGGTCTTCCCATGTCAGCCAGGCTGGTCTTGAACTCCTGACCTCATATGATCCACCTGCCTCAGCCTCCCAAAGTGCTGGGATTACAGGTGTGAGCCACCACGCCCAGCTGAACCTCTGTCTCTGAGTTTGTTCAGTGACAATGTCAGGCCATGGAGAAAGATAACAGGCCTATGAGATATTGGCTCTATGAATCCCCATTTTACAGCAGGGAAAACTGAGGCTCAGAGAGGTTGCCCAAAGAGGATTAGAAAGAACAATGGCTGGGAAGAGGGAAGTGCCTGGTTCACTTTCCAGGGTTAAGTCAGGTCAGAATGTTACAGTCATGCCAGTCTCATGTGCGAGATGTTGACTGAACTGACTTTGGCATCTTACTGCCCAAGAACAGCGGGGATGGGAAGTGACTGGGCCTCCCTGGGGGCAGCCTGTTCTGTGTGGAATGGTCCTCAGGAAGATGAAATCATGTAGGAAAACACCCCACATCCCTGGTTCCCACAGTCACTGATGGGGGTGGAATGGGGGGCTGCAAAGGAAGCTGGTACTCTTTCCTGATGCTCAGCTGAAGCTGTGGGTGCCCCCAGGAGCACAAATAGCCCAGCAACATCCTTTGCTTTTAGTCTGTTGCAACATCAAAAATTCCACCATTAACAGCTTCCAGAGAAAGCACAACCTTGTTGGGAAGAAAGGAAAGTCACACGCAAGGCCACTTGCACAGCAGCCCAGGAGATTCGGTTTCCTTATCTTGAAAATGGAACCAACACCAACCCCCTCAGGTTGTGAAAACTCCCAACACAGTTCCAGGGGGCAAAGGAGGTGTGTTCTTCCTGAATGGAGAGGCCTCCCAGCAGACCTGGAGCCTCTGGCCCTGCTGCAGAGTGCAGGAGGATGGCAGGCAACTCACTGGAATTCCTCACCAGCCTGTAGGTACCCACGTCACACTTATGTTACTATCCAGATGAAGAAGTTTCTTAGACCTCATCCCCTCCAAACACCCCTCCCCAGCCCCAGGTGGAAGGCCAGTTACTCCCAGCGCCCCCCAAGTGGTGCCCAACCCCCGGCCAGGAGTTTTCTTCACTTCTTGGTGAGATGCCTGGTGACTGCATCGGCCACAGACGCTCCCGCAAAAATGCCGCAAAAGGTGTGGCCACCCTCCACCTTGGTCACCCGAAGCTTCCAGGTGCCACGTTTGCCATGGCGAGGGAGGCACCACGTTTGCCACATCGCCGTGGAGGTGGTCAAGCCGTGGGCTTAGGCCAACTCCAGTTTGCAAACTATCACCTGGGCCCTAAGGCAGACCTTCCAGAGCCCTGGGTCTTGCATGGTCTCCATGACAATGGCTTGGGCTGCATCTTTCCCTGTCCTTTTCTCATCAAGACTCAAAAACAAGGTGGGGCAGGGGACATACCTTTTGCCCCCATCACCCTCATCTCCCTCATTCTCAACGTCAAGTACCCAGCTCCTCCCTACCTCTGTGAATCCCCACCAGAAAGGACCCAGCAGGGCCACCATCAGCCAGACTGGGAATCCCAGCATGGGTTCAGCCGGCCCAGCCTGCTACAGAAAGAAAGGGAGTCCCACCGCAGCCCTCCAGCTGAGTGTGGGGCATGAGCCCCAGCAGACTCAGGCCCTCTGTCCTGGCTTGGCAAGCCCCTTCCCTGTCTGGGCCTCTACTTTCCCATCTGAGGGCTAGACACTTCCCAAGGCCCCCTCCAGCTCAGACATTCTGAGGCCTGATGTCCTCTCTCCACCTAAGGCAGCCGGCAGCGACCAGTCCCTCTTCTCCCTCCAGACCGTGCTGGAGCAGCCACACGCCTTATCACACACAGCCATCTTCGTTGTTTGCATGGTGCTCATTTCCCCTGGCTAAGAAAACATGTTTGCAAAATCAGATTTCCCTGGAAAGCCGGCAGGTTAAAAGGAAAGGAAACGTTGAATTCTGTGGAGTGGGGATCTGAAGGCAGAGACTGACCTCTGGGACTGCCCCCATGCTTCTGGGTCCCCTTGATTAGAGGAAGCAGGGCCTGATCCCAAATTCCGGCACCTAAGTAGTCCCCTCTGCCTCCCTCGGGTCTATTCCAGCACCCACAGGCAGCTGAGGCCTGGAGAGGCTTCGAGCCTTCTCAGGGTCACACAGAGTGTTATCATTTGTTATCATCCAGAACTTTCTGCAGCTCCCCGCTGCTGGCAGAGCAAATCCACATGCATCCTGGTGTTCAAGGTCCTCCCCCTTTTCCCTTATGTGGCCCTTTGGCTCTAGACACCCTAACTCCTCACCTGCCCAAATAGCTTTGTCTTTGCCACAAGTGCCTCTCCCCCAGCCCACTTCTGTCTGTTCAGCTCTGTCCTACTCTTCAAGACCTCACTCAGACCCTGCCTCCTCCAGGAAGCCTTCTCTGACTAGCCCTGCCCACATGATCCTCTCTGCGGGGCTCTGGCCACACCAGGAGGAGCCTGGTCACTTCTCATCTGTACCTACCCTCTCCCTGGGGACAAACCCTGCTTGGGCCCAGCTGTCTTCTTGGTCAGGGCCTGGTTCCCACTTCCTGGAGCTGGCCTGGCTGGCTCAGGGCCGCCATGGGCCACCAAGGAGAGGACCAAAGGATTTTCTTGGTATGAAATGATACCAACAGCAGCCAAAGGCTGCCTAAGGACCCCACCTTGGGTTCTTTCTTAAAAGTGACTTTTCCTGATCTTAAACGTGGATAAAGCATGAGTGTGGTCACGCAACAGCTCTACAGCTGTTGGTAAGATGAGATAGGCCTACCTGAGCTCCCACGGAGAGCCATTCATGATGAACATGTAATCTATAGAATGAAATGTACGTGTGGTGTCATTCGTTTTTAATTAAACAAACAAAGCAAAACGCCTATAATGGCTCCTGTGCCCCAGCACCCGTCTGAGTGCTTTGTGTGCATGGACTCACTCGATCCTCCTAATGACCCTGTGCGGCAGGTACCCTAATGACCCCATTTTACAGACGAGCAGACTGAAGTTCAGGGTAAGGATTCAAGTCCCGGCCACAGGCAGGCTCCAGTGCCTGTGCTCTCAACCCCTCCCCCGTGCTGGCTGCTGCATTCTCGGGGCTATTCTGTGCTTCCAAACAATACATAACCGAAGGGAGAGAAAAGCCGGGAGGAAGGTGCCGCGGGCCTTGCGTGGAGCCAGGTTTGGAGAGAGAAAAATAGGGAGACTTTCACTTCCTCTTCTTACATTCTGTATTGATTGGTTGTCACAAATAATATAATCTATTTGAAAAATAGAAAAAGCAGCACATGCTCATTGTAGAAAACTCAAGAGAGATGAGAAAGGTTTCAGAAACTAGAGTCAGCCTGGGTTCTGGGAGCTGGCAGGGAAACATGCAAGGCTGGAGGATTCTAGAAGGATCACCATGAAAATGGGTGAGTAACCAGGATTATTGCAGGTCTAGCGGCGTCAGGAGTGAGAGCCGACTGCAGCTTGGTGTGGGAGGTACTTTATAACCCATCAGTGCTATTTCACCATGGAAAACGGCAGCCTTGTTTGGTGGTAAGCTGTCCATCTGTGCAGGCATAGGAGGAGATACCAGATGCAGGATTCATGCTGAACTGTTTGCTCTATGTCATGTGAGTTAGTCTGTTTCCCAGTCCTCCACCTTTAACTCAGGCTAGACAGAAATGAGATGTACCTACAAGGATGAAGTCCCATGCCTGACTGGTTAAAAAAATACCAAATAATTTAAAAACAGGATTCAGAGGCTTGCACAGATACAACAGCTCCAGGAGCCCCTCAACATAGGTGGTTTCATGTGATTTCAGAACCTCCCAACATCACTGGCAGAAACATTTTGCAGAGGAGAAAGAAGAAAAGCTCAGGGAGGTCTCGACTTGCCCGAGGTCACCCAGCTGGCCCAGAGTTCCTGGATCTGCTCTGTCAGGTGGCCATCCCATGTCGGGGCATTTCTCACAGTGATTGTTCATTTCCTTCCAGGACCCGCATCCAGGAGGTGCTCAGGTCCTTCACGAAACGTCGTCAGAGACCCTGGTTCTGGTCTAGCTCTGGCCGAATGTGCTGAGCGAGTCCCCCACCCGTCTTGTGCTGGGTTTGATATTTCCGGGCTCCCTTCCAGGTGTCATCTCTCTGCCACCCACCCCTGTTCCTTAGTTTTCCTAGCTTGTCCCCTGACATCAGACTCCAGGGAGTCCTCAGATGGACAGGGGAAGGGGGAGGGCCCGTGGGGCGTCAGGCGCCCTGATTCTTGGACCTTTCTTTCATTCTGCGCAGATTTATAGGCGTGTGTTCCTGAGCTCTCATTCACTGTCCACAGCCCAACACATGGCCTAAAAACAACAGATACGATGAAAGAGATCTTGCCTGCAGATGAAAGCAAGAGGGAAACTGGCCTCCCCCAGCCCTGGCCTGGCCCTGGGCCCACTGCACATTGTGGTCAAGGCAAAGTCAGGGCTGGGATGTCTGGAGAAGGCCAGAAGGCTCCTGCCCACCCATGGGTCTAGGGCTTCCAGAGGCCCTGGTGCAAAGCCTCAGATGAAGTACTGGGGGAGGCAAAAGGAAACGGAGAGCCCTGTTTCGAGGGGCAATGGGCTGGCATGCCGGGAAGGGGGCCTTGACAGAGCCTAAAGTCAGATAGGGTGATGACAAATGACCCCGGAGCCCCTCCAGCACCACCCCTGGGGACTCTGCCTTGCCCACTCTACTCCAGCCACTCAGGCTTCCTTCTGTTCCTTGAAACTCAGCAAGCTCATCTCCCTCCACCCCAGGGCCTCTGCACACACTGCCCACACTGCCCGAACGCTCTCCTCTGCACCCTCCGGAGACCTCCTCGGCCTTCAGGTTTCGGATTGAATGATGCCTCCTCCAAGAGCCTCTGACTGGTGACCCAATCCATTCTCCAATCCAGCCCTCTGTTTTCCTAATGTACTTGGCACACTTTATAATCATTTTTTGTAGTGATTATAGGTGATTTAATTAACATTTTCCTATCAATTAGATAGTTGATAATTAAATTGTAATTATTATCATTTATAGATTATTGAATGATTTAATGATTATGTGAAGGCCCCATGAGGATGTGTTCCTTACGCCCTCTGGGTAAATGGGGCTAGCTCTGCCACCAACTCACTGCTCTGGACCCAGGCATCAGCTCTTCTGATGATAACAGCAAATGATGTTTAGCTCTTCCCAGGAGCAAAGCATTTTCCACATATGACTTTATTTAATCCTCACAGCTACCCAATAAGGCAAGGCAAGGGTTATTTCCATTTTGCAGATGAGGAGACTGAGGCTGAGTGTATCTCAGCTGCAGCCTGGACACGGTCTGCTTGTACACCATGCCTCTCCGACTACCTGAGTCCCCAGGAGCCTTGCTCACCTTTGGGACTCTCCTGTATGTCACATGTGAGTGCTATGGGGGAGGACATAGAACTGGTCATCAGGCAGTGACACTTAAGGCTGAATTCATCTGTTCACTCCCTGAGCAGATTTCCTTCCAGGTGGGGAAGATAGGGATTCATCCCAGAGGGAAGAAAGCCAGAGCTCCCCACAGGGTGAGCCACTGTGGGGACTGGGATGCCACCAGGGGAGATGCCTGGGAGGGAGGGGGCTTTCTCTGCACAGCCCCCACCCACGGACCCCTCTGACCTTCTCTTGGTCTGCAGAGCGACCACCAGTGTTCCCAGGGGGAGGGACTTGGACCGTCTCCTGTGTTGCAGGCGGAAGATGGGTAGTGGATGGTGAACTGTAAACGCTGGTCTGGGAGGGGCCCACACGGCACCAGGAGCAGGGTCTGTCGTAGCCTCCGTGCCCCTTGCTCTAGGTCATTGTCCTTCAAAGGATGCCTCCCGAGGAAGCAATCAGGGACAAGGACAGCAACTTCTGACAGGCAGTGCCCCCAAACTAACCACCCCAAACCCTGTGCCAGCCCCTTCCTGTGCTCAGGAGACCAGCAATGAGTGTTTCTAACCAGCTGGTGGAGTCTGGGGGAGCTGGGGATGGAAAGGGAAGAAACAGCTGCGCAGCTTGCGTGCCCTTAACAAGATAAATCACAAACCGATGCCCCGGGACTCCCATGGTCTACACGGCTGACGGTCAGGGCTTCATAGGTGGACAGAAGTCACGGCACGAGTGTTTATTTGCTCATATGATGAAGAGAAGAGAGGAGGTTTTAAAATGTCTGTTGGGGGTTCTTTACACTATTCTTTAAACTTTTGTATAGCTGAGTTTTTCTATAATAAAAAGTAAAAAAGAAAAATAGGAAGGAGGGAGGGAAAGAACGAAAGAAGGAAGGAAGAAAGGAAGAAAGGGAAAGAAGGAAGAAAGGAGGGAGGGAGAAAGGAAAGAAGGAGTGAGGAGGGAAGCGGGGAGAGAGGGAAGGAGGGAAGAAAAGACGGATTCCGTATGTGATTCCATTTTCTAAGTAAACGAGTTGTGTATTCGTATGCATGAAGAAAGTCTGGGAGCATATGTACAAAAATGTTCACAACTGCTATCTCTAGTAGAGTTATGGGTGATTTTCATTTTCTTCTTTGTACTTTTAATTTTTCTAATTGGGAAGAAATAACACAACTATTAAGAAAAAGAAAGGGTGCTGGGCCCAGTGGCTCACCCCTACAATCCCAGCACTTTGGGAGGCCGAGACAGGCATACGGCTTGAGTCAAGGAGTTCGAGACTAGTGTGGGTAACATGGCGAAACCCTATCCCTACAAAAAATACAAAATTAGCCGGGCATGGTGACTCACACCTGTAATCCCAGCTACTTGGGAGGCTGAGGTGGGAGGATCGCTTGAACCCTGAGGCAGATGTTGCAGTGAGCTGAGATCATGCCACTGCACTCCAGCCTGGGTGTTAGTGGAACCCTGTCTCAAAAAAAAAAAAAAGAAAAGGAATGTCTTGTGTTCTAGACTCTCTTTTACCCACTCAGCAGCTCTCTAATTCTGCTTCAATGACTTCATCACAATGAGCCTCATCTCCCTCCCCAGCAAAATGGGGCCATCTCTAATGGGGATGCAGTGAGGACAGAAAGGGGCGGTGCTGAGGGTACACCTGGTAGGAGCCCAACATCTGTGATGCCCCCCACACACTCAGGCACCCACACGAGTGAGAGCCCGCAAACACCATAGACCCCAGAAGGACAGCAAGGCTCCTGGCCCCACACACATGCCCCAGTTCACCCTCGTGCCCATGTGCACAAACACACACTCATGGTGCACACATGAGTACACGCTGTAACCTGTGTGGGGTGGGTCTGTCAGACGACAGGGTGGGTGAGAGGAGAGAGCCCCATCCCTTTCCAAGATAAACACAGGAAGTGAGGATCCCACAGTGTCAGGGCAAGGTTGGGAGTCATCCATAAACTCCAGGCAGGGGTGGGGGATGGAGAGGGGCCCAGAGAGGGGAGGGCGGGTGTGGGAGTCTGGGCAGGGCCTGAGTTTGACATCTGCTGTCTTGGGTTCAGATGTGAAAAGTTGAAACGGTGACTAAGCTTGGGGGCTATCTTAGCTCTGTCTGTCTGTCTGCCTGTCTGTCTGGGACAACACCTCCCACCCTCACCCACCCATCTCTCCCCAGTCCTGAGCTTAGTGAGCCAGGTGTTCAGGCCAATCAGAGGCCCGAGGGCCCCCAGCCAGGCCTCCACACTTAGGGAAGCCAGAACCTGTGCTCAGCAAATGCTTGCAAAGGCCATGAGTAGATGGAAAGAAACAGTCATCACAGATTCCAGGATGCTCCCGAATCCAGCACACGCTTGAGTGCGTCCCGGCCCAGCTCAGATCTCTGAGAGATTATCCTGGGGGCAGCTGCCAGGGCCTGATGCCCCAGCCTTCTCCTCCCGAGTCGCTGCTCCTACTTTCCTCAAAACCCACTGAGTCTCAGGGGAAAGGAGCAACGGGGCCTCTGCCAGGCCAAGGCGGGTGGGAGGGCACAGGGCTGACCACTCAGGGCCTCTGGAGAATGTTGTTGGATGAATTAGCACTTGCTGTGTGCCAGGTACTTTACATCAGCCTTAAATACTTTTCTGGAACAAATCAAGGGTTGGGGGAGAGAAGAATGTTTTCTACTTTACCCCCCAGCCACCCAGCTGTCCTCACTTTGCGATGAGGTTACTAGCTGGATCCAAGTCGTACAGTTATAGGTGGTGGCTCCCACCTGCAGGGGCAGAGGGACGGATGGAAACCTTTTAGAAGGTTTCTGTTATGAAACTCCCCACTCATTCCCCTGAGCAAGTGGGGTTAAGTATAGAGTTTCCCTTTTGAATACAATTGTCTGCCCATCTTTTGCTATCAGAAGGCTCCAGCCCCACAGCTAGAGCCCCCGGGCAGTCTGAGAGCCTGGGCACACTCCACCTCTGCCTTCTGGCCACTTAGGCAAGTTGCCCACATTCTCCGCCCTCTCCCTGCACCTGCTGCTTCAGGTGTACCTGGATTTCTTTGGCTTCTCATAACCTCACCTGTGCATCTCCCAACCATTACATCATTTGCTTCTCCCAGCAAACCAGGAGATAGAAAGATTATGTCCATTTTGTCGATGAGGAGACTGAGGCCTGGGAAGGTCATACAGACAATTAGAAGCAGAGCCCAACACACACCCAGGTCTGCAGATTCCAAACCCAACCCTCTTCTCCCAGTCCCAGCTCCTGCCTCTGCCACGGCTGCTGGGTCATTGGTGGTGGCACCAAGGCCACTGCAGAGACCTCAGGGTCTGGGCTTCCTGTGGCTTCTGCCTTCCTTTTCACCTCCACCTCACTACCAGCTTGGCCTCAGGCCCCAGACCCAGACTTCAGGCCCCATAAGGTCCACCACTGCCTGGTCCCTACCCGGGTACCCAAACAGCTCTCCCTCCCTTTGCTTTTTACTCAACACTTTCAGTCACGTGGTTCCTCTTTCAAATCCTCAAACTCTCTGTTTTTACCTACCCCAGGGGTCTTACTGTTACTTCTATTTTGCTCTTTAAAAAAACGTATTCACTGGATGGATGTATGGGTGGGTGGATGAGTGATTGGATGGATGGATGGATGAATGGATGGATGGATGGACTGGTGATTGAGTAGATGGATGGATGGATGGATGGATGGATGGATGGATGGATAGATGGACGGATGGGTGATTGAGTGGATGGATGGATGGATGGATGGAGATGGGATGGATGGATGACTGACTGAGTGGACAGATGGGTAAATGATGAGCGATTGAGTGGATGGATGGATGAATGGATGGATGGATGGATGGATGGATGGATGGATGGGTAATTGAGTGGTTGAGTGGATGGATAGACTGGAGGGACGAAAGGGTGGTGGGTGAACAAACTTGACTTGGATGAATGGATGGATGGATGGGTGGGTGATTGAGTGGATGGTTAGACTAGAGGGATGACAAGGTGGTGGGTGAACAAATTTGACTGGATGGATGGATGGATGGACGGATGAATGGGTGTGGCGCTGAGTGGATGGACAGACTGGAGGGATGATAGGGTGGTGGGTGAACAAATTTGACTGGATGGGTGGATGGATGGATGGATGGATGGATGGAGGAAGGAATGAGATGGAAGGATGTTGCTACAGTTCTGTTCAGACTTTGGTCTTCTCTGTCCCCACCTAAGTGACTTGTACCTATAGTTTTCACCCCCACCTCCTGTTCTGCCCTGCAAAGTTTGAGGGAACAACTGGGAGACCACAGTAACCCTTCTCTTTGGTCCCAAGTTTCAATTTGGATAAAACCTGACGCCCCTCAGGGACTCCCAAATCAGCTCCCCTGGGAAGGACAGCCCCTCTGTCCTCAGTACAAATGCCTGAACATTTGAGGCTTTGGGTCTCCAGCCATAGTGAACTCACTTGGGGGTAGTTTTACAGCTCTTTAGTTGTCTTGAAACTAAAAACGAAACTGAAAATTCCCTCAAATAATAATGCACTTTAAGGTTAATTAACTAAAATTACTTTTGATAGGCCGGGTGCGGTGGCTCAAGCCTGTAATCCCAGCATCTCTTTGGGGAGGCCGAGATGGGTGGATCATGAGGTCAGGAGATCGAGACCATCCTGGCTAACACGGGAAACCCCCGCCTCTGTTTAAAAATACAGAAAACCAATGGGTGAGGCGGCCTGTAGTCCCGGAAGACTCGGGAGGCTGAGGCAGAGAATGATGTGGATCTCGGATGGAGCTTGCAGTGAGCCGAGATCCCGCCACTGCACCCAGCCTGAGACAGAGCTGCAGACCCGCCTCAAATTACTTTTGGTGACTTGATTTTAAACTCTAAAAAACTAGAAAGATTGTATTGAAGTGTTCCAAAGTAAATTTATAAAGTTTAAAGGGGGACCCGTCTCCTACCAAAACACTGTGTAGTTAAGAAATTCTTATTTAATCACCCCCAAATCACGCATGAATGTCTTTAAGCTAAGTAGCTAAAAAACAAAGAAAAAGTGGAGCAAACAAAATCAGATACTCAGTGGGTGCAAAAACACTGAAGGGGGGCATCAAAAGGTAAACAGGTCATTGGGTTAACAGAGTTTTGGAGAATGTAGCAGACACCCCATTTTTCTCTCCCGGATTCCTTATCCCAACTCAGAAAGACTGGAGCAGGAACTTTCACACCTGAGTTTTGTCCAGGGGCAGCCTGTGAGCCCTGTGCTCACCTGGTCACAAGAGGCAATCACTAACGCTCAGGAAGTACCTGCCGTCTTTGCCCTGGACCAAGCCCCTCACACGAGGGCCTCACTTCATCCGGACCCCAGCATTGTGATCTCCATCTGCCAGATGCAAGGCTGAGGTTCAAAACAGGAAGTGGCAGATCTAGGATCAAAGTTCACCTTAAAGAATATCTACCTCATATTCCCATGAAGTAGATAAAGCAACCGAAGGTTAGAGCAGACCAGACCACACAGCCAGTGAGGGAAGACTGGACTTCAGTTGTACAAACAGCAGTGCAAGTGTCGAGTGAATGAGACAGACAGTGGATGCCGGAGCCATCACTTGGGAGATAGTTTCTGCGAGGGTGTGAAGTGGTGGTGAATAGAAGCAGAGATAAACAGCACTGGTCAGGGAGGACTTCCTGGAGGAAGGGGGCATTGACCAACACAGAACATCTGACAGGACCAGTGTCCTCCTGAATTTCCATGGAAGTGGAGGAAAGGAGAACCTCTCTTCTCTCTCCCCTGGGCTCTCTCGTGCAGCTGGAGTCAACAGAGTATCCACTGGCTCCCCAGCTTTGAGTAAAACCCCACCCCCTAGCAGGGCAAGAGGGGCAAAAGCAACCAGCAGCCTCCCATCAAGCCTTGACAGGAGTTGTCACCAGTGCAGAGCCAGCAGGGGTGTGGTGGGGCCCTGTCTGGCCCCAGCCCCACTGTTTACCTGTCGGGCTATTGCTGGAACCATTCATCTCAGTGAAGGATGACAGCCTCCCTCTTCCCTCCTCTTGCTCAGCTCCTCCACCAGGCATCCCCTTCTGCAGATCTTCAGAGTGCTTCAAGCCTCCTAGATGCACTGCCTGCATGTATGCTCCTTCCTGGCCAGCCTTGCCCCAGGTGTGAGCTTCCTCCCATTCTCACCCATGTGCTGAACAAGCAGAGCGCCACTGGCCACATCAAGAGCTACCTGTGCGGCTGCGGCCCTGCTGGGTGTCAGGTCCCATGCTAAGGAAGCACCTGATGGCCATCACTTCTTGACTCTTCATCTACATGGTGGCTATGAAGGAAGAGAAAAACAGGAGATCACATTTCTGTGTGATCAGTGAAGTAGGAGAGTCCATATTAGTTACAGTGATCAGACTACAGAGATTGGAGATTGGAGCTGCTAATTCTGCCAAAGGAAGTGGAGAGGGATGGGAAAATGGAGATGGATGGGTGAGTGGGTGGTTGAGTGGATGGATGGATTTGTTCACCCACCACCCTTTCATCCCTCCAGCCTATCCATCTACTCAACCACCCACCCATCCTTCCATCCATCCATCAATCACTCATTTATCCACTTACCCATTTGCCCACTCCATCCATCCATCCATCCATCCATCCATCCATCCATCCACCACCACCCATCCATCCATCCATTCCATCCATCCATCCACTCCTTCCACTCCATCCCTGTCCATCCATCCATCCATCCATCCATCCACCATCCATCCATCCATCCACTCATCCATCCATCCATCCATCCATCCACTCATCCATCCACCCTCAGTCATCCATCCATCCATCCATCCATCCTCAATTATCCATCCATCCATCCATCCACTCAATCACCCATCCACTCAATCATCTATCCATTCATCCATGCATCCATTCAATCACCCATCCATCCATCCATCCATCCATCCATCCATCCCGCTCAATCGCTCATCCATCGTCTGCCTAATCCATTTCATCCATGCATTTAGTCTTTAAACATGTTCCCATCCATCCATCATTCATCATGTCCATCTGTGGGAAAGCCACAGAGGAGTTATGAGATGTCCTTGAAGGAGGGATAGGTGTTTTCAGGTAGACCAGGGACGAAGCATTCCAGGCAGATGCAGGGTACCATGAGCACATGTACCTGGGTACTCCACACATGACCAGCAGTCAGGAGTGACCAGGTGTCTGTGTGTGGAAAGGGGCTGGTAACTTCCACAGGGCTTTTTGAGCACCCTCCTTTTGGAAAGTCCCCTGGTCACTGGTCCTCAACCCCTTCCATGTTCTTGTAGCATTTGCAGATCATACTTATAAGACACTTAAAAGAACAAAACTCATCTTCTGGTGTAACTCTCTCAGCCCACATTTCTACTATCTGAGGATCACAGGCCCCTTGAAGGCAAGAGTCATGTCTTATATTTCCTGACATTTGTTATCCCCCACCCCTGGCCCTGTGTTTAGTATAATCGTGAAAGCATACTTGATGTTCAGAAAAGATTGTTTAAAGTGGCCGGGCCTGGCCGGGCGTGGTGGCTCAAGCCTGTAATCCCAGCACTTTGGGAGGCTGAGACGGGCGGATCACGAGGTCAGGAGATCGAGACCATCCTGGCTAACACGGTGAAACCCCGTCTCTACTAAAAAATACAAAAAATTAGCCAGGCGAGGTGGCAGGCGCCTGTAGTCCCAGCTACTTGGGAGGCTGAGGCAGGAGAATGGCGTAAACCCGGGAGGCAGAGCTTGCAGTGAGCTCAGATCCAGCCACTGCACTCCAGCCTGGGCGACAGAGCGAGACTCCGTCTAAAAAAAAAAAAAAAAAAAAAAAAGTGGCCGGGCCTGGTGGCTCATGCCTGCCCTCCTAGTGCTTTGGGGAACCAAGGTAGGAGGATCACTTGAGGCCAGGAGTTTGAGACCAGCCTGGACAGTGTAGTGAGACCTCATCTCTACCCAAAGAAAAAAGAATTAGCTGGGTGGTGATGTGCACCTATAGTCCCAGCTACCCTGGAGGTTGAGGTGGGAGGATCACTTGAGCCCAAGAGGTCGAGGCGAGCCCAAGAGTTTGAGGCTGCAGTGAGCTGAGATCATGCCACTACACTCCAGTCTGGGTGACACCATCTCTATTTTAAAAAACAAAAATTAATTAATGGAATCCTTGGTGAATGGATGGGTTGCTGGCATCTCTGCAGGTGTGTGTGTGATAACACCACTCATGGTGAATTCTCAGGACATAGCAGGTGTTTAGGAGATGATGGTTCAGGCCACTTTCCTCTCTGCTCATGTAACTCTCAGAAGCCAGGTTGCCTCAGAGCTCACAGGGGACAGAGCTGAATGGGGGGACACTTCACCTTCCACTTTCTCACCTGTGATGTGGGCAAATAGGAGGTTTCTTCCAGCTGGACGGCCTTTGGGTCCCGCGCCATCTGTGTCTCACGCTGCTGCCTAAACTCAGGACACCTGCCATACGGTGGTTATGAACACGGGTTCTTGGGACTGGCACGCCTGGGTCTGGAACCCAGCTCCCCCGGTACCCACCGTGAATGCTTGGAACGGTCCCTGCCACCTCCTGAGCTGCAGGGTCCCCACTTCTAATCAAAGACTCTGGAGGCCCTTCCCTGGTGAGCTTCCGTGGAAAGAATGAGATGCAGTGTGCATAGGGGTCCACAGTACTCTCAGTAAATGTTATTATCATAACCATATTTTAGCATCCTAAGAATACTCCAGGAAACCTCCTCTGACTGAGCCTAACAGAGTAAGAATTTCCCCCTTTTTGCTTCTGCTCAGCAGCTCCCAGCTCATACTCTGTAAGCTCTCAGTTTAGGATAGAACAGCAAAGCTGCTCTGACCCTAGTCCTGGCCCCAACTCCAGTACCAGCTCTGGCCCCAACCCTAGAGTCCAGAGAGGCCTCGTTTATGCAGTTTAAGTCAGAGGGTCATTTCTGGGCCGGGCACCAGGCTCCATTCAAATGGGGGATCCCAGAGGGTACAGACCATGTCCTGTAAATTCACCCCAGTGGCTCCAGGAAGGCTCCTCGGGGTGTGAGACATGCTGGTGGCCAGCTACCCCACAGCTGGAGTCCTCACACTGAAGGCGAGACAACCTCACTGGCGGTGGCACTGGCTGTGCCTGACACTCTCACCTGGGACATCGGGCTGCCCTGCCCAGCCACCCACGGGACTGAGGCCTCACCACATTTGCTGCAATACCCGCTGCCCTTGGACTCACAGCCATCCTGTCTGCGGCAGCGTCTGTGTGAACTCTGCCCCATGATCCCGGCTGGAATGGAGGACGCCTTCTCCAGCAGCCTCCCATTGGTAGCCAGCAGCAGGGCAGGGCTGGGCAGGAGCCATGGGACACTGGGGACCAGGCCAGGCTGCACTGGGAAAAGGGGCGCCTCAGTCCTCAGAAGACCCTGATGGAGGCTGCTTTCCCCATGGCCTCTGCTCAAAGGTCTGGTCAGAACCCCTGTGAGCATGGAGACAGGGGATCCCCAGAAAGCAGCACTGGGGGAGGGGGCCTGCTCACCCTGGGGGAATGGGGCTTTCACAGTTTAGGTAGGAAAAGAGAAGCGGCTCGGCAGAGAGCCCACTCCCACCACCCACTCACCCTGCCCACAGATGTCCTCCCCAGTCCCCTACGTCACACCTTGTTGGTTTGTCTTCTCCTTAGCCCTTCCCACAACCTGAAACCCCCCACCACAGTGTGAGCACCACAGTGTGAGAACAGACGTTGTCTGGTTTGTCACATGTCCCCAGTGTCTGGAACAAAGCCTGGCACATGGTGAGGTGCTCAATAAATACTCATTAGATTGATGACCACACTCGTTTAATCCTTACACCCACCCTTCGCTGTAGGTAACTTCAGTTCTATTTTGCAGATGGGGAAACTGAGGCTCCAAGAAAAGGGGAATTGGCTACTCTACAAACCCAGTAACCAGCGGAGCCTAAATCAAACCAAGGCCTCTCACCTCTTGACCACAAGCCGGTGTGCGGTGACACCAACTGGTTGGTTCAGCATAAAGAAAGAAACAGAGGCACACACTGACCTGCTGGCCTCTGCTCCCCTCAGGCTGCTTCCCCAGGCAGGTTGTGCAGGCTTTCGTTGGGGTAGGGGGGTGGATTTTATTCCCTGAGTTAAGTAATCTGTGATCAACCCCTTATGTTAACAGCTATCATGTGTAACCTCAGCCTCTTGCCTTGCCCCTGAGAGGATCGGTGTTAGATTGACACCAGTGATGAACAGTGGGGCTGAGGGGCAGGGATGGGCAAGGAGGGGCAGGAAGCAGGGGCTGGCCTGTGGACATGGATAGAGGCTCTGGGCCTTGCTCATGGCCTGGAATTGACTGGATGCATGGTATGTGTACCAGGCGTTGTTCCCAGCACTTCCCATGCATCATCCCAGTTTATCCTCACGGCCATCCTTGAAGATCCTCAGCATCATTCTCCCCAGTATCTGGATGAGGAGGCTGAGGGCAGGAGAGGGTGAGCTACTTGTCCAAAGTCACACAGCTGGCAAGTCAAGAAGCCGATGCTTGGGACCCAGGTACTGGGCTCCAGTGCCCACCCATGGCTCTCCCATGTCTGGGAGAGGAACACAGCTTCAGAGCTGGATTCCAGCCTGAGTTGCATTGTGTACAAGCTGCCTGAGCCGGCTGTTTACTCTCTCCGAGCCTCAGTTTCCTCAGCTGCGCAATGTGGACCCAATACCCACTTTGCAGGATCCCAGTGAGGCAAGGGATAGAAAGGGCATTTCCATATGCCTGGCACATGGAAGGGGTATGACAAATGGGAGTGGCACTTGTGGTTCATGTCCTGCGGCCCGTAAGTGTGTCATGACAGACATTTCCACTCTAGTTTCATTTTCTAGAAATGCGGGGTCAGTTACAAGTCAGTGAAACCAGCCTCAACCCAGTCTCCTCAGTCCTTTCTCTGTATCCTGATGGTGCCTGGAATTCCGCCACTGGGGCAGCATTCCCTGAATTGAAAGCTGTGTTCCTGGGTGAAACGCAACTTCCCACGGGTGTTATTATGGCTGGGGAAGGAGGTGATGCTGCACATGATGGCTGTTTTTGTTTTTGTTTTTTGAGGTGGAGTTTCGCTCTTGTTGCCCAGGCTGGATGCAGTGCTGCGATCTCGGCTTACTCCCCCCTTCCCAGGTTCTAGTGATTCTCCTGTCTCAGCCTCCCGAGTGTCTGGGATTACAGGCACCACCATGCCCAGCTAACGTTTTGTATTTTTAGTAGAGATGGGGTTTCACTATCTTGACCAGGCTGGTCTTGAACTCCTGACCTCAGGTGATCCACCCTCCTTGGCATCTCAAAGTGCTGGGATTACAGGTGTGAGCCATCATACCCAGCCAGCTGTTCACAGTCACTTTCACCTCCATGTGAATGAAGATTCCAGAATTGCGTGCCTTGGTGAAGGGGTCCCCAGAAAACAGGCAGAAAAGGGTGACTGCCGACCTCACAGCTTTCTGCCTGTCCAATGGCAGCCTTGGGTCACAGCCCACGTCCTTGGATACCTTCTTTCACAGTCCAGGTTTAGAATCCTGAGCACTTCCCTTTCCACCCAGGATGCTGATCTAAATGTGACTTTTAGTTCATATTGATGATAACATACTCTTTTCTCTTGTTTCTCCAGTGTGAGCATTATACCCCATTTCACAGATGAGGAAACTGAGGACTGGCAAGAAGTGACTGGAAGTACCAAAGCCTGGGCTCAAAGCCAGCACCGGGGCTCTCTCTGGGGCTTGGGCCTGGTGGGCCTCCCCTGGGACCACCGCTGCCCCCGTGGCCACACTCTTTCCCATCAGAGAGGCCCAACCCCTGGGCCAGGCTGGGAACGTTCCTGGGGGAGGCCCACCCGCCCGCCCCGTGTCAAAGCCGTGTGTAAGTGTTTTATTGTTTGCCCGCAGAGGTGTGAATGAAGTAATGGGCCTTCTCCGGCACTCCATCCGTCTCAGGCTGACAGCCGCGCTCCGAGCCCGGGCTGCTCTGTGTAAACGCTGTCACCCTGCCATCCCCGAGCAGGCAGCTTCCTCCGGGAAACTGTAATCAGGGCCTCCCGCACCCGCAGCTGGCCCTGTCCGCAGCTCATAAATCACGCTGCCTTCCCGGAAAGCGGAGGGAGAGACAGACAGGGTGACGGGAGACAGACGAGGCCGGGCGAGGAAGAGACGACGGGGAGGCCGGTGGGGAGAGAGGGAGGCAGCGAAGGCAGGCTGGGCAGGCAGGGCAAGCAGGGCGGAGGAACGAGCAGAGATGAGCAGGGAGCAAGGCTGAAGGAGGAGAGGAAGGGAGAGAGAGTGAGAGACACAGAGGCAGAGGGAGAAAAGAGTCAGAAAACGGAGGTATGAGAGAGAGAGAGTCCCACAGAGGGGACACAGAGATAAGGAGACAGAGACAGGGAGACAGACTGAGAGACACAGAGAAAAGCAGAAATGAGACCAGAAGAAAGGTAAGGAGCCAGCAGGGGAAAAGCAGAGTGACAGAAATGAAGTGGAGCCAGAGGGAGTGGACAGAGGGATGGACACACACCTGACAGGTGGCCTTGATTGGGGACGAGGGACAGGGGTCCAGCCCATCAGCTAGAGGAGAGGACCAGGGGGCAGCAGCCTTGCTTCAGCTGACAGGTCCTGCAGCGCCCCCTGGCCTGGGCTGGGCCCCTCCTGGTGCTCAGGACCCCCTCCCTCCACACCTGACCCAGCCAGAGTTTGCAGTCAGCCAGAAGGAGGGAGGGCTGCATGGGTGGGAGAGGAGGAGGGAGGGGGGAACCTCCTGGACTCCGATTCCAGGGGTCCTCACCCGAGCCCCACTTTCACCCTGGGAGATCACAGTGAGCCTCTGAGGGAAGACAAGTCACTTAGCCAGCAGCCCTGGGGACACCTGGGCCTTGCAGCCACCCTCATGCTCCACACACTCTCACGTCCCCCAGTGTCCATACACACTCAGGCCGCAGGCACACGGGTGAGTGACCATGCACACCTGTTGGGAGATTCCCACAGTGTGGACAGGGAAACAATGGCGCTCAAAGCCCTGCTGGCCAGGTGGCAGCCCTGGCTGCCCCAGGAAAGGCCTTCCAGAACTGGGAGAGAATGTTTCAGGCGGCATTCAGCCTAGCAAGTGATTATTTTCCCAGCTTCACTGGGAAAATAATTGTCGTGAAAGTTGATTAAAACAAAAAAAAATCTCTCCACCACCAAGCCCTATTATAGGCTGTCAGGATCTAGAGGGAAACAAAATCAAATATCTGTCTCCTGGACTCCACATCTAGTCAGAGAGACAGTCAGCTTACAGAGCAAGTAGACAGCGCATCACAGAACAAGCACTGTAGAAGCATGAACTGGGGGGAAGAATCAGGGTTTGACTCTGTTGTGAAAGGTGGTCAGCAAAGCCCTCACTGGGAGGAGGACCTCTGAGCAGAAACTCGAGGAAAGTGACGGCGCAGGGGAACAGCATGTGCAAAGGCCCTGAGGCAGGAATGTGCTTGGCACGTCTGTGGCTGCAGCAGAGTGGACAAGGGGAAGTAGGGTAGGGGGTAAGGTCAGGTCCCAGGGTACCTTGATGGCCATTGTAAGGGCTTCGACTCTCCACGTGAATGCTGGGGAAAGTCACTAGGCGTGAAGATGACTTGAGCTGATGCATCTGCAAAAGGGCCTCTGGCTGCTGTTTTGAGAATAGACTAAAACAGGTGGGGGTCGGGGGAGGGCAGAGCAGGGAGCCCCAGGAGGAGGTGATGGGCGACCGAGGCAGAGGTGAGGGAACTCATCCAGGCGAGAGGCGAGGGCGCCTGGATGGGGCAGCTGCAGTGGAGCGGGGAGATGTGGTCAGATTTTGGATGTGTTAGAGTTGCTGATCGACTGGATGTGTGAGAAATAGAGGTCAAAGATGAATTCAAGGTTTCTGGCCAGAGCGACTGGAAAGAGAGAGTCGCCGTTGACTGTCATGGGAAAGATGGTGAGGATTCGAGGGCTGGGTTTGGATGGGTTCAGTGTGAAAAGCCTCTTGTGCCTCTAAGTGGAGACGATGAGTAGGCAGCAGCGGCTGCTCCCGGGTGATCCAAGGGCTGCGGACTTGGACTTGGAAACGGCTGGGCTGCAGTTGGTATACAAAGTCACGGAGCTGGATAAGGTCAGCTGGCGAGCGGGTGCAGATCGTCCAAAGACTGGGGCTCTATGCCTCATGCAGAGGTTGGAGAGAGAAAGCAAATGCAGGAAGATGAAACAGGAGACTCAGTGAGATACAAGGAGAGCCAAGAGACAGCAGCACCTCGAAGCCAAGTCGAGGAAGCGTTTTAAGGAGTTGATCAGCAATCCTGCTGAGAGGCCAAGAAAGTCGAGCCCTGAGGATGGGCCGTTGGATTTAGCAGCATGGAGGCCACTGGAGACCTGGACAGGAGCAGTTTTGGGGGACATATCGAGGGTGAAGACATGACTGGAGTGTGGGCTTGCAGAAGACTGAGAGAAGATGAACCGGAGACAATGAGCGCAGACAGTTCTTTGGGGGAAGTTTTGATAAATAAGAAGTAAACAAAAGTGGGAGGGGTGTGGAATCAAGAGAAGGTTTTTAAAAAATAACCTTTTTATTTTGGAATAACTTTAGATTTCTAGAAAAATTGCAAAGATACTACAGAGAGTTCCCACATACCCTTCACACTGCTTTCCCAAATGCTAACATCTTCCTTAACCACAGCTATGTGCATCAGTTGGTGCATCAGCTCTGTCCACCCCTAGTGCACCAACTCCGTCCACCGCTCGTGCATCAGCTCCGTCCACCCCTGGTGCACCAACTCCGTCCACCGCTCGTGCATCAGCTCCATCCACCCCTGGTGCATCAGCTCCGTCCACCCCTGGTGCATCAGATCCGTCCACCCCTGGTGCATCAGATCCGTCCACCCCTGGTGCATCAGCTCCCTCTACCCCTGGTGCATTAACTCCATCCACCCCTGGTGCACCAGCTCCATCCACCCTCACTGCATCGCTGTGGGCCTTGAAATGTGTCAGGTGAGTGTGGTACAGCATAGTCTAACTGGGAACAAAGAAGTAGAAAAGGCAAGTCAGAGGCATAGAGCCAGGAGGGATGAAGCAGGGGACCTAAGACAGGACTTGGCCTCACTGTGTCCTGGTGAGTGGGGATTGGTGGTTAACTCTAGCCCTCTGCCTGCTCCCCACTTTCTTTGTTTGTACCTGTAATTCACTTTATATATAAATTGAACTTTGCTCTTTTCAACCGACCATACTGATGTTTCCAAAACTAATGGATGAATGAATCCCATTCTTCTGTAAGACCCAAAGCCAATATCTTGATGCTTGGTTGCAGAGATCAACATTGCTAGACACTGGCACCCAAATCAAGCCTTTACATACACACGTACACACACATGCACTCACACACACAATCACACATGGGCACCTTGCAAATTGCTCTCCCCACCCCTCTTCTGGAAACTACAACTTTACCCTCATACAAGTCCACAGCCCCTTATCTAAAACCCTTGGGGTCAGATACATTTCAGACTTCAGAATGTGTCCAATTTTAGAAGGGGGATTTGGTGCGTATACCGTAGATTTCATAATAACCCCTGTAGGGCCTGAGCAGCACTCAGTAAGCAAACATGACTATTTCTGCAGTGAAATGTGTGAATATTCACAGTAAGTGGGGAAAATAAAGGCCATAAATAGCCTCGTGACATTTCAAGTTGTGTTCTACCAGGCTCATGAGTTAATAGAAAACACGGCCTTCCGAGCTTCTTGGATTTCAGGATCGCAGGTGAGTGCCTCTCACGAGTCCCTCAGCCAGGTGGGCTGCTCAGCCCTGACATACACCAACCCACATATTTGTTCACTTGTAATAAATGTCAAGAGCCATATTCTTACCATGGGAGCAGGAGGGACAGGAGCCGTGTGTGTGTGTGAGTGTGTGTGTGCGCGCGCGTGTGTGTGCACCTACATACACGTCCACATACCAGGAACATCCTTGCCTCTTTCAGTCCTTGAGTTTTTCTCTTTCAAGGCTGGAGGGATCCTCAAAGGCATCTCTTGAATCCTCTCAACAACAGCCTCATCGAGTGGCTACCCAGCTTCTACTGCTGCAGCTACCCTGAACCCCATCCTTCTCCATGACCCCTCCTCCTTCCTCTCTCCTCCCTAAGCATCTCCTTCCTATCCCTTCTAGACCTTCACCACCCTCCTCTTCCTCTTCTTCCTCTCCCTCCTCCACCTCCCTTCCTCTCCTCCTCCTCTTTTGTCCCAGGAAACAAGGCTAGAAAATCAAGCAGCCCAATAGGTTATATTCATCAGCAAAATTCTCCCCGTGGGATCTGGTAGCACATTGAAAACTTGGGCCACTTCGGCTTCTGCAAGAGGGATCCAAGCCCCAGCTTTGGTGCAGCCAAACTTCTGGCCAGTGAGTTTACTAAGAGGAGGGTTCTGGATCACTCGAGCCTGGGAAAGTCAAGTCTGTAGTGAGCCATGATCATACCACTGCACTCCAGCCTGGGAAATGGAGCAAGACTTTATCTTAAAAAAAGAAAAAAGAAAAAAGAAGAAGGAGAAGAAGAAGAAAGAAGGAGAAGGAGAAGAGGAAGAAGAAGAATTCCCTGACGCCTACTCCCTCTGACCTTCAGAAAGGACTAACCTGAGCAGGCCTGTAGATATTCACACAGATGCTCCCTGGCCTTTGAGCCTCTTCTTTCATTTTTATTATTTTAAAATGAGAAATATTTAAAGTTTTAAGTTTTTTTTAACCAAGTAGTTCAAAAAAAAGATGAATTATTTTTAAAGCTTCTTATTTTGAGATCATTTGAATCTACAGAAGAGTTGTCGGAGAATAGTACAAAGAATTCTTGGGTATCTTTTGTCCATATTCAGTATTTTGGACATTTTGCTGTATTTGCTTTCTCATTCTATGTATATATATATTCCCTTTTTCTGAACCATTCGAAAGCAGACCATGTGATGCTACTGTTTGCCTTCCTACTTCAGTGAGTATTTTCTAAGAATAAAAATCTTCTCTTATATAACCCAGAACATGTAATTTCACAATCCAAGACATTTAATATCGATAAAACATTTCTGTCTAATTCACAGTTCTCCTCCATGATTTAAACGTCCCTTTCTTCACAATTTCTTGGACGGATCATCTATGTTTGGGGGAAATCCATGGTGCTGAGTCCAGCCATGGTGCCCTTGGGTTAGTATGGATTTTAGACACAAACAATTCCAGGGGCCCTCAAACTAGGTACCACGGAACCCTAGAGGTTTCATGGAGGGAGGGGAGGCAGCACTTTGGAATGGAATTTGTTTGAAGAAAAAAATTCTACTTTAAAGGAAGAAGACAGACACCCACAGAGAGGCCAATCTGTCCATTTTGTATTTGAGAGTGGAGGCTTAGGGAGGTTAAGCAACCTATCCTATGCCTCACTGAGCGGTAGCACTGAGTCGAGCAGGGATCTAAAACCAAGGCATTTATTCATTTAACCGATGTTTCTCGAACACAGTGGGAAGAGGGAAATGGGCTGTATCCTGGAATCTCAGAGAAGATGGACGCCCAGCCCACCCTCCTGAAGCCGCCTGGTACGGCTAGGAGGAGGCTCTCGTGATCCCCTCTATGGCTCTGCTGAAGTGGGCCATGAGTTTACCAGGAACCTCGGAGAAGGGAAGCAGCCTGTGAATCAGCAGCGGCTTTTCCAAGAACAATAGTGTTCTCCCAACAAACATTCATTCCATCAGCAAACTTTGGAACATTCAACAAACATGGGCCCATTCAACAAATATTTGTTCTCTCACCAGTGTTGACTCAGCTCCTTCCCTGTGCACAGGGACTGCAGACGTGGTATTAGGGACAGAGCCCCAGGTGGCATAAAGTCAAGTTGGTCCTTGGCAAAAGACTCAGGGTGGCAGAACGCCTTCAATACCTCCCTCCTTTCCTCTGTCACCCCAAACCACAGCAGAAGAGACAGGATGACCCCAGCCCTTTGCTCCCAAGGGACTGACTCCCAAAATCCTCCTTTATCAACAAAACTCTTCCTGTTATCAAGCAGACCCTCTCATCCCAGATTCTGCTTTCCAGAGAGCAATTCAGCAAGAGTTAGTGGAAACTGGCCAGGCGCAGTGGCTTATGCCTGTAATCCCACACTTTGGGAGGCCAAGGCGGGACGGATCACTTGAGGTCAGGAGTTTGAGACCAGCCTGGCCAACATAGTGAAATTCTGCCTGTACTAAAAATGCAATAATTAGCCAGGTGTGATGATGTGCACCTGTAATCTCAGATACTTGGGAGGCTGAGGCAGGAGAATCACTTGAACCTGGGAGGTGGACGTTGCAGTGAGCCGAGATCGTACCACTGTACTCCAGCCTGGGTGACAGAGTGAGACTTCATCTCCAAAAAAAAAAAAAAAAAGAAGGAATTAGTAGACATCTCTCAAATATGTACAACCTTTGAGGTAGCCATTCTACTTCTAGGAATTTAATCAAAGGAAAACCTCAGTACAGGGATGCACTGAGGTTTAGCCTCAAGGGTTGTTTGGAAGAATAAAAGATAGCAAAATCAACCTGAATATCGTGGCTCATTCATACCTGGAATGCAAGGTGTCCTTTAACAACAATGGGAAGCAGCATGTGGAATGTCAGGCAAGAAGGTTCCCGATATATTAAGCAAAAAAGATTTTAAAATAGGATTCATTGGATGATCCTGGAATTTTTTTTTGTTTTGTTCTGTGATTTTTGAGACAAGGTCTCACTCTGTCATCTAGGCTGGAGTGCAATGGTGTGAACATGGCTCACTGCAGCCTCAACCTCCCGGACTCAAGTAAGCCTCCCACCTCAGCCTCCTGACTAGCTAGGATTAGAGGTGTGCACCACCATGCCTGGTTAATTTTTGCGTTTTTTGTAGAGACAGGGTTTCACCGTGTTGCCCAGGCTGGTGTCAATCTCCTGGGCTCAAGCAATCCTCCTGCCTCGAACTCCCAAAGTGCTGGGATTACAGACATGAGCCACTGTGCCTGACTGATCCTAGGTTTTAAGAAAGATATACACACAGAAAATTGTCGGATGGAATATGCCCTGGAAAAGTTAAAAATTACTTATCTCTGTACAGAAGAATTACATACGATTTTGTGAACTTTTTTTTCTTAAGCGTGCTTTCCTGATTTTCCAAATGTTTTGTGATGGATATGGATTAGTGTTATAATTAGAAAATAATACACAGAAGGGTAACATTTCTGTTAAATCCAGTGGAACACCAGTTATTAATCTTTCTTTGGTTTTTTATTACACAACCCTCAGTGGCAAACCTTTATTACAGACACGACACCGTTTACAGAAATTCACCCAAGAAAAACGTATGGCGCTTCACCCTCAGTGGCAGTCCTAATGCCCCTTGCGGGGTCCTGGGTTTCAACCCTGTGTCTCACATGTACATGCACACATGTGTGCAGACAAATGTGTACAGAGTGTGTTTCCTGAGGCTGGGCATGCTGCCAGCTGATGCCAAAATAGGGGTTGGGACAGTAATCTCTAATCCAGAGAACAGAATGATCTTTGATGTGAGAGTTGGTTCTTAAAGCTGCTTCTCTCATTCCAGGCAAATAGACTCATTGGGATTCCCTCCCCATCATTTTCCCACCCTACTCCAAACACGCACTCACACACCCAAGAGACACACATGTGAAAAGACAGATTCTTAACAGCTAGGTATGTCTTCTCTTTGCTGGGAGAAAAACAGAGACAAAAGGATTTAAAAAATACATGTAGTGACCTCGAGCGTGTCTGCACAATCTCCGCTGGGAGTGCTCCAGCAGGCGCACCCGCGTGCATGTGCACACACACACACACACAAACACACACACACGGCATAGTCCCAAGGACACAGCATCTGTGTGTGTTTTGGGGGGTACACACATGTGCCCACACATCTGGGCAGCGTGGCCCTGTGAAAAGAGACAGGTCCATGTCCAGTTTGCTGCTTATTAACTTTGTGAATTTAAGCAAGGGTGGCCTCTGGAAGCCGTTGTTTCTTCCTCTGGGCAGTGGGAGGGCAGGTGCAGACGTGCTTTATAAATTGTAAACTGCTGTCTACATTAGAGAGCCCACCGTTGTTAGATATGCACAGGCTCATATTTATAAAAACCACAGGAAGCAGTGTTGGTAGAATCTCCCTCTCCCCGCCTCTGCCTTCCGCACTGGGATGCTGTTCCCATGGCCTCCCTTCTGCTCTACTCTGCTCACTTCTGTCATCCGGGCCTGCATCACGTTAATTACAAATCTTGGCCCTTTCAGAGCTAGCTGGGGAAAGGATCTCAGGAGTTACCCAGTCAAAGAGGCATGCGCTGTTTCCGTCCCAGAGAGGTAACCCAGGTCTCAGCAGAGCCTGGCATACACTCTGGATGTGGCTTCAGCCCGCTTAGGGAGGGCACCACTCCTGGGTGACTGAGCCAGGGCGCAAGCCCCAGGGAAAGGGGGATCAACAGACCCAGGAACTCGCACTAGCTCACCCCAGCAAGGGGAGGGGCCGGCCCAGGGGCCCTGCTGGCAGAGCCGGCCAGGCTGGGATTTATGGGCCCCTTTTGGACACGTTAAAGATCACATTAAGTGCAATAAATGTAGATCACGCTCCTAAATAAGCTGAGATTTATCCCCGGATCCTCTCTGCAGGGGCCAGCTCCATAAATCCTGCGCGACCCTGTCCCCTGGCCAAGGGATGGGGGAGGGGAGACAAGAGGCGGGAGGGGCGAGGTGTAGAAGGGCAGTTCTAGGTACAGAAGGATGGAGCTGAGCAGGGGCTGCAACAGGGACCGAGAAAGGGGGCAACAATGGGCCCAGGTGGCCTGCCCCTGACCTCCCCCTCCCTTGCCCACGTTCCTTACCCCAGCCCTCTCCTAGCCCCGCCCCCTCGCATCCTTCTCCTCCTTCCTGCCCCCGCCCCCGCCCCCACCCTCTCTCCTGGCCCCTGCCTGCCTATAATCTCGTTTTTGACATTAAAACAATATAATGACTCCACTGCTGGAAAAGACAAGCATCTGTAGCTTCTAAATGGGCAGCTCAGCCACAGCTGAAATTCCCTTTGTCTGTAGGATGGGAGGGCCCTCTGCGAAGAAAAATGTATTGTAGGAAAATGCAAATTTACAGGCCAATAAATTAGGGGGTGATTAGTCACGTTGCAATCCTTCTTCAAAGGATTCTTTAAAAGCTAAGCTCGTTCATTTAGGTGTCTGTTTATAGCTCAGTCACTTCCAGACGGAGAGGCTGGGAGGCCCCACGGGACACAGCCAGGGAAACTGGGAAGATGCAGAGAAAAAGGAAGAAGTCTTCTGCTCTTAACCAGCCTGCGGCTAAAACATCCCTCAAAGGGTCCTCCCATCACCTGGATCGTGTCGATTCAAAACGGGTTCGTCCAGCCTCTACTACAGGCCACGTGCTGCCTCCAACACGGGGGAAGCGGCCAGACAGGACCCCCGGGCTCTCATGGCCTTTACAGGGTGTTGGGGGGCAGGGAGGTGGGGAGCAGGGAGAGTCACATTCATTTGATTCTCACTGGCTCCAAGTTGACAAGATGTGATTTACAGGCGGCTGTTTCTGAACACACTCATGGCCAAATGTCAGGGACAGTCCAGAGGCACGAGGGCGGAAGGAGGGGTGAATACAATCAAAGATGGGATTTGAAACAAGCGAAAACAAGCATAAATGCCATGGCTTCTTCAGCTTCCCCAAAGGACAAACACAAAGTTCGGCCTTCACCAAATCACTGTCCTGGAGTCCCCTGTTCTGTGTCCTGGATGAAATCCCTTAGCCACTCAGCACTTCACGCCATTTACTGCAGAGAGACAGGGAGAGACCAGCTTGCGCCCCGGGCGGCCACTGGGATGGTGAAGGAATCTCTTCCCAGGGTGAAGCCAGGTCGGTTGGGTCTGCACTACTCACCCTCCTTGAACCCACCTGGATTTGACGCTCTTTCCCAGGCTCTTCCTGCCTGGTATCTCTGTTCTTCCCCCTTCCCTGCCTGGCAAACTCCTCCTTATTGTGTTCTGCAGGACACAACTTCCGTCAAAGAGTTATTGCATTATGTTGTCATTTATCCATTCATGCTGACTGCCCCCAGGATTATAAGCACCTTGAGTTTAGATTTAAGATGTGTTGGCACAATTCTTAGAGTCAATCGCAGTGCCTGGCACATTAGGTGCTGCTCCATAGTTGTTTGCAGAATGAATGGCTTGAAGTAACTGGACGTGTAAATGATCACAGCATCACCGTCATCAGTCACCGTGCACCAAGCACCTCACCTGCATCATCTCATGTAATCTTTACACCAACTCTGCAAGGGAGGTTTTTAAAATCTCTGCCTTACAAGAGGAAATACTGAGCCTGGAAAGGTTGAAGGCTTGCTCAAGGCGCAGAGCTGGTAAATGATAGACCCAGGTCCAAATGATGTTTTCTTTCACTGGCATCAGTTCTCCCTCCCAGGGCCGACTGTGCGGCACTCACCTCTGCACACCCCTCCTCCCAGGACCCAGCATAATATGTGCACAAAATCAAATGACTGAATGAGCGAATGAATAAATGAGTATGTAACCATTGTCATTTTCACATCAACCAGCACTGAGCTAAATTCCAGGGCCACTGTCCCAAGCCATATTGGAATCCAAGCAAAAGGAAAAATGTGCACTTCTCTATACATATTTTAGGTGGTTTTTCAATTGTTACTTTTTTTCTAGAACATTAAGGAAAGGAATATTGAAGAATAAAAAGCAAGACTACTAAAAATCACAACATTAAGTTTCAATATTTTATTTATAGCAAAATCAGAATGTATTATAATTTTGCCTGCCTGCTTTTACTGAAAACAAACTCATCAGTAACAATCAAAATGTAAAATCAGTCTACTTATTTGCTTCTTTTTTCTTTCTTTCTCCTTCCTTCCTTCCTTCCTTCCTTCCTTCCCTCCTCCTTCCTTCCTCCCTCCCTTCCTCTTTCCCTCCCTCCCTTCCTTCCTTCCTTCTTTCCTTCCTTCCTGTTTCTTTCTTTCCCTTTCCCTTTCTTTCTCCCTCCCTCCCTCCCTCCCTCCCTCCCTCCCTCCTTTCCTTCCTTCCTTCCTTCCTTCCTTCCTTCCTTCCTTCCTTCCTTCCTTCCTTTCTTCCTTCCTTCCTTCCTTCCTTCCTTTCTCTCTCTCTCTCTCTCTCTTTTTCTGTCACCCAGGCTGGAGTACAGTGGTACGATCTTTGCTCACTGCAGCTGTGACCTCCCAGGCTCAAGCGATCCTCCTGACTCGGCCTTCCTAGTAGCTGGGACTACAGGTGCCACCACACCTGGCTAAATTTTTTTGGATTTTTGGTAGAGACAGGGTTTCACCATGCTGCCCAGGCTGGTCTCAAACTCCTGGGCTGAAGCGATCCTCCTTTCTTGGCCTCCCAAAGTGCTGGGATTACAGGCGTGAGCCACCACACTTGGCCATGCTTATTTTTCTTTTTCAATTGAGAGTTGTAACTTACAATAAATGAGAGAAAACTTTGAAAGTACGTTTGATGAATGTAAAACTTTAGAAAAAGATATGAATATACTCTCTAGATATTTAAGCTTAAAATACTATTGTGAGTTTTAATAACCCACTTTTTAATGTTTTAATAACTTTTCAGCTTCTTTAACATTCTGGGAAGCATATTTTTGAAAAATGCATAAAATCATGTGTATAGGAGCACACAGTTTTCCTCAGGCTTCGACATAGCAGTGTGGTGGGCACTGTCAAATCTTATTTTTATTTAAAATTTTGATATTTTATTCATCATGGGTTTTCTTTCGGCATTAACTTTGATTTTTAAATAAAGTATTGCATTGAAATAGCATTTATCTTAATTACTGAGCTTTTTGACACCCTCTCAAATTTTGTGCCCCAGTTAAGTGCCTCATGGGTCTCACCCAATCTCAGCCCAGGTAAATTCTAAAAGAGGAAGAAGGTGTTGTGAACGGACCTGCTCCTGTCCTACTGGCTGGGATCCAGACTGATACAGCTTCTCTGAAGGGCAGACTGGTGACGTCCATCCAAAAACATTAAAATATTAATTTCCTATGGCCTACCACTATGCCACCCCTGGAGATTCATCTAAAAAAGTCTTTTGATATGGACAAAGTTTGGTTTTTGTACAAAGATGTTCATTTCAGTGTTATTTATCACAGCACGGTGTTGGAAATAATCTGGCTGCCCCAAAATAGAGGATTTATTTTTCAAAACGCTGTTTATCCATGTGCTTAAAGAAATACAGCTGTTTTGAATCATGGTTTTTCAGAATAAAACTTTTGAAGAATATTTAATGACATGGGAAAATATTCATGATGCCTTTTATGGAAATGCAAGATAAAGACTGTAAATTCCACATTCTTTCATTTTAAAATGCATATTTGTTTTGAAAACCCTAAATACATAAAAATGTTAATAGTAATTCTCCCTGGGTGATGGGATAATGGGTCAATTTTTAAATCTTTCTTCTACTTTTTTTGTATATGTCTTCTTTCTACTGTTTTTTATATCCCAAGGAGTTATGTTTCTTTTTATTTCTTACTTTTTTCTTTTTCTGTGTTTTATTGTTTGGTTTTGTTATTTTAATTATTTATTTATTTATTTTATTTTATTTTATTTTTTGAGTCAGAGTCTCGCTCTGTCACCCAGACTGGAGTGTAGTGGCATGGTCTTGGCTCACTATAACCTCCGCCTTCCAGGTTCAAGTGATTCTTGAACCTCAGCCTCCCCAGTAGCTGGGATTACAGGCGTGCGCCACTACACCCAGCTAATTTTTGTATTTTTTGTAAAGATGGGGGTTCACCATGTTGGCCAGGCTGATCTTGCACTCCTGACCTCAAGTGATCCTCCTACCTTGGCTTCCCAAAGTGCTGGAATTATAGGCATGAGCCCCCATCCCCTGCCTATTTTTTTTGTTTTGTTTTAGAGACGGGGTCTTGCTATGCTGCCCAGGCTAGTCTCAAATTCTACCCTCAAGCAATCTTCTTGCCTCAGCCTCCTAAAGGCTCTGGGATTACATGTGTGAGCCACTGCACCTGGCCCTATTCATTTTATAACCGGGAATTAAAGGTGATTTTTTTTTTTTTTTTAAGAGATGGAGTCTTGCTCTGTTGCCCAGGCTGGAGTAGAGTAGCACAATCTTGGCTCACCGCAGTCTCCACCTCCTGGGTTCAAGTGATTCTCCTGCCTCAGTTTCCCAAGTAGCTGGGACTACAGGCATGCACCACCACGCCCAGCTAATTTTTGTATTTTTTTTTTGGAGAGACAGGGTTTCACTATATGTTGGCCAGGCTGGTCTCGAATTCCTGACCTCAAGCAATCCCCCTGCCTTGGACTCCCAAAGTGCTGGGATTCCAGGTGTGAGCCACCGCGCCTGGCCTAAAGGTAGTATTTTTAAGTTAGTTCACCCTTTGAGTCTATACTTCAGACAGGCCTAGGAAGACCAGAAACATGCCTGCTTTGTCCCCTGTTGCATTTCCAGAACTCATACTAGGACCTGGCAGATAGTAGGTGCTCAATAAACATTTGTTTAATAACTGCCTTTTTTTTTTTTTTTTTTTTTTAAACAGGGTTTCACTCTGCTGCCCAGCCTGGAGTGCAATGGTGTAATTGTAACTCGCTGCTATGCCTTGAACTCCTATGCTCAAGAAATTCTCTCACCTCAGCCTCCCAAGTATAATAGCTGGGACTACAGGTGCACACTACTGTGCCCGGCTAACTTTTAAATTTTATGTAGAGCTGGGGTCTCACTTTACCGTCCAGGCTGGTCTTGAACACCTGGCTTCAAGTGATCCTCCTACCTTGGTCTCCCAAAATGCTGGAATCCCAGGCATGCGCCACCGCACCTGGCTGAACAACTGCTTATTAATAAATGGCTCAAACAGTCCTCAGATTAATCAGTACACTTTTGGCTACAAGAGACAGAAACGTAACTCGGTTTATAAGAGAAAGGGAATGTGTTGCCTTGCGGGTGAAGCTCACAGCTTTAAAAGGCTGGCCTGGGGGATCAGGGCCATCTGCATCTACCTCTTATTCCTGCTTGGTTCCCCTGGTTTCAGCAGGGAAGAGGGGCCTGATAGCTCCTGAGCGGCCTCCTCCCACCTCTTCTTCAAAGCCATGGAATCAGGGGAGATGAATCCCAAAGGGATAGATTCCGGGTACAGGCCCCTCCAGTCTCACTTACCCTCTAGTCAGCTCTGTATCCATGACTAATGGAATGCAAAACTTAAGTGTAGTCAAATACAGCATCCTTAACAGAAATTTTTTTTGGGCTGGGCACGGTGGCTCATGCCTGTAATCCCAGCACTTTGGGAGGCCAAGGCAGGCGGATCACTTGAGGGCAGAAGTTCAAGACCAGCCTGGCCAACATGGTGAAAAAACCTCATCTGTACTAAAAATACAAAAATTAGCCGGGCATGGTGGCAGACTCCTGTAATCCCAGCTACTTGGGAGGCTGAGACACAAGAATCACTTGAGATTGCACCACTCCACTCCAGCCTTGGTGACAAAGGGAGATTCTGTCTCAAAAAAAAAAGAAAAAATTTTTTTTCTGCATGCCTTATACTCATAGGGTAGGACTCAAAGTTTGTAACATTTAAAGTTTCAGTAATGTAAACATAAGGGGCTCTGAAGTTAAGACTCAGACAGTTCACAGGATAATTAGATAGCAATGACCACTGGACAAAGAGGTTCCCAAAGATTTCTGCTTCGGCTGAACTAACATCTCCCCTCCTTCAATGCATGCACCTCAACCTATTGGTCAGAGCCATTAGACATTGACATTTCCCATTCCTAAAGCTCCCAGTGACGTAGGCCGGAGGCCCCTGCTTGCTGGAGGGCAGTTGCAGGATGTCAGACGCAAGCAAGCTGTTGAGTTCCCAAGGTTACCATATTTCTGTACCTGGGGGATTCAGTGTGTGGGTGACACTCTTAGGCTATCACCACCAAGGACACTGTTCATATCCTTTGATGGTTCTGCTGCAAGAGCAGAATTTAGTTCAGAGAAGGATAGCTCATTATGCCAGGCTTTCAATGGATGACTTCATATAAATAACCCTCAAAACAAGGCAAAAATAAAACAGGTAAGGCAATAATTATAATGATCCCATGTTACAAATGAGCAAATGGAGGCTCAAAATATAAAGATCACACAGCTGCCCAATGGCAGAGCTGGGCCCCAAACCTGGTTGTGCTGTCTCCAAGTCCTGTCATCTTTCCACTCCCCAAGTGTGTCCTATGGGTCATGAGAGCCACCAGGCAATATGCCAGAAAAGAACTTCTCGGGTGAAGTTCTTTTGGGAAATGCTGCAAACTATTTCTCCCTCTTGGAAAGTCACAATATTCATTAGTACCTAAAGGCTCTGAGAAATCCTCCATGAAAGAAGCTGGATTGATATTGTTTAATCTAGTGTATCAGTCCGTTCTCACACTGCTATAAAGATACTACCTGAGACTGGGTAATTTATGAAGGAAAGAAATTTAATTGACTCATAGCTCCGTATGGCTGGGGAGACCTCAGGAAACTTACAATCATGGTGGAAGCCAAAGGAGAAGCAAGTACCTTCTTCACAAGGCGGCAGGAGAGAGAGAGCATGTAGGGGAAGCTGCCACTTTTAAACCATCAGATCTCATGAGAACTCCCTCACTATCAGGAGAACAGCATGGGGGAAACCACCCCCATGATCCAATCACCTCTCACCTCCCATCAGATCACTCCCTCGACATGTGGGGATTACAATTCGAGATGAGATTTGGGTGGGCACACAGAGTCAAACCATATCATCCATTTTGCCTAAATGTATTTGACCATGTAGTTCTTTTTCCTTCCCATGACAACTATATCTTACGGGACACACTGTGGGAATCACTGTGTTCATTCATTAGAACAACAGCTTTCAAGTGTTTGCCTAGCAAGTGAAAATCTGTGGGAGGTGTATCCCAGCTAATTCTACGGAAAGTTACTGAGACTCAGAAGGAATTGAGTTATCATGGTTCTCACCCACGTACTTTTGGACAGCTTTTTGGGTGCAAGAGAAAGCTGTGGAATTACAGCTTTAGCCCTGGGCTTTGCTCAGGACTCACAGCCTATGCGCGCCTTGGCGTGGAAACAGTACTGGCATCATGACCTGCGTGGAAACAACTATAGTGCTGACAGGTTTTGATGGGTTTATAGTCATTACTGTTTTGTTTTCCATTTGAATCAAGGATAACCTTTGGAGCACAGGTGCAAGGGACATCACTTGCTTCGTCTTCCCCAGGTTCCCATCCCGCATGGTTCCAGTGGATATATCAATGGCAGGGCTCCCTACTGTGTTGATTTGCCATGGGTCTCACCCCTCACAGTTCTTGGCCCAAGGAGTGGGCAGCTGATCCAAACACAGCCAATTAGATTCCTTCCACAAGGTCAGATGTATGGACTGTGGGAGAAAACAACTTATTGGATCATAAGCAATATAGAGTTCGGCAGAGACTTGGCAGAGTTTTCTTCTCACTCTGCGAGGTAATGGTTGTCTGAGATTTAAACTAACACACAGAAGGAAGCAGAGTTGAAAACTACAGAGAGAGGAATGAAGAAAGATGGCCAGAGTCTTGGAAACATTACTTGAGTCCCTGGATCCAGCCATGCCTGACACTGTCATATCCTCGGTATTCTAATTATATGAGCCAACGCCTTCCCTTTTTGCTTAAGCTCATTAAGGTCATGTTTCTAATCATTAGCAACTAAAACAGTAATGATATACTTAGAAATTGGTACCTCAAAATGATATATTATAAATGACAACCTAAAACGTGGAATGAGCTGAGTTGAGGGGAGATGCAGGCCTGGGAGGTTCCCCAATCCTTGCTGGGGAATTGAAAATCCTTGTTAGGTAATAGGAGGCACTTGGCTGAACTATACTAGTTGTATACCGAGACTCTGATTTTGTGCCTCAAGAGCTAAAGCCTTAGGGAATTTGTTGGAAAAATGTAAGGATGTTGGACTGTGTTGGCTCCTTTTTGTAGCCCTCAATAAGATTCTTCAAGAGAAAGAGAAAAGTTTCAGGTCTAGCCAGCCCATATGAAAGCAGAGGAGGTTATTGATGCCCTTTCTGCTGTGATTGCCCTGGTGGGGCAGGCTTAGTATGTAGTCCTCCTGGGTCCAGAGGGAAGAGTCAATGTCACAGACGCTTATGGGGCCAGGGTTCTTCCTGGGGGTTGGGGGAGGTAGACCCCCCAGAACACAGTCCAGATAGAGGGCAGCATTGCCAGCGTCCTCTGTCCAAAACCAGGAGAGGAAAGCAGTTAAAGAAGGGGACATGGTTTGGATACTGGTCTTCTCCAAATCTCAGATTGAAATGCAATCCCCAGTGTTGGAGGTGGGGCCTGGGGGAGGTGACTGGATCATGGGAGTGGATCCCTCATGAATGGCTTAGTGCCATCTCCTTGGTAATGAATGAATTCTTGCTCGGTGAGTTCACAGGAGATCTCTTTGTTTAAAAAGAGCACGGTACCTCCCCTCACTCTTGTTCCATCTCTTGTCATGTAATACACTGATTCCCCCTTTTACCTTCCACCATGAGTGGAAGCTCCCTGAGGCCTCATCAGAAACCAAGGGGACGCTGGTACCATGCTTCCTGGACAGCCTGCAGAGTCAATTAAACCTCTTTTCTTTATGAATTACCCAGTCTCAGGTATTCCTTTAGAGCAACACAAAGATGGACTAATACAGATAGGGACTAGGGGAGGAGAGTCATTCAGTTATTCATTCAACAGATTTTTATTGTAAGCCTGTATGTGCCAGGCACTGTCCTAGACAGTGAGTATACAGTATCCTAGGCAGGGAGACAGGCAAGGCTCCTGCACTCAGAGTGCCGAGTCTGTAGCTGCGGACACAGGAAGTAAGCAGGGGGGAAAAAATCAACAGAATACTTGCCAACAGTGCAAAGCGCTACAAAGAAATTCAGCTGGCTGATAGGACAAAGAGGGACTTGGAGGACTTGTGAACTGAGATTCCCCAAGATGAGAAAGAACCAGTCCAGGCTGGGGGCAAAGCATCCAAATTAAACAGTAAATGCAAGGGATCTGAGGGTAGAACCAGCTGGGTGAATTTAACGAACAATAAAAAGGGGTCGATGTAAAGGGATCAGGAGTTAGCAAGTGAGGAAGAGAATGATGAGAAATTCAGTACAAGAGGTAAAGAAAGCGCAGATCACTCTGAACCTTGTAGACCAAGGTCAGGTTTGGGTGTTATTCCAAGTACAATGAGTAGTTCCAGAAGGATTTCAGAGGGATGGTGACCTAATGTGAGTTATGTTTTTAAAAGATTGGGCTGGGTGCAGTGGCTCACAGATGTAATCCCAGCCCTTTGGGAGGTCAAGGGGGGTGGATCACCTGAGGTCAGGAGTTTAAAACCAGCCTGGCCAACATGGCGAAACCCTGTCTCTACTGAAAATACAAAAATTAGCCAGGCGTGTTGGTGGGTGCCTGTAATCCCAGCTACTCAGAAGGCTGAGGCACAAGAACCACTTGAGCTAGGGAGGTGGAGGTTGCAGTGAGCCGAGATCGAGCCACTGCACTCCGGCCTGATCAACAGAGCAAGACTCTGTCTTGAAAGAAAATAAAGGGAGAGAGAGGACAGAGAGAGAGAGAAAGAGAGAGCGAGAGGAAGGAAGGAAGGGAAGGAGGGATGGAGGCAGGAAGGAAGGAAGGAAGGAAGGAAGCAAGGGAGGGAGGGAGGCAGGGAGGCAGGAAGGAAGGAAGGAAGAGAAAGAAAGAGAGAGAGAGAGAGAAAGAAAGAAAGAAAGAAAGAAAGAAAGAAAGAAAGAAAGACAGAAAGAAAGAAAGAAAGAGAAAGAAAGAAAGAAAGAAAGAAAGAAAGAAAGAAAGAAAGAAAGAAAGAAAGAAAGAAAGAAAGAAAGAAAGAAAGAAAGATAGATAGATTGGACTGGTGGTTGGTTGTAGGATGGTTGGTGGAGGCCAAAGTGAAACCAGGAGATGGGCTGAGCAGAGGGTGTGGGGTTGGTGCAGGCAACAGGCAGTGGTGACATGGACTAAGATGAAGAAGTGTGCGTGGTGACAACTTGTCATAATGGAATGCCCCAGGAAGGCAGAGCTGATGGTGTTTCCAATGCGTGGATGTGGGATGTGAGTGGAGCGGGGAATGAAGGATGACTCATGCGGTGGATGGTATCGGTGCCCCCACACACCTCCCTTGCTGCTGGGCACCCCACCACCTGGGTGGATGGTGATGTCATTTGAGAGGGGGAAGATTTTGGTAGGAAAGTTTTAGCTAGAAAATAAAGAGTTTGCTTTTGGATGTGTTAAGGTTGAGATGCTTGCTAAAAGGTGTCAAGCAGCTATTTGGAATGGAAAAATGAGCAGGCTGTATTTAGCATCAGTCCTGACCCTGTGATATCACTGGAGGGATGGTAGAAGGCAAGGAGCCGCTGAGAGCGGGTGGGGAGCTTGGAAGGAGCAGGAACTTAGGTAGACATCGGACCAGAGAATGCGACTGGCCTTCGGGGGAGAAAGTTCTGCCCTTGGCACAAACCAACTGCAATGAGGACTGAGAATGATCCCTGCCCTCCTCTGCGAGGCTGTTTCTCCATCCCCTTCTCTGTTTTAACAAAAATCAGGAGGCTGGAGAAGGCTGACTCCCACCTGCTGAGCTAGTGGAGAGATGAACAGGACAGCTCAGACGGACTCTTCCTCCCAGCACACCACCAGCAGGGAGAAGAAGAGAAACTAAGTTGTTCTCCAAGGACCCGAACACCTCTGCCAGATATTCATCTCTGAATGAATGAGTTCTGAGAAGGGCAGCCATCACCCTCTCCACCATTTGGGATGACGAAGGGGCTGTACGGAGGTCAGGCAACAGCCTGGGTTTTGGGACACTTGGTTCTAGTTCCTCCATCTTTCTGTGCAAACTCAGACAATTCATTTTCTGCCTTTAAGCAGAAAATGCTTAATTTTCTTAATTTCTTAAAATTCTTACAGTTTCTCTACCTGTGAGAACTGGAGGGACTCTTCTAGGTCTGACGTCTCCCCCAGACCCGTCTTTTCCTTCAGAACCTCTTTCCCCAAATCCTGACTCGATTCCCATGCAGTTTGACTTGGTTTTTCTCCTGGCTGCCAGAGTTAGTAGTTCCATATACTAGCTCACACTAAAGTGCTAATGACTAACAAAAGATGGGTTTATATTTAAATATATACCTGGAACTTGTTCAGTAACTGTATATTGAGCTCCAATGAATGGTTTAAGACCCATGCCAGGTGCTATTTATAAAAGGTTCCAAGAGAAGGAAAATAAAGCCCCAGCCTCTGATCCTGGAACTCTGGCAACAGAGATCTCATTGGGTCCCCAATGTGATCTGGGCTTCCCAGCTATTCTCTCTAGGCCTTCATATTACAATACAGATACCTTTTCTCTGTGTTTGCAGAGAAGGAAGTAGGGGCAGTGCGATTAAAACCCAGGATTCCAGCTTGGGTAATATGGTGAAATACTATCTCTACAAAAAAAAAAAAAAAAAAGGTTAGCCGGGCGTGGTGGCTCGTGCCTCTAGTCTCAGCTACTTGGGAGCCTGAAGCATGAGAATCCCTTGAGCCCAGGAGGTGGAGGTTGCAGTGAGCCGAGATCGTGCCACTGCACTCCAGCCTGGGCAACAGGGTGAGGCTTTGTTTCAAAAAACAAAAACAAACAAAAAAACCCCAGGATTGTTCAGGTCCAAAGCCTAAATGCTTTCCTCTGTGCCAATGACCATCCATTCAATCTTTGCTTGTTCCCCCACACCCCTTGGAGGAAACATGGCCTGCTTCTGGGCTTGCTGTCTGTGACAAGGCACTCACTTCCAATGTGGTCTTGTTCGTGATTCAAGGAATCTCACAGTTCAAAGGGATCCAAATGGTTTTCCTGTCTAAAGGTTTCTACCCTGACTCTACTCAGGTAAGAAATACCAGGGCCACGCCCTCACCCTGGAATAGGCTGATTCAGTAGTTCTGGAGTAGGTCTGCGAGTCTGTATTTTAAGGATGAGTCTTCAGGCAGGCAGATTTGGAAATCACTGGAAATGTGCACCTTTTCCTGGATCCTGAACCAATCCTGTAATGAGACCTTGGCTTGGGGTTGAGTAGACCTGAATCCGGCTCTGCCACATACAAGCTGTGTGGCCTTGGGCAAGTCACTTCATTCCTATGAGCCTGTTTTCTCATCTGAAAAACACAAGAAAGAACACCTGCCCATAGGAAAGTGGGGAAAACTGAATGAGAACCATGTACTCAGCAAGTTGTCACTGTCACCAATGCTATTGTTGCTGCAGATACGTGACCATCTGTCCTAAGAACACAGGTCCCTCCTGCCTCCCACATCCAGGCCAGTCTCTCCCTAGTGCTCAGGACGTTTATATTGTCAATCCTGGCACCAGCCTCCTCCCAGCTTCCAGCACCAGCAGTGAACCCCCTACCCTCTTGCCAATGCCTCTGGAATACTCGCTTCTTCCACGGGACCTCCCAGGGCTGACCTCACCCCAGGCCCTATCAGCTGAGCCCTCAAAGCATTTCTCCCACTATCTCAGCTCCCCACACCCAGTGGTACCTGAGTGGGGCTGGACAGAGGATCACGCCCTTGTGTCTGCAGCCCAGGCAGCCCACGGAATGGTCGCTAACTCAGGGACAGGGTCAGGGGCACATGGAGCTTGCCGTCTATGTTACCGTCTTCTGTGAATGGTGACCGGCTGTTAAGAGGCATCAGTGAAGTCAAGGGCAGAAAGCACTCGGTCAGCAGGAGGCGTTGTCTTTGAGGTTGCTTTCCTTGTCAGTTCCTTCCAGGAGCCTGGTGTCTCCTGAGGCTAAGGCAACAGAAAAGGCCTTTTCAACATCATTCGAAGTGAGGAAGAACAGACACTCTTTCAGCACGGTACAGTAGAAGAGGCTACTTCTCCCAGGGCAAAAGATGCTATCTGCACCTGGCTGGCTGCTGTGAAAACTCCAGCCAAGTCCCGGACCACCATGAAGGTCTCCCCGACCACACTCCAGGCCCCATCGTCTAGGATCGAAATCCACAGGAAAGAGTGGACAGGGTAGATAAGGAAGAGCTGAAAGGGCAGGGCTGTGGGGAGATGTCAGGAAGGGAAAGAGTTCAGAGAACCGAGAAGAGAGAAGTCAGGAGGCAGAGAGCCCAGCCGGGCCGTCCTCCAGGACCTGGAGCTGCTGCTGTGCCATCGCTGTGGACTTGGGGACAAGGAGCCAGCGGGGGAAGCAGCACTGAAACCACCACACCTGGGCAACTTGGGCCACCTGCTCCTATGTGTGCTCAACCTGGTGACTGCAAGGCCATTGTGTAGCAGCCCGTCTTCGCCTGTCTTCTACAATCATGGAATCGTAATAATAATTGCTAACACACAGGGCACTTGCTATTTGTCGGGCGTGGTCCAGGGACCATCCACATTAACTCATTTACCCCTCACCACAATCCCAAGGGGTAGAGGTAGTTCATGTCTAGATGAGGAAACTAAGGCACAGAGAGGTTAAGCCGTAGCTTGCCCACGGTCACACAGCTACTAAGTAGCAGAACTGGGATAGTTTCAGAGCAGTGCCAGGCTCGCACCCTGTCCCTGCTTCCCCCTCCCTTCTCCTTATCATCCCAATGTTTCCACAAGTCCCTTCCCATCTCTTCACTCCTTGGCCTGCCCTCTGGCCTGCAAAGAGTGCCAATTTCACTCTACTTAATCCCTGTCCAGGTTTGTCACGCAGAGGCCAGTGTTTAAGCTCTGACACAGGCCACAGCCCCACTGCTGGACCTGATTCCTGTCTGTCTCTTCAGCTCAGCCTTTCCTCACCCCCCACCCCCACCAGGAGCCATTTGCCTAAGCGCCTGGCTGCTTCTTGCTGCCCCCTTAGCCTGGAATGCTCCTGCCTTACCTACTTGCTCTTCTTTCAATGATTGAAGCAAGCAGTTGTGTTTTCACAGAAGCAAAAAGCTGGAAACTTCTTAAATGTCCAGTAATAGGGATTTATTGAGCAAATGAGGGAAATTCATACACTGGAATAGTATGCAGCCATCAACAAAGATACTGTAGAAAAGTAAGCTCCTGAGATGTGCTGGTCATTGTGCTAGGTACCCTGTCTATGTACATCACCATGTTCATTTAATCCTCAGGGTTGTTCTGATTATTGAAAGAAGAGTAAGTGTCCTCCAAGTAGGTGGGGGCAGCGGCATTCCAGGCTAAGGGAGAAGCTGCCAGGTACTTAGGAAGATGGCCCCTGGTTGGGGTGGAGTGAGGCAAGGCTGATCTGGAGAGCTGGTCCTGCAGGGGGAACTCTGGCCTGTACTTTTCTCTCCTCATACAGATGCAGGAAGTGAGGCTCAGAGAAGATGGTAATTACCTGTTTCAAGTGGCGGGACCGATTTTGACCCAGGACTTCACTGCTCATGCTTGGAGCTGCCAAGCTATGCTTACGACATGGAAAATGTTCATGGCACATTGTATTGCATGAACATCAAAGCAAGTTGCCAAATAATACAGCTGCGTGATCCCAATTTGATTCGCAAAAATGCACGCTCCCCCTGCCACACAGAAAAAATATCACCATTTCAACTGTTTCTGAATGGCGGTGGGATTGGAGTTCAGTTTTACTCTTCTCCTTCTGTTCATCTGCTTTTCTTCATTTTGCACAGTGAGCAGGCATCACTAATAGGAGACAGTCCTTACCACCCACGACTACCTGCTCTAAACAGACTCCAGGTCCAAGTTCATGCAACTTGTCCGCCCTCACTGCCTGCCCAGGTAGGCCTGTCCCATGTGCCCCACCCACCTGTGCCTGCCGCAGGCCTGGGTTCTCATGTCCATCAGAGCCCCGTGAAGTTTCAGGACACTCACTGCTGGTCGCCTCTTTCCATGGCATTGGACTGTGGCTTCTCTCAAAGGAGCCCCTTTCCCCATGCCTGCCTTGCCCGTCTGACGTGGTTTGGCTGTGTCCCCACCCAAATCTCATCTTGAACTGTCGCATCATCCCCACATGTCATGGGAGGGACCCCCTGGGAGGTAACTGAATCATGGGGGTGGTGACCTCCATGCTGTTCTCGTGGCAGTGAGTGAGTTCTCACGAGATTTGATGGTTTTATAAGGGGCTTTCCCCAGCTTCGCTCTGCACAGCTCCTTGCTGCCACCATGTGAGGGACGTGTTTGCTTCCCTTTCCGCCATGATTGTAAGTTTCCTGAGGCCTCCCCAGCCCTGAGGAACTGCGATTCAATGAAACCTTTCCTCTATAAATTACCCAGTCTCAGATATATCCTTATAGCAGCATAACAACAGACTAATATACCCGTCTCAGTCTCTCCAGCACCCCAGCATGAAGGGTGGCCTGTGCTAGGCACCCCATGTGTGTTTTTGAAGTGACTCACGGAGTGATTGCCTGGCTGAAGTAAGAGAGAACGGGTGGTTCTAAGGCCAGCTCCAAGCGGGAGTCCCTGTTCGTTCATTGCTGAGGGTTGTCCAAGCAGCATTCCCAGAGCAGGAGACGCCTTGTCCGCATGAAAATGTCTGATTTGGCTGACGCTGAAGGATGACCTGATACCCCATGTGTTCAAAGGAAGCATTTACTGGAACCCCAAGCAGTCAGGAGGCTCCCCATGCAGGGGGGAAAACCAAGGCCAGAGCTTGCCTTGGAGTCAACATCTCACCCTGCACAAGACTTTCACAAATACACATGTACACAGAGATGTGTACACATCCTCACCAACAGCATGGGCATAAACACAGTGATATACAAATATACACATAAAGGCCATGTACACACTCAGGCATGTACATACACACTGGCATGTGTATACAATAGACATGCATACACACAGAAAATGTGCACACATAAATGTATCCATGCAGAAAATGTGTATGCACGGACATACACACAAACACATACATGTGCACAAAGACATATATGTGTGCAGAGAACTGTGTGTAGGCAGGTACATGAGCACTCACAGAAATGGGCACCCACAGACAGGTGTACATGCACAGACATGTGACTACACATGCACAAACACATCCCTCCAGAGAGATGTGTGCACACTCCCGTCATCATCCATGTTGCAGGAAGGAAGCTGCAAGGCCTGGGAAACCAGACACCTGGGCTTTGACCCTGATGCTGCTGCTCATTTGCAGCATGACTTTAAGCAAGATACTTTCCAGGATGGGCCTCAAGTTCCCAAATGTTTAAATATAAGTTAATTTCCAATTAACTTAGTGAGTAAACACCTAAAAATCAAGGGGCTGGATGAACCTTCACATTTTAGATCTGGAACATTCCTCCATGGTCTTATTCAAACCCCTCATTTTTTTTTTTTTTTTTTTTTTGAGATGGAGTCTGTCTCTTGTCACCCAGGCTGGAGTGCAGTGGCACGATCCTGGCTCACTGCAATCTCTGCCTCCCAGGTTCAAGCAATTCTCCTGCCTCAGCCTCCCAAATAGCTGGGATCACAGGTGCCTGCCACCACGCCCGACTAATTTTTGTATTTTTAGTAGAAACAAAGTTTCACCATGTTGGCCAGGCTGGTCTCGAACTCCTGACCTCAAATGATCCACCCACCTCAGCCTCCCAAAGTGCTGGGATTATAGGTGTGAGCCACTGCACCTGGCCCAAAGCCCTTATTTTGAAAAGTAGGCAACAGGTGAAGTGACTTTTACAAGGTCCCTCAGAGTGTCCGTGGCAGATTAGAATTAGAATTCAGGTCTCCTGCCCTGGGCAGAACTTGATCTCATTCACTCAGCTGTTTAGGGAGTGATCGAATGTTACTCATGCTGAGTTCTTTACACCTATTAATGCCACAACTCCCCTTAATGAATTCAATACCGTAGACAAAATATCCACATTCTGCTGGGGTTGTGGAGAAAAGGACCTCAGGAGAGTTGCTTGAGCCAAACACTGCTGGGATTGTAGTTCTAACTCCAAACGCCAGGCTGCTGCGTCCACTGAAGCGGGCAGAGTTGAGAGGTTTGGGTCAAGCACATCTGAACGCAAAGCTGCCCTCCTAACCTATCCTGGCAATAGGCACAAAGTGCTTAGTATTTTGCACACTCTTTGACAAAGCAATTCATCTCTAAGCAATTTTTTGGGAAATAACTGAGGATGTGAGAAAAGATTTATCTACAAGAATGTTCATCCCAGTGTAATTGACAACAGCTAAAATATAGATCCAATTTAAATATCCCAAACTGGGGACAAATCTGTCTATTGGAGATAAATGATCCCCACAGTCATGCAATTTTTTACGATTATTCCCCTCCACCAAAAGAATACTTAATTGCATGCAGAAGTGGCTATGGCATCTCATCAAGTGAAAGAACCTGTCAGGAAGCACTTCTAGAAGAGGTACTCTAGCGTGGAGATGAGAGGCATTAGAATTAAATGGAACTGGAGTGAAAAAATTTATCAGCATTCTAGCCGATTATTTTTGGATGGGGGTGGGTTCAGAGGTCATTTTTAGTCTCTTCTGTTGATCTGCTATTCTTCAATTTGTACAGTGTGCATACATTATTTATTTAAGACAATGCTCACCTGAGTACCTCTCTGCATGCTTTAAAAATTGCTCCTCTTTGCAACTTTTCCTGCCTTCTCTGCCCAGCCAAGTAACTGTGCCCCACCTGCCCCCTGCCATCTGCGGGGACTTCTACCACTTAGCAGCTGTGTGACCCCAGGCAAGCTCTTAACCACTTTGAGCCATGGTTTCCCCATCTAGAAAAAAGGCATGATCATAGTACATACATAATAAAGCTATCGGAAGGATTAAAGGATATTATGCATTTAATTTGCTTAGTGCAAAGCCCAGCATAGTGTTAAGAGCTGTAATGCATTGTTACATATGTATGTGATATATATACACACATATGTATACACACACATATGTAAACTGATAGGAGATACACAACGTATTAGAAGTGCATCTCTAGAGGTTTTTGTTTTCTTATTTATTTGGAAATCATAGGAAACAAAAGTTATTTAGAAAGGAAGCTACTGACCTCCAATACCACTGTGTGGGATACAGCAGGATGCTGGCAGCACGGGAGCCAGTCCCCATGTGCCTCGTCCAGGGCTCTTTCCTCTGGGCCATGTGTGGGATGGTGGATGCTAAGGGAATTGGCATCCAAGGATGATCACTGTGGATCATCAGAAGAGCCCAGAGGTTGGCTGGGCACAGTGGCTCATGCCTATAATCCCAGCACTGTGGGAGGACGAGGCGAGTGAATCGTTTCAGGTCAGGAGTTCAAGACTAGCCTGGCCAACATGGTGAAACCTCATCTCTACTAAAAATAAAAAAATAAAAACAAAAAATAGCTGGGCGTGGCACATGCCTCTAATCCCAGCTACTGGGGAGGCTGAGGCAGGAGAATCACTTGATCCTAGGAGATGGAGGTTGCAGTGAACCGAGATCGCACCACTACACTCCAGCCTGGGCAACAGAGTGAGACTCCGTCTCAGACAAACAAACAAACACACACACACACACACAAACAAAAAACAACAACAAAAAAGAAGAGCCCAGAGGTGGGAGGATTGCATGAAGCCAGGAGTTTGAGACCAGCCTGTGCAACATACAAGAACTCATCTCTAAAAGAAAAAGAAAAGGAGCCCAGAATGGTAAGTGTAGAAGGAGTGAATGCATGAATGAACACACAAATGAACAGATGAATCGATGAGTCTGACTGACTGCAGGAAGAATAGGAGGGAGAAAGTGAGTCAGGTGTGATTGCTCCTTTTTAGAGGAGACCGAGGCTCTGAGTGGTGAAGCAACTTGCCTGAGGTCACTCAGCAGCCACTGTCTGAATCAGGATTTGAACCAAGCCCCGTTGATTCCAAAGGGTATCCTCTTGACACCATTTCTCTTTAAATGGTGAGGTCTTTGCAGGTAAAAGGAAGGCACAAAGCCTCCCAGGTTGGTCCAGCCTGGTCCTCAGGAATTCAAAGGTCTGATGAATGAGACCATCCTTGACTTCTGGAGTCCTTCGGCCCCCGGGACTGTTGGCTCGATTGCAGATAAAAAAGACATGGAAACTTCTGTCCCAGTGTGACCTGGTTCCCCGTTGTCCTTCTAGTGCAGCAAAGCCAAGTTCTCACAGCCCCTGCGGCTCCCAACTGCTTCCAATGGATTCATTGTCTGCCTTGTTTTGTTTGTCCCAAGTTCAGGCCACCCTGTTTTTGCCTGGTGAGTGGCCTCTTTCAAAGGTGAGCTGGCCTTTCTCTGCCTTTGACAATTGGTCCATTCAAAGGCGGCATGCATCTCCACAAGCAGGCCAATGTTGTCACACAGGCAGATCTCCAACACAGCCACCAAGCGAGTGTGCAGGTAGGTGTCCATGTGCCTCAATGCCTGGTTGTGCACTCTGTGCAGGAGGCAGGGCAGGAGTGAGAAGGGAGAGCCTGAGAGCACAGGCGAGTGTAGAACATGCCTGGGGACAGTCAGGTTAATGGCAGCTCTACCAAGAAGTTCTCTGCCATCCAGTAAATGTGAGGAATGATCAAAGCTGTCATAAATTATGTAGAATATTTATGTACAGTAATATATGTGTACAGTATAAATAAAATATATGTGTACAGTATAAATAAAATGTACAGTATATATGTGAGCATGATGAAGGCTCTGAGAAGTTTTGCTGTAAGAAAAATTGGGGGACTTTTGAGAATTTCCATTTCCTTCCTTCCTTCCTTCCTTCCTTCCTTTTTTCCTCTCTTCCTCCCTCCCTCCTTCCCTTCCTTCCTCCTTCCTCCCTCCCTCCCTCTCATCCTTCCTTCCTTTTTTCCTTCCTTCCTTCCCTTCCTTCCTTCCTGTCTCCCTCCCTCCCTCCTTCCCTTCCTTCCTCCTTCCCTTCCTTCCTTCCTTCTTCCTTCCCTCCTTTGCTCATTCTTTCCTTCCTTTCTTCCTCTCTCCCTCCCTCTTTTCCTCCCTCCCTCTTTCACTTCCTTCCTCTTTCCCTCCCTTCCTTTCTTCCTTCCTTCCCTCCTTCCCTCCCTCCCTCCTTCCCTCCCTCACTCCTTCCCTTCCTTCCTCCTTCCCTCCCTTCCATCCTTCTTTCCTTCCTTCTTCCCTCCCTTCCTTCCTTCTTCCCTCCCTTCCTTCCTTCTTCCCTTCCTTCCTTCCTTCCTTCCTTCATTCCTTCCTTCCTTCCTTCCTCCCTCCCTCCCTCCCTCCTTCCTCCCTCCCTCCCTCCCTCCTTCCTTCCTCCCTCTCTCCTTCCTTCCTCCCTCTCTCCCTCCCTTCTTTCTTCCTTTCCTTTCCTTTCCTATCCTTTCCTTTCCTTTCCTTTCTTCCTTCCCCTCTCCCTTCTTTCCTCAACAAATGCTCCAGGAGTTCCTGATATCCACCAGGAACTGTCCCAGGTGTTAGGGATGCAGCCATGAACAGAGTAAGCCATGGCTTCCTGTCCCCATGGGGCTGACATTCCAGTGGAAAGAGACAGACAAACATAGTAAGTAAAGCATGCAGGGGTGTCTGATCTTTTGACTTTCCTGGGCCACATTGGAAGGAGAAGAATTGTCTTGGTCACACATAAAATACACTAATGATAGCTGATGAGCTTTAAAAATTGCAAAAAAAAAAATCATTTTAACGTTTTAAGGAAGTTTATACATTTGTGTTGGGCCGCATTCAAAGCTGTCCTGGGCTGCATGTGGCCCATGTGCTGTGGCTTGGACAAGCTTGGCATAGAGTATGTCAGATGACGGCAATGCTGTGGAGGAGAATGAAGCAGGTGAGGAGGATAGAGGACACTAGAGCGGGGGGTGCTTTGCAGTTGTATGGAGGTGACAGCATCCTAATTGAAAAGATGATGTTTGATCCAAGACCTACAGGAGGTTGGGAAGCCCAGTCTGCAGACACCCACTTGGGAGAAGAGCATTCCAGGCAGAGGAGACCACAAATGCAAAGGCTCTGAGGTCCGAGCAAGCCTAATGGGATTTAGGAGCAGCAGGGAAGCCAGCATGGCCACCAAACCCATTTCCCTCCCACAGGACAGGTTTTAAGCATCTACCAAAAGGGTCTGGGACTCTTTAGTCAAAAAGACCTAGGTTTATCCCAGCTTTGCCTCTTTTCCTTGCCGATGCAAATTGAGGCAAGTGATGACACCTCTCAGAGCCTCAGTTTCCTTATCTGTAAAACAGGGATAACAACATGCACCCACTTCATAGAGGCCTGGTGAGGTGCAAATGAAGTAATGTGCGCTGTGCCTCCACTCTGCCTGGCCCATGTAAGCTCCAGAAATGGCAGTTCCGGTTGTCATCATCAGTATTATTACAAGCTGGGCATGGTGGCTCATGCCTGTAATCCCAGCACTTTGGGAGGCCAAAGCGGGAAGATCACTTGAACCCAGGAGTTCAAGACCAGCCTGGGCAACATAGCGGGATCCTATCCCTACAACAAATAAAGAAATTGGCTGGGTGTGGTGGTGTGCAAGGGTAGTCCTAGGTACTCAGGAGGCTGAGGCAAGAGGATTGTTTGAGCCCAGGAATTTGAGGTTGCAGTGAGCTATGATCTTGCCACTGCACTCTAGCCTGGGTGACAGAAAAAGACCCTGTCTCAAAAAAAAAAAAAAAACAAAAAAAAAAAAAAAACACAAAACACAAAAAACAAAAAACAAAAACAAAGAAAATAGAATCTAGGCCAGCTGCAATGAGTCGTGCCTGTAATACCAGCACTCTGGGAGGCTGAGGTGGGAGGATCGCTTGAGCTCAGGAGTTCAAGGCTGCAGTAAGCTGTGATTGCACCACTGCACTCCAGTCTTCGTGACAGAGCGAGACCTTGTCTCTGAAAAAAACAAAAATGATTACAGCTATATGAGGTTGTGTCGGCCCCAGCAGACCCACTACCTTCCCAGGAGACTCTAGACTGAAAACATGCTGGCTATGGCAGCCCCCTCTGCTGAATCCCCCAGCCCTGAGGCAGCAAAGAACAGAGGGAGGTTCTGAAATGCGCAGGGCCCCAGAGGGAGGGGTACTCTTCATGGTGAACCTGCTGTCAGCTCTCCTGACAGCAAATAACCCCTTGATGACAAGGAGAAATTGATTAGAGAGAATCACAGGAGAAATCCAAGATGCAGGGCCGAACCAAGACGCCCACCAAGGTCAAAGCTAAATGAAATGTGAACTTGCAGAGCGTCTTCTGAAATCCTACTGGGCTTCCCGGCACCTGCTCCGGGCGCTGAGGGTAGGCTTTCTAAAACTAGGAGTTTAAGTATTCTTTCTTACAGCTCCTGCCCAGCATGCCAAAATTGCTCCTTCCCTGCCAGTTAATTTTCACTGAGGCTCAGGAATGGCCTCCTTACTGCTGAGATTTTAAGATGGTTTACTTAAAAAGTATTTATAAGCGCCAACTATGCACAGCCACTATTCTAGGCATTAGGGTACAGGATACACGATCTCTCTCCTTCTGTGGAGCTTTCAGACCAGTAGTTCTCAAAGTGCGGTCCCTGGACCAGCAGCATCAGCATCACCTGGGACTCGTAGAAATGCAAATTCATGGTCCCACCCCAGACCCGCTGAATCAGAAACTCTAGGGTGGAGCCCAGCAGTCTGGGCTTTAACAAGTCTTCCAGGTGATCCTGATGCATGCAAAAGTATGAGAACCAGGCTGAACACCGTGGCTTATGTCTGTAAGCCCAGCACTTTGGGAGTGGATCACTTGAGGCCAGGAGTTCGAGACCAGCCTGGCCAACATGACAAAACCCCTGTCTCTACTAAAAATGCAAACATTATGGCATGGTGGCTCATGCCTGTAATCCCAACACTTTAGGAGGCTGAGACAGGTTAATCTCATGAAGTCAGGAGTTTGAGACCAACCTGGCCAACATAGTGAAACCCCATCTCTACAAAAATTAGCCAGGTGTGATGGTGTGCGCCTCTCATATCAGCTAGTCAGAAAGCAGAGGCATGAGAATTGCTTGAACCTGGGAGGTGGAGGTTGCAGTGAGCTGAGATCTTGCCACTGAAATCAGGCCTGCATGACAGAGCGAGACTCTGTCTCAAAAACAAAACAAAACAAAACAAAACAACAAATAAACAAAAAAACAGTATTAGAACCAATGGTCTAAAATGGTGGTTCTCAACCAGGCCAAATTTTGCAGGGCATGAACATGCACATCCCAGGCTTGCACATGTGGCAATGTCCAGAGATATGTTTGGTTATCATGATATGGCAGAGGATGCTACTGACATCCAGCGAGTAGAGACAAGAGATGTTGCTAATCATTCTACAATCATAGAATGTACTTCACTCTCCCACAACAAAGAATTATCCAGCCCAGAATGTCAATAGTCTGAGGTTGAGAAACCTGGCCTAAGAGGGACACAGGGAGCTAGATAATGAACAATTACATAAATAAATGCATAAGATAATGCATTGTCAGGTGGTAGTAAGTGCTCTGAAGTAAATAACTCAGGTCATAAGAGAATAGCTAGTGGTGGTGGTAAGACTGGGTGGCCAGAGAGGGCTTCTCTGAAAAGGTGACTTTTGAGCTGAGACCTGGTGATATGGTTGGGCTATGTCCCCACCCAAATCTCATCTTGAATTGTAGTTCCCTTAATCCCCACATGTCATGGGAGGGACCCAGTGGGAAGTAATTGAACCATGGGAGCAGTTACCTCCATGTTGTTCTTGTGATAAGGAGTGAGTTCTCATGAGATCTGATGGTTTTATAAGGGGCTTTTCCCCACCTTTGCTCATTTTTCTCCATGCTGCCGCCATGTGAAGAAGGACATGTTTGCTTCCCTTCTATCAGGATTGTAAGTTTCCTGAGTCCTCCCCAGTCATGCTGAACCGTAAGTCAATTAAACCTCTTTCCTTTATAAATTACTCAGTCTCAGGTATGTCCTTATAGCAGCATGATAACAGACTAATACACCTGGATACAAGAGGGACCTTGCCAAGGAAAACTTTGGAGGAAGATGACCCTAGGCAAAGGGAACAGCAAGACAAAGGCCTAAGGTGGGCAGGGGCTGGATGTGTTGCTGATTCAGGGAAAAGGCTGGATTATGACCCCAACTTTTGTAGGAACACCAACCTTCCTTCCTTCCTTCCTTCTTTCATTTCTTCTTTTCTTCCTCCTTCCTTTTCTTCCTTCCTCCCTTCAGCAAATATTTATTACGTACTCACTATATGTCAGGCACTGTACTAGACTAGTGCTCTGAAAAACACCTGGATGAGCTGGACCAAATCACTGGCGAACAGAGAGTAAACTGAATAGAGTTCCTGAAACTAGGATGGAGGTGGGGTATGGTGGTTCATACCTGTAATACCAGCAACTCAGGAGGGTAAAGCAGGAGAATTGCTTAAGGCTAGCAGGTTGAGACCAGCCTGGGAAACACAGCAATACCCTATCTCTACAAGAATTGTTAAAATTGGCCCAGTGTGGTGATGCTCACCTGTGGTCCCAGCTAGTAGGGAGGCTGATGTGGGAGAATCGCTTGAGCTCAGGAATTTGAGGCTGTAGTGAGCTGTGATTATGCCACTGTGCTACAGCCTGGATATGACCCTGTCAAATAAAGGAAGCAAGAGAAAGGAATGGAATGGAATGGAATGGAAGGGAGTGGAATAGAAAGAAAGAAACTAGGATGGAGAAGTGAATAAAATGTCTGGGAGGATAATGCAGTAACTGGCCTCCAAATATGGACTATCCTTCCCAGTGTCCACACCTAGTATAGTCCTCTCCCCTTGAATCTGGATTGGCTTGTGACCTCTTTTTGACCAAAAAATGCTATAGAGGTGATGCTGTATAAAACCTGAAACTAGGTCAGAAAAGGCCTTGCAGCTTTCACCTGAATATCTTAGAATATTCACTCTTGGGATGCCCTGTCTTGGAACCCAACTGCCATGCTGTGAGCAGCCCATGCCATATGGGCAGGGCACATATGGTTCCCGGCCTTCTGCCAGCATCAATCACTGGCCATGTGAACATGCCATCTTGGATATTCCAGCCCCGTTGAGTTCCCCACAGACGACTGCAGCCCCTAGAGGGTGCTATGTGGAACAGAAGAACCACCAGCTGAGCCCAGTCAATTGCAGACTCACAAGAGATCATATAACTGTTATTATTTTAACCCACTCAGTTTTGGGAGGATAATGCAGGATGAAGCAATAGAGAGGTGAGACAGATAGGATTCTGACACTTGTGGGTTCCACCCGGAGGAAATCCCATGCACGGAAATTCAAGCATACCTGGCCATTGTGTGAGCAAAGCTAGGGGTGAAGAGAGCAGCAGGAAAAGCAGGTGGGAGATCAGATACTTGGGATCTGGCGCTGATTCTCCCACCAAGTTGCTGTGTGGCCTTCAGCCTAAACCTTTCAGAACATCCTCTTGATACTTAGGGGCTTGGGTCCCATGGTCTCAGCACTGGCCCAGCTCTGACATCTTTAGCCAGCTGGATTCTTCACTGATCATCAATCAACCAGCAGATTCCTACCTCCATGCATTTGCTCATGCTGAGCCACCTTCCTAGGGGGTCCCTATGCATCCTCCCTGCTGGTGCCAGCCAAATGCCCACTTCCTAGTAATATTTACAGAGCATAGAGTTTCTGGATCCAGACCATTTGGGTTCAAATTCCAGCTCTATCAACTCCTGTGTATGACGTTGATGAGTCTCTTAACCTGTGTGCCTTAGTTTTCCTTAGTAAAATAATAGTACCTCTTTCATGGGGGTAGTTGGACAGACTTAATGTGATAATTCGTGTAAAGCATTTAGCCCTGGACCTTACCCAAGTCAGCTACTGTCATGATTTCCTGCTCATTGCCTGTGTCACACATTTGCACTCCACTGAGTATATTTCATTTGAGTCTTGTCTCTTACCCATACATATCATCTCTCTCCTGATAAGCTGCAGGCTTCTGGAAGGCCCGACTCAGGCTAAAACTCAGACCACAAGACTGAACACCAAACAGGAGAGCAGACCCTGCAGGGGGAAGCAGGTGTCTACAGTCCTTTAACTAGCAGTGGGATCTGGGCACCATTCAGGGCTCTTCTGAGCTTCTGCTTCCTTATCTATAAAATGGAGGTGACTTCCCCAACCCTGCCTCCTCCTGGGGTTGAGATGAAAACTAACCGAGATCCTGGGCACAGAAGTGCTGTGTGAACTGCCCCATGCTGGAACACGCAAGCGGCCCAGTGGCCCAGGGTCAGGATCACAGTCCTAGAAGGCAAAGGATCTGGTTCTTGCTCTGGCTGTGGGCACATTGCGCCCCCTCTCTGGCCCTCAGTATCCCCAGTGGTAAAGCAAGGTGAGGTCACTAAACCTGCAGACATGCTAGTTGAGCCTACATAGTGTCCTTCTGTAATTCAAATTTGTTTTTATTTTTATTTATTTATTTATTTAGACAAGTTCTTGCTCTGTTGCCCAGGCGGCAGAGCAGTGGCAAAAATGTGGCTCTCTGCAGCCTCAACCTCCTATGCTCAAGCAATCCTCCTGCCTCAGCCTCTGAAGTAGCTGGGACTACAGGTGCTGGCCACCAAGGCCAGCTAATTTTTGTACTTTTTGTAGAGATAGGGTCTTACCATGTTGCCCAAGCTGGTCTGAAATTCCTGGGCTCAAGTGATCCTCCCACCTTGGCCTCCCAAAGTGCTGGGATTATAGGTGTTAGCCACCACGTGTAGCCCAAATGTTTCTATTTTTTATTTTTTGAGATGGAGTTTTCACTCTTGTCACCCAGGCTGGAGTGCAATGGTGTGATCTTGGCTCACTGCAACCTCCACCTCTGGGTTCAAGCGATTCTCCTGCCTCAGCCTCCCGAGTAGCTGGGATTACAAGCGTGTGCCACCACACCCGGCTAATTTTTGCATTTTTAGTAGAGACAGGGTTTCACCACGTTGGCCAGGGTGGTCTCGAACTCCTGACCTCAGGTGATCTGCCTGCCTCGGCCTCCCAAAGTGCTGGGATTACAGGCAAGAGCCACCATGCTTGGCCCCCAAATCTGTTTTTAAAGACTGGAGGCATTCACCTGAAATTTCTAGGCTCTCTTGGAAAAATCAGGAGATATGGCAGTCCAGGTCCCATGGCTCCACATGGCAGATGCTGAGTGGTGGCCGTCCCCTTTCGAGAGGGGGCTGTGCTCTCCCATTCCCAGCGATGCTTCATTCATACCAGGCTTCATGCCCCTCCCGCTGTACTCATGAATGTCGTCTGCCTGGCCCTGAGGGCCATGAGTTTGAAAGACCCGAGCAAACTGGCCTCTGGGGTTGCTTGTTGCACTAACATCCTAAGAATCTCTGCCCGCAATGATTATGACAGTCATGATTCCTGGTATCCGACTTAGCCCAGCACAGTTCTGGGAACACAGTGGATGCTCTGCAAACATTTGGTTCCCACCCCTCCCCAGCTGCCTAGTGACCTCGGTTACCCTACAACCAGGAAGCTTGAGATGAGCCCTGGAGGGTGTGCCCTGCCAAAGCCTTGCTCCCTGCAGGCCTGTCCCCATGCAGCCTGCCCCCACACAAGCTGCATCCGTGGGGCTGGTGCAATGGAAATCAGGACCTTGTTCCGGGGCGTGAGTCTCAGGAAACCTCCAACACTGTGACAGTTTCTTTCTGATCACTTCCAAATTGGCAGCGCTGCCCTCTCCCCACTCTCTTACTCCAAACAGAACCAAACTTCACTTGTGGGCAGGAATTTGCCTTCATCAGAGCAGAGATGGACAGCATGGACTCCAGCATCGCATAGAACCAGGGTTGAAGCCGAGCTCCGTCACTTGGCAGCTGTGACAACAGCTGAAAGTCCTTCACTTCTCTGACTCACAGATTCCTCGAGTGTAAAACGGGAATAACTCTCCCACCCTGCCCACTTCGGGCCACTGGCAAGATTAAGGGGAACCTGTCTGTGGAGCATTTAGCCAGGCACTCAGTGAATGCCCAGGAAGCGGTAGCTGTCGGTATCTTTGTCCCAGCCACAGAGGGACGTCATGGCTTGCTTGGCATTTCCAAACCAGAAGAGGCCGTTTCCCCTAACTCCGTCATGAAACCGAGAGGAAATTGCAAAGATAGAGTAGATGTGTCTGGAGTCAAATTGAAACTGGGTGGGACCCCTGACTCCTGTGTAGAAGGCACCCCTAAATTTTGCCAGCATTTAGGGGCAAATGAAAGGGTAATGAAAGAGTTTTATCTTCTTAGTGCTAGCATGCTGATATGGTCTGAATGTTTCTCACCTCCAAATCTCATGTTGAAATTCGATTCTCAGTGTTGGAGGTGGGGCCTGCTGGAAGGTGATTGGATCATGGGGGCGGATCCCTCATGAATGGTTTAGCACCATCCCCTAGACGACAAGTGAGTTCTCATTCTGAGTTCACAAGAGATCTGGTTGTTTGAAAGTGCAGCATGTCCCCCGTCACTCTGTTGCTCATGCTCCAGCCACGTGATACACCTGCTCAGCCTTCACCTTCCACCATGATTGGAAGCTTCCTGAGGCCCTCACCAAAGGCAGATGCTGGCACCATGCTTCCTGTACAGCCTGCAGTACCAGGAGCCAATTAGACCTCTTTTCTTTATAAATCACCCAGTCTCAGGTATTGTATTGCAATGCAAGAATGGCCTAATACACATGCCAAGTTTCCTTGAGGAACTAACCCTCCTCCATGCTCAGTATGTGTGATTACTGGGGTTGACACCATCACCCCAGAACCAGGCCTGCCAATGAGATCCCTGATTCCTCTAACCACAGTGATTGGTTCACAGATAAGCATGTGACTCAGGCTAGGCCAATGAGAGGCCTCTCTGGGATTTTTGCTGGAGCTCCTGGGAAAGAGGCCTCTTCCTTGAGCAGAGGTGGCTAAGCTGATAGGACACCAGCCTGCAGCTGCTGGTGGGCAACTTTACAAGCAAAGGAAAAAGCAAAAAAACCAGCCTGTGAGTGATGCCAACACAGAAGAAAGCAGAGCCAAAGGCTGTAGGGAGAGTTTCTTGACAATAACATCTGAGCGCCTAGATCCACCTCTGACTGAAGCTGTCCTCTCCTTTGGACATGTCAGATAAAAGTATTCATAAATTTCTTTTTCTGCTTGAATCAATTTGAGTTGTGTTTCTGCCACTTGTAATAAAAGACTCTGATGAATACAGTCCAGAAATACAGACTGCTGCAAACAGACTGGGTGATTAAACAAATGAATTAATAAGTGAATAAGTACATGAGTTAATAAAGGAGAAAGAAAACAGCAAGTGAGTGAATGACTGATTTAGGGAGTGAGTGAGTGAAAGATGTATGCTAGGAAATGATCCACTCTTGTCCTCTAGGCCTCAGGTAGCAAAGCCTTCTGTTCCAGAAAGACCTCCTCTATGGCTCCAGGTTTCAAGAGGACCCTGAGTAGCCTGTGGTATTGTGTTAGGGAGGATTTTGCAGTGTGTCTCAGAGGGCATCCGGATATCTTGGGCAAGTCACTTAACCATTGGAGAGCCTAAGCTTCCTCGTCTATGAAGTGGGGATAAGAAGTCTTCTCTTCCAGGGCTATCGTGATGGTTAAATGAAGTAATGCACATAAAGCACTTAGCACAGGGCCTGGTGCTTGAAAGCCATTTTGCAAGCAGTAGCACGATTATCGTTCCTGTTATTAGGCTTTCAGGCCCAGTTCATTTCTGCCTCCTCCAAGGAGTTTTCCCTGACCATCTGCGCCCTCATCATCTGCCTTCTTTTGTAGCAGAATTGACAAGCTGGCCAAGCACTTGGACACTGTCTCCTCTAGGAGTCTTGCTCAAACTTTGGGACATTGGAAACCCCAAGGGGAATGTGTTACAAATGCAGACTCCTAGACCTACCTCCTGAGGACCCTTGCCAGAGGCCTGCTGTGAGGCCCAGGAACCTGCACTTTCACCAAGTCTCACACCCTGAGATGATTCTGAAGCGAGACCGTACCTGGAGAACACTCATATATGCACCATCGCATTTTACAGATGGGGAAACTGAGGTTCAGAGGGGAACGCAGATTGGCCCAAAGTCACGTAGTGATTCACTGGCAGAGTTGGACTTGCACCAGAATTTGTGCCTTGCGGACCTGGGCTGGTTCCGCCCTGCTGTGGAGGGGCTCCCACTCTGCAGACTGAAGCTTTCCTACAGCCCCCTCAGCATGCTTTTCACCACTGGGTGCTCCAATCCTGGCCTGCCTCTTGCTTCCAGAACATATGTCCACCAGGGCCCTGAACCTAGTTGGTGCTCAACAAATATCTTCCAGGTGATGGGCATGACTCAGGCAGGGCCAACATATTTAGCAGATTTTTTAACAGACGGGTGGGAATGGCATGAATGACCTGGCCATGGGAATGATGGAATCTCCAAAATGGCACTAGGAAAAAACCATCATGCCTTGATGGATCCCAAAACATGTATAGTTTGCCTTGGTTTTTCTTTTCTGTCTTGATGAGAGAGTTACGATGTTGACGGAGATACTGAATAAACCTGCTAGAATGTCAACTCCATCAAGCAGGAGTTGCCTGAACTTTACCCTTCCCCTGCCTGGCATACTGTAGGTGCTCAATAAGTGTTGCTGAGATGAAGGATATGAGCTGTGGACTCCGCTTCCCACTCTAAGTAGTTTGTTCGCACTGTAGGTGGTCTGATAGTAACAAAAGTGTTATGTTCCCTGGAGGTGTCCCTGCTCCCCTCCCACAATCCCTCCCAACCCCTCTGGAGAAGGCAGAGATGGAGAATCACGAGATGGTCCCGGTTCGCATTCTTGGGCCATCTTCTGCAGCTCCATGTATCTATGGGATGGAGTGTGGGTGAGAAGAAGGTTTATGCTGAAATCGCCTCTGCACCGCCAGGCCTGCCATCCCCTCTGGCTGCCCGGCCTGCCTCCATTAGCACTTTGGCGCCGCAGCCCTTGGCTAAGCCCAGACTGGATTTGATTGATTCTTTATGGGCTGCAGATTTGATACCCACGCAGAGCACATGTGGAGGATATGCCAGGGAGGAGGCGGGAGAGAGAGTCGAGGCCAGGGGGAACCTCGGGGGTCAGACCCTAACCTTTGCAAGACATGGGGCTTCCCCAGACCTGGCCCAGACCAGGACGCCCCTTCCTGCTGCACCCTCATGCGAATGACTCTGGTTTCTAGAATGACCCTGAAGTTCATTTTCCAGCAATGTCTGATCAAATAGGGATGTCCAAGGGCAGTCTCTTCAGATGGGACAAGCCCGGGCTAAACGTCCTCCCCAAAAAATGCAATGTGAGCATTGTTCATCTGTTATTGATTGGGAGACTGTGAGCTTTGCATCCAAAATCTCCAATAAAACTGGCTTGGAAGAGAATTTCCTGAATCCCTGGGTAAGTGGATAAAGATGTTTCGGGAGTCTCGGGTGGTGCCGGTGGGGAAGCTCACACACCACGCACAGTTGGTTTTTCCCTTTGTTACTTAATGAAGAACAGAAAACAATCAGCCTCATCTCTCTGCATCCAGAGCCGGCTCCCTTCTTCCTTTGAGTTAATTTCCGGTTGGAGGCTGGCGCCTGCTTAGCCGGAGGGCCCCTGGGAATCTGCTCCCCTTCTCTTTTGGGTTGGGGACTGGAGGCGGCTCATTCTTCTGGGCATCCCGTGGTAGGAGTCTTGCATCTGTGTGTGGCATTAGGCGGGTAGGGGGTTTTGAGGGAGCACAGTAGAGCATTTGGGAGCTCGTTCAGTTGCTGGAGCAGCCTAGATTACAGAGAGATGGAGCCAGCTGTGAGGTCCTGTCTCAGCCGTGACCAGCTGTATGACCTTGGGCAAGGGACTTCACTTTCTGGAGCCTCAGTTTCCTCATCTGTGAAATGGGTGTCATTTCAGCCCCTGCCTCAAGGGGTTATGATAAGGAATCGAGGAGGTTATGTATGTAAGGCACTTGCATGGTGCTGGTGCAGAGCAAGCACTCAATACATGTGTGTTGTTAGTCCTATTCGCTCCTGACATCAGCAGCTGGGACTCTGCTGACTTCATGGTGAGCCCCAGAGACAAGAGAGATGGGATCACCCTTTCCTTGGACTGTTCCTCCCCTTCCTCCACCCCCACCACAGCCCCCTGGGTCATGGCCGGAAGGATGAGGACAGGCTATCTGAGTCAGAGTGTGTGTCATCTGGGAGTGGGGGGTGGGGTGGCCCCTCCATGGGAGAAGAGCCTGAGGCAGGCCAGGAGCTAGAGACCTCAGCCCAAGCCAGGGTGTGGCTGGAGAGGTCAACTTTTGGCCTCACGACTCCACTGTGTGGAGAAAAGAGGCTTGGGCAGCCTCCCGCCTCCATCATCACTGATCTGGGCTTCCTTAGCCCTCACAGCAGGTGAGGAAGGTGCCCCCTACAGGTGGTCTCTGCCCCTGAGCACCTCTGGGGCTTTGAGCTCCGAACGCCTCATCCCCCAGGTGAGGAGGCTGATTTTTGCCTTGTGAACATCAAAGGTTGTTAGACAGCTCCAATCATGGCAGGGCTCAGAGAACTAGACTGAGATCATAGCTACCGGACAAGTCTCAGCCTATCCCAGAACTGCATACACACTGAACAGGTCCAAATCAACATGGCTAAGCCTCAGAGGACTGGACTGGGAGTCCAACCACCACCCAAATAAGTCTGAATCTAGCAGGTTGTTTGGCTGCTCTAGGAAAAAGCTCAATGTTCTCTAGGAGACAATAATGATCCCCCCTACACAACGTAACAGTCATGACGGCGAGGTGCAGTGGCTCATGCCTATAAGCCCAGCAGTTTGGGAGGCCGAGGTGGAAGAATTGCTTGAGGCCAGGAGTTCAAGACCAACCTGGGCAACATGGGCAGATCCTGTCTGAAAATAAAAAAAGAAAAAACAAACAAGAACAGTCACAATGTCCAAGGAACAATTCAAAATTATTCAAGACACAAAGAACCGGCCGGGTGTATTGGCTCACGCCTGTAATCCCAGCACTTTGGGAGGCCGAGGTGGGTAGATCACCTGAGGTCAGGAGTTCGAGACCAGCCTGACCAACATGGTGAAACCCCATCTCTACTAAAAATATAAAAATTAGCTGGCCCTGGTGGTGGGTGCCTGTAATCCCAACTACTCAGGAGGCTGAGGCAAGAGAATCGCCTGAACCCTGGAGGCAGAGGTTGCAGTGAGCCGAAATTGCACCATTGCACTCCAGCCTGGGAGACAAGGGCAAGACACCATCTTAAAAAAAGAAAAAAAAAAAAAAGACACAAAGAACCATGAAAATATGAAGGCCGCCATCTGATAAAAGTTATCTATGAAAAATCTAGAACTAAGAGCATACTTAATGGTGACAGATTGAAGGCTTTCCCCTAGGAGCTGTATTCTGCACTAAACATAAAATGAACTCAAATGGATCATATACCTAAGTATAAAACATATACCTAAGTATAAAACATAAAAATATAAAAGTTCTAGAAGAAAGTATAGGAGGAAATCTTTGTGATCTTGGGTTAGGAAAAACTTTCTTGGATTCAGCACCAAAAGCCCTATCCTTTAAAAAAAAAAAAAAAAAAAAAGGGATACAATGGACTTTGTCAAAATTAAGAACTTTTACCCTTTGAAAGACTCCGTTAAGAAAATTAAAAGATAAGCCACAGTCTGAGAGAAACTATTTGCAAATCACATATCAGTTAAGAGATGTGTATCTGGGATATATAAAGAACTCTCAAAAATAAGAAAACAAATAACCTAACAAAAAATGGGCAAAAGATTTGAACAGATGTTTCCCCAGAGAAAATAACTGGATGGCAAGTAAGCATGTGAGAAATGTTCAAAATAATCATTAGAGAACAATTACAGTCATGCATCACTTAATGAGGATATGTTCTGAGAATTGTGTCGTTAGGTAATTTTGTCATTGTTTGAACATCAGAGTATTCTTACACAAACCTAGATGGTAGAGCCTGCCACACACCTAGTCTATGTGGCAGAGCCTATTGTTCCTAGGCTACAAACCTGTACAGCCTGTTTCTGTACTGAATACTGGAGGCAACTGTAACACAGTGGTTAAGTATTTGTATATCCAACCATTGAAAGGTGCAGTAGTATAATATATATAGTACGATAAAATACGGTATTATAATCGTATGAGACCACTCTCGTATATATGGTTCTTTGTTTAACAAAAATGTCATTATGCAATCCATGACTGTGAAACTTCAATGAGATACCATTCACACCTATTACACACCTATAAGAATGGCTACAATTTAAAAGACCAACCATACCAAATATTATTGAAATGGAACACTCACACTGTTGGTGCGAGAGTAAAATGGTATAACCACTTAGTAGTTTGTTTCTCAACTAGTTAATTATATACCTCCCGTGCGACCCAACTATTTCATTCCTAGGTACTTACCCTAAAGAAAAGGAAATATGTGTGTTCACACAAACTCAAATGCAAATGTTCATAGCAACTTCATTTGTAATAGCAAAAAACAACAACCCAAACGTTCATCAACAGATGAATGAATTATTAATAACAAATTGTGGTATATCCATACAAGGGACTACTATTCAGCAGTTAAAAGGAATAAACTATTGAGACACATGACATCATAGACAAATCTTGAAATAATTTTGTTGAATGAAAGAACCCAGACAAAAATACATGCTCTGTGACTGAAGTTATATAGAATTCCTGTATTGTGACAGAAGGCAGATCCGTGGATTTCAGAGTGATGGAATTATGTGTTGTCCCAATTATAGTGATGGCCCCATAATTGGTATACACAAGTCAAAATTGAGCGAATTGAACACTTTAAATATGTGCAGATTGTTGGCCTTCAAATGTACCTCAATAAAGTCTGAGCGAAAAGGGAGAGCATCCTTCCCATACTGATATTAAATGTCCATTCACACATCACTCTAAGTCATCCCCTGCATTTCCAAGCATTCGAAGCATTTCCTTAAGCACTGTAATGTGTCCAGCCTTCCTGCAGCCTGGTGAGCTAGAGGAGGCAGACATAAAGCAGTAACCATATGTTGCTGTGAACTTAATTTGACTACTCGAGACACAAAGCCCAAGAGTTACGGGAGTACTGGAATAGAGTAATTCTGTCCTAACCCAGATTCCTTCTCTAAAACCAAGCCTGAGACAGAGGGCTCTTGCGCTATTACTTGAAAGGGAGGAGCTGTAGAAGGTTGTGTGATCAAGCCAGCTGCAGACGAGAGTCATGATGGCCAGATCTGTGAACTGCGCCCTGGGACGTCCCTTGCGGGCAAACGGTGGAGCGAAAAGGAGACCATCTATGCACTGGCTCCCATCTCTCATTGGTCAGAGGTTTGCACACAGAACGACGGCTCTCCTACACTACTAGGCTGTGCACACGTGAGCGTGGGCCACACAGGCGTCCCGAGGCACAGTTAAGGGAAGTGCCAGGGTGAGCAGGAAGCTCCGCCTGTGAAGAGCCTGTTGGGCCCAAGAAAAGCTGGAACAGGACACTGCCTTCTGGTAGACTCCGGCAGGGGTTGCTGGGAAAGCACCAGAAGGAACAGAGATGCTGAAGCCAGGCACTGAGGAATGAGTAGGATTCCACAAGTACGAGAGTCTGTGTGGCAGGGGACGGAGGTGGCAGTCTCAGCTGAGGGAACAGCAAGAACAAAGATTTTGAGGCAAAATTACGGCATATCTGTTCAGTTGCCTTATGTGCCTCCGGCTTCTGTTACCATTTCTACTGAGCCTCCATGATTGGCTCCTGCGATTGGCTCAGGAGCTGGCACATGACCCATGCTGGGCCAATCAGAGCCAGGGAGCATCATCCCTGGACTTTGTAGGAACAACCTGGCTCTTTCCATGAGGATTGCTAAAGGGGTAGGACAGGAACCTGGAGCCGTTGGGGGCACCATTGTCACATCGAGGAGAGGATGCCTGAGAATGACTCTGACTCCGAAAAGAAGAGCTGAGAGATGAAACAAGTTCTTGACGTCATTCGAGTGCCTGGATCCAAGCATACCCCTGATTAGGATCTATCTTTTGATTTTTCAGCTTACTCAAGCCAATGAATCCCATTTTCTATTTTAGGGCGTTTGAGTTGAGCTCCTATCACTTGCGACCAAAAGTGACCAACAGGTCCTAAGTATCCTCAGGACCTCGTAAGCATCTGATACAAAGTAAATTTTAGAGACTGGCATTCCTTGGAACACCTAGAACATCCTTTCTTCTTTGGACACTGGCTCCTGGGGGGAACCCTTCCATTCTTGTGGCACATGGGATGCTGGTCAGCACATGCACTTTGAGACCAAACACCTGGGTTCACATTCAAGCTAAGCCAATTACTAGATGTGCAACCAGAGGAAAATTCCGTACTCTCTCCGTGCCTCAGTTTCTCCATCTATAAAATGGGATTCATACTACTCTTTACTTCGTAGAGTCACTGGGGCCTTTTAGTGAGTTAATATATGTGAAATGCTTACACTGGAGCCCAACACATAGTCAGCACTCAGTAGAGTCAAGCTGATATTAGCAGTGTACTGGTGACTTCTAAATCGAGATCTAATTCATACTGGCTGCTGAGCTCCAGGCCAATGGACAACTCTGTTGAATGGGCACAAGACTGGGCATAGCCTCTACCCCACCTCCTACAACTCATGCCCCATTGGCATCTGATTCCAAAGCTCGGTTACTCATGCCAGAAAACTCGAGCTTCTCCTGGAATACTGCCCCCATCCCACCCCCATATCCAGGCATCAGCAAGTCCTGTTGATTCCACCTCCTCAATATCGTCTGGAAATTCTTGCTATTCAAAATGTGGCCTGTGGACCAGTAGCATCGACACCAGACTCTTGGCCTCACCCTGGGACCTAAGGACTGAAATCTGCATTTTTACAACATCCTCAGATGGTTTATGTGAACATTAAACCCCTTCTGATTTTCTCAACCTTGGCCGCACGTTGACATCATCTGGGGCTGGGGGCAGATCTTTTAAAATGCTGATGCCCGGGTCCCACCTCCATAGATTCTGACTGCATCAGTGGAAGGTGTCAAATACAACAGTCCTCTGGCCTCCAGGGTAGCCCCTGCCACTCCACCCCCCACGCTTCAAGCCAAGGTGGCCTTCTACAGCAGGAAAGAATTGTTCCCACCCCAACAGAGAGGTACCACACAGGTACAGAAACAAAAGTCATTTTCTCCAACTGACCCCAACTTCCTCATAAGGCTCCTCATGCTGCTGATGACAGGTAAAACAAACAAATGAAGAAACTTGATTTTACCAGTTAAAAAGGCCTCCGTGACCCTATGAAGTAAGTAGTAGTATGAGTCCCATTTTACAGATGGGGAAACAGAGGTCCGGAGAGAGTAAGGAATTTCCCTCTGGTTGCACATTTAGTAATGGACTTAGCTTGAATTTGAACCCAGGTGTTTGGTCTCAAAGCACATGTGCCATGAGAATTGGTACCTTGGTCTTTCAAGGCCAAGGTGATGCTGTCCTGCAAGGGTTCTCCTCCTACCCACACCAGAGCTTTCCTTCCCGATCTAGGCTGTGCATTCAGGGGGCACATGCTTACTCTCACAGTGGCGGGGGAGTGGCTGCTCGTCCATCTGTGTCCTCTGACCCCACTCCACCTCAGGACCTTGGGTGTACTGAGTCACTTATCTCTGAGCTTTGGCCTCTCTGGTCGCTGAATCTGCTGGTGCATTCTTCGTTCCTCCTGGCCTACAGACGTGTGCCCACACTCCTGCTGCTGATGGTAGGCCCTGCCATCACCTCCCTGTGGCCTCCTTGTCCTCATCCTCTGGGCTCCACTGAAGCTCCCGACTGATCCCCAAGCCACTGAGTGATACAGGGGGACTTATGGACATTGTGAATGTCACTCATAGGCCTCTGGGAACCAGCAGGGCTCTCTCGGGCCTGCTGCTCTAGACACCTCCCTTGGTGTCTACGTGAGTGAGTCAAGAAGGCTGGCAGGGGGTGGCAAGGGCCGGATGCTCTCAAATTCCCCCTTCACTTCCCCAAAGTGCCCATGAGAGTTTCTGTCTCCTCTCCTCCCCAACAGACCCAGCCAAGCTTCAGCACTGGGTTGGGGCCTGTTCCACCTCCTGCTCCTTCCCTGCTCCCTGGAAGGATATCTAGGTTCCATTTTCTCTAGGGCGGGAGCTTCTCTTGCGTCCTATGTAGGTTCCCTCTCCCTAAGGCTCACAGTAAAGCTCTCTGGTCCAAGTTGGTCAGGCCCAGCCTGTGAATTCAGAGGGAGCTTTGGATATTTTTAAAAACTTCTCTCTTCACACAGCTGGCTTCTGAGACACTTCTCCCACTGCAACCCTAAGAAAGCTAGCCTGGCCTCTTCATTCTAATGAATACCTGCTCTCCGCATCCCCAGGCAATAAGCCTCCTGGACTTTTCTTGGAGGTGGAAAGGCTGCAAGACAATATGCTTTAGTGTAGGAGGAAGGGAGGATTCAAAGCAGCCTCCTCACATCCTGAATGGCCATCAGCTGGTGAAAGATACAACCATGTAATGGATTATTACTCAGCACTGAAAAAGGAACCAGCTCTGATACACACACAGAGAAATCTCAGAAGCACTGTAATAAGTGGAAGAAGCTAGTCACAGAAGGCAACACACTGTGTGAGTCAATTTATGAGAAAGTTTAGACAAGCCTAGTGTGTAGATTTTAGAGCAGATCCATGGTTGCCTGGGACTGGGTGGAGTGGAGGGGAGGGACTGATTGCAAAAGGGCATGAGAGAACTTCGGGGAGTAATGGAAATGTTTATATCTTGATTATGGTAGTAATTACATGATTGTACACCCTTGCCCAAAATGATTGAATTATACATTTAAAATTGGTGAATTTTATTATATGTAAAGTAGACCTCAGTGTAGCTGATTAAAAAAAAATAGTAAAAATCACCAGTTTTATATTTTAAAACATCAACCTCATTTCATATGGAAAACTGACATCCCAATATCTGATTCTCCATTTCAAACCCCTCACTATCCTCAGTATCAAGTCTAAACATCTGCCCTGCTCTCTCCCTTCCTTCACCCTTCTAGCTCAGATCTGTTCTTGGAAACTCAGCTTAAACCTCACCTTCTAACATGGGCCATTCCTGAACCCCAGGACTAGGTTAGGTCTCCATGTTCTGTGATCACACGACAAGCCTCCACCTCCTTCGTGTCTCGTGACTATTTGTTGGCTTTCCGTTTTCTCCCCCACACTGCAAGCTTGGTGTGCCGAGGTCCCAGTGCAGTATCTAACATAATCCATGAGTGTTTGCTGAGCAACTATTGTAGGCTCTCAGTGAATGTTTGTTGAATGAATAAATGAAAGACCTGTAAGTAGTTAGGTGGGGCTAGGGTGTTGTTTGCAAGGAAGGGAAGGTATTGAACAAAAATTCGACCAAGATCTAGGGAAAAGCCATGTGAACAAGGCTGAACCCTGAAGGGCAGAGGAAACTTAGAAAAGAGAAAGGGCAATGAACAGATGTTCTGAGCTGTAGGATCAGCCTAAACAAAGGCTTGGAGGTGACACATCACAGCGATCAGGATGGTCAAGAAAAGAATGGCTGCTCTAAACCACACTCGGACATCATTAATATGTATTTACCAAATGCTAATCACATGCCCAGAACCGTGGGGGAAGTTGTAAGAAGTACGAGCTGTTCCCAGTTCCCTCCTCCCTGCGTCTCACCACCCTGTGCATTAGTCTCTGCCTTGTAAAGATCAATTCTGTATTGACAGTTTCTGTCTACACCCAAACAGGCAGAAAAAAAGCCTGTTGCAGGAACTTGACAGCAACTAGATTTATGACTGCATCTCCTAGAACCCAGCCCAAATGCACCAGCCCTGCTGCGGCATCCAGCACTCTGAGCCACACAGCTCCTGGTTGGAAAATCAAAGATAGATCCAGGAGGGCAGGGTTAGTCCAGTAAACCAACATTTACTGATGTCTACACTGTGCCAGCCTCCGAGGATACGGAGAGTAGTAAAACACCATCCCTGCCATGTGTAAGCCCTTAGATCAGCCAACAAACATTACCGAATGCCTTCCATGTGTATTCAATCATGATTGTTGAGTTTTTGGTTATTTAACAAACACGTACATCGTGCTTTCTGTGTGCCAGGAAATGTTCTAAGTACTTTACAAAGATAAACACAGAGAATCCTCATAATAACCATTATTATTCCCATTTTACCAACGTGGAGACTGAGGCAGAGAAAAGTACAGAAACTTGCCTAAGGTCTCATGGCTGGTAAGTGACAAAGCTGGGAACCAAACCCAGGAAGTCGGCTCCAGAGTTTGTGCTCACATCCCCGCTACTGTAGTGCCTTATTTTTGTAGATCTAGAGCTTCATTCATTCAACAAATATTTAGTGAGCTCTCACTGCGTGCTAGGCGTCTGCAAGATGCTATGTATGCGGAGACTAGCGCGTTCCAATTACATGAGGGGAAGCTCTGCTATGTGCCTTGAGGGCAGAACCATGTCTGGCAGATTTTAACACCAGACATAGGGTTGTAACACAGAGTTGGGGCCTGATCATGTTTGTTGAGTGACTGAAAGTGTCCGGCATTGGAAAGAGTGCTGAGTTTGGAGCCTAAGAACTTGGATCCCTCTTTTGGGAAAGGAACGTGTTTTGACGTGCTCGTCCATACTCAGGTACGTTATACATCCCAAGGGGCTTATATTTAAAGAGTGGAACTGAGATAAGGCCATAATATCCTCCAAAAGAATGAAGTATTAATAGTGGAATTTCAGGCATCCACAAAGGAGATAATTCGGTGGGTGGGTGGCCCCCAATCACGCCCTGTCATTGATTGCCTCCTCTAAGGGCCGGGGAATGCAACAAGCATTGTCCGCCTAGGAGGTGCCAAGCACTCTGCTTGGGGCTGTGAGTCATTGGCTGGTCCCATTGGAATCTGACGGGGAGGCGGGGAAGCGTGTCCACCCTGCAGGCAGACAAGTCCCTGGGGACAAGGCAGGGTCTGTGGGAGCAGAGGGAGAGTCTGGCCATCCATGTCGTGGAAGGAGGAGGCTGCCAGCAGCCCCATTTTTGTGCCTGGGCTGGGGCTGGAGCCACTTCTCTGGGCTGGCAGGAGCCTGGAAGGAGCTGGCAGAGAAGTCCTGAGGGCCCCAGACTGGGCTGCCCTGAATGAATCCAGCTCCCTGCCATTGACCCGGGGTGCACCAGGCTCACTAGTTGCCCTCTCTCATAGCCAGAGACGCAGCAGCACCAGGGTCTACCTCATAAGAGGGCAGAGGCAGCCACGCTGGCACAGACACCACCTGGCACAGAGTTTCTCAGGAGGCAGCTGAAACCTCAGAGACACATGTGAATAATGCAGATTCCTGGGCCTGCCCCAAACCAAATGGAGCCCTGGGAAGATTGGAGCTGGGATCTGCATTGCTAATAACTTCTCGAGAAGCGTCTTATGTGCTGCCTAAGCCACTCGCAAAGTCCACTTTCATATCTTTGTCCCTAGGACCCAAGCACAGTGGGAGCTGGCAGAGGTGAGACCTCCCCACATTCACTTGGCTCAGCCCAGAGGTAGGGCAGAGGCTGCAGTGTCTTCTGCTGGATGGGCCTCCTGTCCTAACGAGCCACCCACCCGTGCCCAGGTACACCTGACACGTGGCCCGGCCTCTGACATAATCCTAGCTCCTGCTCTTTGAGGCGGGACTGTTACTTTCCCCTCTTTCTGATGAGGAAACAAGGTTCAGAGAAGTGAAGTCAGCAGCCCAGGATAGCTCAGCAGGAGTCGGTGCCAGGCTGCAAAACTGCTTCTTCTGAATCTGTAGCCTAAACACAGAACTACAGTGCCCAGCTACCACCTGCAGGGGGTGGAGTCCTGCCTCCACCTTCTGGTCATCCATCCTTTGCCCTGGGTCTGGACCCTGGCATTGGTGGTGGCCATCGGCACCAATCCATGGCTTGTCATTGTATCCAACATTGAAAACCTACTACCAGCCCTACTTGGATCACAGTCAAAGTGCAGCCCTTAACAGAAGTCTGTTAATCCCCACTCCTGCCCCAACCCACACACACACACATGCACACACACAGGGTTGGCTCTGCTCTCCCTGGGGGTCTCTCCAGCCTCTGCCTCCCCATCCTCCAATCCCATCCATGCTTTCCAGGAGTTCCCAGCAATCCAGTGGGGACACAGTGAAATATGCCCCAACCTCTCCAAGGTAGAAAAGGTGGTGCTTGGGTGTGAAATTCCCCCTTAGCAGTTATAGAATTTAAAGCTAAGCATTGCCTTTCTTGAAATAGCAAGAGTGTTGCTTTTCCCCATGCATCTGGTGATGATGTCAGAAACATCAGGGACAGCTTCTATTCGGCCACAGTTGAGCCAATCCTAGGCAGTGGTGACCAGGGAGGCCCTGAGAGACCATTGCAGCCAACGCCTTCATTATCAGACGACGAGGGTAAGGTCCAGTGATGGTCAGGGATTTACCCCAAGTCATACGATGGCATCTAGCTAGGGTTGCAAGCCCACTCCCTGCAGTCCCAGTGGGGCACTCAAAAGCCGTGAGCAGTCTTTGGGACCTCCAGCACAGAGCCCCCTCCTCAGAGCCACTGCCCCTGCCCGGTGGACAGCTCCAGACAGCTGCTCTTCCTGTCCCGTCCATGGCTGTTCACATTCACGGCTGCTGCCCCCACATCACTCTCTTCCCCGCCCTGTAACCAAACTAAACACTTCTCCATACTTCATACATCACCAAACAATAAAAGCAGGCTATTCGCCCTTAGCCCTTAACGGAAGCGTTAATTTATTCTCTATCTTGCACGCCAGCTCAGCCAACATGATCCGGCCAAGCTGAGCATGGGAGGCCAAGTGGGCAGCAGCTGTCCAGAGGGCCCAGGGACCAAGGTGTCTTAGCTCTCGGCAGGAGTGCTGGGCTGCGTCCCAGCCAACAGCGCAGGAGAGAAGCAGCTCAAACTCCCTTCCTGGTTGGGCCAGGGCCAGTAGGCCCCTGTCCTGACAGTCCTCTGGCTGGAAGGCATAGCTTCTCCACAAGGCTGGGACGACAGACCCATCCCAAAGCACCAAATTAAGAGTAAAAATAAGCTCAAGGTCGGGGGGAAAGCCCTTCTAGCAGCCTGGCGCTGCTGGCTGAGCTGCTTCCAGCTCTAGTGGCCCAGATCCCAGGGCTGGCGCTCACCTAATCAGTTGGACATTGCAAAGCTGGGCTCCCCCACCACCTGTGTTGAGATGAATCATCCATTGCGGGTATCTCCATCTTCTGCATCTCTCCTCACACACACAATGACCGCAAAATCTGGATTGTCATTACCTGTGGCCTTCTGCACCAGTGAGGAGCAGGATAACACACTGGTTAAGAGCTAGACTTGGAGTTGGCTCCATCCTTTCCTGGCTGTGTGACCTGGGGCAAGTTACTTAACCTCTCTAAGCCTCCCTCTCCTCGGTCAGTAAGATGGGGTAAGAATCATGCCTTCCTCTTTCAAAGAGTGACTGTAAAGATGAATGAGCTAATAATTTAAAATGCTTAACCCAATGCTGGGCATAGAGTCCAGACAAACAGTGGTGATTAACAACCAATAATAGTTGTAGCAGATGCGTAAGAAAAGTTGTGGAGAGGTGAGCACGGTGGCTCAGCCTGTCTGTAATCCCAGCAACTCTGGAGGCTGAGGTGGGAGGATGGCTTGAATCCAGGAGTTGGAGGCTGCAGTGATCATTCCTCTGCACTCCAGCCTGGGCAACAGGGCGAGACTCTGACTTTTTTTTTTTTTTTTTTTTGAGATGGAATCTTGCTCTTGTCGCTTAGGCTGGAGTGCAGTTGCCCGATCTCAGCTCACTGCAACCTCTGCCTCTTGGGTTCAAGCGATTTTCCTGCCTCAGCCTCCAGAGTGGCTGAAATTACAGGCACCCGCCATCATGCCTGGCTAATTTTTTTTTTTTTTTTGTATTTTTAGTAGAGACAGGGTTTCACCATGTTGGCCAGGCTGGTCTTGAACTCCTGACCTTATGATCTGCCCACCTCGGCCTCCCAAAGTGGTGACTCCGACTTAAAAAAAAAAAAAAGTGGAACGTGGAAGAAGGCGCAATGCCCAGGGCCCAGAGAAGCCAGGCAAGCATCCTTAGAGGCTGTGGGGACAGTCAAACAGGGGCCTGGGTCTGCACAGAGCTGTGGGATGTTCTGGGCCTGCAATGAACCCCAGGCAAGGAGGCAAGAGCTCGAGGGGCAAGGGCTCTGCAGCCAGAAGCAAGCTGATGGCTGGGAGCCAAGAAGGTGGGCTGAGCATCAGACCAAGGACCAGGCAAATAGGGTGGGGGTCAGGAGTCCAGCAGGCCAAGGACACAGAACTCAGCAGAAAAATGGATTCTAATCCCCGAGCAGGAGCACTTGCCTTCCATTCTGTTTTAGTGCTTCCTTCTCCAGGAGGGGGTAGGCTAAGGACATGGATAATTGCAGTGGTCACTGGGGTTACCTTCCCTCCCCCACTACGATGGCCCAGTCCCAGGAGGTGGGACTGACCCCACTCCTATCTCCAGGATGACCAATCAGGGTAATCGCGACTTCCCTACCATCCATAGCGATTGTCCATCAGAGACGTTCTTCTCAGAGCATAGCTCAGAATACCCGTTTCATGGGTATGGGAAGAGTGGTTTCTTTCTCCCAGAAGAGGAAAAAGGAACTGTATCACCCTGGTTTCTGCTGGCAGCATTCCTGTGACTATCAAATAAGCCACTTTAAGGAGTAAGCGTGGAAGGCAGAGCATAGAGAAACAGAGAAACAAAGGTCAAGTCCTGATAAAACTATGCCCGAAGCCCACACACAGTACCTTCAGTCCTTTACTACACAAGGCAATAAATCTCAGAGCTATTAATAGTTTGAGTTGGTGCAGCAGACAGAATAATGCCACCCCCAAAGAGATGCACTATCTCTAGAAACTGTGGATACAGGCCAGGCACGGTGGCTCATGTTGTGATTACCCCAGTGCTTTGGGAGGCCGAAGTAGGTGGATCACCTGAGGTCAGGAGTTTGAGACCAGCCTGACCAACATAGTGAAACCTCATCTCTCCTAAAAATGCAAAATTAGCCAGGCATGGTGGTGCATGCCTGTAATCCCAGCTATTTGGGAGGCTGAGACAGGAGAATCACTTGAACCTGGAAGGCACAGGTTTCAGCGAGCCAAGATCATGCCATTGCATTCCAGCCTGGGCAACAAGAGTGAAACTCCATCAAAAAAAGGAAGGGAGGGAGGGAGGGAGCAAGAGAGAGAGAGAGAGAAAGAAAGGGAAAGAAAAGAAAGAGAAAGAAAGAAAGAAAGAAAGAAAGAAAGAAAGAAAGAAAGAAAGAAAGAAAGAAAGAAAGGAAGGAAGGAAGGAAGGGAGGGAGAGAAAGAAAGGAAGAAAAAAGAAGAAGGAAAGAAGGAAGGAAGGAGGGAAGGAAAGAAAGAAAGAGAAAGAAAGAAAGAAGAAAGGAAGGAAGGAAAGAAAGAAAAGAAGAAGGAAGGAAAGAAAGAAGAAAGGAAGGAAGGAAAGAGAAAAAAAGAAGGAAGGAAAGAAAGAAAAGAAGAGGAAGGAAGGAAAGAAAGAAAGAAAGAAGAAGAAGGAAGGAAAGAGAGAGAGAAAGAAGGGAGGAAAGGAAGAAAGAAAGAAAGAAAGACAGAAAGACAGAAAGAGAAAGAAAGAAGAGAGGAGCATAACTGTGAATACAGGCATTTACATGGCAAAAGGGACTTTTCAGATTGATTAAGGACCTTGATATGGGTAGAGTCCTCTGGATTATCCAAATGGACCCAATCTAATCATATGAGTTCTTATAAACGGAGAATCATTTCAAGGAGCGGTCAGAGGGAGATGTGACTAAGGAAGGCCAGTCAGAGAGATGCAGTAGCGCTGGCTTTGTTGACGGAGGATGGGGACCATGAGCCAAGGCCTTCTAGGATCTGGAAAGGACAAAGAAACAAATTCTCTCGCAGAGCCTCCAGAAAGGGATGCAGCCTGCTGATGCCTTGTTTTAGCTCAGTGAGATCCACAAGAAGCTTCTAACCTAGAGGATTGTAAGATACATTTATGCTGTTTTAAGCCACTAGGTTTGTGGTAATCTACTGCAACAGCAATTGAAAACGAAAAGAGTTAGGTTTTCAGTTACTTTTAACCAAAAGCATCCTGATTCCATCATAACTCCACTTATGACCATAGCGAACAGTCTTTTTCAAATGTATTATATTATTATTATTATTATTATTATTATTATTATTATTATTTTGGAGATAAGGTCTTGCTCTATTGCCCAGGCTACAGTACATCTGAAGTGTGATCATAGCTCACTGCAGCCTCGAACTTCAAGGCTCAGACAATCCTCCTGCCTCAGCCTCCTGAGTAGCTGGGATTGCAGGCACAAGCCACCAACACCTGGCTGTAGCTAATAGTTATTAAGCTGGTCTTCTCTTTCAGTATGTTGCTAAATGCATTATGCATTCTATCTAATTTAATCACCACGATAATTCTATATTATTGAAACTATTAGTCCCATTCTAGATATAAGAAAAACTGAGTCTCAGAGAGGTGAAATCACATAACTTGTGAGTGAGGAGCCTGGATTTGAATTGAAGTTTGTTTGACCCCAAAGCCTGTCCACTTTTCTCTAGACCCTGCTGCTAGCTCTCAGTTCACCCCGCTGTGATGAAGGCCGGCTCTTCTGTATCCCAGGAAAGGAAAGTGGTTCTAGCTGCCCAAAGGACAGTAGAGAAATGTCAGTGTTTCCAAATCTGCATGCCAATTCTCACCTTAACTTTGAGGCTTGCCCTCACCCACACACTCCTCTTCTCTGTTCCACTCACAATGCTGTCATTTAAAAATCACCTTCCTTATGGAAGAAATGTCATTATATTCACAAAATCTAAAACACCCAAAGAGAAGATAAAGAATTCCGCCCTTTCAGACGTGTGACCTACATCAGTGTTTCTTAAACTTTTGTCTGTGGGGTGTGTGTGTGTGTGTGTGTGTGTGTGTGTGTGTTTTATTAGAGAAGGGTCTAGCTCTGTCACTTGGGCTGAAGTGCAGTGGCATGATTATAGCTCTCAGCGTCCTCAAACTCCTGGCCACAAGTGATCCTCACCGCTCAGTCTCCCAAAGTGCTGGGATTACGGGCATGAGCCACCGTGCCCAGCCATTTCTTACACTTTAACAAGCACACGAATCACCTGGCAGGGCTGAGCATCTAACCAGTTCCCAGCTGATGGTAGTGCTGTGTTTTCTCCATCCACACTTTGAGTAGGGAGAGTCTACACAACAGCAAATCAATGAGCATCTGGAAATTTGGAAGTTGCCAGGGGTTGGCTGGCTGTTGCGGGCTTCCATCGCTTGTGTGCGTGCCATGGAAACATAAATCCCAGAAGAGAACTCTCATATATCTGAAAGCTCCCACTTAATTCCCAATTGTTGGTCATTCTCCACCCCTCTTTCTCTCACCCTTCCCCCACATGCAACGCATCAGCAAACCCATTGGCTCCATCTTCAAAATATATCTGGAATCTGACCACATCTCGCCCTTCTGCACCACACTCCTTATGATGAAGTCCAAGCCACCATCACCTGTCACCTGCAAGATTACGACTGCCCCTTCCTGGGCTCCCCACTTGCACCCTCGCCTTGCTATAGTCCATCTTCCATACAGCAGCCAGAGGGATTTTTAAAAAGGAACATGGGATCTCTTTCTTTTTTTCTTTTTTTTCTGAGACAGAGTCTCGCTCTGTCTCCCAGGCTGGAGTGCAGTGGCACGATCTGGGCCCACTGCAACCTCTGCCTCCCAGGTTCACGCCATTCTCCTGCCTCAGCCTCCTGAGTAGCTGGGACTACAGGCACCTGCCACCACACTCGGCTGATTTTTTTTTTTTTTTTTTGCAATTTTAGTAGAGACAAGGTTTCACCGTGTTCGCCAGGATGGTCTCGATCTCCTGGCCTCGTGATCTGCCCACCTCGGCCTCCCACATGGGATCTCTTTCTTACCTTGCTCAAACACGCCGGGAGAGCAAAACATACCCATGAGGGGACAGGCATTATATAGGACATTATATAGGACTCTGCCCTCACAGAATTGATGATGTTCTATGAAAGTATAGACATGAACCCCATAGCCTGAAAAGAACAATACTCTGGGGCTGGGCACGGTGGCTCACACCTGTAAACCCAGCACCTTGAGAGGCCAAGGCAGGTTGATCACTTGAGCCCAGGAGTTCAAGAATAGCCTGGGTAACATGGTAAAACCCTGTCTCTACTAAAAATATAAAAATTAGCCAGATGTGGTGGTACATGCCTGTAGTCCCAGCTACTGAGAAGGCTGAGATGGGAGGATCACTTGAGCCTGGGAGATCGAGGCTATAGTGAGCTGTGATGGCACCTCTGCATTTCAGCCTGGGTGACAGAGTGAGACCCTGTCTGGAAAGAAAAAACAAAACCAAACCAAACACAATACTCTGAGCTCCTGATGACAGCTACAAGGGCCATAAAACAAGGGAAGGAGAGAGAACCAAGCCCAGCACTTAGTCCCTAGTCAATGAATATTTCTTGAATGAATGAACCCTTGGAGCATTTTAAGTAGAGGAGATGAATGATCTGATTTCCATTTAAAAATAATTGTCAAAAAATGTTTTTTTCAAAAAAAAAGGTAATACATGTTTGTTATAAAAAAAATCAAATAGCATATAGGGGGAATATGAAAATCATGCATTATGCAGCCCATAGAGAGCCGCCACTGCAGACACTCTGGTGAACGTCTTTGCCAGCCTGCCTCTCACTCACTCTCTCGCTATTCCTGTCTGTCCCTATCTCTCTTTATAAATATATAAAAGCATTTTCCACAGTGGATTCAAGCCATTCATGCTGATTTGTAACCTGCTTTTTTCCTGCCCTTTGTAATTTTATGCTCATTGTAAACTTTCCACAGTGGGCATATATAACTTTTATAATCCGGAACATTAAAAAACAAAAAAGCAAAAGACCACAAAAAATAAAGTTAAAACCCGCAAATACAGGATGAGGGTTCCCTGGCTGAGCAGTAAGGCTGTGAAGAAAGGCTTTGGGGTTTAACTGACCACAAACTCAGCATGAGTTGACGGCATGGTGTGGTTTCTAATTTCGATCCAGTTCATGTTATCGGACAATTCCCCAGCTCCCGGTATGGGAAAAGTAAAGGCAATATAAAGAAGCTTCTCTGGGCTCAGCTTGAGACAACTCATTGTTTGCTCAATCCCCTGCCTTACAGCTTTTGAAACACCTACTATGTGTAAAATCAGGATAAGAACAGCTAATGCTTCATGAGCACTTACTCTGGCCAGGCAATATTCTAAGAGCTTTACATACATTAACTTGTTTAATCCTCCCAACAACTACCATTATTCTTCTCATTTTATAGATGAAGAAACCGAAGCCCAGAGAGGTTAAGTAACTTGCCTAAGGTCACACAGCTTACTAAAGCATCATGAGAAATACCAAGAAGAGCAAGCTATGGGTCTGCCCTCAAGGAACTGACAGTCAAAAGGACACATGTAAAAGACTCACATTAATTCATTCAACAAACATTTAACTGTGCAAAGCTCCTATGAATACGTTTTCTCAACCCAGCCTCAGTGGATGTTCATTTATTCAGTCACCCAACACAGGTTTATTATGCACCAACTATGTGCCAGGCTTGGTGCTAGGCACTGGGGAAACGGTGCCAAACAAGACAAGTCCCCACAGCTCAGCTTATAATCAGGTAGGAGACAGAAGAATTAGTGAAGCAAATAAGCACATGATCTAATTAAATGTGGACCTCAGTCCTGTGAAGACAAATACAGCAGGCAAGGACTGGAACTGACCCATGTAGAGGTCCAAGCAGGAGACCCAGCGTAGGTCATTTAGAGAAGGCCATTGAGGAGGCATTTCAGCTTTGGGCAAAGGAAGATCGAGGAGGTGAATATGTCTTGATTGCAGTGAGACAGAACCATAGAAAATGCAGGTGGAGAGGCAGGTTGCAGTCAGTCACACACAAGAGGGTTAGCTGCCAGGCAAGACTCTATTACGTGTATGCTGGGAAGCATTCGAGAGTGTTAAGCAGAAGAGTAACAAGATCTGATGTCCACTTTTGAAAGATCACTGGACCAGAGGGCAGCAGGTAAGAGGGGAAGCAAGGAGACAGTATAAGGCCAGTTTCATAACAGGGGCACAAGCTGATAGGGCGAGATTAGGGTGGCAAGAGGGTGCCTGGGGAGTCAGGATTCATGATTAAATGAGCACTGACCAGACTTGTGGATGGATTGGATGCAGGATGTGAGGGAAAGAGGAGGCAGGACAACTTCAGGGGCTTGGACCGGAGCAACCTGGGTGCCATGTACTGAGAAGCAGAGGATGGAAAGCAAAGCAGTTTTCAATAATCCACCTGGTGTGAGATGCGGTGGGCCTTCTCCAAGCAGGGGGCTGGATGCAGCAGTCTGGAGCTTAAGGGAAAGGTCTAGCCTGTAGATCGGCATTTGGGAGATGTCAGTGTCTGGGGGGACCCTATCTACAACTTCAGCCTGGATAAGCCCACCCACGGAGTAGGTGTAGACAGGGCCCCAGGGATGAGTGTAGACAGAGACCTGGGAGTAGGTGTAGACAGAGACCCAGAGAGAGTGTAGACAGGGCCCCAGGGATGAGTGTAGACAGAGACCAGGAGTGGGTGTGGACAGCCCTGGGAGTGGGTGTAGACAGCCCCGGGGTGCTCTACCACTTATCAGTTTGGAAGAGGAGACAGATTCCAGAAAGGAGCCTGAGAAGCAATGGCCAGGGAAGAAAGAAGAAACCGAGAGAGTGTTGTCTTGGAAGCCAAGTGCTTAAGGCAGCGGGGAGAAATCAGCTCTGTCAAAAGCTGCTGATAGGGTGAGGAAGATGAGGCCTGGGGATCGCCCACTTTGGCAGCAAGAGGCCACTGCACAGGAGGCATCCCCGAGGCCTGGAGCTTCCAGCTCCCAGCTCCATCCAGACTCACCAGCAGCCCGCAGACCTCTCCTCTGCTCATGTGGGCCCCAGGAAACGTTAGCCAGCATCTTGGCACAACCCTCCCCAGGCTGGCCTGGGCAAAGACGGTCTTGCCTTGGTCGAGCTGACACGGGCATGCTGCAGCTTCCCGGAGGCCCTGCAATGTCTCCACTGTCCATGCCCACGCTGCCCCAATGCCTGCGGCGGCTGCATTGAATGGAAGTAATAACGCCCTCCTTCAGAGATCCTCGCGAGGGCTAAGGAACTCGAAAGGAAGCCTCTTATCAACTGAGCGCACGGAGTGATGTAAGTTAATGACCATCATCTGAAATGAACTCCTCCCGCCCACTGCCTTCCCACTCCTCCCAGCCCCTCTCGGCTCCCCCTGCCCCACCTAACTTGTCCCATCTCTTATTTTCAGGGGTCTCTTCTGGCTTGTCATCACAGTTCCTCCCGGTCTGCTTAGCCTTCTTTCTTCTGGTCTTACCATGCTGTCTCCCACCCTTTGTGGAGGAGAATGCGGGGAAAGAATAACAGAAATTACAGAGAGATGATGATGACGATGACGACGACGACAACGATGATGAAGAGTGTGAATACCCCTTACTGAGCATTTCTGCAGGCTGACTTAGTGCAACTTCTCATCTATTCTTGCCCGCAGCCTCAGAGGTAGGTGTTCAAAATGGTAGTGCCTGCCCCTGACATCAGCAGAATAATAATCATGCTTGCTATTTATTAAGCACTTACTCTGTGCCCAGTTTGGGATAAATACCTTCTGCTCACTCTCTCCTTTCAGCCTAGCGTCAATGGTAGAGAACAAAATATTCTTTTTTTTTTTTTTTTTTTTTTGAGACAGGGTCTCCTTCTGTTGCCCAGGCTGGAGTGCAGTGGCACGATCGTGGCTCACTGCAACCTTGACCTCCCGGGTTCAGGTGATCCTCCTGCTTCAACCCCTCAAGTATCTGGGGCTATGGTGCGTGCCACCACGCCTGGATAATTTTTGTAGAGATGGGGCTTCCCATGTTGCCCAGGCTGGTCTTGAACTCCTGGGCTCAAGCAATCCACCTGCCTCGGCCTTCCAAACTGTTGCGATTACAGGCGTGAGTCACTGTGCCCAGCCAAATATTCTTATTACATCCATTTCGCAGGTGAGAAAAGGTTAAGTTGCTGAGTAAAAGAATAAATGGTGTTCAAATGATTGAGTTCAAAACTGGGGTGGGGGATACAGAGGCAGAGAGACTCCAGAAATGCCCTACTGTGCCACCTTGAGTGCCCAGAGAAGTGCAGGTGGCAGTGGTTGTCAATGTGTGCATTGGGTGGGGCAGGGAAACACACAGCCCCATTCCCCTGCAAGTCCTGGCCCTGGAGAGGGATCAGTGGGTCCACGGCTTGTGGTACTTGGTGTGTGTGCTGCCGGGACAGTGGTGAGTGGGGCGAGCATGTGGGGTGCGGGTGACAGACAGTGGTGAGTGGGGCGAGCATGTGGGGTGCGGGTGACTGTGAGTATGTCCCAGCAGGACTCGTGGTAGCCTTTACATTTTTGTGGCATGAGGTGGAAATTGGAAATAATAAAGAAAGGAGGTGGGGGAGAGACAGAAATAAGAAAGAAAGAAAAAGCAAGGAAATCATAAAATGTTACCATCCTGCAGGCGCCAGCCTGGGCGATGAAACCACTAATGAGCCTGAGGTTCTGCAGAGCCCAGCATCTAATTCAAACCAGGCAGATAACAGCCGCGCGGTGCCCCTGCGCAAGTGTTAGCATGCACCCTCGAGGCCATGGCACAGGGAGGGAGTCCCAGAGCCCCGGAAAGTGGAACTCAGCTGCCATCCGCCCAGCCCCAGCAGCCCAGCCCCAGCACCTTGGCTTGGGAGAGGTCCTGCTGCCTCATCCGCAGAGCACTGCAGAAGGCCAGCTTGCCCATGCCTCCAGCAGGTCCACATTCGATCAGAATCACATCTGCAGCGTTTCGTGATTGGGGGTGTAGATCCTCCATTTAATTGAAATTTTTTATGCTTTGACCAGCATCTCCCCAATCCCCAACCCCTGGTAACCACCATTCCTCTCTCTGCTTCTGTGAGTTCTACTTTTTTAGATTCTACATGTAAGTGAGATCATACAATATTCACCTTTCTATGCCTGGCAAGTTTCACTTAGCAAAATGTCCTCTGGGTTCATCCATGTTGCCACAAATGACATTATTCTGTTCTTTTTTTAACCCTGGATAGTATTCCATTATGTGTATTTAGCATGTGTTTCTGTTTTTGTTTTTGCTTTTTTGAGAAGGAGTCTCGCTGTGTCATGCGATTTCAGCTCACTGCAACCTCCACCTCCCGGCTTCAAGCGATTCTCCTGCCTCAATTTCCCGAGTAGCTGGGACTACAGGCGCCCACCACCACGCCCGGCTAATTTTTGCATTTTTGATAGATATGGGGTTCCACCGTATTGACCAAGCTGGTCTTGAACTCCTGACCTCAAGTGATCTGCCCACCTCAGCGCCCCCAAAATGCTGAAATTACAGGCATGAGCCACCACACCCAGCCCCATTCATCTGCTGATGAACCCTCAGGTTCATTCTGTGTCTTAGCTATTGTGAATACTGTTGCACTTAACATGGGGCTGTGGATATCTCTCTGGCATACTGATTTCATTTGATTTCCTTTGGATATATACTGATTTCGTTTGGATATATACCCAGAAGTGGAATTGCTGGATCATATGGTAGGTCTATTTTTACTTTTTTGAAGAACCTCCATACTGTCTCCCATAATGGCTGTACTAATTTACATCCCCATCAACAGTGTACAAGGGTTCCTTTTTCTCCACATCCTGGCCAATATTTGTTATCTTTTGTCCGCATTCAATTGCATCTCAATTATACACAATCCTATTTGAATGAGTAATTTATCAGTTGTCACATGTTTGTTTGTTTTCAAGATGGTGGAATAAATACAATTCAAGTTAAACTGCTTTTAAAAATTGGGTGAGAATCACACAGCCTTGAAGTTATTTCAGAGTTAGTAGGTAAACAGAGACCTCTGTTAAATGCTGTGTCCTTGGCATTCAATGTAAATGGCCCATGTTATTAGCAGGGAGCACCTGACCCGCACTGTACATTTAATGCAGGGCTTTCATATCCACCACACTTGGAGGTGGGGCCAGCACAACCACTTTGCAATAAGAAGATGGAGACTGTCTGGCCGGGTGCAGTGGCTCATGTCTGTAATCCCAGCACTTTGGGAGGCCGAGGTGGGTGGATCTGAGGTCAGGAGTTCAAGACCAGCCTGGCCAACATAGTGAAACCCCATCTCTACTAAAAAAAAATACACACAAAAATTAGCTGGGCGTGGTGGCGGGCACCTGTAAACCCAGCTACTGGGGAAGCTGAGGCAGGAGAATCACTTGAACCTGGGAGGTGGAGGTTACAGAGAGCCAAAATCATGCCGTTGCACTCCAGCCTGGGTGACAAGAGCAAAATTCCATCTCAAAATAAAAAAAGAAGGAAAAGATGGAGACTCTCCTTAAGGCATGATCAAATGGCAGCCAGCACTCAACCCCAAAGTCTATCCCCTGAGCAGACTGTGTTCCCTCACTGAGCCACGTTTCTGAGCCGAGTGCCAAAGCCTTGGGTAGGAGTTGGCAGGGTCTTATCCTCCCTTACCAGCCTCCCCCACCCCATGGATCTTCTCTTCATTAGGAAGTTCCTGGGCTTGGACGAGCAGAAGCTTCTCTTCCGCATCCTCCACAGAGCTGCCCTTGGTGGGGTGGGTTGGGTATTGATTCTCCTTGTGTTTCTGCAGTGATTGCAGATGTTGGAGTAGGTGGGAAACATCACCTACTCCCCAGCTTCAGAAACCCCTGTGTGTCACCAGAATCAACCAGAAGCACTCCTCCCAGGCTTTGAGGCAGATGCCACCGTCCACCATGTCACGAAGGGAGCAAAGAAAAGCCCTAGACTTGGAATCGGCTCCTTGCCTGCTGGAGAGGTCATTGTCCCACCCTGAGAGCATTTTCCCATCCAGGAAATGGGGACATGCCTGTCTCACAGGAAAGCTGGGAGAATTAAATGAGATTATGTGTCTTATTATAAACCTCAAGGAATAATGCGTTGAAAGTCACCGAGTTGACGCTAGAGTGACGCTTAACATAACTTTGTGGGGATGAAATCACAAGAATTTCTTCAGCACTGAAAGCAACATTCCTCACATTTCCTAAGCTGCCATGGATCTGATGCCCCATTTCCACAGCATTCTTTTGGTTGCAAATGATAGACACAGAGAATTGAAAGAAAGACAGACAGAGACAGACAGAGAGAAAAGAAAAAATGCTGCAGAGAAAATGACCAGGTTGGGGGAGGAAGATAAGGGAACAGAGAATGGCCAACAGAATACCAGAGGCATTGAAAAAAATAATGTATAAAAGAGCTAAAGATCCCAGGAGAGAAAAGGAGGAGTGGGAGAGACAAGAGGGGCTGAGGGTGAAGGAGAAGAGGCAGAAGGCTTGGGAAGCCAGGGATGGAGGTGGGAGGGTTGCCAGCAGCAGAGGGGCAGGGTCAGAATCTGACCAGGACAGGGGCCCAGGCACTTAAGCTGAGGCCTAGACAATGTGGCTCTGAGGCATCGTCCTCTGTGACAGGGAAAGAGTCAGAGAGGAGAGTGGCCATGGCGCCTGGGCTGCATGACCCCTTTGGCCATATGGCTCTGGGTTGGGATTGAGGAGAGAGCTTGTGTTTTCTAGCTCCCACCCCTGATCCAGAGAAGAGAGAAGACCATCTGTTCCATTTCTGATGCCAGCACCTCCTCTTTACCACCAAGGTCCAGGACAGAAAACGCAGCATCTGTTTAGCAGTCAGATATTGACCTTTGTCCATAGGTCAGTGATTTCTAGAAGGTCACAAGAAACTCAGAGTCCAGTTGTTCCAACCCTCCCTCTCTCACTGTCCATTATGAAGATGAGGGTTCAAGGCTCAGAGGGAGGGAGACTACCTCAGTTACCAGGTGAGATCGTGGCTGTCTGGAGCACAGCCCAAGCCTCCTGCCACCGGAGGAGAGGGCTGAGAGTAGAGTGGGTGGAGGGTGAGGCGAGGTCTCAAAGCTGGGAGACGGAGAGGAGCAGGGCTCTCCTCTCTATACAAGGCATTGTTCATCTTCACAGAAGCATCCTCGGTACCTAGAAGAGGGCCTGGCATGCATGGGGTCGTTAGCAAATATTTGCTGAATTCGTTAAAGGAGATTTTCCAGACTGAGCACAGGAAAGCCAGCTGGTGACCCCTCTGCCCCTGACCAGAGCATGTCACTGACTACCCTTGGGGCTCCGGGGAAAGCTCAGGCTGAGGTGACAGCAGAGCTGAGAGCAGGATTCGGGGCCTGGGTTAGGTTTGAGTTTTAGGACTGGGCTGTAGCTGCAGTGGGTTTGAGGTTAGGCCTGGGGTTGGCAGAAGTTGAGTTTAGCTTGGGATGGAGTTGATGTCTGGTTTGGACTGTGGATGGGGCTGGTGCAGCTGTGGGATGGTGTTCAGAGCTGGAGCTGCTGCCCAGGTCCAGCCGGGATAAGGGCTGAAAGGAGGGTTTGAGGTGGGTGCTGATGTGTATCCAGCCTGACTGGAAGCTGGTTTAGGAATGGCCTTGGGATTTGCTCTAGGGTTGGTTTGGAGGCTGTTGGAGGAATCGGGGCTGGGGTTCTGTTCCTTCCACTCCCCCAGCCCCATTCCCTTTTGGACAGAAATCCTCCACCGAGCTTGCCCAGTGGGTCCTTCTCAGAGTCTTGACAGTAGCTCACAGGAGGGCAAGCAAAATGCCATCCTCTGACCTGGTGCTGCAGCCTGAGACACACAGACATGGTGGTTCTCAAGGGGCACTAGGCTGGCCCCCAGCCCCAGCTGGGATGGGGCATCTTTACAGCTCTGGCAGACTCATGAAAAGTAATGGGGCCTTGCCATTTACTGCCTTTTCACAAAGAAAATATATCAAGTGAGACATATTTTTCTTAGAGGCAACATAAATATTTATCAGTGTTGTGGCTTCCTGGGCCCCTGATTTATAGAGGACCTGGGCTATGGGGCAGGATTCCTCCCAGTGGCTGCTGAATCCCTGAACCCAAGTGTTAATGGGTAGAGTCAGGTTTCCACCCCTCAGGACTTGGCAGGAGGTGCTGATGTAGCCAAAAGCAGAGATGGGAACTTCTACCAACTGGGAAGAGGGGAAACCCACCATCAGGTCTTGGTTCCTACCTCTATATAAAAGTGTGGGGATTTGGAGCCAGGTGAACCTCAGTTTTAATCTCAGCTCTGGTACCTATAAATCAGTTACATCGTCTCCTTGATCCTCAGTTTCCACACCTCTAAAAGTGGGACAATTCCTCCTTAATAGAGCTGTTGAGAGGATTTGCTTATAGGTCTGGCTTAGAGGATTTATAGATTTGCTTAGAGGATTTGCTCAAGGTCTGGCTTATAGGAAACACACAGGAAAGGTTTGCTGGCTCTTCTTTCTCAGTAGAGGTTGAGAGATCGGGCTCTGGAAGTCAAACAGACCTGGGTTTACATCTTTGCTTTGTCACTCATAATCTGGGGGGCCCTGAGCCTCAATTTTCTCATCTGTAAAATGGGCCAAATAAGAGTATCTCGTATCTCATAGGGATGCATCGGTCAGAGTGAATGGTTGCAAGCGACAGAACCTGACTCTGTCTCTGACGAGTGCAAAAGGGAATTTAATGAAAGGATATCAGAAGCTCACAGAATCTATAGGAAACTGGAAGACCAGGCCTAGAAAGTAGATAGAATGCAAGGAGTGATAGAGGAATAGGTCAAATAGTGATTCATCAATCAAGGCAGTAGACTCTAGAGCAAGCAGGAGCAGCCCAGGGTGCCGGCTGCCACAGCCACAGTCATGGGCAGGACTGCAGAGGCCGCTGAGCCTCTGCATGCTCAATGTTCAAGGCCCAGTCGAGGTTCTATGCTTATCTCCTGCCCATTTCTTTGGTCTCTAGGGTTGGGATACCATGACCTCCCACCAGTCTGTGTTCACTGAGGACGCCCCAGGAAAGACCAGCGTGCTCATGTAGAAGGGGTTTGGCACTCTTAACAAGGTCCATGACAGAGGTCTTTGGGAATGAGATAAGACCACCCTCATTGATGCCCCTGTGCCTGGCACCAAGCATAACTCCTCAAGTGGCAGCCATTAGCTGTCATGACAGCCTCCTCCAGTGCGAGCTGTGCCTGCAGTGGCCCCTGGACTAAAGGTGGCAGATACAGACAGAGTTGGAGATTGGCTCAGGAAGTGCCATCTGCTCATCAGGCAGTCTGACATGAGGGAAAGAGACCAAGAGGGAAAGACCAAGAGTCTGGCCCTACTTCTTGTCCCATCTCCACCACTAATTAGCAATGCCAGCCTGACAGGCCCTCCCTCCTCTCTGAGATTCCAGCTTCTCTGCTGGGAAACAGCATCAGTGCTACCTTCCCTCACTCTGTCACCAGAAGGCTGGGAAATGCATATTTAATAACACATAGGCCAGGTGCAGTGGCCCACACCTATAATCCCAGCACTTTGGGAGGCCGAGACAGGGGGATCACTTGAGCCAGCAGTTTGAGACCAACCTGGGCAACATGGCAAAGCCCCATCTTCAAAAAATACAGAAAACTAGCTGGGTGTGGTGGTGCAGTCCTATAGTCCCAGCTACTCAGGAGGCTGAGGCGGGAGGATCACCTGAGCATAGCAGGTCAAGGCTGCAATGAGCCATGATTGTGCCACTGCACCCTAGCCTTGGTGACAGAGTGATGCCCGGTCTCAAATAATAATAATAATAATAATAACAACACATAGAAATATTATTTTTTCTATTTTTAAGGTTTTTAATAACTTTAAAATTTTTCCAAAATAATTTATATTCCATAAAGTTCACCCTTTTAAAGTACACAATCCCGTGATTTTTATTCACAACGTTGTGCAACCATCACTACTAATTCCAGAACATTTCATCATCTCCAAAAGAATCCTGTATCCTTTAGCAATCATCCCTCATTCTTTCCTCCCCTCAGCCCCTGGCAACCACTAATCTCCTTTCTGTCTCTATGGATTTGCCTGTTCTGACAAATGGAATCATGCAATGCGTGGTCTTTTGTGTCTGTTTTTTTTCACTTAGCACAGTGTTTGCAAGGTTCAGCCATATTGAGGCATGTGTCAGTGCCTCATTCCTTTTCACAGCTGTGTACTATTTTGTTGCATGGATATGCCACAGTTTGTTTACCCATTCATGTAGGATTCTTTTTAGTTGACACAGGGCCAAGGCCGGGGCTTCAGGTATTCTTACAGAGGGAGAGGCTAGAGCAGAACCAAGAGGAAGGGCTGCATCTAAACAGGGGATGTGTGTGCAGCCTGAATGAGTCTGTCTCTGGCTCTGCTTACTCTCAAAGTGCCTGAGGGCATTTCAGAGAGTTCCTGGATTCTGAGAATCGGAAATTATTGCTACCTAGACTCTGAGCTTTCCATCACCTCTGCCTCAAACCCAAGGTGACTATGGGCATGGGGCCTTCCTGGGGGTTGGAGTCAGTGGACAGAGTTGAGCTAGGCACATAGAAGTGATTAGTAAATACATGGATGGATAAATGGATGGATTGAATAGATGGATGATTGCATAGAGGGATGCAAGGGTTCATGTGGAAAAATGGATGGATGGACGGACGGATGGATGGATGGATGGATGGATGGATGGATGGATGGATGGATAGATGGATGAATGAATGGATGGGTGGATGAATGGATGGGCAGGTGGGTGGGTGGATGGATAGACAGAATGTATAAATGGAAGACTGGATGAATAAACTGGCATGCGGAGCTGGCACTACATTCTTGCCAAGACCTACTTTGTTTGTTCTGAAACAGTGTCTTGCTCTGTCACCTAGGCTGGAGTGCAGTGGTGCAAACACGGCTCACTGCAGCCTCTAAGTCCTGGGTTCAAGCAATCCTCCTGCCTCAGCCTACCATGTAGCTGAGACCACAGACATGCACACCATGCAACACCATGCCTGGCTAATTTTTTTTTTTTTTTTTTTTTGTAGAGATAGGGTCTCTCCATGTTGACTAGGCTAGTCTCAAACTCCTGGACTCAGGTGATCCTCCCATCTCGGCATCCCAAAGAGCTGGGATTACAGGCATTAGCCATCGCACCTGGCCTGCCAAAGCCCACTTTATGCATGGGAGAAAGATACATTTTTTACCTAGAGGGAAATTCTAGCACAAGGCGTCCTTGAGTCAAAAGACCTACCATTTAGGTGCTAACTCTTAAACAGGTGTAGGAAGGATCAAATCTTAAATCTTTAGAGTTGCAAATCAAATGATCTAGCTGTGTTTGGCACACTGAAGGTGCTTACTACATAGTTGGAAGTGAACGGATGGACGAATGAATGGCTTGAACAAATGAACAAACCTACTTCCCACCCAGTTGGTGAATTAGGAAAGTGACACCCATTTTAGAAATGAGGAGAGTGGCACCTAAAGTCACCCGCCGATCAGGGTCAGGCTGTGGCGTGGAATCCAGACCAACTGGAAGTCCAGCATTCTTTTCCCCATACCAGGCAGTTTCCCGGTTCCTGATCTCAGTGGGGACATCTCATGTCAACCAGACAAGTCACTTCCAGGCCTTGGATTTTGTGTTCTTCTACCTAGCACAAGGAGGTCACTGAACTGACCACATGTCTATTTGATGATTGTTTGAGACTGGGGTGTGTGTATGTGTCTTGGAATGAGAGAGAAAAAGAGAGAGAGAAAAAAAAAGAGACACACAGGGAGAGAGAGAGAGGAGAGAGAGAGAGAGAGAGAGAGAGAGAATGCATACATTCTCACGAATGGAAAGGCAAATACATCTTGTCAGCAGCTTTCACCTTCTCGTAGTGCAGCTGTAACATGTCAGGTGTATTGGGGCACCCGAGATAAGCTGGTTTTGACACGCTGCAGATGCCTTCCTACCTCCCAGGGAGGCTGTGACCACCCCATGTGACAGAGACAATGACATTCAACATCTGGGTAGCAGCTTATGTGAGGTCATGACTCAGTGCCTGGCACATGGCAAGTACCCAGTGAATGGTGGCTGCTTTCATTCATTAATAGCAATCTCCCCGGCCCAGACCTTCTTACTAGGCTCATACTTTCCAGCACACTGAACTGGGATCAGGAAGTCTAATTCTACTCCCAGCTCTGACATGCACTTTCTGGGGGACCCTGGATGTCTAACCTCCCTGGGCCTCCATCTCCTCATCTGTAGAATGGAGAAAAGCATACCCTCCTCACAGGGCTGCTGGGAAAACAACCAGAGAGACAGGCTATGGGGGCACTTTGCATGCTATAGACAAGGGGCAGTAAACTACCAGGGGCCAAATCCAGTGCGCCACTTTGCAAATAAAGTTTTATTGGAATGCACCCACCCTCATCCATGTACGTATTGTCTGTGGTTGCTTTCAAATGACAGTAACAGAGCCAAATAGTTGCAACAGAGACTAAAGGTCTGCAGAGTCTAAAATATTTACTATCTAGTCCTTTAAAGAAGAATTTAGCTGCTCCTGCTATTGAGCGATTATTCCCAGGTGTTAGCAGCTTTCCTCCTTCCTCTTCCCTGGGAGATGCTCACTCTCAGGCCCTCCCAAAGGCTGGTGTAAAGCCTGGGTATCTCCTCTTTGACAAGGTTTCCTGGTGACTCTGATGAAGAAAGGCCCCTGGTCCAGACTGCAAAACACACCAGGGTAGTGGAATCAGACAGACCCGAGATCAAATCCCTGTTCTACTGCTTCCCACCTGTGTGACTGCGGACAAGTTGCTTAACCTCTCTGAGCCTCAATGCACTTATCTACAAAATGGGGACAACAATGCCTATCCCTTAGAGTTCCTGGGAAAATTAAATGAGACAATATCTATAAAGGGCTCAGTCAGGCCTGATGCAGGATGGGTGCCTGGTAATTGATGGTTTTTTTTTTTTTCCTGCATCCCTAAACTAATTCAGTCCCTGGGTATGCTGCATCTTCCCAGTTCTTCCAGAACCCTCCTAGCTTCTCTCTTTCTGCCCCACTGTGGCCTCTCAGGTGGACTCTGCCCCCCGTCTTTGTTGAGGGTCCTTCTTCCCCAGCAGAGAGAGGTGCATTTGCTGAGAGGCAGCGCTGGGGAGCTGGTCTGATACAGCCTGGAGTTCTCGGCCCATTTCTGACACTGAAACACCGGCTCTGTGTTTACACAAGGACTCTCATAATATTTGCTTTCCGTGGCCATTATTTGTCCAGGGGCTGACGTCAGATGAAGACAAGCAACTCCCCACTAGCGCTTTCAAAGCACAAGGTCAGCACCTCCCTGTCCCCACTTCACTGTCCCATCCCCTGGCTCCTTGTCTGAGTTTTCTAAACTAACCACACTCCAGGCTTTGGGTGACTTAGCAAATGAGTTGGCGTGGGACCAGCAGAAAGGCAGATTCTGGTCCCAGCCTGTCGCTAACTAGCTGGGCGACCTTGGAGGGTCTGGTCCTCTCCCTGGGCCTCAGTTGCCTCCTCTGTGCCCTGGGAGGGTCGCTTCCAGCGCCACAATTCCATGACTCTGGAACTTCAAGAACCCCCCAGGCTGGGAGAGTCCAGCACCCGCTGTCACTCTCCTTCCCACCCCTCCACCCTTCTCAAGCTGCCTGGGAGTGGGAGGAAAGCGAACAGAAATTGTGAAAACAAAGCCACACTTCGACTTAGCTACAACCCTGCCGACAGCACAATCTTTCATCGAGAGAGAAAATAAGAAGTGAAAAAAGCTACAAGCCTTCAACTGGGCATTTTAACATGGAGGTATGTCCTCCACCAGAGCAAATACCCTGCACCCTGACCAGCGTGGGGAGCCTGTGAATGGACATAAGTCCAGCTTCTTCCACCCATCTGCCACTCATATGAGAAGGTTGCCGGGCGCCATGGCTCACGCCTGTAATCCAGCACTTTAGGGGGCCAAGGGGGCCAGATCACCTCCGAGAGGTCAGGAGTTCGAGACCAGCCTGGCCAACATGATGAAACTCCATCTCTACTAAAAATACAAAAATTAGCTGTGTGTGGTGGTGCGCGCCTGCAATCCCAGCTACTGGGAAGGCTGAAGCAGGAGAATCACTTGAACTTGGGAGGTAGAGGTTGCAGCGAGCCTAGCTGCTGCACTCTAGCCTGGGCGACAGAATGAGACTCCATCTCAAAAAAAAAAAGAAAGAAAGAGGTCAAGTTGCAGGTAAAGCCACCTATGTCACAAGGTCAGCTCTGCTTCCCAGGGAGGAAGAATCATACATAAGTCCAAGGGGAGAAAAAAAAAAAATGACAAAACCATTCCGGGGAGTTACTGACTCCATTGAAATGTGTATCCATACCAAAGACATACGGGTCCATACCTTCCGAGGACTTAATAAAGGACACTCATCTGAAACTTCAGCCCGAGGGACTTCAGTAGGTCACATCAAACTCTTTCCTGACTTGGCATGGCCAGTGTGGGGCAGTCCAGTGGTTTAAGCAAGTCTTTGGAGCCGAACACACCTGGGTCTGAATTCCAGTAAGGCCACCCAGTGGCTGGATGACCTGGGGGAGCCATGGTGCCTCTCTGAGCCCGGGTTTTCCCAACTGTGAAATGGAGATGATAATAATTCATACCTTGTGGGGCTGTTGTGAGAATGTAAGAAACAGTTCAGTGCCTATGCCAGTTGGAAGGTCATATGGGGCCCTTGCCAAATGATCTTCTCCTTGGGTTACTGGATGATTCTTCAAGGGTGATAATCATCGAGACCTACTTTGGCGGGTCAGGCACAGTGGCTCATGCCCGTCATCCCAGCACTTTGGGAGCCTGAGGCAGGCAGATCATTTGGGGTCAGGAGTTCGAGACCAGCCTGGTCAACATGGTGAAACCCTGTCTGTACTAAAAATATAAAAATTAGCAGGGGGGTGGCGGGGGGGTAGCTCACGCCCGTAATTCCAGCATTTTTTGAGGCTTAGGGAGGTAGATCATTTGAGTTTAGGAGTTTGAGACCAGCTTGGCCCAACATGGTGAAACTCCATCACTACTAAAAATACAAAAATTAGCTGGGCGTGGTGGTGTGCACCTGTAATCCCAGCTACTCGGCAAGGCTGAGGCAGGAGAATTGCCTGAACCCAGGAGGCGGAGGTTGCAGTGAGCTAAGATTGCACCACTGCACACTCCAGCCTGGGCAGCAAAGCAAGACTCTGTCAAAATCAATCAATCAATCAATCAATCAATCCCACTCTGGCATGAAGAACATCTGAGTTCTTTGAAGCACTCACAAGTGCATTCTCATTTGTAGCACTTCTCACAACAGTGACATAAGGTGGATATCACTCTCCACAGTCTATAGATGCAAAAACTGAGGATGGAAGAGACAAAGCCGTTTGTCCAGAGCTCACCACAAGCTCTCGCCCTGAAGCCCAGGCCTTCGACTCCCAGTCATTGCTCTGGCATCTCTTTCCACAGGCTAAGATCCTACTGGCTCCATGGGGCCTCAGTGGGTCCAGCTGTGTCCAGAGGCCTCCCAGACACTGGCTCCAGGCCTCTCAATTTCTCTCCAGCCTCAAGAGGGAGGTTCAGACATCGGGGGTGAGCTCAGCCAGAAGTGTGAGGAGACAGCGCCCTCCGGTGGCCTCTGCGCAGCAGCGAGGGAAGCCGAAGGAGGGGGTGGGGCATTTCGATGTCACAAGGGCTGCAGCCCAGAGGAGAGGGACAGAGATCAGGGGCACATTAGACTCCTGTCCTCACCGGTCCAGCCCCTTGATACCTCCAATACTCCTTCTGACCCAGGACTCTTAGAATCACATCATTCCAATCTGGAAAGAAACTGAAACGCCATCTAAATGAATGTTCTCTGCACACAGATTATTGAATCCAGGGTGGAGACAGATCATCCAAGGTCACGTGAGGAGTCAGGGTGGAATGCATTCAGAGCTCAGGTCCCCTACCTGCCCCTTCAGGCCCAGCAGGAAGTTCAGGGAGGTTGGATTCACCAGCCCTGCACCTCCCCGCTCCCCATTTTTCTCCTCTGCCTTCAGGGCTGCCAGGCACACTAGGTACAGTGGGAGGGGCTGAGTTAGAAGAGTGATGGTAATGGGTTCTCCAACTCTTGATGGCTGTGTGACCTTGTGCAGGTTACTTAACCTCTCTGTGCCCCAGTTTCCCCCTCTGTGAAATGATATTGAATCCTCAATGCCACAGGACTAAATAATGCATAAATTTAAAAAGGCCTGGTACATAGTAAGCAACCCCTAAATGTGGTAGCCCCTGCTACTGCTTTTATTACTATTTGTTTGGTGCCTCTAATTAATTGGTTCGCTTCTGAGGGGCCACAAGCTCTCCCACACACCTTTCTCCCCTCCCCTTCTCTCGCTTCATTTCTTCTCACCAAACCCCAAAGCGGCAAATTAATCCCCAGTACCTGTATCTCTTGTCTGTCACATTCGAGGCTCTGCAAGATGGTGTGGCCTGGCCGGGGACTGGGGAGTCAGTGCCACACACATAGCCCCTCTGTGGGTCAGCCTGCCACTCTGACCCAGGATAAGCTTAGCTAAGGCTGAGTCTCAGAGAAGGGCTGAAACCCCAGAGGGTTTTTCTGGGGCCAAGAGCAGACCAGGTTGAAGGGCGTGGTCAGTACCTCCTGGGATGATTCCAAGGGCCCAGCTCTAACAGCTGAACATCACCAGGCTCGAGTTTCAGGATGGGAACCTTGAAAACCCCTCCGCGATTTTCCTTTTCACACCAGTCTTGGGGCCAGGCAGATGTGGGTTCAAATCCTTGCTCTGCCACTCGTGAGTTCTGTGATCTTGGGAAGAGACTGAATGTCTCTGGACCTCAGTTTCCTCGTCTGTAAAGTGGGAGTGGTTAAAGGAGTGTATGGAACTGTTGGGTTTGGATTAAGGTGCCCAGCCCACTGCCTGGAATGCAGCACTCTGACTAGCTTATTGAACATCAAAATTAATTTACCACCTTTTCCCCCAGAATCCTGTTCTTCTTCTGGAATTCCCTGTCCTGGTAGGTGTCTATAATACTTACATCTAGGATGTCTATAATACTTACACATCCAAGGAGGGGTGGCCCATGTTCTCATACTTTCTATCAACTCTGTCATAGCTGTCTTGCACGGAGGTGAATCCATCACAGCTGCCTTGCATGGCCATTCCTCTCCATCTACTTTGGCCATGGCTCTTCTTCCAGGACAAGGTTATGGCAAATCCTTCATCACTGGTTTCCTCCTTCCAGCCTCCTTACTCCTGCTGGGGTGGTTACATCAGCCCCTCTCCACACCTCACTCTGAAACACATGTTCAGAGCACAAAGTCCAAACTGCTCAACGAAGCCAGGACACTGAGGTCCCCCATGATCTGGGCCCCTCACTCTCACCTCCCCAGCATCATCTGCTCCCATCCTGCCTCCCACACAAACCAACCCTCCCTCCCAAACTCCCAGTGTTCCCTGAAGATGAGGCTCCCTGCTGCTCTGTGCCTCTAAGCCTCTGCCCTCTGGCCCAACCACCCAGAACGCCGCTCTCTGACACCTCCTCTGCAAGCCCTCTGTGACTGCCCCCACCTCCCCAGTTCTTCTCACGTGGAGCCAAGCACTCTCCCCTTCAGGCCCCATCGACCTCTCTCAGACCCCCACGATGGCCCTTCCTACCTGTCTGCGGCAGGTTTACCTGACTAGGCAATCCAGGAGGGAGGCGAGAGCACTGGTTGAGAGCAATGCCTGTGGGGTCCTGTCTCCTGGGATTTACTGAGAGAACGTGTGGAGTCCTAGCACTGTGTCTGCTGCACATAGATGCTCAGTAAATGAAAGTGATTCTTTTTATTGCTATCTCCCCATGAGACTGCAAATTCCTAGAGCAAGACTCATGTCTTAATTATCTCTGCATCCCCAGCAACTAGCCCTGTGATCTGGCCCACAGTAGAAGTTTAACAGATGTTTTCACACGGATGAATGGATGGATGGATACATGGACGGATGGATGGATAAATAGATGGATGGTGTGGCTGAAAGAGGAGGAAGAAATATGTAAGAGCTGCATTCAGCTGGTAACTAGGCAGTGACAGAAACGTACACGGCACTTTACAAAGCAATGTCAGCCAAGCCCAACCACGGAGACTGATTCTATTTTTATCCCTGTTTCATGGAGGGGAGGAACTGGCTCAGGGAGGTGAAGACACCTGCCAGAGTTCCATAGTGATGACATTGGTGACAGCCGATATTCAAAGTCACTTCTGTCTGGTTACAAACCCCATGCAATTTCCATTTATCCACGCTGCTTCCTAAAAGGAAGCAGTTGGAATAGCAGCCGCATCTGAAGGAAATATGAACTAGAATTTATGTCGAGATTGCTAAAGTTCCAGCCTGGCCAACACGATGAAATCCTGTCTCTATTAGAAATACAAAAATTAGCTGGGAATGATGGCGCTGCCTGTAATCTCAGGTACTCGAGAAGCTGAGGCAGGAAAATCGCTTGCACCAGGGAAGCAGAGGTTGCAGTGAGCCGAGATCTCACTATTGCACCCCAGCCTGAGGGACAGAGCGAGACTTTGTCTCAAAAAAAAAAAAAAAAAAAAAGTTGCTAAAGTTACCAGCAGGTGCTTCACACTAAAGAGATGAGGAAACTGAGGCCCAAGGAATTTGGGGAAGGGCGGGTAGATCCAGAGCCCTTTACTGCTGCCTGAGCCATTCTGGTTCCCAAATGCTGGAAGTATGTACAGCACAGAAGGGCTGGCCTGGAGGTAGGGTTCTGGGTCTAAAAGTTAGAGGCAAACAGTGGAGGGAGGAAGGTATTGGTGTCTCTGGGTCATTGGTCAGAGCTGGGGTCTTAGGTGCCCAGGAAGTATCACTGTTATGACTGTTATGAATGATAAACTGCATTATTAGAGATGCTATGTAACCATAAACTATAACATTACTTATGTTGTTAGGGCACTTCAGGGTGTCCAGAGCACTTTTGCATGTACCACCAATTTTCCCCCACAATTCCTTCAAAACGTGCAAAAAGCGGGGGATTATCACAATCTTACAAAGCAAGTGGCTGCAGAGGAGTCACGTGGATTCCCCCAAGGGCATAAACTTGGCAAATAGTTTCCCTAGTCTCAACATAAACGTTTCTGATTCCTGGTTTGGTGCTGTTTCTCACATACCTGCAGCCTTCCCGAGCCCCTGGTGTGTTATGGTTGCTGTTTAGTAAGCCGATGTGAGCATCGATGGAAAGCAAGAGAAAACAGAGATGGGTGGGAAAGAGGAAGCTGAACAACAGCTGGGAAATGGGGAAGGAAGCTCTGGGGAGCCCAGCAAGAGGACTGGCAATCCAGGCTTCTTTGGGCCCCTCCTCAGGTCCCAGTCTTTGCTGGAGCCACACATACAGCTGGCAGCCTGATGCTGGCACGAGATGGCGCCCTTGGATGGGGAAAGGACTGGAGTGAGCCTGGACAGGCTGGTGATTAGCTGTGAGCACTGCTGACTGGGCTGTCTGCAGTTTCCACACTACCCCTGGGCAGTGGGCACATCAGCTTCTGCTTCAAAAAGGCCCTTTCAAGACTCCTCTACTGAAATCCTAGGCCTGTTCACTCAAATGCACAGTTGCAGGATGAATCAGAGGTGTTCACAGTTATCCCCAGCCAGGTGAGTCCAAACAGGTGGATACAGAATTTTTTTTTAGACGGTGTATCGCTCTGTCACCAGGCTGGAGTGCAGTGGCGAGATCTTGGCTCATTGCAACCTCCGCTTCCCAGGTTCAAGCACCTGCCTCAGCCTCCCAAGTAGCTGGGACTACAAGCGTGCGCCACTGCACCCAGCTAATTTTTGTATTTTTAGACAGAGTTTCACCATGTTGGCCAGAACGGTCTCGATCTCTTGACCTTGGGATCCACCCACCTCAGCCTCCCAAAGTACTGGGAGCCACTGCACCCGGATTGAATGCAGATTTTACCCACAGTCCAGGCCTCCCAACTGAGTCCCACGAAATCAAAGTGTTGGGTTTCAGCAGAGAACTTTCTAAAGTGTATTGATCCCTTCCAATGGGACAGGCATCACACTAAGTGCTTTCTCTGCCTGTAAGGCTGTCAGATAAAATACAGGATACCCAGTTACATTGGAACTACAGACCAACACAGAATAATTTATAGCATGAGTGTGTCTCAAATATTGCATAGGACATACTTACACTAAAAAGTTATTCCTTGATCTGGAATTCAAGGTTAACTGAACACCCTGTATTTCTATTTGCTAAATCTGGGAACTCTATCTGTATTATTTCATCTTCACAGTCATAGAGGGAGAAGATCCCATCTCCACTTTACAGGCATTGTAACTGAAGTTCCAAGAGGTAAAGGAATTGGCTTGTGTTTCACATGTGGGTGAGTGGTGGGGCTGCGATGCCAATCCAGGCCTGCCCATTTCCCCAGTCTGCACCCTCACTGATTTCCTCTCTAACCAACACAAGGGGCAGAGGAAAAAAAATGCTGAATGCCTCTGGCCTTTCAGGGAGATGGTCAGCTAAAAATGGGCTCTGAGGGCATCAGATGTAAATATCTTCAATGTGAGAATAATAAAGGTTCTATTGTAAAACAGGAATGAGTCTTATACATCATCCAACCAAGAGACTTTGGGGTTAACAGGTGGGCTCTGGAAACAGGTTGTTGAGTAAAAGCCCCAACTCCATCCATTACTAGCTGTGTGACTTTGGGCAAGTTAATCGACCTTTCTGTGCCTCAGTTGCCCTATTAAGAATATGGGGATAATAACAACACCCGTGTCATAAGGTTGTTGTAAGGATTAAATGAAGCATACATGGAAAATATTTAGAATGGTGCCTGGTACTTGTAAGCATCCCAAATTATGTATTCTAGCTCATGTCTGTAGACCAACTGCTTCGCTCCATGAAGGAGAATGCTGACGCCCAGAAGCCTCACTCAGGGCCACACAGCAATCGGGTGGCTGAGCAGAGTCTCAGTGCCAGGTCTCCAGGCTGATGTCTGTGATGCCGTCTTAAAAGAAGAGAGAGAAATCGGCATCAGATGGCAGCAGGCACCTGGTTCCTGGTGTCCCTATCCTGATTTGTCTCACGCCTTTCAGTACAAAGGAATCCTACCACTTCTAAGGTCACTAGCAGAATTTAAATCCTCCAGTTCTTTTGCATCAGTACAATGTTGTACATTTATTTCACTCCCTCCACAAACCATTATGGGGGCTAGCCACATGCCAAGCACTGTGTTAGGCATACAGGATATAAAGAAGCTTGGCACACGGCCCCTGTCTCCGCTCTGTTGAGAGAGGGAGAAAAGCAAGTAGATACCAAAAGATAGGCTGGGTGAGGTGGCTCACACCTGTAATCCCAGCACTTTGGGAGGCCCAGGTAGGAGAATCACTTGAGGTCAGGAGTTCAAGACCAACCTGGCCAACATGATGAAACCCCATCTAGACTAAAAATACAAAAAAAAAAAAAAAATTAACTGGGAGTGATGGCACACGCCTGTAATCCCAGCTACTTGGGAGGTTGAGGCTAGAGAACCGCTTGGACCTAGGAGGCGGAGCTTGCAGTGAACTGAGATTGCACCACTGCACTCCAGCCTGGGCGACTGAGCAAGACTCTGTCTCAAAAAAAAAAAAAAAAAAATGGCTGGGCAGAGTGACTCACACCTGTAATCCCAGCATTTTGGGAGACGGAGGCAGGTGGATCACTTGAGGTCAGGAATTCAAAACCAGCCTGACCAACATGGTGAAACCCCATCTCTACTAAACACACACACGCACACACACACACACACACGCACAAAATTAGCTGGGCATAGTGGTGCACACCTGTAATCTCAGCTACTCATGAAACTGAGACAGAAGAATTACTTGAACCTAGGAGACGGAGGTTGCAGTGAGCCGAGATTGCACCATTGCACTCCAGCCTGAGCAACAAGAGCAAAACTCCATCTCAAAAAAATTTAAAAAGATACCAAAAGATAGCATGATTAGCACCAGGAGTAGGGAGCCCAGGGCCTGTGGGAGCCAGAAGACGGAGAGCTGGCAGAAGTAGGAATGATGGAGAGACACTGCTGGGGGAAGTGATCTCATTGATCTGAGCCCATCAGGACAAAGAGGGTCGGCCAGGGAAGAAAGGGGCAGGAAAGGCCTTCCAGGCTGAAAGAACAGCATGTGCTGAAGCCTAGAGGCCAGACAAGAAAGGACAGAGCATCCTCTGCTGGGCCCATGACAAGAAGACCAGGGTTCTATCCTAGTGAACCAAATGCTCCCCAAGATGCCCTTGACCTGTGCAGGGAAGCAAGCCCCCTCCAGTGTGATGGCTGCCTCCATGGTTAAGACGCAGTTGAGAGAAAGAAGCTCTTTTGTCATAAAGAAACCACTGCTCACCAAAACTGCCAAGCAGGACTCAAATCAATGGCACACAAAGAAAGATTCTGTCTTAGAGACTGGCTTGGGTTTGGGCTCTATGCTGTTGTGGATATGAATTCATTCACCGTTGGAGAACTAAACCTGGAATGGGACTTGGAAGCATCACTCTGCACCCTGAAAGTCACTAGAATACAAGCTGGTGTGCTGGCTGAAGGTAGATCTTTGGCAAATCTCCACCTGTTTCATCTTGGTATTCTTGATGCGAAGAATTCTAATTGCTACCAGGCCAGAGAGGAAGGCAGCTGTGCCCTTTGAAATCTGTGGGGCTATGGCTCCTGGGTTGGAGAGTTTTGTCCAAACAGCTTTGTGCTTGCTTGAATTTTCTTCTGAAGGTTATTACCACCAAGGTCACTGGCAGTACCGCATCTCTGGGAGGCCAGGGGTATTTGCTAGTTATTGGATGATATTTCTTCCAGGGTCCTAAGGGAGCCTCAATTGTGCAAATGCCAGAAAGTCTGAAATGCCTGCTTGCTGAAACCATTGATATAATCTATGCCCAGTAGCCCCTCCCACCCCTGCCTCAGCAGGTGCTTCCCCCTTCTTCGATGGGGAACCATTTCCCCCACTCTTTGCTTTCTAGGAAAAGATGGAGGTGAATTGAAAGGGGGCATGGGCCCTTAGTCCATGTCTTCTGGAGTCCCCAGGTATATTAGTCTGTTCTCATGCTGCCAATAAAGACATACCCAAGACTGGGTAATTTATAAAGGAAAGAGATTTAATGCACTCACAGTTCCACATGGCTGGGGAGGCCTCACAATCATGGAGGAAGGCAAAGGAGAAGCCAAGTTACATCTTACATGGCAGCAGGCAAGAGTGCATGTGCAGGGGAACTGCCCTTTATAAAACCATCAGATCTTGTGAGACTTACTCACCATCACTAGAACAGTATAGGGGAAACTGCCCCCATGATTCAATTATCTCCACCTTGACCCACCCTTGACACGATGGGATTATCGCAATTCAGAGTGAGATTTGGGTGGGGACACAGAACCAAATCATATCACCAGGCAATCCCAACATCATTCTCATGGGCTTCAGGTTTCATCTCTGGCTACAAGCAGATCACAGCCACAGACTGTCAATGGGACCCCAAGAGCCCAGCAGTCCAAGTCAAAACTATGGAGACCATCTTGGACTCCTGCCCCACCCCCAGTCACCAAGTCCTGGATCTATTGCCCTCCCAAGCCTCTGTTAGCCACTTATTGACCATGAGTAAGTTTCTTAACCTCTCCAACCTTCCATTTCCTTGTCTCTAAAATGAGTAAAATGAGCAAAAAGTATTAAAGTGTCTCCAGAATCCTTTCTCATGAAGGAATCATTCTGACTATGTCATGGAAAAGGTAACAGTATATAAACACATTTGGTATCACACACAAATATGTTTTAAATCCCTCATGGGAGGGCACGGTGGCTCATACCTGTAATCCCAGCACTTTAGGAGGCCAAGGTGGGTGGATCACCTGAGATCAGGAGTTTGAGACCAGCCTGGCCAACATTGTGAAACCCTGTCTCTTCTAAAAATTACAAAAATTAGCCAGCCATGGCAGCAGGCACCTGTAATCCCAGCTACTCGGGAGGCTGAAGCACAAGAATCACTTGAACCCGGGAGGTGGTGGTTGCAGTGAGCCGAGATCGCAACACTACACTCCAGCTTGGGCAATGGAGTGAGACTCCGTCTCAAAAAAAAAAAGAAAAAAGAAAAAGAAATAAAAGCCCTCATGACTGTGCACACCTGCATTTCTTCTGGATAAAAGCCTTGAGTGAGAAAATCGTCACTAAACAAATCTGTGAAGTTGAAGGCAAAGGTGTGTTTGAGGTGCAGAGCATCAAATGCGCCTGGGGAGCAGGTGGAGTGGGGTGAAGGGTCTCTGCAGGGGGCCTGCACCTGTTCACATGGCAGTGCCCTATATTCCTCTCTAGAAGCCTCTATCCAGTTTTGACAAGTCACGGGCTGAATTCTAAGAGATAATCCTGTTGTTTTATTTATTGCCAATAAACTGCATGCTTATAGGAAAGCATTTTGAGACACTCTAATAGCAACTTTATAGGATTGCTGTGAGGTTTGAAAAAGATAATGAATGGAATGAGATTGCCTCTGTGCTTGTTTGGCACAGAGAAAACTTATTAATAAGTATGTGCTGATTTTAGAAACGTGAGGTCACCCTCGTTGTTGACAGCAAAAGCTAAAATTATGAAGCACGGCTTGTCTCATTTGTCCCAGAATCCCCCAGCACCTAGTACAATGTTGGCACATACCAGAAATTCAATAAATATTAGATGACTAAATATATAAACAGGGTGGGAAATTAACACTGAAAGGGGGAAATGTCTTTTGGGTTAATTCTTAGAATGATGCTAACCTGAATAGGTGTATAATAAAGAGGTTTTCACAAAACTCTTCAAACAATGCATGATTTGTGCAGTCAATAGATATTTAGTGGGCTGGGTGCAGTGGCTCTTGCCTGTAATCCCAGCACTTTGGGAGGCCAAGGTGGGAGGATCATCTGAGGTCGGGAGATCCGGACCAGCCTGGCCAATATGATGAAACCCCGTCTCTACTAAAAATACAAAAATTAGCTGGGCCTGGTGGTGCATGCCTGTAATCCCAGATACTCGGGAGGCTGAGGCAGAAGAATCACCTGACCTCAGGAGGCAGAGGTTGCAGTGAACCGAGATCGCGAGATCGCGCCACTTCACTCCAGCCTCGGCAACAGAGGGGGATTTTGTTTCAAACAAACAAACAAACAAACAAACAAAAAGATATTTAGTGAGCACGTTCTCAGTTCCAGGCACTGTTCCCGACATGGGGATAGAACGGTCAACAAAGTAGACAAGGTCTGGTCTCATGCAGCTCGCCCAGCGGTGTAGGGAGACAGATAATAAACGAATAAACATATAATATCATATAAGAAGTGCCATGAAGAAAGATAAAGCAAGGTAAAGGGGCAAAGGGGGCATGGATATGCTATTATAAATAGTGAAAAGCCTCTCTAAAAGATGACATTTGAGCGGAGACATGAAGGAAGCCATGTGGATATCTGAGGGAAGAGATTTCCACACTTGGAAACAGTTGAAAAGAGAACCAATGCATTTCATCCGGTACGAGGCCTCATTTTCAATCGACTGAAACAAAATATTCTTTGTAGCATAGCACCTGAAAGTTGAACAGAAATATACTCAACATGAAAGGCAAACCTTTAGTTAATCTGTTTTCGTTGTTATTGAAATCTTAAGTACCTCCTTTATCGCAGATGGCTCAAAACCTGCAGGGAAGGAGATGCTTTAGAAACATAATTCCAAATGAAAAAAAACGACAACCACCACCACCCAGCGATGATAATGGCCTCACAAGAAATAACTTGGAAATTGTATATGCGATGCTTGATGAGATTAAGCCATTGGAGGCAAATGATGGAAGCCCCGAAGAGGAAAATATTCTTATAAATCATTACACAACTCCTGTGCTGTAGCACGTAAGACTCAGCGATACTCAGTTTGGGGAGTAGTCATTCATTCACTCTTGAAATATTATCAAGCACCCCATTATTTGTAAAGCTGGGTGCTTTGTGACTTGAATGAGATGAATTCAGTCTGAGGTGAATTAAACTCAGATCTACCCTTAAGGAGCTTCAATCTGGCCACAGGTTTATTACTTACTTTTTGCATTTCATTTCATTTCAGTTCATTTTTTGACATGGACTCTCGTTCTGTCACTCAAGCTGGAGTGCAATGGCGTGATCTTGGCTCACTGCAACCTCTGCCTCCCAGGTTCAAGCAATTCTTCTGCCTCAGCCTCCCAAGTAGCTGGGACTACAGGCGTGTGCCACCATGCCTGGCTAATTTCTGTATTTTTAGTAGAGATGGGTTTCATCATACTGGCCAGGAGGCTTTCGAACTCCTGAGCTCGTGATCGCCCAGCCTCAGCCTCCCAAAGTGCTGGGATTACAAGTATGAGCCACTGCGCCTGGCCTATTTTATTTTTAAATTTAATCTTTTTTCTTTTTATCTTCTATATCCAGTCCCATTCTCCTTGCCTCATAGACACTGTCCCAAGGTTCTCTGTCCATTTGATTTACATTTATAAATGTATTTGCATTTTAAATGCATACATGTGCATTTATATAAACAACGTATGGCATTGTTATATGTGTATGTTTAATGTATATAGTGATACATGGCTAATGGCTCATTCTGCTTCTTTGACATCTATTGATCTTGATTAATATAGATGTAGAATTTTTTTACTGTTGTATTATATTCCATCATTTATACATATTATATTTAATAATTATTTATTGAAGAACATCTAAATTACTTCCAATTGTGTCATTATTTACCGTACCATGCTACAGTAAACATCCCTGAATATATCTCTTTGTGTACTTAAGCAAGAATTTCTCTGGGGTTTATATACAGGACAGGATTTACATTATAAAGTGATATGCACTTTGTCCGTATCACTAAATACCTCCAAGTTGCTCTCCAAAGTGGCTGCATCAATTTTTACTCCCAAGAAGGGAGGGAGGGAGGGTCACAAAGGTTGAAAAATGACCTATAGGATACTGTGTTCACAATCTGGGTGATGGGTTCACTAGAAGCCCAAACCCCAGCATTACCCAATATACCCATATAGCTAACCTGCACATGTACCCACTGAATCTATAGTTTTTAAAAAATGAAAACAATTTTTTTGCTCACCTCCGCAGTGCGTAAGGGTTGCATTTCCCCAGATCCCCACATCTGTGGCTGTTTGATATTATCTTACATTTTATCATTGGATGTAAAGTAGCATCCATTTCTCACTTTATTTTGCATTTCTCTGATTATTAATAAGATGAAACATCTCTTCTGTTTATTAGCCATTCTGGTCTCCTCGTCTATGAATTGCTTGCTCATATCCTTTCCACATTTTTACATAGAGTTATCTCCCTCGATTTTTGGTTGTTTCTGATTTGCTGTTCATTTCAGATATTACTGTCAGTCATGTATATTGAAAATACATGCTCTCAGTCGAATTGGCATGGACTCCGTCTATGGCATTTCTTTGTTGTGTAGCTACTAGCGAGTTCCAACAACTTTCCTCCCTTTATTTCCTAGTTAAAACAAATACAAACTCTGATTTGTAACTGGATGCAAGGCTTCCTGGCATAAAGACTACATTTCCCAGCACACCTTGCAGATGTTGCCATGTGACTAGGTTCTGGCCAATAGGATATAAGAGAAGATACGTGGGAAATTTGTAGGCAATATTCTTGAAAAGAAAGAGCTCCCTTCTTTCTTCTTTCCAGTTTCCTCCTTCTTGTAGGTTGGAATATTGGATTGAGAGGTCAGAGCCATGTGCTGAGGTTGGGGAAACATCCCGGATGCCAGCCCTGGACTGCTGGTAAGCCTAAATCTAACTGATACAGGCAAAAGTCTTTCATTTTGAAATAGTCAAATCCAGCTATTTTCTTCTTTAAGGAATTCTTACTGATCGCAAAGTCACAAAGTCATTTGCCTACATTTTTTTCTTCTGATAATTTTATAACTTTGCTTTTTCACATTAGGTCCTTAATCCAGCTGGAAGTAGGTTGACTTTCTTCCCCACCTTATCATCCAATTCTCCCATCAGCATTATTCAGTAATTCATTTTTCCTCCCTGAATTGTGATGCCACTCTTTATTATATCCCGGGTTCCCAGTACCACATTAAACAGTAGTGGTATTGGAAAGTATACTGGGCTGGTTTCCATATTCATGGGAAATCTATATTTTTTCCCATTAAATATGATGTTTGCTGGCCAGACACGGTTGCTCACGTCTATAATCCCAGCACTTTGGGAGGCCCAGGTGGGTGGATCTCCTGAGATTGGGAGTTCGAGACCAGTCTGACCAACATGGTGAAACCCCATCCCTATTAAAAATGCAAAAAATTAGCCAGGTTATACAGTTCATGCCTGTATTCCCAGCTACTCGGAAAGCTGAGGCAGCAGAATCGCTTGAACCCTGGGAGGTGGAGGTTGCGGTGAGCTGAGATTGTGCCATTGCACTCCAGCCTGGGCAACAAAAGTGAAACTCCGTCTCAAAAAAAAAAAGTATGATGTCTGCTGTAAGTTTTTGATAAAGTACTTTTATCTAAGTATCTTTTGTTTAAGAAAGCTACTATAATCACTAATAAGTGTTTTCTTGTATCTATTAAAATATTGTAATTTTTTTTTAACCTGAAACACCTCAATAGATTTATCTGACTCTAAATCATCTGTACATTCCTAAAATAAATGCTACTTTGGTTTTTTGAGTTGGGAATTTTGCATCTGTAATTATAAGTAAAACTGGCCTATAATAATTTTGTCTCATACTGTCCATATCTGGTTACAATGTCAAGGTTTAGGCCAGGTGTGGTAGCTCACACCTGTAATACCAGCACTTTGGGAGGCTGAGGGGGCAGGTCACTTGGGTTCAGGAGTTGGAGACCAGCTAAGGCAACATAGCAAGACCCTGTCTTTACAAAAAAATTTTAAAACTTAGCTGGGTGTGGTGGCACACACCTGTAGTTCCAGCTACACAAGAGGCTGAGGTAGGAGGATTGCTTGAGCCTGGGAGGCCAAGGCTGCAGCAATCACAGCTCATTGCAGCCTCAACCTCCCTGGCTTAGTCAATCCTCACACCTCGGCCTCCCATGTGGCTGGAGCTACAGGTGCATGCCACCATACCCGACTAATTTTTTTTGTATTTTTTGTGTAAACGGTGTCTCACTATGTTACCCAGGCTGGTCTTGAACTCTTAGGCTGAAGCAATTCTCCCATCCCAGCCTCCGTGGGTGGCTCACCTGGGCTATGAGCTACCACGCCCAGCCAGTTTTTCTTATTATATATTGTCCTTACCCCATGGGTTATTTAGAGATATAGTTTTTAGTTTTCAGATATATGAGCTTTTTTGTTATTAGTTCCCACTTTTATTGCATTTGATTTAGATAACTAGCCAATATGTTGCCAATTCTTAGTAATTTATTAATAATTCTTTTGTAGCTTAGCATATAATTCATTTGTACATGTTACATATGATTTTGAGAATAATTTGTATTCTGGGTTTGTGGATGAAGTTATATAAATATTAGCTTAAGCTCATTAATTGTTCAAATGTTCTATATCCTTGCTTTTGTTCTCTCTTCTTTATCAGTTTCTGAGAGGGTTATGTTTATATCTCCAACTGCCCTTGTAAATTCACCTGCTTTGCCTTGTAAAGACTTACAGTAAAGTCTTTCAGTAGATTGTAAAGTCTATCAGTAGATTCACATATGTATTTCTAAGTTATTAGAAGCATTTACATATAGTATACATATAGAATATATACTATATATTGACTATGTACAATATATAGTATATATATTGTATATATAGTATATATTGTATATATAGTGTGTGTATATATAATAATTGTTATATGTCCTCAGTGTAAATATCTTTTACCGGGTGTGGTGGCCCATATCTGTAATCCCCACACTTTGGGAGGCCAAGGCGGGTGGATCACCTAAGGTCAGGAGTTCGAAACCAGCCTCACCAATATGGTGAAACCCTTCTACTAAAAGTACAAACACTAGCTGGGCATGGTGGCAGGCACCTGTAATCCCAGCTACTTGGGAGGCTGAGTAAGGAGAATCGCTTCAACCTGGGAGGCAGAGGTTGCAGTGAGCCGAGATCGTGCCACTACATTCCAGCCTGGGCAACAAGAGCAAAACTCCGTCTCAAAAAAAAAAAAAAAAAAACAGATATTTTACTGATAAATGTGGCCCTTTTTCTTTGTATGGATGCTTTGTTGTCTTAGGTTTTTTAAAATTTATATTTGATGGTGTATATTTTTATCTTCTTATTTTTAATTTTTGGGTAAGTATTATATTTACATGATTCAAACTCAAAATAATATGAAATGGTATACAATGAAAAGTTTTGCTCCCACCTGGTTTCCATCTGCTCTGTGCCAGTTTTCAATTTCTTGCTTTTCAGCTCAAAAAAAAAAAAAATTAACAGACATTTACGATTGCATAGTTCTGGAGTAAATTCACTCTCCTTTATGCTGCTTTGTGACTCTGGGGCTAGACTCTAAACACTTCTCCCATTTTGCAGATGGCAAAATGCTAGACTTTATGTAGAGGGTACTGAGGGAAACTGCAAGAGGAAGGGCTTCTCTTCAAGGTTCTGGGTGCTTTCCTTCTGGCTTGTCTAGTGCAGCTACCAATGGATGGCTTCTCTGCAAAACGAGTGTAGGAAATATAGTGATATACACCCTCCAGCATCCTGCGGGCTATAGCCACACACTCCCCAATGAGGTCTGCATCTCAACCTTGGGGTGGGTTGGGGAAGGGACTCTCCTAACCTTGTCCCTTCCTCGGGTACACTCAGCCTTAGAGACAGCAGCTACTCCCAACATCTGCTCTGTCTGCGTTCTTTAGAGCTGCTCTATCTAACCTGGCGACCACTTGCCAAATGTGGCACTTCTATTTAAATATAAGTTAACGTTCAGTAAAATTAAAAATTCAGTTTCTTAGTTGCACTAGCTCCATTTCAAGTGTTTCATAGCCATATAGGTACATTGGATAGTAAAGTTATAGAACATGTCCTTCATTGCAGAAAGTCCTGTTGGAAAGTGTTGCTTTCGAGGTCTCTATTCAGATTCCCTTGTTCAGATTTCCCTGGTTTCTGTCTCCTGACTGATACGTACTCCATTTTTCTTATATATTGTTCCAGTGTTTTTAAACAAATACAAATGTATATTCTCATATCTGCCCCCCTCCATCACCACCATTAGCACAAAAATAGCAACTGTAATTTAAGTGCAGCAGTTTGACAAACTACTTCCAGCAAGACACTCCAGAGCCATTTCTGACCACATTCATTTGTTGAACGTATTGTCTAAGTGCTTTCATGCTACGATGGAAAAGCAAGTCACATAGTTGCAACAGAGATTATATAGCAGGCAAAGTTGAAAATAGGTACTATCTAGCCCTTTACAGAAAAGGTTTGTTGATCCCTGTTCTATATCTTTGTAAAGTTAACCATGCAGTCAGCCTTCTGTATCCTTGGGTTCCACATCTATGGATTCAACCAACCTCAGATCGAAAATATTTGGGGAAAAATACAAAAGAACAATACAATCGTAGAAAATGAGACAGCTAAAAATACAGTATAACAACCATTCACCCAGCATTTACATTGTATGAGGTAGTATAAGTAATCTAGAGATGACTTAAAATATACAGGAGGATGTGTGTAGGTTATATGCAAATATTAAGCCATTATAGATATCAGGGACTTGAGCATCCATGGATTTTGATATGCGGGGGTGAGGGGGGTAGTCCTAGAACCAACCCCCCACAGAAATGGAGTGATTCTATGTATTGAAGTTATTTCCTATAAAGATGTTTAGAGCTTCTTCACTTATTTAAAACTACATAATACAGCCTGGGTGACAGAGTGAGACTCTGTCTCAAAAAAAAATAAATTAATTAATTAAACTGCGTAATATACCATTATATGGATGCATCACAATGTATTTAAGCTAGTTTTTTTTTTGTTTGAATTTTACTTTTCTCCTATTTCAGGAATCATTTCAGTGAATAACTTTGTATATACATTATTTTGTACACACACAGGCATGTATAAAATCCCAGGAGTCCAATTATTGGGTCACTGGGAAAATGCATTTTAAAATGTTGGTATTATTAATCTGCATAGGGATTGTAGATTGGAGTTCCATTTCAACCAGCAATGGATGGGAATGCCTGTTTACCATCACATTGCCAAACTTCCAGAATTTTTCCCAATGCATAGATGAAGAAAAGATATTTCAGGATAGTTTTCATTTGCATTAATAATACTATGAATTAATCGAGCAACTTTTTGAGTATTTATAAGTCATTTTTGTGCCTTTCTTGTGTATGAACTGCTTCTTCGTGTCTCTGCTCATTTTTCTAAGATTTTGAAGATTTTTGGTCTTGTTCTTGTGAATTTCTAGAAGCTCTTCATATATTAGGAAAATGAATCCTTTGTCTGTAAGATGAGTTTCAAATGTATTTTCCCAGGTTGTTATTTGTGTTTAGACTTTATTTATGGATTTTATAAAATGTGATTGAATTTATCAGTCTTTTCTTTTATGGTTTTGGGAATTTGAGTCAATTAGGTCTTTGCCACCTCAGGGTTATAAAGAAATTGCCCATTTTTTCGTAGTACTTTAATGTCTACACTTTTTTATCTTTAAGTCTTTGATCTTTTTATAGTTTATCCTAGCATAAGATGTGATCTATAGATAAAACTTCTTTTTCAAATTATTACCCAGTTATCCCCAACGTTTAATTATAAAGTTTATCTTTACTTCACATCTTTAGCATGAACTAAATTTCTGTATATATTTTGATGTATTTCTGGGCTTTCTTTTTGTTCTATTTGTTTGTCTGTTTATGTGCTAATTATTCACTATTCTAACTGTTGAAGCTTTAAGATATAGTTTAATATCTGGCAGAGCTGGCTCTCCATATTCTTTGTTGCTTATTTTTCCATTTGAACTTGATAATCAGCTTCTCCAGTTTCAGAAAAAAAAAAAAAGTGTTGGTATGTTTGCTGGGAGTTAACATTTTTATGATGTTTACCTTTCTTGCTTCAAGAAATGGTATGTGTTTCCATTTGCTCGAGTTTTTTGTTTTATCCTTCATTAATTTTTTTTTTTTTTTTAGACATTGTCTTACTCTGTCACCCAGGCTGGAGCACAGTGGTGTGATCTCCGCTCACTGCAACCTCTACCTCCCTGATCCTCCCACCTCGGCCTCCTGAATAACTGGGACTACAGGCACCCACCACCATGCTCAGCTCATTTTTGTATTTTTTATAGCGATTGGGTCTCACTATGTTGTCCAGGCTGGTTTTGAACTCCTGAGCTCAAGTGATCCTCCCGCCTTGGCCTCCCAAAGTACTGGGATTACAGGCATGAGCCACTGTGCCCAACTTATCCTTCACTAATATTTTGAAGTGTATACATTGGTATTTTATCTTTCCTTGCTATTGTAAATGCAGTCTTTTGTTCCATTTTTCTCTTCTAACTGGTTTCTGTATATTTGTTTAATATTCCATCTCCACCTTATCTTAGCACCTTTTACTCCTTTTTCCTTCCCCCACATCTCTCTCTCTCTCTCTCTCTCTCATTCTATTAGGTTCTTCAGCCGATTCTTTAGGCCTTTCTAGTTATATAATCCTGTTATCTCTCATTTTTCTTGGAGTGTACAGAATAATACCTTCAATTTGATGTTAAAGAACAGTAGTGAGAGTGGGCATCCATGTGTTTCTCCTAATTTTAGGAGAAATGCACCAGGGTTTCCCAATGAAGCAGAAATACTGTGACAATAATTTTCTTCCTAAAAGAAAAAAATTGATGTTAAATTTCATCACAGTTAAAAACTTCTGCTTTTGAATGATACCTTACGAAGATGAAAATATTCATAATACAGACTGAAATATTCATAATACATACATATGACAAAGGACTTGAATCCAAAATATATTTTCGATATCACCTGAGGTCAGGAGTTAGAGATCAGCCTGGCCAGTATAGTGAAACCCCATCTTTACTAAAAAAAAAAAAAAAAAAAAAAAATACAAAATTAGCCAGGCATGGTGGTGGGTGCCTGTAATCCCAGCTACTTGGGAGGCTGAGGCAGGAGAATCATAACTGACAACACCAACTGTTGATGAGGATGTAGAGTAACTAGAACTCTTGCATGTTGATGATGGAAGTATAAATGATACAACCACTTTGGAGAACTGTTTGGTAATTTCTTATAAAAGTGCATAAACACCTCTGCCTCCCGGGTTCATATGACCTAGGCTTCACATTCCTAAGTGTTTACACAAGAGAAATGAAAACATATGTTCACACAAAGACTTACACATAAATAAATACTCATAAACTTTATTCATAATACCTGAAGCTGGAAACACACAAATTCATACATTCACACAGGTGAATAAATACACAAATTGTGGTATATCCATATCAGTGGACCCAATAATTAAAAGAAACAAAACTGATCAATGTAACGATATGAATACATCTCAACTACATTATGCTGAGTGAAATAAGCCAGGCACAAAACACTACATATTATATAATTTTGCTGATATGAAATTCAATAATTTTGCTGATATGAAATTCTAGGATATGTTAGAACTCCATATATATTACATAGATAATATGTAGTGTTATATAACATGTAACATATGTTAACATATTCTAAAATTTCATATCTAGAAATTCTGAATATGGAAATTCTAGTAAGTCATCTCTAGGGACAGAAAGCAAATCAGTGGTTGTTGGGAGATGAGGATTGGAGAGATGGGAAGATGGGCAAGTCCAGAGCGGGAGGGAGTGTGTTGAACTGGGAAAGAGTACAAGGGAACTTTTGCAGGTGATGAAAATGTTCTAGGGTGTCTAGTTTCCAAGCTGTCATGTAAGAAACTTGAAAGTTGCCACTCCATCCTAACAATAAGTAAAAGCCAAACAAACTAAATGTCAAGAACTCCTAGATTTGCAGAGAAGTGAGGTCATAGGGCAAATTACTGCCCCAGAATTGGAGAAACAGACAGGTGGATACAGAAATCATAATTTACCAGAGTGTAATAAACCTCCATGGAAACTAATGCTGGATAAGGAAGCCTGAACTGTGATTGATGAATTGCTGGAGGCTCAACGTACACAAGTTTGAGAGAGAAAAACTCCAGGGACCCAGTCATGTTGGAGGAGTGCACATACCTTTTTTTTTTTCAATTTTTTTATTGTGGCAAAATAAAATACCATAAAACTTACCATCTTTTTTTTTTTGAGATGGAGTCTCACTCGGTTGCCCAGGCTGGAGGCTGGAGTGCAGTGGCAAAATCTTAGCTCAGTGCAACCTCTGCCTTCCAGGTTCAAGCAATTCTCTAGTCTCAGCCTCCCAAGTAGCTGAACTACAGGCACGTGCCACCACACCTGGCTGATTTTTGTATTTTTAGTAGAAACGGGGTTTCACCCTATTGGTCAGGCTGGTCTCGAACTTCTGACCTCAGGTGATTTGCCCACCTTAGCCTCCCAAAGTGCTGGGATTACAGGTGTAAGCCACTGTGCGTGGCCAAAATTTACCGTCTTAACTACGTTCAAGTGCACAGTTAGTGTTATGAAATACAATCAAAATGTTGTGCAACCATCACCACCATCCATCTCCATAACTCTTTTCATCTTGTAAAACCAAAACTCTGGCTGGGTGTGGTGGCTCATGCCTGTAATCCCAGCTACTTGGGAGGCTGAGGCAGGAGAATCGCTTGAACCCAGGAGGCAGAGGTTGTGGTGAGCCGAGATCACAAAGTCTCAAAAAAAAAAAAAAAACAAAACTCTATACCCATTAAACAATAACTCCCATATCCCTCTCCCTCCAGCCACTGGCAACCACTATTCTACCTTCTGTCTCTGTAAGTTTGACTATTCTAGGTATTTTATATTAGTAGAATCATATTTGTTTCTTTGTGATTGGCTTATTTCACTTACCTTAATGTCTTCAAAGTTCATCCCCATTGTAGCATATTGCAGAATTTATTTCCTTTTTAATATTGAATAATATAGTCCATTGTATCTATATATGACATTTTGCTATCTATTCATCAGTCAATGGACACTTTAATGCTTTAAAGTTTTATAGCAGCTGTCCTAATGAGTGTTGACAGGGTATCTCATTGAAGTTTTGATTTGCATTTTCCTAATGATTATTAATGTTGAGCATCTTTTCATGTGCTTATTGGCCATTTGTATATCTTCTTTAGAGAAATATTCAAGTCTTTTGCCCATTTTTATTTTATTTTATTTTATTTTTATTTTTTGAGGTGGAGTCTTGCTCTGTCACCCAAGCTGGAGTGCAGTGGCATGATCTCAGCTCACTGCAACCTCCACCTCCCAGGTTCAAGTGCTTCACCTTCTCAGCCTCCCTAGTAGCTGGGACCACAGGTGTTCACCACCATGTCTGGCTAATTTTTGTATTTTTAGTAGAGACAGACAGGGTTTCACCATATTGGCCAGGCTGGTCTCGAACTCCTGATCTTTTGATCCACCCACCTTGGCCTCCCAAAGTGCTGGGATTACAGGCATGAGCCACCACATCTGGCCTGCATCATTTGCCCATTTTTAAATTGGGACTTCTTTTTGTTGTTGAGTTTTAAGAGTTCTCTATATATTCTAGATGTTAATCCTTTATCTGATATATGATTTATAAATGTGTTCTTTCATTCCATGGGTTTCCCTATTACTATTTTTTTCAGGCACAACATTTTTAATTTTTTGTGAAGTCCAATTTGTCTATTTTTTCTTTTATTGTCTGTGCCTTTGCCATCATATTCAAGAAACCAAATCAGTGTTGCAAAGCTTTTGCTTCATGTTTTCTTCTAAGAGTTTTATAGTTTAGGTCTTACATTTATGTCTTCAATTCGTTTTGAATTAATTTTTGTATATGGTGTTAAACCAGGGTCCAACTTTATTCTTTCGTATGTAGTTTTCCCAGCACCACTTGCTGAAAAGAAACTATTATTTCCTCATTGAATGGCCTTGGTGCCTTGTCAAAAATTATTGGACCATATATGGGGAACATTTATTTCTAAGCTCTTTATTCTACTCCATTAGTCTTTGTGTCTTTCTTTATGCCAGTACCACACTGTTTTGATTACTGTAGCTCTGTAGTAAGTTTTGAAATGAGGAAGCATGAATCCTCCAGCACTGTTCTTTTTTAAGATTGTTTTGGCTATTTGGAGATCATTAATATTCCATATAAATTTTAGAATGTGTTTTTTTTTCTATTTTTGCAAAAAATGTCATTGGTATTTTGATAGGGATTGTATTGAATCCATAGATAGCTTTTGGTAACATTAGCATCTTAGCAATACTGTCTTCCAATCCATGAACATGGGATGTGTTTTCATTTATTTACGTCTTCTTTAATTTCTTTCAGTAATGTTTTATAGTATCCATTGTAAAGTCTTTCATCTCCTTGGTTAATTCCAAATTATTTTATTCTTTTTGACACTATCATAAATGGAACTGTTTTTGTAATTTCCTTTTCAGATGTTCATTGTTAACATATAGAAATACAACTGATTTTTGTGTGTTGACTTTGGATCATTCCACTTTGTTAAATTCATTTATTAGCTCTAACAAGTTTTTTTGGTGGAATCTTTACAGTTTTCTACATGTAAGATCATATCACCTGCAAATAGAGATAATTTTACTTCTTCCTTTCCAATTTGAATGCCTTTTATTTTTTCTTCTTGCCTAATTGCTCTGGCTAAAACTTCTAATACTAAGCTGGATGAGGTGGCTTGCCTGTAGTCCCAGCTACGTGGGAGGCTGAGGCAAGAGAATTGCTTGAGCCCAGAAGTTTGAGTCCAGCCTGGGAAAAATAGCAAGATCCCAGTCTCCAAAGCAAAAACAAAACAAGTACAACTTCTAATACTATGTTGAACAGAAGTGGTAAAAGTGGAGATCCTTGTCTTGTTCCTGATCCTAAGGAAAAGCTTTCAGTCTTTCACTGCTGAGTATGAGGTTTGCTGTGCATTTTTTATATATGACTTTTATTGTGTTGAGGTAGTTCCTTTCTATTCCTAGCTTGTTGAGTGTTTTTTTAATTCATGAAAGGGTGTTGTGTTTTGTCAAATGCTTTTTTAGATGATCAACTGAGATGATCATGTGGTTTTCTTTCCTTCATTCTGTTAATGTGGTATATTACATGGATCAAGCTTTGTATGTTGAACTATCCTTGCATTCCAGGAGTAAATCTCACTTGGTCATTGTGTATAATCCTTTTACTATGCTGCTGAATTTGGTTTGCTAGTATTTTAAGAAATATTTTTATATTAATGTTCATAATAGATATTGGTCTATAGTTTTCTTTTTCTTGTAGTGCCCTTGTCTGGCTTTGGTATCAGGGTCATGCTGGTTTCAATGAATGAGTCGGGAAGTGTTTCCTACTCCTCAATTTTCTGGAAAATTTTGAAAAGAATTGGTGTTAGTTGTTCTTTTAATGTTTGGTAAATTCACCTGTAAAACCATTTGGTCCAGGGCTTTTCTTTGTCAGGATATTTTTGATTACTGATTCAATCTCCTTACTGATTATAGGTGTGTTCAGATTTTCAATTTCTTTGTGATTTCATCTTGGTAGGCTTGGTGTTTCTGGGAATTTACACATTTCATCTAGGTTATCCAATCTGTTGGTATACAATTGTTTGTAGTACTCTCTTATACTCCATTTTATTTCTCTAGAATTAGTAGTAATGTCCCTATCTTCATTTCTGATTTTAGTAATTTGAGTCTCCTCTTTTATTCTTAGTCTGTCTAGCTAAAGATTTGTCACTTTTGTTCTTCTCAAAGAACTAAGTTTTGGGTTTTTTTTCCTATTGTTTTTCTGTTCTCTCTTGTTTATCTCGGCTTTAGTCTTTATTATTTGCTTTCTTTCTTTCTTTTTCTTTCTTTTTTTTTTTTTTTTGAGACAGAGTCACACTCTTGTTACCCAGGCTGGAGTGCAGTGGTGTGATCTCAGCTCACTGCAACCTCCGCCTCCTGGATTCAAGTGATTCTCCTGCCTCAGCCTCCCAAGTTGCTAGGATTACAGGCCTAAACCACCACACCCAGCTGATTTTTGTATTTTTGGTAGAGACGGGGTTTCACCATGTTGGTCAGGCTGGTCTCAAACTCCTGACCTCAGATGATCTGCCCACCTCAGCCTCCCAGAATGCTGGGATTACAGACATGAGCCACTGTGCCTGGCCATTATTATTTGCTTTCTTTGCTAGCTTTGAGTTTAGTTTGTTCTTCTTTTTCTAGTTCCTTAAGTTGTGAAGGTAACTTGTTGATTTTAGATCTTTATTGTTTCTTAATGTAAGCATTTATACCCATAAATTTACCTCTTACAACTGCTTTTGCTATATTACACAAGTTTGGGTATATTGTGTTTTCATTTTTATTCTTCTCTAAGTGTTTTCTAATTTCTCTTCTGATTTTTTCTTTGATTCATTGGTTGTTTAAGAATGTGTTGTTTAATCTCCACAAATTTGTGCATTTTCCACTTTTACTTCTGTTAGTGACTTCTGACTTCATTCCATTATGGTAGGAGAAGATACTTTGTATGATCTCTATCTTTTTAAGTCTATTGAGATTTACTTTTTGGCCTAACATATAATCTATCCTGGAAAATGTCTCATGTGCACATGAGAAGAATGTGTGTGCAGTTGTTGTGTAGACTATTCTATATATTTCTGTTAGATCTGTAAGGTTAGCCAAGAGAAAGGATGGGAGAAAGAGAGAGACCCAAAGTCAGGCAAGAAAGTTTATTAACGTGCTGGGCTGCTCCACCACAGTCAGAGGAGGCAGCCGTGAGCTTACAAAATGAGGGGTTCCTATGGGAGAGAGAGACCCTGGGGTTGTTTGTTGGTTAACTTTACCACATATCATCTTGTGACTTGCTTACAATATAGGAATTTACAAGAGGGTGTAACTTAGGTTTATCCATGTTTCTTGTGACCTCCCCCATGCCACCTGGAGGGCTGTAAGCAAGTCTGGTGACCTTGTTGTAGCACATAGATAAAGGTCCAGGAATGCAGCTGCAGAGTATTCAGAGTATTCAGGTAAGGGTCAGCTGCATTGGATGGAGGTGGAGGGTCCTGGGGCAGCTTGTCCCTAACAAGATCTAGTTGGTTTATTGTGTTCTTATCTCCTATATGGTTGTTCTACCCATTGTTGAAAGTGGGGTAGTAAAGTCTCCAACTGTATTGAAGAACTATGTCGTTCTCCCTTCAATTCTTTCCATTTTTGCTTTATTATATATTTTGATGGTGTGTAATTGGGTGCATAAATATTTATAATTACTACATCTTCCGGTTGTATTTAATCTGGAGGTTCACACACTTTTGTGAGTTTTATCTCCTGGAGCTCTAGTCAGGTTCTCAGAGCGAATATCTGAGAAAAATCTCCTCATGCTTCCAAAAGGGGAAGGAGAAAAAAGAATCATTTCAAAATACTCCAGAACGTTATGTTCTCTTTCTAACAAAGTCTCAATGAAAATTATTTAAACGGAATCTAACCTGCTGGGGTTTGTTGATGATAAAAGCCAAATACTATAAAATATATAAAGAGATTTATTCTGAGCCAAATATGAGTGACCATGGCCCAGGGTAGTCTCAAAAGGTCCTAAGAACATGTGCCCAAGGTGATTGGATTACAGCTTGGTTTATTCATTTTAGGGAGACAGAAGCCACAGGCAAAGACATAAATCGATATATGTAAGATATACATTCTTTCGGTCCAGAAAGGCGGAACATCTCGAAGCAGGGGCAGGGGCCTTACAGGTGATAGGTGGATTCAAAGAGTTTCTGGTTAGCAATTGGTTGAAAGAGTTAAGCTTTATCTAAAGAGTTGAAGTCAGCAGAAAGAAATGCTTGAGTTAAGATAAGGGTAGTTGTTCTTGTTATGCAGATGAACCCCCTAAGTAGCAGGCTTCAGAGAGAATAGATGGTAAATGTCTCTTTTCGGATCTTAAAAGGTGTCAGACTCTTACTTAAATCTCTCCTGGATCCGGAAAAGACCTAGAAAGAGAAGAAGATTCTCTATAGAATGCAAATTTCCCCCGCAAGAGACAGCTTTGCAAGGCCACTTCAAAATATGTCAAAGAAATATATTTTGGGGTAAAATACTTTGATTTCCTTCAGGGCCTGCTATCTGTCATGTGATGTCAGGTTGGAATTTGGTATTTTATTGCTACAGTCTGTTTTGTCAGTCTTATGATCTCTATTTTAATGTTAATGCTGATCAGTAGTGTATAAACTCCAAAGGTAGGGTGTATAACGAGGCATGTCCAACCTCCCTTCCCGTCATGACTTGAACTAGTTTTTTAGGTTTCTTTGGGATTCCCTTGACCAAGAATGGGAGTCCATTTGTTCCAGTAGGTAGTCAGACATAAGCAGGGCAGGAGAGGGACTCCTCCACCAGGAATGTTAGGTGACCATCAGGTAATGGTCAGGTTGTTGTTACACTGTCTCTCTAAAATAATAATTGGTCGCTGGATATGGTGGCTCATGCCTGTAATCCCAGCACTCTGGGAGGCCATGGCAAGTGGATCACTTGAGGTCAGGAGTTTGAGACCAGCCTGGCAAACATGCGAAAACTCATCTCTACTAAACAAAATACAAAAAATTAGCCGGGTGTGGTGGTGGGCACCTGTAGTCCCAGCTACTTGGGAGGCTGAGCCAGGAGAATCACTTGATCCCAGGAGTCGGAGGTTACAGTGAGCTGAGATCTTGCCACTCCAGCCTGGGTGACAGAGAGAGATTCTGTCTCAAAATAAAATAAAATAATAATTGGTCAAAGTGTTACCAAGGAAAGGCAGTCTCCCTATAGAAAAAACCTGAAACTGGTGATCAGCAGCTTCCCAATAAGATCTCAGGAGTCGGGTGAGTGGGTTCAAGCATGTGTACTAAGAGGCAAAATGGTGGAGTTTAACTGGTGTTAATAGACGATCTTCTAGGAACACTCGACTGGTAAGGGAAGAATACCTCAAGTGAGCATGCGTACGACTTCAGTAAACTCACTGTGCATGCTCCCCTCCCAAGTGCTGGCAGGCCACTGCTCATGCAGACAGCCCACCCCAAAGGAAGAATTAAAGGAGAAGAAACACAACTCCCCAGGAGTATGCTGCTTTATAAAAATCCCAAGTCAAAGGTCAAACTACGTATTTGAATCTCTCAAATCACCTGCTTGGTCCACTTCCAATTATACTTTCCTTCCTTTCCTTCCTGCTCTAAAACTCTTTAGTAAACTTCCACTCCTGCTCTAAAACTTGCCTTGGTCTCTCACTCTGCCTTATGCCCTTTGGTCAAATTCTTTCTTCTGAGGAGGCAAGAATTGAGGTTGCTGCAGACCCAAACGGATTCACCGCTGCTAACGTCCTTTGGTGCCATGTGATTTAGATACATTCCTTAGTGCTAACATATTTTGGTGCTGTCTGACTTGGATACATTTCCTAGGGCTAACATAGTTGCCCAACATTTCTGGTTGGGGAGACCATCGCCTGCCCTGCTCATGTCTGACTACCTACTATAACACATTCAGCCAATTTTGGGGGTTAGAATTTTATTTTTGATGTACAGGTTTTTCCAAAGACCAGCCTATCTGGGAAGAGGGACGAATCCAACTCTAACCCCCTCTGGCTTTCCATGTGGAAGCCCACTGAGGCCATCCTGCCCTACCTAAGTCGGGGTAAACACTGAGAAGCACTTGTAAAGTTCACAGTCCAGGGGCACAGGCTCACCAAAAGACTGAGCCCTAATCATAGGACTGGAGAATACTTCCCATATCCTCTCACCTTACCACCACATCACTAAAGGCCTATTTACAGAAGATCTTATTTACCCAGTACGCTATGTCTGGCTGTCAAGAAAAAAATACAAGGCATACCAAAAGGCAATATACAAAAAACCAGCTGGGCGCGATGGCTCACGCCTGTAATCCCAGCAACTTTGGGAGGCCGAGGCGGGCGGATCATGAGGTCAGGAGTTCAAGACCAGCCTGGCCAACCTGGTGAAACCCCATCCCTACTAAAAATACAAAATTAGCTGGGCATGGTGGTACACACCGGTCGTCCCAGCTACTCGGGAGGCTGAGGTAGGAGAATTGCTTGAACCTGGGAGGTGGAGATTGTAGTGAGCTGAGATCACACCACTGCACTCCAGCCTGGGCAACAGCGCAAGACTCCATCTCAAAAAAAGGGGGAAAAAATGGAAAACAAAAAACCAAAACAACTACAACACAACAACATATGATTTAAAGAGACAAAGCAAGCATCAGAACCAGCCCCATTGGGTAGGGATGTTGGAATTATCAGACCAGGGATTTTAAGCAACTTTGAATTAACACGCTAAGAGATCTAATAGATAAAGGAGACAGCATGCAAGAACAGGTGGAAATGTAAATAAAGAGATGGAAACTCTAAGAAAGACTCAGTAAGAAACGCTAGAGATAAAAACACTGTGACAGAAATGGAGAATGCCTTTGATACGCTTATTATAATACACTGAACATGGCTGAGGAAAGAATCTCTGAGCTTAAGGATATGTCAGTAGAAGCCTCCAAAACAGAAAAAAAAAAAAAATTGAGAAAAAAAGACTGAGAAAAACAAAACAGAATGTCCTGGAACTGTGAGACAACTGCAAAAGGTGTAACATATGTAATGGGAATGTCAGAAGAAGAAAGAAAGGAACAGAATAAATATTTGAAACAAGAATAACTGATAATTTCCCAAATTAATGTCAGTCATTGAACCACAGATCATTTCCCAAGTGAATTTCAGACGTCGAACCACAGATCACAGAAGCTCAGAGAACACCAGGTATGATAAATGCAAAAGAACAAAAACTCCGGCCGGGCGCGGTGGCTCATGCCTGTAATCCCAGCACTTTGGGAGGCCGAGGTGGGTGGATTACGAGGTCAGGAGATCGAGACCATCCTGGCGAACAAGGTGAAATTCCGTCTCTACTAAAAATACAAAAAATTAGCTGGGCACGGTGGCAGGTGCCTGTAGTCCTAACTACTTGGGAGGCTGAGGCAGGAGAATGGCATGAACCCGGGAGGTGGAGCTTGCAGTAAGCTGAGATAGGACCACTGCACTCCAGCCTGGGTGAAAGAGCGAGACTCCGTCTCAAAAAAAAAAAAAAATCTACCTAACCATATCATTTTCAAAGTTTAGAAAAACGAAAGATGAAGAAATCTTGTAAGAAGCCACAGAAAAATAAAACCTTACCTACAGAGGAGCAAAGACAAGAATTACATCTAACTTCTCCATGAAGGTTCTCCAGAAACCATGCAAGCGAGAAGAAAACGAAGAGAAATATTGAAAGCGTTGAGGGAAAACTCCACCAAACTAGGATTGTGTACCCTGTGGAATTACTCTTCAAAAGTAAAGAAAAAATAAAGACTTTTTCAGGCGAACAAAAATTGAGGGTATTTGTTGCCAGGAGACCTGACTTGCAAGAAAGGTGAAAAGAAATTCTTTAGAGAGAAGGAAAATCATATAGGTTAGAGGCTGGTCACGGTGGCTCACGCCTGTAACCCCAGTACTTTGGGAGGCCGAGGCAGGCAGACCCCTTGAGTTCAGGAGTTTGAGACCAGTCTGGGCAACATGGCAAAATCCCATCTCTACTAAAAATACAAAAATTAGCTGGGCATGGTGACATGCACCTGTAGTCCCAGCTACTCAGGGGTATGAGGCAGGAGGATAACTTGTACCCAGGAGGTCAAGGCTGCAGTGAGCCATGATAGTGTCACTGCACTCCAGCCTGGGTGACAGAGCAAGACCTTAATCTCAAAAAAAAAAAAAAAAGTTCTATTTCTTCATCTGGTCGGTAATGGTTACACAGGTGCATATATTTCCCAAAATTCCATTTTTAATGAGTACATTTTTATATGTAAATTATACCATGGTAAAGTTGATTCTAAAGGAAATGAAAGATCATGTTGCCTTGCTTACACGCAGAACATTGTAAAGGATATGAAAAGTGGTTGCAGGGGGAGGGTAGTAGAGCAGTTAAGAGGTAAAGGTCATTTGGACTTTGGCTGTGGACATGGACAGAGTATATCAGAGGTGAAATCAAGACTTGGTGAGTGGTAGGCCGGGTGCGGTGGCTCATGCCTGTAATCCCAACACTTTGGGAGGCCAAGGCAGGTGGATCACAAGGTCAGGAGATCGAGACCATCCTGGCTAACACGGTGAAACCCCGTCTCTACTAAAAAATACACACACACAAAAATTAGCCCGGCGTGGTGGCGGGCGCCTGTAGTCCCAGCTACTTGGGAGCCTGAGGCAGGAGAATGGCGTGAACACGGGAGGCAGAACTTGCAGTGAGCTGAGATTGTGCCACTGCACTCCAGCCTGGGCAACAGAGCAAGACTCCATCTCAAAAAAAAAAAAAAAAAAAAAAAGACTTGGTGAGTGGTTGAGGGTTAGAGAGAGAAATGTCTGTGACAGTTTCCAGGTGTCCGACCTGAGCAAGTGGGCAGAGAATGGCAGGTGGGCTATCTTCTCGGAGCTAGAAAGCCTGAGGGGAGAAACAGGCTTGGCTGGGAAATCATCACTCCAGTTTTGGATCAGGTAAATACGACGGGCCTGGGAGCCATCTCAGTGGAAATGATTCCATCCTTCTAAATGTGAGTGCCTTTTGCCTTAGGGACAACCAAGGCAAGGGATTCATAGGGTCAGGCCCGCAGAAGTGCTACTGTTGTCTGGGCAGCCCCACTGGAGCAAGGCAGTCTCCCTCCTCCTCAGCGTTTGTCATCTGGGATGGATGAGCAGGCAGGCAGTTGACCTTTCTGAGTCATTTGGCAAATTCCAACAGCAGCCTCATCTGAGACTGTCTGGTATCCACTGGGGAAGAGCTGAAGACTGAGCTTCATTTGGACTGGAGAAAAGGTAGTGAAATTCTAACACTTAGAAAGCCAGGAAAGAGAATGCCAAGGCCCAGACACCTACTCGAACAAATAAAAAGCATATGTCGAGCCTCCAGCAAACTTCACTTCCACAAATAACACCACTGCCTTGGGGAACAGCAGAGACATTTGACCGGACAGCAGCTGTGCAGAGGGTGCTATTTAAAGACTCAGCTTTTGCAGCCCAAGGACTCTGGGCATAGGATTTGATTGGAATGTGGAGAGAAGACAGCAAAACTGAGGGAAGAACCAGCTTTGGGGAAAAACATCACCAGGTGGTTGGCTGCTGATGTGAACCCTGAATATGTCAAATGAGTTCATTTTAATAAAATTATGTCGATCTATCTCTCTTGGAATAAATTAAATGTGTTAATTCATGGAAAGCACTTAGAACAATGTCCAGCACATAGTGCTTATTGCATGAAGCTGTCATTATTATCGTGATTATCTCCCTATCAACCCATGTAAATATGCCCAGAGTTGGGAGAAATTCTCATCTATAATGATATGTTGCTGCTCAGTGGTAGGATTTACAGCGATTCTGTTTTACTCTTTTTTGTGTGTTTTTCTGTAATCCTTGAATTCTTTATAATAAACACATTTATTTTGTAAAACCCAAAAGTTATTACCAGAGGTTGAAAAAAAGTGCAGACTCCAGAGTCAGACCTCCTAGGTTTAAACCCTAACTCTACTATTTAGTAGCTGTGTTTCTTTGAGCAAATTATTTACCCCCTGAGTCTGTTTCCTCCTGTATAACATGGGGTAAAAATGTTACCTACTTCATTAGGTGGTTACAAGAATTAAATGAGATAATTTAATTAAAGGGCTTGGCATGGTACTTGGCAGAAAGAGTGAGATAAATGATTGCTATTATTAGCAGGAGAAGTCGTGGTGGTTGTGTTATTTCTTTTTTTCTTTAAAAAAAATTTTTTTTTTTTTTGAGACAGAGTCTTGCCCTGTCATCCAGACTGAAGTGCAGTGGCGCGATTTCGGCTCACTGCAACCCCCGCCTCTTGAGTTCAAGCAATTCTCTTGCCTCAGCCTCCTGAGTAGCTGGGGTTACAAGCCCGCACCACCATGCCCAACTAATTTTTTTTTTTTGTATTTTTAGTAGAGATGGGGTTTCACCATGTTGGCCAGGCTGGTCTTGAACTCCTGACCTCAAGATCCACCCACCTTGGCCTCCCAAAGTGCTGGGATTACAGGTGTGAGCCACCACGCCCAGCCGGTTGTTATTTCTTACTACAGCCAGGAACATGTTTTGTTGACTTCAGTGTTCTTGGCATATAGTAGTCACTCTGGAAATAACTGGCAGTTTAGTAGAGGCACCTTGGGCATCTTACACAGGGTGGTGGCATGGGAACACTCTTTTCCAAAGTAGAAAAGAGTTGAAAAGTTCTCAACCCTCCCTGTCAAAGTCAAGGTTTGGGTCCTTCTGGTGATTGGGAAGCAGAAGTTATTTCTCCGCAGCTGTCGAAGCTCTGTGAGGAGAGGAGGCCCTTAGAAGGTCTAGAAGGTCTAGCCATTGTCTTCTTATTCTTCCACACCATGACCAGCCAGAAGCCAGAGCCATTGCTCTCCATGACCCTATGTCATTCTTCACGAACTGTAGGCAAGTCAGCCCCATGAGAATTTCTGTTACAGCAAAACCTTAAGTAAATGGTGATGGGGAAACTGCAGTCATTGATCCATTGACTGTGGGTATGTGTGTGGGGTGTGGTTGGGGGGTGTCTAAAACAATCCCCCGAGGGAAAGATTCCTTTCCATATTTTCTAAATATTTTATAATAAACATATATTCATTTTTTAAAATTAAAAAAAATTATAGAAAGCCTCTTTTTGGTCACTGCTGTCCCAATAATTGAGTACACTTGGTGACCACTTTTCCTTTGCTCTCTCTGTTTAGTCCCTATAGTATTTGAAGTCTTGTTAAGTGGAACAGGAGGGACAGATGGTGCCTGAAAACTTATTCCTATTGAGACTCCTGAGCTTCAGGGCATCTGCATTCACATACAGCACACTGGCAATGATACTGTTTTTTAAAATCCATTAATTTGATAAATACTTCTCTTTTTTTTTGAGACGAAGTCTTGCTCTTGTTGCCCAGGCTGGAGTACAGTGGCGTGATCTCAGCTCACTCCAACCTCTGCCTCCCAGGTTCAAGCGATTCTCCTGCCTCAGTATCCTGAGTAACTGGGATTACAGGCACCTGCCACCATGCCCAGGTAATTTTTCTATTTTCAGTAGAAACGGGGTTTTGCCATGTTGACCAGGCTGGTCTTGAACTCCTGACCTCAGGTGATCCGCCCAACTCGGCCTCCCAAAATGTTGGGATTACGGGCATGAGCCACTGGGCCCACGACTCACGCCTGTAATCCCATTAACTCGACAAATATTTCTGGAGTACCTACTATATGCCAAGCACCCTTCTAGGTGTTTGCTAAATCTAGCAATCCTATGTTCCCACTAAAAGAGAATGTGAGGCTGGTGGAAATGAGGGCTTAGGAGACACAACAGCCATAGGCATGGTTCCAGTGACTACAAAAGTGACTGAATATCAGCTACAGTAAATCCGACCCTGAATGTAACAGTGACATGAGTATAATAGTGAAAGTGACTAATTGGGCACAAGGGTATGAGGACAACTGTGTACCCTGAAGGGGCCTGTTAAATACTGGCTTGACTGTGTGGCAGAGAAAGTGGCTGCATGACAATGACAGTGAAAACAACAGAAAGGGCAACAGCTGGGCAAACAGAGTGCTATTTTGAACAGAACCGTTAGAAGTTTATGGTCATTGACAGTAGCTGCATGTCAGACAGTGACAGTAAATATGATCGACCGGGAGACAACAACTATGCAAGTGACAGTTCTGCCCAGTAGATTGAATTTGTGATGTAAAACGGTGATGGGGTGAGTCAGTCTGCCAGAGACAGCTCTCGGAACGACTGAATATTGACATTGCGAATGGAACAGCTATAACCACAGAGGAAGCTAGACATTGCACTAAGACGGCTGGATTTGGGTGCGTAACTGGCAGGGATAGAAAAAGTGGCTGCATGTCAGTGACAGGGTGACTGTGTTCAATGGGCCAGCGCGGAGGTGACTCAGTATGATACTGCTGGATCTGATTTAAATGTTTGTGTAAGGAAGGTGGCAAGGGGACGCTTCAACGAGGAACGCATAGTGTGTGAGAAGGAAAATGAGCAAAAGAAAAGCTAGGGCTAAATCCCCTAAGCCCCTAAATCCCAAAATTGGGAGGTGCGAGAGGCAGAATCAAGATGCCTCCAGGACACCTTCAGCCCACCGCACCCCACCGGCGCCAAGCCTCTCCCACAAAGAGTGGGACACTGGGGACGCGGCTCAGGTTGCCTCTCCATCTCGCACGTGAATGTGTTGTTTTGGAAAAACGAAGCCTTTTGTGTTCACTTCCTTGCCATCCTTTGAAACAAAATCCTAACCCTAGAGCTGCCCAAGCGAGAGACTGCGGAGCTCCATTACAACTTTCCTTAGGGCCGGGCATGGTGGCTCACGCCTGTAATCCCAGCACTTTGGGAGGCCGAGGCAGTCGGATCATCTGAGCTCAGGAGTTCGAGACCAGCCTGGCCAACATGGTGACATCCGATCTCTACTAAAATAGCAGAGAAAAAAAATTAGCCGGGCGTGGTGGCGCGCGCCTGTAATCCCAGCTACTGGGGAGGCTAAGGCAGGAGAATCGCTTGAACCTGGGAGGCGGAGGATGCAGTGAGGCGAGATCGCGCCACTACACTCGCCTGGGAAACAAGAACGAAACTCCCGTCTCAAAAAAAAGAAGAAAAAAACTTTCCTTAGGAAGTGTGGGGAGGGAAAGAGGGCGTGGCCAAGATTAGAGGTCAGAGAAGAGCCTAGCAACCGGCCGGCCCCGCGGTCCTAGCATTGGTGGAGAGCGAGCGCGTGACGCATACCCCGCCCCCAGCACGTGACCGCAGCGCGCGGGGCAGGTCGGGCTGCCCCCTCCCCTCTGATACCCATTGCGCGCCGGCCTCAAGATGGCCGCCTTCTGGCGTCTCCGGCGCTGTTGAATGGCGAAAGCTTTATTGTTCCCTTCGGGCAGGAGTGTTCGTGTCCTCTATGGCGCTGTCAATAAAGAACGGCAGTTTGAATCGGTGCTGAACAGGTAACCATAGAAACGGGGCTGGGACTCCGCGTGGAGACCCTTTTTGCAGCGGAGGTCCGGTTGCGCCCTAAGTGAGGGGTGTACACAGACCCTTCCGCGTGGCGAACCAGCGGGACTCTGCCGAGTCACAGCCGCCTCACCTACACCCCGGACGTGCCCCCGCCAGGGGCGGCCTGCATCCCTAGCGCAGGGTCTGCTGTAGAATGCAGAGGAGAGAGACCGCGAGGACCCACTCAGGGCGCCAGGCCGGGCCTGACACCGCCTGGGGCCTGTTGTCGCCCCGCACCTCCCTCTCGGCACGTCCGGAGGCCTCTTGTCGCTGTCTCACTCCCCCTCCCTTCAGGTCCCTTCGCCGGGCGTCAGCAGACTACGGCCTTGGGCCTAATCCATCCTCTTCTCTCTTCCCCTCTCGGTCTTTGTTTACATTTTCAAATGGTTGGGGGGAAGAATATTTCATGTAATTTGAGAAAGTTCTATGAAATCAAGTCCATAAATGAAGTTTTATTGGAACACGGCCATGTTCATCGTTGATGTATTGTCTATGGCTGCTTTCCTGCCAAGAGGGCAGAGTTGAGTAGTTGCGCAGCCGTTGCTTGGCTTTAATCGGCTGACTCACAAAGCCAAAACTCTTTCTGGTCCCTTACAGCAAACGTCTGCTGACGCCTGCCCTAAACACAAGTAGATTGGATCAGTGTTGTCATCCAGCTATTCCTCTCGTCCCTTCTCCTGGAGGGGGAAACGAGTTAAAACTTCGAGATGCACCGAGAGCGCTTTAGTTGACAAACACTCTGGCTTCCCTTCTGGTCTTACTATTCAGAGTTTCTCCTGCTTTGAATAGCAGTGATACCATGCAGCTAGTGCTACAATGAACCAGGTGCTTTATTTATATTCATACAAGTGTTGTTGTACTTTATGACCACGCTTTATAAGTAAGTATGGTATTTCCATTTTACAAAAGAGGAAGAAGTTGGTTCTGAGTGGTTAAGGTATTTATAGGTGTACTAGGTTATAGGGCTGCGAAACTGAGCCCGTCCCTGGGAGCCCCCTGCCTGATGGCGTTGGTCAAACTGTTTGGATTTTATTCTTTCATGTCTTTTCTACCTGGAATTGTTGGCTCTTCCCTGGAATTGTACCCAGATCTTTGTATGGTTAATGGAGATTTAATTACAATCCCAAAGTGCAATTTTTTTTTTTTTTACTTAGCTAAAGCATCAAAATTCTGCCCCTCCTTTCTAATATAAACACTTTTCTTCTATGTCAGTAGTCCCCAAACTTGGCTATTCATCAGCGATTTAACAAACAGTTTCAGAACACCGCATGCATGTACGCATGCATTCATTAATCAGTTAGTGTTTGTTGAAGACTTACTGTGTACCAGAGACGTTTCAAATTCCTGGAAATACAGTGGTGAACAAGACAAACACGATTTCTGCGCTTCCATGGAATTTAAATTCTGTATGGGGCTTGGACAAGTGGTATACAAGTAGACAAATATAATTTCGAATACAGCTGTAATAGCATCATCATAGTAAAATTAGTAGTTGCTATTTATTGAGTGATTATTTTGTGCCAGGTACTGTGCTAAGTGCTTTATTTATATGGACTATCATTTAATCCTCACACCAATACTATGACATAAGTAGTATTAGTATTACCATTTTACACATAGAGGAAACAAACTCACGGAGAAGAGATGTTCGAGGTTACATAGCTAATGCATTCAGCTGGGAGCTGAAGCTAATCTGATCACACTCGCCACCCTGTATTGTTTCATCTGTTTTTTGTCTTTCCTACTAGTTTAGGAGGTCCTTAAGGGTGGGGACCACACCTTACCTGTTGTATCCTCAGCTGCTAGCCAGTACCTATAACCTGGTGTTTGCAGGTAAATACTAAGTAAACAAATCCAAGTCATTCATTGAACAAGTTTTTCTTTTCTTTTCTTTTCCTTTATTTATTTTTTTGAGATGGAGTCTCACTCTGTTGCCCAGGCTGGAGTGCAGTGGCGCAATCTCGGCTCACTGCAACCTCTGCCTCCCAGGTTCAAGTGATTCTCCTGCCTCAACATCCTGAATAGCTGGGACTACAGGCATATGCCACCATGCCCAGCTAATTTTTTTGTATTTTTAGTAGAGATGGGGTTTCACCATGTTGGTCAGGCTGGTCTTGAACTCTTGACCTCAAATGATCTGCCCGCCTTGGCCTCCCAAAGTGCTGGGATTATAGGCATGAGCCACCGCGCCCAACCTCAAACAAATATTTTAGTGTCTCCGTGTACCAAGCACCACTGTCTAGGTCCTATGATTACCAGAGTGAGCAAGATGGACCTGGGGCTCTGTTCTGGAAGCTAAAGCCTAGTATCAAGACAGTAAAGAAATAACAAAGTTATTCCAAATTATGGCAACGCCGAGAGAGAGACACTAACCTGGGAGACTCACTTTTTATCTGGGTGGTCAGGGAAAACCTGTCTTAAGAAAGGTAGTTTAAGCTGAAACTTGTTGAGTGACAAGGAACTAGGCTAGCAATAAGGGGAAAGGGAGAGACGAAGCTGGGAGGAAGAACTTTTCAGCAGGTTAGGAGACTAAGGTGGGTAACAACTTGAGATGTTGGAGAACTCAAAGGGAGTCACCGTGCTGTGGTTCACTCCTGTGCTCAGTCCCTGGCCCTGAACCAGCTACTACTGAGAGAACTGCATGCCCAAGGGCAAGTTACAGATTAGTTATCTCATCTGGAAAATGTGAATGATGGTGCCTCCTCAAAGGGTTGTGCAGATTACATAAGAGAAACTGTATTCATAGCTATGGTATTTTCTTTTTATTGTTGTTACACATATTGCTGAATAACCAAATTTAGCTCCAAATGGAAACTTTATAAAGTGCTAACTAATAACAAAAGTCCAGAAATACATTACAGACAAAATTAAGAATGGGGGATCCAATTAAAAATAGAAGCCCACTACTTTTTATCTCCGGAAAGAGGGGAGCAGATCTTGTTTTTCTTAGTGTTTCTGCTTGGAGAAGAACTTCTCCAAATGGCATCTAATTTTTTTAAAGCCAAATTGTACAGCTGTCTATGCAGAACACTTTTCAGCATTTTAGTGTTTTAAGTTGGAAACTACTTGTGTCCCTCCATCAAAGGTATATTTATTCTCTTAAGGCATTCTAAACAAATGTTAGACTTCTTTTAGTTGGTGGCAATTTAAAAATTTGTTTGCAAATGATTTCAAGTTTCCTCCAAAAGTTTTCAAAATAATGTCACGTACCCTAAAACAGTATGGAATGCTTTGAAGCAAATGGCAGGCTTTTTGAGTAAGTAAAAAATAGGATAATGTTTGGGTTCATAAACGTAAGAAATTAGAAGCAATAATAAATCAAGGGAACTGTGTAAGAAGAACAGCATGGCAAGTGTCACTCCCCGGTAACCATATTGCACATGTCATCAGAAGACACAATCCAACCCTGCAAACGTAGCAAAGAACTGGACAGAGAGTGGCATGTTAGTGCAGTGTTAAACAACACGCCTGAATTAAGTTGCTGTTTTAGGTTTGGGTGGGACCTTTGCATCTAAAGTATTACAGTTTTACTCTGATTTGCATCTGTTGGGTTCCAATAAAGAGCAGGTGCTAACACTAGCTTTGAAGGATAATATGAAACTGCAAGAAGAGCCAGGGCATACCAATTTGTTTTTCAATCTATTTTATTTCAGTTCAAAGCATCATTGCGGACAGATAGTCCAAGAAAACAAGCCACACTTGGGTTACACTCAGTCTTCCTCAATCTCCAAAAGCAGGTGAGTATTGCCAAAGTGTGGCTCGTTTTCCTAGACTGCCTGTCTGCAATGATGCTTTGAACTGAAATAAAATAGATTGAAAAACAAATTGGTATGCCCTGTTGCCTCATACTGAGTATTTACGTTACCCTTCTCGAGTACTGGCTGAACCAGCACCCTGGGGGAAGGCAGTGACCCCTCAGCCTCTTTCAGCTCTTCAGCAGAGTGAGCTCTTTGATTTTCACAAGGAAATTAAATTGGGATATGTGGTTTTCTGGATCTCCAATAGTCTGCCTTCCAAAGCCATCATCTGGATAATGTGGAGAAAACAAGCTACTAACCGCATAGAGGAAATAATTAAATACTAAGGGCGTTGAAATTCAGAGATGAGATTGTCACTTTCTGTAAGTCTTGCAGAGAGTGCAGTATTTCATTTGCAGAGAGCATACAGTTTTGAGACTCTGGCAGCCCTCAAGAGAGAGAAGGATAAGGAAAGAAAGCCAGCTTTCCTTACATTTCCCTAATGTTGTTATTGAACTCCAAATCCTCAAAATTATGATGCCACGTATTTCATTTCCTCACATAAATGTATTATACTGATCCATGTAAGTCAGAGATTGTTAATTTCAGGGTAAATGGTTGAATTTCAAGAGACCCATGAATCCTTTGAAGTTGCCTGCAAATTTGTGTGAATGTCATCTTTTTCTGAGGAGAGAGCCAGTTACTTTAATCTGATCTCAGAAAGGCCCTTGACCCTTTAAAAGGTGCAGAGCCGTTTAAATCACATGTTAACACCATCTAACTGAAGGCATGATGAGAATCTCCCCTGAAACCAGGTGCTGTTTCACTGCTGTGTAACCTTAACCTCAGAGTTTAAGTCTTATCAATCTTTGTTTTCTGTCTAAAGTGGTCAAGCATAGTTGAATGTTTGTGTAATACAGGTATCTACCCAATGAACTGCTTCATAAATGCCTTAGAGATGGTTGTTAATTTACATGAGACCGGTGAGATGTGGACCTGTTGTCTAGGCAACCTCGTTAGCAGATATCATAATATTTCTACTGATAGAGGAAAGGAAGAGGTAGTGGAATTCCACTACTTTGTTTATAGGCATCGGCTTGTTACAGATGGAGTCAGTTCCTCAGACTCAGGAAAGTTGGGTTAAAAGGGAAAGAAGGCTGGGCACAGTGGCTCACACCTGTAATCCCAGCACTTTGGGAGGCTGAGGCAGGAGGATCACTTATGCGAGCCCAGGAGTTGAGGCTGCAGTGAGCTATGAACAGACCACTGCATTCCAGTTGAGACCCCCCCTTTTTTTTTTTAAAGGAAAGAAGAAGAGAGGAGGGGATAGACTTGAAGAAGCAGAGGAGTAAAGAAAGATAGGCTGTTTCCCTGCATTTGTCCAGAAGAGTCCCCTCCCTTTATATCTGTGAAAAGAAAGAGCTTCTATATTGAGACAAAACCTATCTGAGAACTTAAATAATACTCGGACCTTTGAAAAAGTCAATTCATAAATGTAATTTCTGGTTGTATTAGTACCCAAAGGGAAACAAAAACAAGGAAATATCTTTACCTTAGGTTATTCTGTAAAACTGGTACCTCAATAGAAAACTCTTATAGGCCAGAGTTTGGCTCATAGAGTGTTTAAAAAGTAGTTACTTCCATTTAAACATTAGAGATTGTCTGTCTAACTGACCCCTGGAGGCGTTTGCATGAGTGACCTCTGCTGCAGGCACTAGCGTGGTTCTGGAACAGGACCAAACAGTAGAGGATGCTTTATGAAAGAAAGGGGCCAGGAAGGATGAGGAAATTAGAAACAAAGGATTATAACTGTAGGCCGGGCACGGTGGCTCAAGCCTGTAATCCCAGCACTTTGGGAGGCCGAGACGGGCGGATCACGAGGTCAGGAGATCGAGACCACCCTGGCTAACACGGTGAAACCCCGTCTCTACTAAAAAATACAAAAAACTAGCCAGGCGAGGTGGCGGGCGCCTGTAGTCCTAGCTACTCGGGAGGCTGAGGCAGGAGAATGACCTAAACCCGGGAAGTGGAGCTTGCAGTGAGCTGAGATCCGGCCACTGCACTCCAGCCTGGGCGACAGAGCGAGACGAGACTCCGTCTCAAAAAAAAAAAAAAAAAAAAGGATTATAACTGTAAATAGCTTTTGAGGCTCTAAATATTGATATCTGTTGGTTAATATTCGTTAGCTAGTGTTAGCTATAGTGGGGTTATTTTTAGTGTTAAAACAAAGGTGAACAATAGGTGATTCTATTTCTTATTTTGAGAAAATACTGTAAGAGGTAATCTAACCTGCTAATTTCATCCTATTTCTCAGCTTTCTAGGACTGGGGCCTGACCACTGAGTCTTCCTGAGTTTTCCTTCTTGACTCCTTTTGCTCCTTGTCCCCATTAGCACCAGAAGATGGTTTCCAGGGCATTGGCAGCAGTGAGTTTGCCATCTTTCTTCCACCTGGTACTTCTCCCTGGTTCTTAAGCTCAGTGGATGGCACCACAGAGTTGCCAAAGGCAGAAACCTGGGAATGGTGCCATGATCTTCTCTTTCAGCACATATTTAGTTAGGCTACAAGACTGTTGATTTCTTCTATCCTTTCTCTTCCTTTAGTTAAAGCTGCTGTAATCTCTTGTCCTGGATTATGAAACAGCCTTCTAGTTGGTCAGCGGCTTTCAGCTTCGCTCCTCTCCAGTCTATTTGGTACACTGTTACCAGTGGTCTTTATAAAGCACAGATCAGAATATGTGATTCCCTTGCTTTAAAACTCTTGGATGGCCTGCCTGCCCTTAGGATGGTCCAGCAAGTGCTACCCTCCAACTCTGGCTGTGCCTGTATCTCAAGCCTCATCTCTGAGCAGCCCGTCCTCCCACAACTCACCTTGTATTGAGCACAAGTTGAAATCTCTCAGCGGCCACAGGACTTTATCCTTTCTGGGGCCAGTGGGTCACATTCCAAGGCTTCAAGGCTGCTTCTTCTCCCTGGATTTCCCCGGTGGTGGCATCAACCAGGCCAGTAGCAGTGCCATTATCTACACTGACCTTTATATTACTGAATGCTGCTTGGGTTTTCTGTTACTCCTTTTGTCCTTAGAATATATGCTATTTGAGATGTGCAGTCAGATACTGTCTTAAAGTCACTTGATGTAATTATCTTCTGTGTAGTTGTATCACCAACTTCATAAACAGGCTCTTTTTCTTGAATACTTTTTTAAAAATTAATTTATTTTGAGACTGGGTTAGGAAACTGGCTAATTTTTATATTTTTTGGTAGAGATGGGGTTTCATCATGTTGCCCAGGCTGGTCTTGAACTCCTGGCCTTAAGCAATCCACCTGCCTCGGCCCCCCAAAGTGCTGGGATTACAAGTGTGAGCCACTGCGCCAGGCCGTCATTTGTTTTAAACTTTAAGGATTGCTATTAAAAATTAAGTTCCTTTTTACCAAGAAGTTTTTATTTCATACCTAAGCCCTTCTTCTCTGTTTCTCCTGTCTTGCTAACAAAGTAGGCTGTTAAAGTTTTGGGGTTTTGCTAATCTGTCAGGTAAGAAATAATATTTCAGTGTAGCTTAAATTTGTTTTTTCTTTTTATGAGATAAAGGATATATCATATCTGTGATACAAATTACAAATATATTTTTCCAGTTGTCATATGCTTGACTTTGTATATATTGTTTTATTGCTATCCAAGTTTTACATCTTTATATAGTTGTATTTACCAGTCTTACCATGTATTGCTTTGGATTTGCAGTCATAGTTAGGAAATTTGCCCCACTCTCAATTTATGGAGAATCCAGTTGTATTTTCTTCTGGTACATGTATAACTTATGGTTTCACTTTTCGAAAAACATTTAAGACTCTATTTTCTTCTAGTACATGTATGGCTTATGGTTCCACTTTTTAAAAAACATTTAAGAGTCTGATCCATTTGAAATTTATCTTAGTATTTGGTTTGAGGAAGGATCTGATTTTATCTTTATCTCAATGGCCAGTGAGTTGTCTCAACAGTACTTATTAAAAACTTTTTTCTTCACTGATTTGAGATGCTGTCTTTATTGAGTACTAAACCTTTGTATGCATTTAGATTTCTTACTGGATTTTCTGTTTTGTTCCATTGGTTTGATTGCCAATTCATATGCTGTTACAAAATCATCTTAATGTTAAAGGCTTTGTCATTTAACATCTGGAAGGGCCAATTTTTTTCATATTCCTCGTTTTCAGGGTTTTCCTGGTTGTTTTTGCTTATTTATTCTGGCATATGAACTTAATAATCAATTTGGTTTCAAGAGGAGATGACTTGATGGTATTTTTATTAGGATTGTGTTACATTTTATAAATTAGCTTAGGGATAACTAACATCTTTATAATATTGACTCTTCAATCCAAGATCATGGTCTGTCTTTTCATTTGCTCAAAGCTACTTTGGTGAGTTTTCAGGAGTGTTACATGTTTTTCCTTACAAAAAATCTGTATGCTTCTTTCAGTTTATTAGACCTTAACATTAAAAAATAATAATTCTGTTTAGAATCCCTCCAGAAGATCCCAGAGAAGTTTTACACACCCACATATTCTAAACATTTTGCATGTGACTTCAGATGGTTCCTAGATACCTCCCCGCTTAAAGCTCATCCTATTATATTTTCCCTAAATCCCCTTCTTTTGTCCGCCTTCATTTCTTTCTCACTCTCACCTCTTGGCACTGTGTCCTGCCTACAGTTCAGTCAGAACGTATTTGCTGAATGGACAAATAAAGTAGTGAGGGGAGAATGAAGGTGGGTGAAAGAGTGAGAGCCTGTCAGACTCTATTTGGAAAGGTCGTCCTTGTTGTATTTCTAAGTCTGCAGTCATTGATTCACTGGGTCATAGTACTTGATTCTCCTCTTTCCTCCATTCCAAAAAATTTTTAAAAGTTCTTGTGAACTTTTAAATTTTCATAATATTAAAATATAGTAACTCATATCTTAACATTATATAACATTTCACATCATGTTGATAATAGTTACCATTTATTGAACACATTCAAAATGCCTGGCAGTGTACTAGGTATTTTACAGTATTGTTTCATGTAACCCTCACAACAACTAAGCAATAGGTATTATTACTGCCTTTTCTAAAAATTATTAAGAAAATTTGCAAATATAAAAGTGAGAGTAGCATTATGAGCTCCGATATACATGTTAACTTCATTTTACACTTGAGAAAACAGGTTTTGAAAGGTTAAGTAACTCAAGTTTACAAAGCTAAAGTCAGATTCAGACCCCAACTCTTTATAGCTCCTTATTAAAAATTGTTTTTCAAATTTTAGGCTCTAACTGACCAGGGAAGAGCAGAAGCAAAGGAGAGAGTCAAGAGCCACTCTTCAAACTAGTTTAGTATTGTAGAAGACTCTAATAGTAGTCTTCCCATCTACAAATTCACACTCAGATACTTCCCTCTCTACTGACTGCAGACAGTAAGCCCTCCCATCTTTCCCCCTTTACTGCTTCTCATGTGCTCTGCTCACTCTGTCTTCTATTTCTCTAGTTGTATTACTACACTCTGATATTGGTTGGTTTTTCAAAGGCTTGCCATTGTTTTGAATACTTACCTCCTAGTATGATATCATGAACATAGTGGGAACCAATACATTTAAATTAAATAACAGTGAAACTTGCTCTTATTCATTTCACCTATAAGTTTGGCGTGGTACTGTTACTTTTGAATGTTGCTCTGAAGGCCTGGCAGTCATTAAATTTGACCACCCTAGACACAAGCTGCTCATTCAGTTGGTACTCTGCTGTCACCTCTCCTCAGTTGTAGTCAGGTTAAAACCAGAGGGAGACTTGCTAAGGTCAAAGTCCAAGACAGCAGAATAATTGGCCCCTAGAGTTCTGGGGTTTTTTTTTTTTTTTTTTCCCCTGGGCAGTAAAATGTTGAGGATGAAATTTTCATATATTCCTTTGAACATTTTTGAGCAAATACTATGGAATCCCATAGGCTCTTTCCCAACATTAACAGCAATAGAGAAGTTATCCTCTTTTGCATTTTTTTGTTAGCTCCTTAAGTTAACCCTCTTGTCATACTCCCTGGCGATGGAGGGAAATAGAGAGATGAAAATACTTCCCACTTCTTCAAAGACAAAAGAAAAAGCTTATAACACTAGGAGGAGACGAGAAAGGAGTTGATCTGTGAAATGTACACAGAGGGGTACTGAAGGCTGAGTGATCTGAGTAGTGGGATAGGACAGTGCTGCTGGAAGTTGGGGGTCTGTAGTCTCTTCAGTGCTCTGATACTTAACTACAGAAGTGTGAGAAAAGAAGGATTTAAGATGAAAGTGGTCTGTTCTTCCTAGCTGTGCCATAAGCTCCTTGAGAGCAGGGATTATGCTGAATTTCTTCTCTGTGTAGTGCCAAGCCTCAGTTAAGGGCATTTGGCTGAGCTCAGTGACAATCTGCTGGATTGACAAGCACATTTTGTTCACTGATAGGGCTAGGACACAGCCTTGGGGCCACACTGGGGCCACATGGACTCCCACATCCTTCACTGCCCTGTTACCAAGGTGCACGGCCTTGAACAGAGAAATGAGACTCTTCCTGTTACCTGTGGCTTAGATATGTATTCTAATTGGAATGCAAAGAAGACGACATTTTGGAAAAGGGAAGAAAAATGAGTTTGGGAGGTTAACAATAATAGCTAACTTGAACAAGTAGGAAGTGGCAGGGAGGGTTGAGGAATGTGTGTGCGGTGTCTCACATACACAGGATAAGTAGGCTCTACATCCCCATTATCTGTTCTTATTTAAAAACCACTACATTTACAGGGTATCCTTGTAATGCCTCTGAACAGAGAAGTTATCAAAAAAGTAGGAGAAAGAGTCTAAGGTTAAGAACTTCACCACTTTTTACATGTTAAAGTTTGGGCAATATCACTCAGTGGTCAAAGTTTCGGCTGTAGAGTCGGACAGCGTGAGTTCACTGACTGACTCTACCACTCATGGGCTTTGTGATTTGGAGCAGGTCATTTAATCTCTCTAGGCCTCCACTTCCTTAGTCGAAAGTGGGGTTAATAATAGTAACTCTCTCACTGGCTTTGCAAAAATTATTTAAGGCCGCCAATGTAAAGTGCTTGACACAATACCTGAGATATAATAAATGCTTGATAAATGTTAGCTATTATTGTTAACCTCCCAAACTCATTCTTCTTCCCTTTTCCAAAATGTCGTCTTCTTTGCGTTCCACTTAGAATATATATCTAAGCCATGGGTAACAGGAAGAGTCTCATTTCTGTCATTAATGAACTGGAGGATCTTAAAACACTTTACATTTCAAGGCTGTGGTTTCCTCATCTATGAAATGTGGGAATTGGGCCAGGTGATTTCAAAGTCCTTTGCATCTTCTAATTTTTAATGAGTTTAAGGTTTTGTATGAAATCTTTGATTATAGCCCAGCACTCTTTTTTTTTTTTTTTGAGACGGAGTCTCGCTCTGTCGCCCAGGCTGGAGTGCAGTGGCCGGATCTCAGCTCACTGCAAGCTCCGCCTCCTGGGTTCATGCCATTCTCCGGCCTCAGCCTCCCGAGTAACTGGGACTACAGGCGCCCACCACCTCGCCCGGCTAGTTTTTTGCATTTTTTTTTTTTTTAGTAGAGACGGGGTTTCACCGTGTTAGCCAGGATGGTCTCGATCTCCTGACCTCGTGATCCACCCATCTCGGCCTCCCAAAGTGCTGGGATTACAGGCTTGAAGCCCAGCACTCTTGTCATGAGAAGTCGGACTTTCCCCACTTTCTGTCTTTCCTAGCTGAGTCGCATTCCAGACCAGCTGTATGAAATGAGCAATGTAGTTGTCTGTAAATTCTTTTCTTTTTAAAAAAATTATGTGACATTTGACATATATAGAAGATACATATGTAACTTGAAAGTGATGAAGCAGAATGACAAAAAGCAAATACTTGGATAGGTGTATTTTTATGCTTCCTTTTCCAAAGGTAATAACACCTAACATTTAGTAACTGTTAACAACGTTACAGGAACTGTCCTTTATGTATATTGACTCATTTACATACAGTAGCTTATTCATACAACTACCTCGTGAAATAAGCACTAATATTATTCCCATTTTACATAAGAGAAAACTGAGGCCAAGAGAGTTAAGCAACTTGACTAAAATTCAGCTGGTAAGAGGGGCAGAGCTGGGATTCATGCCCCTGGCTGTCTCTAGAGCCTGCGCTCCAAACCTTTACTGTGGAGCACATAGCCGCTGGCATCACAGTGCCTAGTGTGTTATTCTTTAGTTGCCAGGGCCCCTTAATTTTTGCATTAGACGGGTATCTGTGAGCTCTGGAATTTGGTACTGTATTAATGTGTGGCCCAGATTTATTCCCTGATGAAGAAAAGTGTATTATAATCAAGTTGACGAAAACGTAGATATCATCCATGTTTTCAGGGCAGAGCAAAATGCCTATCAGTGCCAGTGACAAAACCAAGGATCTTTTTGATACCTAAAGAGGTTGGATTTGAAAGCATTGGAGTGGTAATTGCTTGTTGAGACTCTTGACTACAGGATGGAAAAGTTGGCCTTAAATATAATGCAGTCACAATCTCTAGTCACTCATTAGATGCATGTGTCACTCAGGAATTTTGCAGTTTGGTCTGTAAAGAGTTATCTTGGATGAACTACTGGATCAGAGCAGCATGGCCTGGAAAGACACTTAAATCTCTCAAAGCCTCCTTCTGTTATAACAGCCTTGAAAATCGCTTGTTTCAGAAGATAAGAGGACATAAGCAGTTTGTTATGTTGAACATTTTGATGTTTTGCCTCCTTGTGTTTTGTAGAACACCTCAAAAGAAGTTTCATTAGAAATTGAGAGAATCTAGAAAAATAAATTAATTGAAAAGAATGGTTATTATAGGCACATCAGGAATCAGATGCTGCCTACCGGTTTTGAGATTTGGAAAACAACCTTTCCAGTGGTCCTTAATCTTCTCCATGTCTATCGCCTTGAGAATCTGTGAGATGGTAGTGGTGGGGCAATGATCATGATCATGGCAACTAGCAGCTAATTATTGAGTACTTACTACGTCCCTTTCCTATAGTGCCAGTGCTTTAGGTGTAACTCATTTAATCTTCCAGCAGCCCAATGAGAAAGGTACTATTACTATCCCCATTTTGTAGATGAGGAAACTGAGCTCCTAATAGGTTAGGTAATTTGCCCAGGATTACACACTTTGTAATTGAACATTGAAGATTCACACCCAGGTAGTCTGGCTCCAGCTCCGGCCTTTAACCACTAAGCTACATTGCTCATGAAAGTCGGGGCCCTTACCCCCAGAAAGTGTGTAGTTGGACAACATCACATGTGCAGTAACTTGAAGAGCTTCTGGACCCTTTTTCCCCTATCCAGTCCATTGATTTGGGTTCAAACTCCACCCTAGACTTACGTAAATTCCTTTCAGGCAGAGATTATATCTTATATCTGTGTTTGGTACATACACATAGTAGGAGCTAAATAATGTTTAATGAATGAATGGTATGTTGGAAATGACACTAGCTTTAAAGCCAGCCCCACCTGTCTGGGTTTTTATTCTTAAATTTCCTGTTATAAAATTTATACAGGTTTACTATAGAAAATTTTGTAACATAGATGAAGACAAAAATAAGTCTCCCATAATGACAGTACCTAGGATAACCACTTTTAGCATTTTTCTCTATTTTCTATATTTTCAAATGCAAATGTGTATATGCATGCACACATATTTTTAAACCAAATTGGAATTATACATGTATTCAGTTGCATGCTGGTTGTTTTCTTTTTAGTATATTGAGAGCATTTTCCTGTGTCATTAAAAACCTTCAAGTGCCTTTTTTTCTCCCCCCAAAAAATTTATATGTAATTTACATACCATACAATTTACCATTTTAAAGTGTACAATTCAAATGTCTGTGTAACTGTCATGGGATCTTTACGGTGTTGATTTTCTTCCTGGAAACCTCTGTTGGCTGTTGGCACCTTCGCCCAACCTCTTGTCCTGCATCCAGGTATGCAGACAAGTGAAGGATGAAGAAAGCAAAGAGGAGCTTTATTTAGTGTTAGAACAGCTCAGAGGAGACCTGCGATGGGTAGTTCCCCTCTGTAGGCAGGCAGGTTGTCTGTTGAGTGTTCAGCTCTCAGTAGAGAGGAGGCCCTGGAGAGAGTAACTCCTCTCTGTGGGCTGGTTATTTGGTGGTCTCTGCAGGCCTCTGAAGTTCTCAGCAGAGAGAGTAGCTCCTCTCTGCAGCTGGTCATCCCATGTCTGCTCAGCTCTGGCTGAGTCTGGGGCTTTTATGGGCCTCAGAGGGGAGGAAGTGTGATATGTGCCAGTTGGCCCATGGGTGGCCATGGGCAGACCTGGGAAAAGCACCAGTTCCCACTCTGGTCAGTGGGACTGGCAACCAGGTCCCCAGCCTTCCGGCCCCTCCCTGGCCTGAAGAAGGGACGTTACTGGGACCTACCCTCTTCTACCTGGGACTCTGTCTGCCTACTGCTGTTCCTGGTGCTCGGGTTCTGCCTAACTTTGCTCCCAGATTGAGATTGGAGTGGGTGCTGATAGCAGGGAGAAACCAAACAGTGGGGAGAGGTGCTTCTGAGCCTGTGAGGGTGGGGCCTTCCCAGACCCCCAGGAATGCGGGGATGCCTGAGTCTGCAGCCATGGTTTGGGGGGTTGCAGCTGCCCCATGTGGGGCGGGGCTCCTGCCTGCTCCTGGTCCCCCGAGAGCACAAGGAGGCTCAGATCTGCAGCCATAACTTGGATGGCACTCTTGCCTGCTCCGTGGAGCATGTAGCCCTAGCCAGGCCCTCTTTGCTTCAGCTGGGATGATGGCAGGCCGACTGGATTGGCTGCCACCATCATAACCATCACCACTTTCCAATTCCAGGATGTTTTTTATCATTCTGAAACCCCCTCTGTACCTGTTAGTAGTCACTCCCCATTTACTCTTCCCCAAAGGGTCTGGTAACCACTAATCCATTTTCTGTCTCTATGGATTTGCTTATTCTGGACATTTCATATGAATGGAATCATATACAGCAATATGTGGCCTTTTATGTCTGGCTAAACTGGCTTTTATTTAGCATAACATTTTCAAGATTCATCCGTGTTGTAGCATGTATCAGTACCTCCTTTTTATGGATGAATAATGTTCCATTGTTTACATATACAATATTTTGTCCATTCATAAGTTGATGGACATTTAGGTTGTTTGCATTTTTTGGCCGTTAGGCTTAATGCTCCAATGAACGTTAATGTACAAGTTTTTGAGTGGATCCATGTTTTGATTTCTCCCAGATGTATACTAGGAGTGGAACTGCTGGGTCATATGGTGTCTCTGCTTAGCTCTTTGAGAAACTGCCAGATTGTTTTCCACAGGGTCGGTACCATCTTACGTTCCCACCAGCAATTCCGTGAGGGTTCCAGTTTCTCCATATCCTCAGCAACACTTGTATTTTCTGTTTTCTGTTTTATTTTATTATACCCATCCTAGTGTTTTTACCTGAAGTGGTATCTCACTACAGCTTTGATCTGCATTTACTAATGACGGATGATGAACATCTGTTCATGTACTTATTGGCCATTTTGCCTGTCTTTGGAGAGATGTCTATTCAAATCCTTTGCCTATTTTAAAATTGGCTTATTTGTCCTTTTATTGTTGAGTTGTAAGAGTTCTGGATACTAGATTCTGATATGCCGTATGTATTCTGAATACTAGACCTTTATCAGATATGTGATTTGAAAGTACTTGTTCCCATTCTGTGCGTTGTCTCTTTACTTTCATGATCATGTTCTTTGATAAACAGACATTAAAAAATGTGATGAAATTCGATTTATTTATTTATTGGGAGGATTACATGTTCTTTTAGTGTCATATAGAGAGCCCCATTTTATGGCTGTATAATATTCCATACTATGGCTGTATGCCATATTTACTTTAAAACCTCATATATTTAAGTTTGTCTCCAGGTTTTTTTTTAAACCATTAATACTATTGCTGTGAATATAGTGTACATAAATATTTCATTGCATCTCTAATTAATTATTCCTGATAGATTCCTAGAAGTGATTATAAAAGGCATAAACATTAACATTTTTTCCTGCTACTATCATAGATTTCTCATTCCTTTTTTATCTGGAATTATACAACTGGTATACCAAGTAACTCTGGTAAAGCATTCAAACAGTGCAAGTAAAGTATACCTTTCCCCACCCTGCAAATTCTCATGTCTCTAAGGACATTTTTATAGCTTTAGGTGAGCAGATTACTCCCAGATTATTTACCAGCCTTGTTTCCTAAAAAGTGTTACCATTGTGTGGGTACCTAGCTCACTGCTCCCTCTCCTGTGTTATTAGTGTAAGTAGTTTTGTTTTTGTTTTTTTGAGACAGAGTCTTGCTCTGTTACCAGGCTGGAGTGCAGTGGCGTGATCTCTGCTCACTGCAATCTCTGCCTCCCTGGTTCAAGCAATTCTCCCACCTCAGTCTCCCGAGTAGCTGGGATCACAGGTGGGCACCACTACGCCTGGCTAATTTTTGTATTTTTAGTAGAGATGGGGTTTCACCATGTTGGCCAGGCTGATCTTGAACTCCTGACCTCAAGTGATCCTCCCACCTCAGCCTCCCAAAGTGTTAGGATTACAGATGTGAGCCACTGTGTCAGGCCTGTTTCCCACACCGCCCCCCCACCCCCCAAATAATAGCAGACTGGGCACAGTAGCTTATGCCTGTAATCCCAGCACCTTGGGAGGTTCAAGCACACTTGAACCCAGGAGTTCGAGAGCAGCCTAGGCAACATAGGGAGACCCTGTCTACAAATCAAAAACTTAGTCAGGTGTAATGGCCCATGCCTGTAATCCTAGCTACCTTGGAGGCTGATGAGGGACGATTGCTTCAGCCCAGGTGGTCAAGGCTGCAGTGAGCCAAGATCGCACCACTGTACTTCAGCCTGAGTGACAGGGCAAGACCCCACCTCAAAAAAAAAAAAAAAAAAAAAGAAAGAAAGAAAAGAAGCTAATACTTATTGAGCATTTACTGTTGATAGTCACTTTGCTAAAGCAATTCAGGTACATTCTCTCATTTCATCTTCACACCAAAACTATTAAAGATGTTAAGGCTCACAATAATTAAAGTGATATGCCCAAGATCACCGAGTAAGTGTTCAAGTTAGTCTGCCAAATCCGAGTCCATGGTCTAAAACGCTATTTTGCAGTTAAATACTATCACTGAAAAACTTTTCTGATTCCATGTTTTAATTTGTGTTTCTTTAATTATTCACCAGGCTGAATTTTTTAATCAGTTTATTGACTTTTTAAGTCAGTTTATTGACTTTTAATTTTTTGTGAATTATCTGTATTTTTCTTTTTAAAATTTAAATGTTAAAGTTTTCTTTTCTTTTTTTTTTTTTTGGAGACACGGTGTCACTCTGTTGCCTATACTGGAGTGCAGTGACACAATCATGGCTCACTGCAGCTTCGAACTCCTGGGCTCAAGTGATCCTCCTCCCTCAGCCTCCCAACTAGCCTATAGGCATGTGCCACCATGCCTGGCTATTTTTTTTTTTTTTTAATTTTTTGTAGAAATGGGGTCTCGCTCTGTTGCCTAAGCTGATCTTGAACTCCGGGGCTTAAGTAATCCTCCTGCCTTGGCCTCCCAAAATGTTGGGATTATAAGCATGGGCTGCCATGCTTGGCGCTTCCTGATTGATTTGTATAATCTTTCTTTTTTGGTTTGTTTGATAGGGACAGGGTCTTGCTCTGCCACTCAGGCTGGAATACGATGGCATGGTCATAGCTCACTATAGCCTTGACTGCCTAGGCTCAAGCAATCTTCCCACCTCAGCCACCTGAATAGTGAGGACTACAGGTGTGCTCCACCACACTTGGTTAATTTTTTTTTTTTTTTTTTTTTTAGAGATGGAGTGTCACTGTGTTGCCCAGGCTTGTCTTGGATTCCTTGCCTCAAGGGATCCTCCTGCCTTGGCCTCCCGAAGTGCTGGGATTACAGGTGTTGGACTACTGTGCCTGGTTGTCACTTACATGCCATGAAGTGTTCACTGGTTTATCATTTATCTTTTAATTTTGTTGATGGTGCTTTGTTTTAAAGCTTACATTTTTATGTAGTCAAATCCTTTGGTCATTTGTGAATTTCTTGTTTCCTTTATGTGTAGAAAAGCCTGCTCCAGTTATGTTTTCATTGATGTATTACTACTTTTTTTTTTTTTTTTTTTTTTTTTTTTTGAGGCGGAGTCTTGCTCTGCCCGCCCAGGCTGGGAGTGCAGTGGCGGATCTCAGCTCGCTTCTGGCTCCGCCCATCCCGGGTTCCGCCATTCTCCTGCCTCAGCCTCCGGGAAGTAGTTGGGACTACAGAGCGCCGCCCGCTTTACCCGGCTAGTTTTGTATTTTTAGTAGGAGACAGGGTTCACCGTATTCGCCAGGATGGTCTCGATCTTCTGACCTCGTGATCCGCCCGTCTCGGCCTCCCAAAGTGCTGGGATTACAGGCTTGAGCCACCGCGCCCGGCCTTTTTTTTTTTTTTTAAGAGAGACAGTCTCACTGTGTTGCCCAGGCTAGAGTATGGTGTCTGTTTGCAGGTGTGATCAAAGAGCACTACAGCCTTGGCCTCCTGGCCTCAAGCCATTCTCTTGCACCAGCCTCCTAAGGAACTGGGACTACAGGTACATGCCATTGCACCCAGCTATATTATGTTAATAGTCACCTAAATGTTTTTGAGGTCAAGTCACAAATTCACCTGATTGTGTGTGTGTGTGTGTGTGTGTGTGTGTGTGTGAGAGAGAGAGAGAGACGGAGTCTTACTCTGTCACGCAGGCTGGAGTGCAGTGGCGCCATCTTGGGTCACTGAAACCTCTGCCTCCTGGCTTCAGGCAATTCTCCTGCTTCAGCCTGCTGAGTAGTGGGGATTACAGGCGCCTGCCACCACGCCTGGCTAATTTTTATATTTTTAGTAGAGACAAGGTTTCACCATGTTGGCCAGGCTGGCTTTGAAATCCTGACCTTAAGTGATCCGCCCACTTTGACCTCCCAAAGTACTGTTATTACAGGTGTGAGCCACTGAGCCTGGCCCCACCTTACAGTTCTAATGGCAGTGGATTGGGAAATTTGCAATCATATGTTTGCATATATTTTGGGCAGTTTTATGGCTTAAAGATAGTTATTTTCTTGCTGAAAGAGCTATCAGTGGTTGAATTTTAATCAACATTCAAAGAAAAAAAATGATAAACAGGCTGTGTAACCAGCCTAGTGCTGGTATGTGAGATGCATGGAAGCCCTCCCCACTGAAGCCCTGTTTTGTGTCCTTAGGAGTTTGGTATCTTGGTTCAAATACTGGCTTAAAAGCTCATAAAACCTAGATCCTGGTTCTGGCTCCACTGTTGCCTATTATAGATTTATGACTTGAGCAGGTCACTTGGTTTCTGTCAATTCTTTCATCTGTAAAATAGTAGGGCTGAATTACATAATCTCTAAGGATAATTCTAGTTGCATAATTCTGACTGTTATCTTTCTGATAAGGAATCATTTCATGTACGTTTGGTATTGATAAGTTTTTTTAATAGTTTTAAGTGGATTGAAGGAAGGCAGAGTAGTAACAAGTGAATGAAGTGTGTGGGAGAAAGGAGCGGGTGAGGGAACAAGGAAAGGGAACGAGGAATGAGTCTGCCACAGCCAGTGTATGGCAGATGGCCCAGAAGGAAGCTAGAAGGGGGATACATCTGAAGTGAGTTGGGAGCTTCATTGGGCTTAGGTTTCTTAAAGGAAGAGTAGTTCTGATCTGGTATAGATAGATGTCCTGAGTGTCAAAAGAAAAGCCTATAGTCAGGACCAGTAGAAGGTACTCTGAGAGAAAGAGACTGAAAAATTAGCACATGGTCATCACTATTAGATACCTGCCAAAGGTTATCTCAAAGACAAAGCAATGCGACTATATTAACAGAAACAGGAGCCACAGAAGAGTCTAGGAACCCCGTGATGGACGAGACATCACAGAAGGTCAGTTGGCAGTGCCCGTGCGGTGTAGCTGGCCCTCAGGCTCCACCTGCCGGGTTGTGGGGCCAGGCATTTACTTTAATGGTAAAGACAGAGGCACCAGGCTTCCACTAAATGTTGGTTGCATACAACTAACTTCCTTTGCTGTCTTCTGTGATTCTGAAGAGGCTTTCTGATGATATTTGACCTTGCCATTTGAATTTTTTCACAGATAACTGCAAAGAATAGGTATATTTCTCCTTGTGAATTAAATAATTGCCTTTCTGATTTGAGCTTCTTCTGTGTCTAGATAGTGTTATCCAACCTCCTCAAGTTCAGTTAACTTTAAGACTTTGACAGGATAAGGTTTCTGTATCGGCAAGGTTGACAACCAAAATAGACTTTTTGGTAAATTAAGTTGAAGCCACCTTGGAAAGTCTTTTGGCTGCCAGCCAGCTGGCCTATTCCAATAGCACTCTTTCCCAGATAACATATCACCATCCATCCTTTAGCAGAGAGCAGCAGAAAAAAACAAGGAGCCTCAAATGCAGGCACTCCTGCCAGGCCACCCAGCAGTCCATCTCTGCCTGTGAGAGGGGATGGGGAATGATGGCAGCGAGCCCAGAAATCCTGTCAGCCAGAGAGATGAAGGTAGTAGTTAAGAACATGGAGCCAGACACATCTGCATTTGGGCTCTGCTCAAACTTATTAACTGTGTGGTCTTGTGGGTTATATAACCTTGCTGGACATTAGTTTCCTCATCTATAGAATAGGGATATAATGGTATCTGCCTCATTGGGATGTTAGGGGAATTAAATGAGAAAGTGTGTGGAAAGTGCTTAGCACAATGCCAGATATTATTACCATGATAGAGCAGTTGATGACCTTGCCAAAGGCATTCGAGAGCCTCAAGGATATGAAAAAGGACAGAGACCAGTGGATTGGGCAAAAAAGATGTTTTAATCACCTCCTATTCACCCTATCCGAAGAGAGGGGGATTCCCACCGTAGGGTTATGGGGATGCTGAACTCATGACATCTGACAGTGGACAGATGAGCTTGACAGCTGTAGTCACATATACTCGCAGCCTGGAAGCTGGGATACCACACGTCACGTAGGCTCACATGGGAGTTGCACTCGGGAACAGAGTAAGCCACCGACGAGGGGCTGTGGGAAGCAGCCTTTCTAGTGTCAAGAGCGGATGGTGCCCCCTGCTTCTGGCCAGAGGATATGATTGGCTTGTTTGAATAATTCAAGGGGCTGGCTGGGAACTGTAACCCACTCACTTCCAAGAATAAGCAAGAGCTATACCTGGTCCCTTTAGTAAGGAGGATTGTTCAGCCAGGGGACCTTATCCATGGAGCACAGTGGGGAGGGATACTTGTGGTAGGCCATTTGAGGCCCTCGAGATTGTACTAGATGTCAAGTAAGCATGTAACTGAGCTTTTTTTTTTTTTTTTTTTTAAAGACAGGGTCTTGCTCTGTTGTTGTCGAGTCTAGAGTCTGGAGTACACGGTACAAACATGGCTCACTGAAGCCTTGACCTCCTGGGCTCAAGTGATCCTTCCACCTGAGCCTCCCAAGTAGCTGGGACTGTAGGTGCACGCCACCACACCTGGCTAATATTTTGTGTTTCTTGTAGAGACGGGGGTCTTGTCATGTTGCCCAGGCTGGTCTTGAACTCCTGGACTCAAGTGATCCTCCTGCTTCGGCCTCCTAAAGTGTTGGGATTACAGGTGTGAGCCACTGTGCCTAGCCTCATATTGAACTTTAATTTTAGACTTTACACCACAAAAGAGAATACTAGCCTTGAAATGCTGTTGAATACAGCTTTCGGGAAATCTGGGTAGGAGGCTATGGAAGAGAAGTAGAGGAGTTTGATTCTGTGGGAGACGACAGATGGCATAGTGGCTAGAAAGGAAATGTCACAGTAGGTCACATATCATGTCATGAGCCAAGATTTCTTCACTGTGTTCAGTTCAGCATATATTTATTGGCTGACTACCACTCTAGGTCCTTTGAGGCTTAACTAGGTCTAGTTGACCACTTCCTAGATCAGGAGCAGTGTGTCCTGGCACAGGATCCTGTAAGGTCTAGTTACTTGGGCAGCAACTGGCCAAAGCCTGGGGCCCTAGAAGATAGGCTGCTGGAATGCATTCCAAAAGAGTTCGGGTTGGTACCAGGAGGCCACAGTGCTATTTGCCTAAGGCCTGGTTGTTCGAATCCTCCATGTCGTATAGATTTATTCCCAGAGCTACTTTGGACATTGTTTTTCTGTCTGGAGCCAAGGGCAGGTGCATAAGAGGAATTTGAGTGTGACTTGTGACTTTCTAGAGGTGAAGTGTTGCTTAAAACATAGTTGATAATAATTAAATGTGATTTGAGACTAGACGTTGTTATATAGCACTTTGCTACTCAGAGATGGTTCCTTGGACCAACAACAGCTGGGTCTCCTGGAGCGTGTTAAAAACAAAGAGTCTGAGGCCCCACTCAGAACTTCTGAATCAGAATCTTTTCATTAGCAAGATCTGCAGGTGATTCTTATGCACATTAAAGTGTGAGAAACTGTTCTAGTGGATAAAGGGCATGAGCTTTCGGGTCAGTCTGACTGGATGAAAATTTCTGTTCCTCTACTGATTTGCTATATGTCCTTGGGTCTGTTACTTAACTTCACTATCAGGGGCTTATTTGTAAATTGGGTTTAACTGTCTTGCTGGCTTGTTAGTATTAAAGGAGGTGATATGGAGAAAGAGCTTAGAAACGTAGTAAGGCACTTAAATATCAGTAGCTATTAGTGGTTATTTGAGAAATAATATCCTAGTATTATTTAGTAGAATATGAAAAGAGAGTGCAGGATATCATTAGGGCTGACCCAGCCATGAGGTATGAATTGGAGATTGAGAAAAACATGGTCTCCTGAGTGGATGGGGCAGTGGATGTGTTTGGCTCACTGACCAGTTGCCTCAGGATGAGACTGTAACTGCTCGTTTTAAGTAACCAAGTGTTGACAGCTATACTCTTAATGGCTTGTAAGCTCTTAGGAGGGAGAAATTATCTGCAAAAGTGGTAGCTAAGTCTTAGCATTCAGTGAGGCCTTTGCATTATAGAGGAAAGAACCATGTCTTAGGAATTGAAACCTGAGTTCAAGTATGGATTTTGCCATTTATTAGCTCTGTGGCCCTTAACAAGGCAGTTAACATCTCTGAGCCTTAGTCCTCATCTGTAAAATGAGGATAAGTGGGATTATGAGCTGTAAATCCCAGTATATAAGCAAGTGTTATTAGCATCATCCCTACTTGATATCTACAACAGAGCTCAGCCTCCCAAATCCACAAAGGTGAACTTTATGCCTGATTCACACCCTTTAGAATCTTCAGTGCTGGCATTCTTCAGAGCTGTTCTGGCTGCCTGGATTTCCCAATGACCAGAATAGCATGTACCTTAGGAAGGCATACAGGTCATTTGAGTATCGCTCCAAATCTTGGGGAGTGGAACCGAAGCACACTAGCATTTGGGAAGGAGTCACGATGACAGTGAAGGCATTTGAAACAATGATAGTACATGTGAGAGATACTGTCATGAACCCAGGAGTGTAAAATACAGAAATCTGCATCTCTTACACCCCACATTGTTGCCTTTCAGGCCCTCAGTACAAGAGAACAGACCAAATGACAGCTGCTTTTGAACTTGAGAAATCTGGGCCTACTAAAAGCTACAGTCACCCTTTCCTAACCTTGCCAATCCTCCTTGTATTCTCAGAAATAATTGCTAGGGGTTCTCTTTTAACTTAACTGATTCCTTAGGTACCTTACATTTTAAGTCATCTTTTTGTGTGTAGCAAACCCCCCATTTCTTGTTTCTGAATGTGTGATCTTTGCTCTAATTATGTTGAGAGTGCCTGTTATTTCACCTGGCTCTGGTTGTTTGTGAGCTACTAAGTAGCCATGAGGTTAAAACAGACTAGGATCAGAGAGCATCTCAGCCTCTCAGGACCTTAGTTTCTTCCTTTAAAAAGGAAGGAGATTGGACTGAGGTCATTTGGTCATGCGACAAGAGTATGTGATAGATAAAGTAATGAACTTCTGTTCGGTGAAAGCAATGAATAGGGCTCTCCAAGGTCCCTTTCAGCTTTCTGGTTCCAGCAGAGCCCAGGCCTCAAAATAGAAGTCAAGATTTTATTCAGAAGATAGGGATTACCAGTACCAACAATAAGAAAAAAAAATACAGGTAAGCTTGCCTTAAGCTGAAACACCCAAAAAGATGTCTCAGACCATGGGGTAGGTCTGCCCATAGGAGGGTACAGAATTGTTAGGGGAGACAGAATCGAAGACCTTGATCAAGAGTTAGAATGACTTTTCTCTCTTGGATATTGAAATACGGAAATCCAGGCAGAGATGGGTCTAGCTTTTGCTTCATGAACTTCCAATTGTTTATTGGGAGACAATATATGTAGGAAGCCTGTTACTCCTTCCTAGTGCAATGTCTTTCCCTTATTAGTCCATTCTGCCAGTCACTGGCAAAGCTCTGCTTTAATTGTGCTGTTCCTAGTTCAGTGTGCCTTTCTCAGAAAGCAGGCGTTTAAAGTTCCTCTGCCATTGTCTGGACTCATGCTCCATACTTCCTCTTACATGGGTGTTTTTGGAGACCTACTTCTGGCCAGCCCAGTGTCCATAACAGCGATAGTAGTTACTTATCAGGTGCCTTTCCAAAGCCAGGTGCAGTGCCAGTTGCCTGCAAGCATATGTTATTTCCAGCATATGTGCCAAGTATGTCTCTTTAGGTCTGGGTTCGTGTTCCTTCGTCTGCAATTCTTTTTCTTTTCACCTTGTCTGTTGAAATTGAACCTTGAAATTACCAGCCCTAGTCCTTCCCTTGCCACTCACTGGGATCAATCTGTTTTTTCTTCTCTCCTTTTCTTCCTTTCCCTCTTCTTGTCTCTTGCCGATTAAGAGTTCTCTTTTCAGTCATTCCAGTGTTGGTTTCAGTATTGGATTACCATCTCCCTGTGGACAAGGATCTTGTTTTACGTAATTACCGTTCCTTTTGCTCCCACACAGCACCTAGCAAGGTACTGAGTAAATGGTGGGCAGTTGACCCACACAGAGTTAATTATTTATGTATGTTACCACTGACTGGTATGAGGACATGTGTGTATTGCTGGCTGAAGACTTACGGGAAAATTAGTACAATAAATTGGAGAATATCAGGTCCATTCCCTGAGGCACAGAAGAGAGCCCCTTACCCTCTAGTAGTGGCAGCAAAGGCTTTTGTCTTGTTAGGAAATTTGCCAGCAATTGTGGATTACAGAACATCCACTTTATTGATTTAAGCAATGTATATTGAGACTCTAAATATTTAGTATTATTTTCCTCCCTATTCATTAAAGGGATTCCATGTTTTGTACAAACTATGACTTAGTTCTCACTTGTACTTTTTCTGTTTTTTCTCCTGTGTATGACTGTTGTTTTCTTATAACTTAGAGGATCCTCAAACTTTCTTTTGAGACAGAGTCTTACTCTGTCAGTCTGGAGTGCAATGGCATGATCTCAGCTCACTACAACCTCTGCCTCCCAGGTTCAAGTGATCCTCCCACCTCAGCCTCCCGAGGAGCTGGGACTACAGTCACATGCCACCACACCTGGCTAGTTTTTTTGTGTTCTTTAGAGATGGGGTTTTGCTGTGTTGCCCAAGATCGTCTTAAACTCCTGGGCTCAAGTGATCTGCCCACCACAGCCTCCCAAAGTGCTGGGATTACAGGTGTGAGCCACCACGCCTAGCCCTCAAACTTTCAAATCCTTTTTGGAAGTAGACAGAATAAAAATTTAAATGAATAAATATTCTTTGTGCTCCTTTTAGAAAGCTGGCCTAATTTCTACTTTGTGTTGAATTCCCCTTTGTGTTTTGGGTCATTATGCGACACTTGGTTCAGCCAATTAAGTTTCGTCTTTCTAAGTATCTTTATTCTATATCAGTATAGTCTTTTCTTGAGGCTTTAATATTGTTCCTTTGAGGAACATTCATCTTTCTGGTACTCTTCTGTTGCTTAAACGTTCTTCCCATGGGACCTTTGACAATTTTCTCGAGCCTAGCAATTGAGTAAGTACTTAATAACATAATTTAGGCTCCCTCTATATGTGAGTCTACAGGACTTCGAGATTCCAACATGCAGTGTTCCACTACTGCTTTCTTACCTCTGGAAAGCCTCCTTTCACCACATGACATCTAGTGCTATATTCTGTCTCTTCCATTTACTTCCTTGCGAAGAAAGTTAGGCAGAAACAGTAAAATATGTATTAGAGACTTTTACATTTCAGTTGTGAGATGAGCAAAATATGTTTAGCCTCTATAGTGTATTTCCATAGCCCCCAAGTCACTAGTGTATCCCTTATAATTATATATATTTATTTAATAACAGAATTGTGTTCCTGAAAGTGGTATGTACAGATTCTATTTTAATTGTTTATTTACAGATAAATGCTTAAGCTATCAAGTCAGATGGCTAGTTTCAAAACTGTTGAATGAGGATGATTTCACAGCCTTTCTCAGTACCCAATAATAAGAGCTAACACATATAGTGCTTACTATATGCTAGCACTGTTTTGAGTGTAAATACACCCACACACTAATAAACAACATAGAGCTGGCTTTTAAGAAATACGGTCTTGGGAGGCCAAGGTGGGCAGATCATGAGGTCAAGAGATTGAGACCACCCTGGCCAACGTGGTAAAACCCCATCTCTACTAAAGATACAAAAAATTACCTGGACATTGTGGCACGCGCTGTAGTCTCAAATACTTGGGAGACTGAGGCAGGAGGATCGCTTGAACCTGGGAAGTGGAGGTTGCAGTTAGCCGAGATTGTGCCACTGCGCTCCAGCCTGACAACAAAGCGAGATTCCGTCTAAAAAAAGAAAAAGAAAAAGAATTATAATCAGAGGATCTCTGCCTTTTAATAAGAAACTTTAATATTTATTTATTGTAATGACTAATGTATTTGGACTTATTTATACCATCTTAATTAGCTTGCTTTCTTTTCTTTTCTTTTTTTTTGGAAATGGAGTGTTGCTCTGTTGCCCAGGCTGGAGTGCAGTGGCATGATCTTGGCTCACTGCAACCTCCACCTCCCAGGTTCAAGCGATTCTCCTGCCTCAGCCTCCCAAGTAGCTGGGACTACAGGTGCCTGCCACCACGCCCAGCTAATTTTTATATTTTTAGTAGAGATGGGGTTTCACCATGTTGGCCAGGCTAGTCTCAAACTCCTGATCTCAAGTGATCCTCCCGCCTCGGCCTCCCAAAGTGCTGGGATTACAGGCATGAGCCACCACGCCCAGCCATCTTAATTTGTTTTCTGTTTACGGTACTTTTCTTGCCTTCTTTCTTCCCCTTTCCCACCTACTACTGGATTAATCACATTTTCTTTATTCTCTGTTATACCTCTTGTTTGTAAATATTCAGCTTCTATTCCCTTATATCCTTGTACATGAATGTACATAGTTTACTTAACAGAGGCTGAAGGTATTATTTTGTCGTCCTTGACTCTTAGAACACCCTAACTCTCACTTTTTGTGTTGTTGATTTTTTAATTTCAGAGAGACAGTGGATTACAGTGTTTAACAGTACAGAACTTCGTGCCAGACTGCCCAGTTTTGAACCCCACTCTGCCACATACTAGCTGTGTGGCCCTGGGTAAGTTATGTAACCTCTCTGTGCCATAATTTTCTTACCTATAAAATGGAGATGATGAGTACCCACTTCATAGGGTTTTTGAAAGGATTAAATGAGCTAATACACACAAAGCATTTAGAACAGTGCCTGGCACATAGTAAGCACTCAATATGTGGTAGCTACTATGATTGTAATTATTCTACTTTGTTTTTAATCTCCCCTTCCCATGCTCATTTTTAAACGTTGGTGCATTTTAGACATATTAACACATTAAGTAATTTTTAAATTGAGATATAATTAACGTACATTATAATAATCTTAAGTGTTCTATTTGAAGAGTTTTGACAAATATCTACTCTTGTAACCGTGACCCAAAATAAGATGTAGAATATTTCCATTCTCCCAGAAAGTTTCTTGGTGTCTCTTTACATTTAATTTTTTTCCTACTCACACCATGTCTAGAACTTACACTGTCTGATTTTTATCATGGTAGATTAGTTTTGCCTATATTTCTACTTTCTATAAATTGGATCATATAGTATGTACTCTTTTGTTTCTGGCTTCTTTGACATAACATATTTTTAAAAATTTATCCATGTTCTTGCATGTATAATAGTTCAGTCTTCATTTTAAGACATTGCCAATCAGTAGGTATACCACTTTACACTTCCACCAACAGTGTATGACAGTTCTGGTCATTCAACATTCTCACCAACATACAGTGTTACCAGTCTTTCTGATTTTAATTATTTTAGTGGAGATGATGTTTAATAATTCTTTTGCTTGTTGCTTTCTATTTTTTTCTTAACTTATTTATCCCTTCTTTCTGGTTCAGTTTCCTTCTTATAGTAATTCTTTCAGTGACAGTCTCTGAGTCTTTTATGTTAGTTTAAAAAGTTAGCCTGACTTGATAGTTTATCATATAGATACTTGGTTGATTGGCTTGATTGGCATTTTCCTTAATATTTGAAAACTGTTGCTCCATTTCCTTTTTACATCTATTATTATTAATGAGAAGTCTGTATCAGCCTCGTTGTCATTCTTTTGTAAGTAATGTGTTTTCTCTTGGTTTGCTTAAATTTCTTTTTCTGTGTTGATATTTTGAAGCTTTTATTCTTAAAACTCATTCTTTAATTCTAGAAAATTCCTAGCCATGTCTTCAAATTGCTTCTCCCACATGTTCTCCAGTGTCTCCAGCTGGAACACCTATTAGATGCATGTTTGGCTCTCTCATTTATCTTCTATGTCCCTTAACCTCTTTTTCATATTTTCTTTTTAACTACTACCTTCTAAGCAGTTTCTCAGACTTTTCTTCCTAATCATACATTTTTTCTTTCTTCTTCTTCTTTTTTTTCTTTTTGAGATAGAGTCTTACTCTGATGCCCAGGCTGGAATGCAGTGGTGCGGTTTCGGCTCACTGCAAGCTCTGCTTCCCGGATTCATGCGGTTCTCCTGCCTCAGCCTCCTGAGTAGCTGGGACTACAGGCACCTGCCACCACGCCTGGCCAATTTTTTTTTTTTTTTTTTTTTTGGAGACGTAGTCTTGCTCTGTCACCAAGGCTGGAGTACAGTGGCGCGATCTTGGCTCACTGCAAGCTCCACCTCCCAGGTTCACGCCATTCTTCTGCCTCAGCCTCCTGAGTAGCTGGGACTACAGGCGCCCATCACCACGCCCGGCTAATTTTTTGTATTTTTAGTAGAGACAGGGTTTCACCGTGTTAGCCAGGATGGTCTGGATTTCCTGACCTTGTTATCCGCCCGCCTCGGCCTCTCAAAGTGCTGGGATTACAGGCTTGAGCCACTGCTCCCGGCCCAATTTTTTGTATTTTTAGTGGAGACGGGGTTTCACCGTGTTAACCAGGATGGTCTCGGTCTCCTGACCTCGTGATCCACCCACTGTGGCCTCCCAAAGTGCTGGAATTACAGACGTGAGCCACCGTGCCTGGCTTAATCACACATTTTTTCTTTAGCTCTGTCTAATCTATTAATCCACTGATGGATTTCAGTGACTTAATTTTGAGGTCGTATAAGTTATTTTCTTTTTTTTTGAGATGGAGTCTCACTCTGTTGCTGCCAAGGCTGGAGTGCAGTAGCACCGTGTTGACTCACTGCAACCTCCATCTCCTGGGTTCAAGCAATTCTCCTGCCTCATCCTCCTGAGTAGCTGGGATTACAGGCTCCCAGCACCACGCCGGCTAGTTTTTATATTTTTAGTAGAGATGGGGTTTCACCATGTTGGCTAGGCTGGTCTCGAACTCCGGAGCTCAGGTGATCTACCTGCCTTGGCCTCCCAAAGTGCTGGGATTACCCAGCCAGGAATTTCTTATATATTCTGGATATCAATTCCTCGTTGCCTTTAAACTTTGCAAATATCTGCCATTTCTGTCATTTGTCCATCTGTCTCTAGTATCCTTTGACAGAAACCTTTAATACCTATACAGTCAAATTTATTCTCTTTTTTAAGCTTTTGGGGAATTGTTTCAGAAGTCTTTGCCTTACCTGTTTCAAAGGTCCCCTCTGATGTTTTCTACTGTTAGCTTTTATAGATTTACTTTTCACGTCCAGGTCTTCCTCATGTAGTTTGTAATTGTGAGCTTCTTTTCTGTGTGTGTGTGTGTGCGTGTGTTTTGTTTTTTTGTTTTTGTTTTTATTCGAGACATAGTCTCGCTCTGTCACTCAGGCTGGAGTGCAGTGGTGCGATCTCGGCTCACTGACCTCCGCCTCCCGGGTTCACACCATTCTCCTGCCTCAGCCTCCCGAGTAGCTGGGACTATGGGCACCTGCCACTACGCCCAGCTAATTTTTTTGTTTTTTGTTTTTTTTAATAGAGACAGGGTTTCATCGTGTTAGCCAGGATGATCTCTATCTCCTGACCCCGTGATCCGCCCGCCTCGGCCTCCCAAGGTGTTGGGGTTACAGGTGTGAGCCACCGCGCCTGGCCCTTTTCTGTGTTTTTCTTTTTCTCTATGTGAGTCCCTTTGTTTTTTTCTGCTGCATGCTAGAGACCAGTTTTTATGTTAATTTCCTGACTTGAGATTCCTGTATGATACAGAGTATAAATTTGGATGCTATACCTCTGTGTGGCATAGATGTGCATTTTACCTTTTCTCCTGCTGAAGGCCTAGATAATAAGCAACTCTTATTGTTGTTTCCCTGAGCCAGTGAGCAGATTTTTCAGACCGCATATCAAGGAAGGATCGAAGTTTGAGGCTCTGGGCTTTATTCAAGGGTCTCAGTGCTAACTCCCCACCTTCTACCTGCCTGAAGCTACATTTGCAGTCTTCATGTGAGCATTAATGCTTCCTCCTCCCAGCTTAGGGCCTGTACAGGAGTTTGAAACCCCTGTGGGCCACCATGGTCTCAATTCCCACTTACTGTTCTAGCTTTGATTTTGATATTTCTTTCATTTCAGGCACCTAGGGATTTCTTTTCTTTAATTTTTTTTTCAAGCCTATGTATTTTAAAAGCATTTTTTATGTTTTAGCCAGCATTTCTGTGTGTTTGTAGTGGGAGAAAAAGATCCATTTACTTCAGCTCAGTGTACCGTTTTGCCAAAAGTCTGTTTTTTAATTACTATTGCATTAATCTCAGTAAATTTTCAATTTTCGACATTGCCAACTTGGATTCATTATGTAGCCATTGACCACCCTTGAATGTTTTAGGCCTTAACGGTTCCCATTTTCATTTTACTGCTCAAGCTTATAACCATCTTTTTAGTATCTATACATTGGTAAGCTAGATAATTAGGTTCAGTTGGCTTTTTAACCTTGCCCAGTTGCTCATTCTGCTGAAGTTTTTCTTTTTCTCTTCTTATTAAGTTGTTCACAAAAACATAAATAGCTCTGACCACATAATGCTCGAAATATCTCCCTCTGCATCTTGGGCGAATCTTCTTCTTGTTTAATCTGACGTGAGTACCTTCCCCAGAAACTTAAAAGCAACCTTTAAGTTTGAGTCTACCGAAAATATAATCCCAGTCACTTGTTTCTTACTAATAAGAATGTTTAAAAATCTAATGTATGTCCAGGTTGGTCTTTTGGTTTACTGTAATCCATAAGACTTATGTCTTGTTTTACAAAAAAAAAAAAAAAAAAAAAAATCACATTACATTGGTATAATTTGTTGCTTAGAAAAACCTCATCAGTGCCTGTTTATGGTCTTTTGTTATTTGCAAATTGAGTTCTTGTTCAGATTTTTCTCAAATATTAAATTAATTTAAAATTTAAAAAAATGTTTTCCTAGTTTTAAATCTTATGGAATTCCCCCCCTCTTTCCATAAAACGCCAAGAGATAAAAATTCTAGTTCCCCTACTCGAGCTACTTCTTTTAGAGAAAGGCACTTACCTCCTAGGACTGTTTCTTCATTTGTTTAAAAATATATGTGCATTTTTATAATATAGATTAAGACAGACTGTATTCAAAAAGTAGGGGTAGACATTCTTAAAGATTTTCTTTGAGCAAGCTGAAAAAAATCTCATGAATTCATGAATGCCCAACAATATTAGGTACATGGTGTAGAAGGGGCTGGGGTAGTTAGAACTGAAACATTGATACTTATTTTGGCAAATCTTTATTTTAATTAATAAACTATTTTTTAGAGCAGTTTGAGGTACATGCAGAATTAAGCAGAAATTACAGAGGGTTTGCAGATCTCTCCCCACTCCCATTCCCCACACATGCATAACCTCTCCCACCATCCACGTCTCACACCATAGTGGTACATTTCTTATAACTGATGAACCTACATTGACACATCATTCTTACCCTGAGTCCATAGTTTACATTAGGGTTCACTGTTGGTGTTATGCATTCTGTGGGTTTTGACAAATGTATAATGACCTATATTTGCCATTGTAGATTCATGAAGAATAATTTCACTGCCCTAAAAATCCTCTGTTCTTTGCTTATTCATCCCTCCCTCTCCTCTGACTCCTGGCAATCACTGGTCTTTTTTACTATCTATTTACCTTTTCTAGAACATCATATATTTAGAATTATAAAGTATGTAGCATTTTCAGATTGACTTCTTTCACTTAGAAATATGCATTTAAGTTTCCTCCCTGTCTTTTCATGAATTTATATCTCATATCTTTTTAGCACTGAATAATAGTCCATTGTCTGGATGTACCACAGTTTATTCATTGTATCTACTTCTTGGTTGCTTCCAAATTTTGGCAATTATGAATAAAGCTGCTTTATAAGCATTGTGTGCAGGCTTTTGTGTGGCCATAAGTCTTCTACCCCTTTGGGTAATTACCAAGGAATGTGATTACTGGATCATGTGGCAAGAGTATGTTTAATTTTGTAAGAAACTGTTAATCTGTAGAATGCCTGTACTATTTTGCATTCCCACCAGCATTGAATGAAAGTTCCTGTTTCTCTACGTCCTCGTCAGCATTTGGTATTGCCAGTGTTTTGGATTTTGGTCATTCTGATAGGTGTGTGATGATATCTTGTTGTTTTAATTTGCAATTCTCTAAAGACATTCCATGTACAACATCTTTTCATATGCTTATTTGTCATCTGCATATCTTCGTTGATGAGGTGTCTGTTCAGGTCTTTTGCTATTTTTTAATTGGGTTGTTTGTTTTCTTATTGTTGAGTGTTGAGAGTTCTTTATCTGATGTGTCTTTTGCCAATATTTTCCCCCAGTCTGTGGCTTGTCTTTTCATTTTCTTGACATTGTCTTTCATGGAGCAAAATTTATTTCTGTCATGGATTGTGCCTTCGGTGTTGTATCTAAAAAGACTGCCATAACCAAAGTCAACTAAGTTTTCTCTGATGTTAACTTCTAGGAATTATAGTTTTGTATTTTACATCTAGGTCTCTGATGTATTTTAAGTTAATTTTTGTGAAGGGTGTAAGGTCTATATCTAGGTTCATTTTTTTTTTTTTGTATGTGAATGTCCAATTGGTTCCAGCATCACTTGTTAAAAAGATATTCTTTGCTTCATTTTAGTGCCTTTGCTCCTTTGTCAAAGATGAATTGACTGTGTTTGTGTGGGCTCTGTTTCTGGGCTTTCTGTTCTGTTTCACTGATCTACTTGTCTATTCTTTCACGAACATCACATTGTCTTGATTATCGTAGCTTTAAAATAGTGAATATTGAAGTCAGTGTCAGTCCTCCAACTTCAGTCTTCTCCTTCAATATTGAGTTAGCTATTTTGGTCATGGGGAAGATCTGAGTCTCTGAAAATATTGAATATTTGTATCTAACAACATGGGATATCTCTCCATTTTTTAAGTTCTTTGATATCTTTCATCAGAGTTTTGTTGTTTTCTTCATATAGATCTTGTATATATTTTGTTAGATTTATACCTAAGTATTTGCCTTTTTAGGGTGCTAGTGTAAATGGTAAAGTTTTTAATTTCACATTCTACCTTACTGCTGGTATATAGGAAAACAGTTAACTTTTGTATATTAACCTTATGTCTTACAACTTTGCTATAATCTCTTGTTAGTTCCAGGAAGTTTTTTGTCATTTCTCTCTAATTTTCTGTAAAGACAATCATGTAGTCTGCAAACAAAGACAGTTTTAACTTCCTTCCCAATAAAAGGTATACCTTTTATTTCCTTTTCTTGTCTTGTTGCATTAGCTAGGACTTCCAGTACAGTGTTTAAGATCAGTGGTGAACCGGGGTATCCCAGCCTTGTTTATAATCCCAGTGGGAAGACTTTGAGTTTCTCACCATTATGAATGACGTCAACTGTAGGTTTTTTGTAGATGTTCTTTATGAAGTTGAGGAAGTTCCCCTCTATTTATGGTTTGTTAGAGTTTTTATCATGAATGGGCATTGGATTTCTGCCAGATGCTTTTTCTGCATCTTTCTGTTGACATATTCACATGATTTTTCTTCTTTAGCCTGTTGATGCGATGGATTACATTAATTGATTTTGAATGTTGAACCAGCCTTGCATACCTGTGAGAAATCCCATTTGGCCATGATGTATAATTCTCTTTAGGCATTGTTAGAGTCAAGTTGCTAATATTTTGTTGAGGATTTTTGCGTCTGTCTTCACAAGAGATACTGGTCTGTGGTTTTCTTTTCTTGTAATATCTCTGTGTGGTTTTGGTAGAAGGTTAATGTTGGCCTCAAAGAATGAGTTGGGAAGTATTCCCTCTGCTTCTGTCTTCTAGAAGAGTTTGTAGAGAAATGGTATAATTTCTTTCTTAAATATTGGGTGGAACTCATTAGTGAACACATCTGGGCCTGTTGCTTCCACTTGGGGGAGGTTATTATTGATTCACCTTCTTTAATAGATATAGGCCTGTTCAGATGGTCTATTGCTGTGTGTGTGAGTTTTGACACATTGCATCATTCAAGGAATTGAATCATTTTATTTAGTTTATATTTGTGGACATTCATAAATTACCTTATGTTTTTAATGTATATGGGGTATACAGTGATACTGATATTAATACATTGTATTTTGTTTTTCTTTGTTACCATGGCCACCTTTGATTTTCTGACATTTGAAAACTATATGCCTAGGCTTAATGTCCTCTGAGTTTCCTGAATCTGTGATGTGGTGTCTGACATTAATTTGGGGAAATTCTCAGTCATTATTGCATCAAATATTGCTGCTTTTCTCTCTTCCCCTTCTGGTGTCCCCATTTGGCATTAGTTATTTCTTTTCTCGTCTTCCCACTGTTAGATATTCTGTTCTGTTTTTTTCTTCTTTTTTTACTTTGCTTTTTAGTTTTGGATTGTTACATCTTCAAGCTAAGAGATTCGTTCCTCAGTCGTGTTCAGTCTACTAATGAGCTCATCAAAGGCAGTCTTCATTTCTGTTATGGTGTTTTTTATCTCTAGCATTTCTTTTTGATTATTTCTTAGAATTTCCGTTTCTCTGTTACATTATCCATCTATTCTTACATGTTTTGTACTTTTTCCATTAAAGCCCCTGGATATGTAATCATAGTCTTAAAAAAAAACAAAAACAAAACAGAACAAAAAAAACCTGATGTGCTAATTTGGACATTCTTGATATATCTGAGTGGTTTTGAAGTTTGCTCTGTCTCTCCAAACTGTTTTTTGGTTTTGTTTGTTTGTTTGCCTTTTAGTATGCCTTGTAATTTTTTATTGAAAGGTGGACATGATGTACTGCATAAAAGGAACCGCTATAGCTAGGCCTTTATTGATGTGGTAGTAGGGTGTAGGGGAGGAGAAGCTTTCTCTAGTCCTGGGATTCTCACTCTTTTGGTGAGCTTGTGCCCCTGGGCTGTGAACTTCCCAAGTACTCTCAGGCTTTTTTGCTCCTTAGATGGTACAGGATGGCTGGAGGGAGCTGGAGTTCGATATCTGTTTTTCTCCAGGTAGGTTAGACTCTGAGAAAACTGTAGCCAGTTAGGCTCTTGTAAAATGCTTTTCTTGAAGGTGGGCCTTGTTAAAAACAGAGTGCTCTGGCAGATTTCAAAATGGCTCCTTTTCCCTCTACCGCTGCTGGAAGCAAGAGGGAATTTTTCTTCAGTATTCATTGTGAGGACTTGTTAGAGCTCTAGGAGGTAAAGCTCACAGAAGTGTTGGGGGCCCCCCATGACTGAGTCCCCCCCAGAATTTTTAACTCTCAGAGTTGTGCACGCTGAGCCTCCAGCGATTCATTGATTGCAGTTCAGGTTTTCTTAAACTGGCGCTTGTTCCTACAGAGGCTTTTGTTCATATGTTGTTTTTGTTTTGTTTTGTGTTTTGAGACAGAGTCTCCCTCTTTTGCCCAGGCTGGAGTGCAGTAGTGTGATCTGGGCTCACTGCAGCTTCTGCCTTCTAGGTTCAAGTGATTCTCCTGCCTCAGTCTTCTGAGTAGCTGGGATTCCAGGTGCCTGCCACCATGCCTAGCTAATTTGTATATTTTTTGTAGGGACGAGATTTTGCCATGTTGGCCATGCTGGTCTCAAACTCCTGACCTCAAGTGATCCACCCGCCACAGCCTCCCAAAGTGTTGGGATTACAAGCATGAGCCGCTGCGCCTGGCTTGTGTTTTTTGTTCATTAAGTTGTGAGTCTCTGTGTCTACCTGTCTCTAATTTTAGGGACAATGATTTGCCCTGTGACCTTTCTTTGATTAATTAAAGAAGGTTGTTGGTTTTTCAGTTTGTTCAGCTTTGTTTGCTTTTAGGACATGGTGACTTCTAAGCTCCTGACATGCCAGAATGGAAACTGGAACTCTGAAATATTTTTATTTATGTTTTTATCTGTCAATTTCAGTGTCAGTAAATGTAGAAATGGTGGGGTGGAAAGAGAATCATCCATAATCCTCTAACAAAAGCAATTGCTGGTTTTTTGACATATGTCTTTCTGCCCTTTTCTTAGTGTACTTGTTTCTTTATACAAGTGAGAGTATATAATTTCCTCAAAGATCCACAAAGATAAGATCCTCAAACCCAAAACTGAACTAGATGTCTCTCCCCCAAACTGTCTGTTCTTGTATTATCAGGATCATCTTATCATCCGCCCACTCACCAAGCCAGGAACCTGGGAATTGTTTCTCTCCATCCTTCACATCATTCAGCCCCTAAGTCATGACAGCTATACTTTCGCAATGTGTTTTGGCTCTCTTCTATTACCAGTTCTCCCGCTTGAAGCCCTCATTGATTTTCTCCTGATCTCCTGCAATAATAGAGCCCGTCTCCAGCATTATCCCCCTCAAATTCTGTACACATGTTACTTAAGTGGTGTATTGAAAATGCATATCTGACCACATGACTTTGCTGCTTAAAGCCCTTCAAACACCTCAATGGCTGCTCATTGCTTTTAGGATAAAATCCAAGCTCGTAATCATGGCCTATATATCCCTCTGTGGCCAACACCCCTGCCTGCCTCTCCAGATTCATCTCTTAACACTCCTATTCCCTGCTTTATGTTCCAGCAATAATCTCAGCTCCTAATCCTCCTGCCTGCCACCACGGGATGTTTTCTTATCTGTGTGCCTCATGCAGGCATCCCTGCCAGGATTGCCTTTTCCTCCCATTCTTTTTACCTCATCTGTGTGTCCGTATCTTTTAAGACACAGGTCAGCTGTTATTCCCTCAAAGCTTTACTCTAACTCCTGTACTCCCCTATCCCCCAAACTGTGTTTCTGTGTACAAATCCATCATTATGTTTCCTTTTAGTTATTTATTCATTCTACCAACTTATCAACAGTATTTGTGTTAAGCAGAATTTTAAGCATTGGGATACAGCAGATGATAAAAGTAAGTTCGTACCCTAATGGAGCTTATATTCTAGTGAAGGACGATAGATAATAACAAATAAAAATATAGTATGTCAGTAGGCGATAAGTGCTATGATGAAAAACAAAGCAGACGAAGGAGCGGGATGTTCTGAGGTTGGAGGGGAGGTTGCTTGTTGAAAAAACATGGTCAGGGAAGAAGGCCTTACTGCTAACATGGCCTCTGAGCAAAGGGTTGGTAGAAATAAGCCAGCCAGCCACGCACAGATATACTAAGCATGCTCGGCCCTGAGGCAGAGAACGTAGAGCATGCTTAGTATATTCCCAGGTCAGCAAGGAAGGCGGAGTTGTCAGAGCAGAACGGGTGAGGGGGAGAGTGAGTGGTAGAAGATGAGGTTAGGAGCCGATGACAGCCAGATCACAATTAAAGGCTTGCTAGGCCATTGTAAGAACTTTGACTTTTACTCCAAGACTGGAAGCCATTTAAGACTTTTTGTGCAAAGAAGCAGCAAGATCTGGCTGTGTGTTGAGTAGGTTGCTCTGCCTACTGGGTCGAAGATAGGATGATAGCAGTAGGGGAGGATGGAGGCTAATTAGGAGGTTGCTGCAGTAATCTAGGTAAGAGATGATGGCAGCTTGGACTGACTAGAGAGGAGCCAGTGAAGGAAATTAGCGGTTGGAGTTTGGATATGTTTTGAAGGTAGAGCCAACAGGATTTATAAAGGATTGGATATAGCATATGAGAAAAAGCAAAAGTCAAGGATGACTTGGTTTTAGTCTGAAGAACGAGAAGGACAGAATTGCTGTGAGGTGGGAAAGTGGCAGGAGAGTTTTGGATATGTTACATTTCAGAAACCAGGTTCCAATTGGAGATGTTGAGTAGGTAGCTGGAGGTCTACATCAGGAGTTCAGAGGAACAGTCTGAGCCAGAGACATAAATCTGAAAGCTGTCAGCATTTAGATGACATTTCAAAGCTATGGAATCAGAAGAGAGGGAAGGTAAGAGGTGGCATGACTGGGTCCTCAAGCACTCCAAGCTTTAAAGGCTGCACTGACACAGAGGACCCAACCAAGGAGTCTGGGAAGGCATGGCTAGTGGGTGAGAAGGAGAACCAAGTGAAAAATGTGTTTTCAGAGGAAGAGAATGATGACCTCTGTCCATTGTTAGGGCTAGACTGAATAAGCCAAGGACATTGTATTATAAGTCTCCATCTACATATTTATCTCCTCTAGGTGGCTGAGAGCTCTTTGGGAGCAGGAATGGTAGTGTAGTTAGAGCTTTGAAGTCAGTGAGATGGCTGTTTTTCCTTAGGGTGATTCTCTGGGTCCTTCAAAGCTCCAATCTCATCTGTAAAATGGGGAGGAAATAATATCTTTTCCACTGAGTCATTGTGAGAATCAAATGAGATCGTCTATACAAAGCATTATGCGCAGTCTCTTTCATATGTTTAAACACATAATGATCATTATTGATTTAGTATACCTGGCATACCGTCCCTTCCTGTTAAGCAACATTTGTTGAATGAATGAGTGAAATGCCTTTCTGTTCATTTAGCATTTCATTCAAGGCCTTTTTCCCCCTATGGTTTTTTGAAGTTTTAACCTGGTATTTTGTGGGTATTTTCTCTAGGGCCTGTCCCCCCGAAGCCGACTCTAGGAGAGGAGAGGAAGAGGAGTTCTTGGGGCAGAGTTGACGCAATGGAGCTCCCCAACTACAGCCGGCAGCTGCTGCAGCAGCTCTACACTCTGTGCAAAGAGCAGCAGTTCTGTGATTGCACCATCTCCATTGGTACCATTTACTTCAGGGCTCACAAGCTTGTCCTGGCTGCTGCCAGCCTCCTGTTCAAAACCCTGCTGGATAACACAGATACCATCTCCATCGATGCATCTGTGGTGAGCCCCGAGGAGTTTGCGCTCTTGTTGGAAATGATGTACACGGGCAAACTACCTGTGGGCAAGCACAACTTCTCCAAAATCATCTCCTTAGCAGACAGTCTACAGATGTTTGATGTGGCTGTTAGCTGCAAAAATCTTCTGACCAGCCTTGTAAACTGCTCTGTTCAGGGTCAGGTGGTAAGGGATGTCTCTGCGCCATCCTCAGAGACATCCACAAAGGAACCAGAGAAGCCTCAAGTAGAAATCCTTTCATCCGAAGGTGCTGGAGAGCCTCATTCTTCCCCAGAGCTTTCTGCCACTCCAGGGGGCCCTGTGAAAGCTGAGACTGAGGAAGCAGTCCTTGCAGTTTCACAAGAGATGAGTGTGAATTCTCCCACGGCCCAGGAGAGCCAGAGGAATGCAGAGACCCCAGTGGAGACTCCTAACACAGCTGAAGATTGTTCCCCCTCCCCTGTTGTGCAAACCTTTAGTGAGGCAAAGGAGACAAGCACAGAACCAGGTAACAGTCATTGTCTTATAATCCATCCTTCTGTTTTTAATGATCTTTATCAGTTTTAATGTTTCATTAATAAATTTATCAAAGACCGCTGTTAGGTAGAAAACCAATATTCAGTGCAATACCATTCTGGGCCATTCTTCTTTTAAAAGTGTCTGTGTTTTTGAACATTGAAAGTCCAAACATGAACTACAGAGCAGAAAAGCAGTATTGGAATAATGATGTACCATTTTGATAATTATCTGTTTTTTTTATTTTGTTTTGTTTTCTCTTGAGATGGAGTCTTGCTCTGTTGCCCAGGCTGAAGTGCAGTGGCGTGATCTCAGCTCACTGCAACCTCCGCCTCCCGGGTTCAAGCGATTTTCCTGCTTCATCCTCCCAAGTAGCTGGGATTACAGGCATGCACCACCATGCCAAGCTAATTTTTTGTATTTTTAGTAGAGATGGGATTTCACCATGTTGGCCAGGCTGGTCTCAAACTCCTGACCTTGTGATCCACCCGCCTCAGCCTCCCAAAGTGCTAGGATTATAGGCATGAGCCACCACGCCCTGCTGATTATCTGCTATTTTAATCAGGCTGAGGCCAGCACAAAGGAGGAAGCTGTGAGAGATACTGTTGTCTGTTATTCATAACTAATGTGCTAGATAGAGATCAGTTAGGTGCAGTATATGACCTGAAGATGCTCAGACAGCTGAAACTTGTAAAAATTTGTTTCAAGTAATGAATTTCTGATTTGTTTTATTTTGTTCCACATTTAGCATGTGAAAGGAAACATTACCAGCTGAATTTTCTTCTAGAAAATGAAGGTGTCTTCTCAGATGCACTCATGGTTACCCAGGATGTTTTAAAAAAACTAGACGTGTGTTCAGAAATTAAAGGTCCACAGAAGGAGGTAGGTACCTCTGACTTTTGTACTTGTTTGCTAGTTTAGAGTTCTCAGGATACCTTACTAACTTTCCATATGGGGCGGAAATAGCCCAGGGTTTCAATGTTTTGAAACTTTAATTTTTAAAAATTTATTCCCTAAAGGGCAGTCTCGCAAAAGTACTTAGGCAAGATACTTTCAAAATGAAGTTACATTTTGATCACCAAGAGAATCCTAGCTTCTAACCAGTTTTGATCCAGGATACTTAACTGATCATACCATTTCCTCCTGATTAATCACAGATAAATTTAAGAAGGTAGCCATGTATAACCCCAAACCTGAGACTTAAACAATTCAAATTAAAACAAAACAATAGATACTCAAAATATGAACAAAAAGGACTATATATATGAATTATTGGTAAAATACATCCAATATTTAGGAATAACAGTGGCCATTTTCAGACATAAAAACAGTAATGGTAAACATTTATTGAACGCTTCCTGTATTAAGCTTGGCATATGTGTTATCACATTTAATTTTCACAAAAATCATCAGTGTGGGTATTATTGTTAAGTCCTGTTTTATACATGAGAAAACTGTCTCAAAGAGGTGGTGTAATTTGGAGAAGGTCACAGAGCTCATATGACCCTGAGCCAGAATTGAAACCTCAGCATTCTGACTTTAGAGCTGCTCCCTTACACACTGAGTTATACTGCCTTCCAACAGGGTAAAAGTGATGCATATATGTATAAGTGTTTAGGAATCGCCTGACAGAAAACTGCCAAATGGCTATCATGCTTTCTTAACTGACCTCTTTTTTAAGTAACTCAGTTGAGACGCTTTCCTACCTGTGTGATCTCTCAATACTTGATTCTTCACATCTGACCCTGCAGGATTCGACTCCACAACCAATTTAGAATTCCATTTATTTCCCTTTTCTCCCAGCCCTGCTTTCCCATTCTGAGAGGCCGCTGGCAGAGCGAGAGGCCACTGTCCCAGCAGGCTTGCTCCTCTGATTGGTAGGGGGTAGTGTGGGTCGATCCTCCCATGTTGCTGTAGGCAATTTTGTATTAATCCAAGTAATACATGCCTTCTAATAATTAAATGTTTTCCTGATTGATAGCAAGTTACTTTTTTAAAAAACAAATTCAAGGTCTAGTATTTATTTTAGCTATGTTAATTGACAGTTGGCTATACATTGTTTTCTTGGGAGACAAGCTAGTTACAAGGCTAGGCTAACCCTGATGACTCACTTTGGGAGGTTTCAAGTCATAAATCCTTGGTACTCTTTGTACTGATTATGCTGAAGGACATTATGGTTTTATATTTTTGCACTTGCATGTTCTCTTAACTGTTCAATCCATCATTTTTTGTCATTAGTTTGTTACCTTGATAACTTCTAGACACACCTCTTCATTTTCTCTTAAGGCTTCCTCTCCACTTAACTTTGGCTACAGAGGAGTAACGTTATTCCTTAGATCAGCAATACTCAAGTTATTAGTGTCACCTTTATACTTAGGTGAACTGTGTCTTATGCATTTTTTTTAACATTGGTACCTAAAAGTATGTGGCATATAACAGGTGGTCAAGAAATGTCTGTTATACATGCATTCGTTCAACATTTCTTTCTTTTTTTCCATTTCTTGTTCTAATTTTTTGATGGCAATATCATTAATGGTCCTTTAAATGAACACTGATTTGCTATTCGTGATCATTATAGGCTTATATTATTTCTTCCTCAGTTTTAGAGGTCAGAGTAGGAGCTCTGCAAATCACTTGGTGGCTGTTTTTAAAGCCTATTCTGTTACAGTCCGTAATAAATCTTTGAACTTCAGAAAGAAAAAGGGAACAGATACTTTAAGAACATAAGATTAACAGAGTTAGGGAGATGCTGCTTTGTACTTGGGCCTCTACTTCTGTCTCTCTGTCTCATAGTTTGTTTCAGACAGCCTTATTGAGCTGTGACTGACATGCGGTAACCTGTACATAGGTGTACTGTACAGTGTGATTAGTTTTGGTATATGCCCTGAAACCATCACCACAGTCAAGATGGTAAACATCTCCATCACCCCCAAAAGTTTCTTCGTGTCCGTGTGTACTCCCTCTCTCCTGCCCCTTCCAGTTACCCACGTCCCAGGTAACTGCTGGTCTGCTTTCGGTCACTGTACATAAGTTTGTATTTTCTAGAGTATTGTATAAATGGAATCATATGGTATGTATTTTTTGTCTGGCTTTCATTCAGCGTAAGTATCTTGAGATTCAGCCATGGTTTTGTTTTTTTTTTCTCCTTTTTTCTTTTTCTGTGAACTCTACAGAGATACGCCCCTACTGTTGTGTGTTCATTCCTTCTTATTGCTGAGTCATGTGCATTGTGTGGATATACAATTCATTTATCCAGCTCTACTATTTACTAGCATTGTGACTTTAGGCAGCTTCATCTTTATAAGCCTCAGTGTCCTTGTTTGTAAAATGGGGATACTATCACCTACATCATGGGGTCATTGTGAATTATGATTATTTAAATAAAATTCGTAGTAAAATGCCAGACACTCGGTAGGAGATCAGTAGGGAACAACTGCTATTGTTTGTTTATACATTAACTCAGTATTTTAGACCTAATAGACCTTGAAACCCCCTTTTCACTGAATGCCTTATAATATCCTGGTGCCATGGCCATTTACTCTGACACATGAGATGGTTTGCTGTTACTTTTTTTCTTTTGAGACGGAGTCTCGCTCTGTCACCCAGGCTGGAGTGCAGTGGCGCGATCTCAGCTCACTGCAAGCTCTGCCTCCCGGGTTTCCGCCATTCTCCTGCCTCAGCCTCCCAAGTAGCTGGGACTACAGGCGCCGCCACCTCGCCCGGCTAGTTTTTTGTATTTTTGTAGAGATGGGGTTTCACCGTGTTAGCCAGGATGGTCTCGATCTCCTGACCTCGTGATCCGCCCATCTCGGCCTCCCAAAGTGCTGGGATTACAGGCTTGAGCCACCGCGCCCGGCCGGTTTGCTGTTACTTTAAGCTTAATTTGTAAGGCATGCTTTCAGATAGATACCACCATCCACTTGGAAGTAGCTTCTTAAACTTCAAGGGCAGTGTCTGGTCTGAAGCAACCACTTTCTAGAACAGTCTCTAGAGGAAGTAGCTTCCTGTACTGCAGGGGTAGTATCTAGAATGAAGCAATCAGTCTCTAGCAATGTATAGAAAAATCATCTGAGGTGCTTGTTACAAAGCACCTCCAGAACTCATTTCCATAGTGTCTGATTCTTAGGTTGTGGTAGAACTTGGGAATCTACATCTTTAACAGGCTCCCCATGGGTTGCTGTTTTGGAACCTGTAGACTACATTTTGAGAAGCATAGCTGGAGAAGTGAATGGCTTGCAAAACTCTTAGTGTGTGATGGCAGATGTCATAATGTCTGTGCTGGCACCTTTCAGTGGCATGAGAGGCCACCGAATACCCATTTTCCTCATTTGCTTACCCTTTGATTTAGCGGATGTTTACTGAGCAACTGATATGTGCCAGACTGAGCCGCTTGCTAGGCAGAGAAACTTCAATAAGACTTGATCCCTGTCCTTAAAGAGTATCTTGACAGCAGAGAAATCCTGCCACATGTGTGGTTATTTTGGGGGAAGTATGCACAAGAGTCGCCAAATTACAGATTTCACCATAAGGCTTCAGCAATGAGCGCATTTAAGAGCTGTTCACTTAGAACAACATTGTTTCACATTTCCGTACAATTTTACGGTTGGTTTGGGGTATTTTGTTTTTCTGTTTGTACATTTTTAGCTCCCCAAGAGCTTTGAGTGGTGTCCTGTGATTGGTCGTTGTTTGGTTAATCATAACTTGAGAACAGCTTAACATTAAAAATAGTCTACTCCTGGATGTGTCATTCCATTTCTGAAACACAGCTGTGAGGTGTGCACCTGGGCAGGATTGAGTTTAGGGAGGACGCCATGAACTAGTGTCCCGATTGTTTTATTTCCTGAGATCAATGATGAAAGGTGGCAAAGCCATTCCCTGAGCGGTGATTGCAGCAACATGAGAAGAAGCTGGGCTACTTGAATTGTGAGAAACCAAAGCCAAAGCTTATTAAAGAGCAATCTCTTGGGTGCTGGAGTGGGAACATGTCTTCTGCATGTCTTTGTATCAGTGTAATATCCCTTACCCATGAGAAAAGCAGATAGTGACCTAAGAGGTCACTTCTGACCTTTGGCTAAGCTGAGTAAAACTTTTATTTAGAGCCAGACTCATACTGTTTTTCAGTTTTTATGCTAGGTTTTTGTTTTTTGTTTTTTGTTTGTTTGTTTGTTTGTTTTTGAGACTGAATCTTGCTCTGTTGCCCAGGCTGGAGTGTAGTGGTGCAATCTCAGCTCACTGCAGCCTCGCCCTCCCGGGTTCAAGTGATTCTCCTGCCTCAGCCTCCTGAGTAGCTGGGACTGCAGGCACGCGCCACCATGCCTGGCTAATTTTTGTATTTTTAGTAGAGACAGGGTTTCACCATGTTGTTCAGGCTGGTCACGAACTCCTGACCTCAGGTGATCCACCCGCCTTAGCCTCCCAAAGTGCTGGGATTACGGGCGTGAGCCACCGTGCCCAGCCTTTTTTTTTTTTTTTTTTTTAATGTTTTAGAAATCATTTATTTAACTCTTCTGGACATTAGCATTAACAAGTTTTGACACTGCCACTTATTTGCTCTGTGGCTTTAGGCAAGTTGTTTTGCCTCTCTGTGCCAGTTTTCATGTGGGTAAAAACAAAGGCACGGTAGGAGTTGGACAGGGCGCTGGCACTGGCATTTTCCAGTTCTCTTATCTGTATTTTCTGACATGTGTCTGCCTCCCGACATGCAGGCAGCAGAGATGCTACAGATTGAGAACAGCGTGGAGCTAACAAGACTTGCATACAGTGAGACACAGTGGATGATTTTATGAGTGGCTGGGATACTTTCTGGAGGTTGAAAATTGTTTTTATTTAGCTGGCATCACGTGTCCATTAATGGCACTCAGCATCCCCAGGGATTGAGCGTGGCTTGCACTTCAGTGACAGACAAGCCCCACTGGGACTGTGAGGCTCAGGGAATTTCACTGGGGATTCAGACACCACCCATGGTCCCTGCAGACCAGGCGGTGCTCAGAAGCATGGAGGCATCAGAGATCCCGTTCTCATCCAGGACACCACGTTGCCTGGGAGGCACCACGTTGTTACTAAAACAACTAAATTAGGGTAGACATAGGAATATCAGAGAGAGTTGTAGGGAGATGCTGTAAACACATTCACGTACCGCAGGGAGCACCAGACCAGCTGAACTGGGGACCCTTTCCAGCTCCGGGCTTCTAGGATTCCTTTGAGCGCCTTCTGTGTGCAATCTACTGGTCCAAACTGGCTTATGCAAAGTTAACTTGTTGGCTTCTGTGACTTCATAGTGTGAAAGGAGAGATAGCTCTGGCCATGGCTGGGTACAGGTATGGCAACACCATCATCAGGACCTGGGTTCTTTCTCCCCATCTCAGCAATGCTTCCTCTCTGTGGCCTCCACTTTCGGAAAGGCTTGCCCTCATGGTGACAGAAATGGCAGCAGCTGCTCTAACTTCAGGTGCAATCCAACAGAAAGTGGCCAAAGCCGTGGTAGGTGGCACACAGTCACAAGGTAAAGTCCCACGATAGGCCGTCTGCGCCTTGGGGAGCAAGGAAGCCAGTGGTGGATCAGTCCAAGTCCCAAAACCTTAAAAGTAGGGAAACCGGCAGTGCAGCCTTCAGTCTTTTGCCAGAGGCCGGAGAGCCCTTGGCAAACCACCGGTGTGAGTCCAAGAATCCAAATGCTGAAGAACTTGGAGCCTGATGGTCGAGGGCAGGAAGCATCCAGCATGGGAGAAAGATGAAGGCTGGAATTGTCTTCCTTCTTTATTCCTAGCCATGTCTCTGCTTTTAATTAATTGTGTATACAGTAAAGTGGGTCTTCAACTAGAATAAGGAGATAGCTTTTTCTACTATTGATTTCTGTGCTTTTTGATCGACTCTTCACCTAGAAATCTAGAAGACTCCCAAAGCTGAAGACCTAGTAGCATTTTTTTCTCCTTCAACTTTATTTCAAAGGCAAACACGTCTCTTCTCCTATGTGAATCTGGTGTTTTCAGCCGTGTCGCTGCTGTGGAGGTTTGTCAAGTGCAGATCTGTGTTTGGAGGGCTCTGTTCACTGAAGGGTTGGGTAGCCCTCTTGAGAGTGAGTTAATGAGATTCATTTTACAGGTCTATGAAAGGTGAAAATAAGTTGTTGTTTTTCCAAATCTCCTTTCTGTTAATGATTAAGCCTAAGATGTGCAGCCATGGATAGAAGGGCTAATGGTTTTATGGCAAGGGAATTTTATTTAATTAAACATTTATTGAGCACCTACTATATACCAGTCTATTCATTGAGACCAAGAAAAGTGATACAAATTGTCTACATACTACCCAGTGTTCAAAGCGGTATTGATTCTGGTAAGTCTAATAGAATCCAGTGTAAATAGATTCGATTATGCTTAAATCCGGGAGGTGGAACTAGGTGAAAGGGGTGCCAGCTACTCTCCTTACTAGACCTGTGACCTTAGGCAAGTTACTTAACCTCCTTGAAGTTCATCTAAAATAGTAGTAGTAACGTCTCCCAGGCCTGGTGTGAGGAGGAGGAAGGTAGATGGCACGGTGTCCGGGATGATGTGGAGCGATTATAGTCTCTATCATTATTGCCATCACCCAGCCCTCAGCAGTCAACAGAGGCCTGAGTGAACAAGAATATAGTATAACTCAAACAGATCTGAAGGCAGTAGGCAAACAATTGGGGTAAATAAGTCAACTCAGTTAAAAGGCTTGAGTTAAGGGAAAGATTAAATGGTTTTTCACTTATAGAGGAAAAGAAATGGTCTCATCTTGAAATATATTTACCTACATTTCACTCATAGGCAAAGTACTTAGATTACTTCTGTGACCGTGCATTAACATGAATTTATTGAAGTACCTTTACCCCTGAGAATTAAGAGTTAGTTCCAAATGTATGGTTAAAGAACTTAGCCCTTTCAACAGAACTCTGTTTTGGTCAGCTTTTGGAGTTCTGTTACATGATAGTAATTGACGAACCCCTGCCTATCCTAATATCCTAATACCCTTCTGTTTAGGCAGAAAAACTGTTGCAGAAAAGGGCTTGCTTGCTTATTCCACTGTGGAGCCCTAGGCAGCTTTAGGGGGCTGATGGAGTAACTGCTGTAGTGCTGGCATGGGTGTAGGTCCCCAGTAGGTTCTGAAAGAAAGAGCAGAGAGAGCAGGGCTGTCCATGCAGCTAACTGCCCTCTCCTGGCCCTTTCATCAGCCCACCCCTGCTTCTCTTCCCAGATGGCCGCCCTAGCATCACTGTTGAGCAATGAAGTGAACAAATGTTTTAATTTCACTGTTGAGTAGTTCTGCAAAGAGGGAGACAGCAGAGAGGATAATGAGAAGCGTATCAGATGCCACCATTGATGAAAGCTTCTCTTCCCTACTGGCTCAAATGATAATGCCAGACAAATTGGATACTGAGAGATGTGGATTTGGGATATTCGGAGAGTTTCAGGTGGAAAAAAAAAAAGCCTGGCCTAGGCTAGAATGAGATAGCTGTATGCTGTATTAATTGAGATGCACAAAAGGCAGGCAGGAAGGAAAGGGAAAATAAAAAGAAAGAAACATATTTACTGAGGGTATTAGCAGCAAGTGGCTCTGTATTAGTTATCCAGTGCTGTATCACAAATTGCTCTAAAATCTAGCAGCTTCAAACAACAAACATTTATTACCACAGTTCCCGTGGGTGAGGAATCCAGGTACAGCTCATCTGAATCCTCTGGCTCAGCCACTCGCAGGCTGCAGTCAAGGTGTCAGCCAGGGCTGCATCTCAAGGCTCAGCCCAGGGAGTATCTTTTTCTAGGCCCACTCTCATGGCTGTTGGCAGGCTTCAGAAGATCCACTTCCAAGCTTACTCCCTGACTGTTGGCTGGAGACATCAGTTCTTTGCCACCTGGGTGTCTCCATAGGGCAGCTCACAACATGGCAGCTTGCATCTCACAGAGCAAGGGCAGAGAGAGAAAGCACAGGCAAGATGGAAGTCAAACTAGCCTGATCTCAAAAGTAGCATCCTGTAACTTTTACCATATTCTCCTTCTTAGAAGCAAGTCATGAGGTTCAATCCAACAGCATGAATATCCAGAGTCAGGTATCATTAGGATCCATTTTAGATGCTGCCTGCCTTGGGGTCCCTACTGCTGTCGGTGAGAAGGCGTTTTAAAGAGATTTCAAGCCAACTAACAAAAGCATGAAAAGTTGATTTAATTTAGCCAAAGGGGATTAAGCATTCAACTGACATCTTCATTTCTTGTTTATTATTTTTTAAATACAAGATGAGTTACCTTAGGTTCTCAGAAGTTTCTTATGCTAATGATATGTTGATGTGGATTATTAAACTGTGTTTTCTCTCTGTGTACTTTTGGAGATGACTGAAAAACACAGGAAACTTTTAAAGTTTAATGTAGCTTTTTTATACAGACATCCTGTGATTAGGAAGCAAGCTAAAGCAAAGCCAAGAAACACAAGGTGTAACTCGTTTATAATTTCTACTTGGGAGGAGAGGAGAAAGATAAAATCTCTCTAAATAAAAATCTTAAACATATACTTACTACCAGAATTGGTAATAACAGCTGTCTAGCTAAATTTTGCTGTGTTGGTACAGTATTCGTGAGCTCCTTTAGTGTAGTGGGGAGACTGTGTGTATGTAGAAAACTAACCTTTTGCTCTCTAAAGACTCTGGTGAGAAAATTTTTCTGTTTTATAATCTTGACACTAAAAAAAATCAAAGGTAGATGGTAGCTTTGTCAAGTAGAAATATAAAGACTCTACATATGACTGTACACACGAAATTCAGTTTTGGTTATCAGATTTTTTTCAAGTAAATTAATTATTGCTAGAATAGAAATATGAATCCTACCTTCCAATTGACCTTCCTCGTATTTGCATGAGAGATGTTCTGTCAGACCAAAGAAAGGAATACTAATTTTGTTTATTTTGCCACTGGGGTTGTTGATGTCTTAGAAGGGTCTAGAAGAGTCAAGATGATGACTTTGGTTTTATATGCGCCCCTGAGACCTCTGGAGGGAGGATAAGGTGTGTTCAGCAGAAACCATGTGGCAGCTCTGGATTGAAACAGTGCAGGGTTAGAGCTGCTTTTCAGAGTGGTTTGCATAAAGGTGATAGTTAAAGCGATACATGTGAGAGCTTTTCAAAAGGGAGCATATAAAAGGAGAAAAAAAATAAAAGATTGAGACCAGTCTTAGGTGCTGTTAATGGTTACGGATTTGGAAGAAGAACCAGTGTGAAAGGCTGAAAAAGAGTGGTCAGGAAGGCAAGTTCTTATCCCACATACTTCAGTGCTGCTGAAATCAGAAGAGAATTGTGATACAGAGGCACTGCCAAATGCCACCGAAAGGTCAAGTGGCACAAAGCCAGAGGCAAGGCCCGTTATATAAACGTTGGTTAGGGGAAGAAGCTGTGAAGCCCCTTCAGGCTGAAAGCAGTCATTCACACGGCGTAATTAACATGTGAGTCATATGTTCTTACAGCTGGCAACTACAAGCCAACACATTGTTAGCCTTAATTGTTACCGACTATATCTAAAATTAATAAGCCTCATGTCTTTTTAAATAGTCTGTCATTTATAATGTAAATGATTTAAGGTATTCTTTTTTCCTAAATTGTGAGATTTTAATTGCATTCTCAAATAATAAAATGACAGTTCATTAGATTTAAATTCAGACATCCTTGCCCATGAAATACTTAAAATGCCAGATTCAGAAAGGTATAATTAGGTAAGAAGTGCATTAAGTTTATTAAAAATTCACTGAGCCCCTACTGTGTGCCAGGCTGTGCTATTTGCTGAAGATACAGAGGATACAGAACAGCATAATTCGTGTCTTCAAGAAGTCTAGTAGGAGAAAAAATGTAATAATTATAATATAGTATGACAAATGTCAAATTAAAAAGCAGTGAAGAGGAGGTAGGGCCTGTGGCCAGGAAAGGCCTCCCAGCAGAGGTAACCCCTGAGCAAGGTTCGAGCATGGAGTCGTGGAATTGGAGTCCTCCAGAAGACAGGGGTAGGAGCATGGGATCGCGGGTCTTGTTGGAACTGCCACTGGGGAAGAAAGTGCAGTGGATGAGGAGCTACAGGAGAAGCTGGCAGGAATCAAACTGTTGAGGGCCTTGTTTGCCAAATGCAGGGAGTGGATGGTTCTTGTGGTTCACTAATCTATCTTTCTGGGTACTTTTGTTCCATAGACTGTAGTGAAGTGTCTCGAGGGTGAAGGAGGACATTCAGCATTCCAGAGAATCCTGGGTAAAGTAAGAGAGGGGAGCCTGGATGTTCAGACTGTTGTGTCCCTGTTGAGGCTGTACCAAGATTCTAATCCTGCAGTAAAAACAGCACTGTTAGACAGGAAGCCAGAAGATGTAGACACAGTGCAGCCAAAAGGTAGGAGAAGATCCTATGGATTGGAATGGCAGGGTTTTATTTTGGGATGATGCTATAAAGTTTGTTCCAGTGATGCGTTTCTTTGGTGGCTTAGTTATTAAGTGGTTTTCACATAAGTTTCACATGTAAATTCCAGAAGCTGCATGTTAAATATACACCAACTAAATTTGAGTCTCCATTTCTATCCCACAGTTAACTAGTCTGACACCTTGAAGTTGGAGAATATCATCAATGTTCTCCTGCCCTTCAAAAAGCCACACATTCAAATCAATGACTTGAGTACCCAGGGTGGACTGGTTCGCTGACAGCACTTTAAGGCTGAAGCTTCTCTCATTTGGGTTAGGTACAAAGCAGTGGCCTTGCCAACCAGAAGTTAACCTCTGGCTGGCTCTGCAGCTTTGTGTTTCGACAGATAAATGAAACATTTTTCCTTTCATAGAGTTTAAACAGAATAATAAAGTATTTTCCTCTGTAAAAGAGAATCTGCATTCAGGTGCTCAGAATAAGCTGAAAATCACTTTACTATTCTGTTAGATCTCTCTTGACAAACCATGCTGTCATTTTCTTCAAATTGACTAGCTTCTCTTGTGTGTTTCTAACTCTTTCTCCCCCAGGGAGCACAGAGGAGGGAAAGACCTTGTCTGTTCTGTTACTAGAACACAAAGAGGACCTGATACAGTGTGTAACACAGCTGAGACCTATTATGGAGTTCCTGGAAACAGCCAAGGAGGAATTCCTGACTGGCACTGAAAAAAGGGTAACTGTGTCAAGTGTCTCCTCCCTCCTCCTGAATTCATATAGCACTTAAAAAAATTCTTTTGTGGCACATAGCATTTTATACTTGCAGTATTTTAATACATACTGCATAGTAAGCACCTTGAAGTTGAGGTGCTTGTTTCGTATCCTGTCGCTTTCCTCACAGTAGCTTGCTGAAGGCCTTGCACATGGAGCCATAAGGAAAATGGATAGGTGGGTGGGTGGGTGGATGGATGGATGGATGGATGGATGGGTGGGTGGATGGATGGACAGGTGGACAGGTGGACAGATGGATGGATGGATGGTTGGACGGACAGATGGACAGATGGATATATGCTATTCTTGCTCTGACTCTATCAATTTTTACTGTAAACTGTATCGAGTTAAAATGTTAAGGAAATTTTGTAATTATTATGACACCTTTCCTCTTTATAGAAATGTACTGTAGATTTGGAATATGTAGAAAATGGGGAAAGCAATCAAAAAGAAAAAATTCACATTTCACCACTCAGCGATGACACTGCTAACTGCTGAAGCATGTGTTCCCCTCTTTTTTTTTTTTTTTCTGAGGCGGAGTCTCGCTCTGTCTCCCAGGCTGGAGTGCGGTGGCACGATCTTGGCTCACTGCAAGCTCCGCCTCCCGGGTTCACACCATTCTCCTGCCTCAGCCTCCCAAGTAACTGGGACTACAGGCTGCCCACCACAACGCCCAGCTATTTTTTTGTATTTTTAGTAGAGACGGGGTTTCACCGTGTTAGCTAGGATGGTCTCAATCTCTTGACCTCGTGATCCGCCCGCCTCGGCCTCCCAAAGTGCTGGGATTATAGCCGTGAGCCACCGCATCCGGCCGTGTTCCCCTCTTTCTTATTTGAGTCATCCCAGGATGGCGTTATACAGAACATATGGTTTTCTAACTTGACTTTTTACTTAATATCTTAATACATGTCTATGCCTATAATATGGATTTTGTAGCCTATCTAATGGACATTCCATAATTCATTAATTCTTTATCATTGGGCATTAGTGTCCTTTTTTTTTTTTTTTTTTTTGCTATTATAAGTGATGTTGTGAAAAACATTCTTGCACATAAATCTTTCCATACCTCTGAAATTATTCCCTTACTATACTCTCTAAGAAGTGGAATTTTGGAATCGAGAGTATAAAAATTTTCAAGTGTTTGATACATATTGCCAAATTGCCCTTCAGGAAGGTTGTACCAATTTACTCTCCCACCAGCTAGCTACTAAAATCCTCATAAAACTGCTGGCATGACTTCTCAAGGCAACTAGATAACTATGTTTGTTGGTGTTATTGATTTCAACTTTGTGCTAAAAATACTTTTATATCTGGGAAGAAGGAATAGGGATAGAGTACTTTTGTGGCATCAATTCCTAAAACTGTGGGAAGTGACTTAAGTGTTCAGGAGAGAAAACGTTTAGAAGCCACTGGTATAATGGCTAAGCCCTGAATTTACAGTGACGACTAGATCCTCAATTTTATTTTTCTCAGTGATCTTATGTTGCACATGTGTGCATGCACACACACACACACACACACACACAAAGGGAACAACCTTTAATCTCAGAATTACATTTTGTGATTTGTTTTTAAAATTTTAAGTCCTTTGAACTTCTTAGAGAAATAAAATATACAAAGATTAAACTTCTATCTTTTCTCCTTAGTCTTTCAATTAAGTGTGATTTCAGACACTCAATTTAAGTAAGTTGCTTATAGCTCTAGAAGTTCCTGATTCCCTCTTTAGCGATTTCATTGGATTACTCATTCAAACCTTTTTCTTATTAGCTAGATTGAATGTGTCCTTTGAACTGTTTCATTATCTTGGTAAAACAGCATTTATAGATAGAGTCCAAACTCAGCCTCATTCTCTGCAGCAAGATAGACCACACTGTCATTTTCTTCTGTCACTTTCAGTTTACTTGAAAGAGAAAGCTGAAGCAGAAGTGCTTAAATTAGTTATAAATCACAAAAACACTTCTTAAGATTGGGGTTCCACCAGACCTTCGTTAAGTGATTCCTTCTCATGAAAGCTGAAGCATACTATAAAGTGGGAGTGGAGAGGTGAATGTTGATTGAATAGCCACAGTATTTTGACATCGTGTGGAATGTGTACCCAGGCCTTTTCCAACTTTTTTTCTGGTTAGAAACCATGCTAATAATGGATGCCATGGCCTTTATAAATATGTTGGGTTTTGTAAGAAGCAGTAACCAGGAACATATTTACATAAGGACTGGAAACAGAAAAAAAAAGGTAATTACTATAGCTGTCATTTATTTATTGCTTATTGTGTGCCAGGCAATGTGCTGAGGACTTTTTAAACATTACTGAGTTTTGCCCTCATAGCAACTTTATGACATCATGGATATTACCCTTATTTTAAAGATGAAGAAACAGAACACAGGGAGGTGAAGCAGCTCACCCAAAGACACAGCTGTTTGGGGCTGGTAATAAGAACTAGACTTCTAATCAAAACATACTCTCTTAACCCCTATGAGTACTTCTTCCTAATCGTATCAATAACATAGTCATTTCTTAAAGATCACATATGTCCTAGGAGTTAGGCAAAGCCATACAAACAGCACCTTCATTTTACAGTAACAACTGTGCAAGAGTTGGTATTATCTTCTTTTTCAAGTGAGGAAAATAAGGCTTGAAGAATTAAATAACTTGCCCAAGGTCACACAGGCAATAAATATTAGAACTGCAATTTGAACTAGGTCTGTCTGGATTTAAAGCCTGTGCTTACTCTTACTGGTGTCTGGCTGCCTCTTTATGTATCAGATTATTGCTTAGGAACCAAGATTTAGCTCTGAAATCAGTATGGTGTTTAGATACAAGCTCTTAATTTTTAAATTATGATTTATTTAGTAGAAATCTATATATTAGACCTGAAAGAGAATGACTATATTCTGCACTGACAAAGAATATGACAGCTTGATTTATTATGTATATATTCCTTTCATATATATAAAACCAATTTGGTTTTAAAGCTAAATTCATTATTTTAAAATGGAAGTTAATTTGATAATGGCAGCCTCTGGCATACTACCATGACTAGGAGCTGACATTTTCCCAAAGGAAAGCTCAAAATTCAGTCCCTGTGAATCTGTAGATTACATGTATTGAAATAATCCCCTGCTTTATCAGTTCCATAAGAGCTAAGCTATGCATATTATGCCGTAGTCCATTAAGAAATAGTTCTATTGTAATATAAAAATATCTGTAAAATATCTGTCACGTGTTTTATTTTCATCCTTTTGCTAGAGTTCTGTGCCCTTTTGACTCAAAATCCTCTAGCACACCAAGGAAGGACAAAGGAGTGGAATTGCTGAATTATGACTGGAGCTGATGTATGTGGCTCTTGAGAATGAGAGGAATGGATAATGAGGAATCCACAAGAAAAATAATCCAGAAAGGCACTTTAAATCTAATATTTTGGAGTCCACAGACTAATGTACAGATTATCTGAGTATTCAGATTACTATGCAAGTAAAGTAAAACAATGGAATTACAACCTATGAAATTATAACCTATACTAATATTATGAACTTTACTGAAAAAAGACCAAAAAACATTAAACCATGTTAATTGTCAATCTGTGTTTCTCAATCTTAGTGTCCAAACAAGCCACATCTAAAGAACCAGGTTAGAGGCAGGTTACTTGCTGTATCATGTAGACCTAGTTTAGGAATGTTTCCACAAAATGCAAGCTGTTGGAGGCAGAGCATATACACAGACCTGCAATTGAGAAAGGAAGATTTTCACAGTTACTTGTTTGGAAAATATTTTAGATTTTTTTTTTTTTTGAGACGGAGTCTTGCTCTGTCGCCCAGGCTGGAATGCAGTGGCCGGATCTCAGCTCACTGCAAGCTCTGCCTCCCGGGTTTATGCCATTCTCCTGCCTCAGCCTCCCGAGTAGCTGGGATTACAGGCGCCCGCCACCTCGCCCAGCTAGTTTTTTGTATTTTTTAGTAGAGATGGGGTTTCACCGGGTTAGCCAGGATGGTCTCGATCTCCTGACCTCGTGATCCGCCCGTCTCGGCCTCCCAAAGTGCTGGGATTACAGGCTTGAGCCACCGCGCCCGGCCTAGATTTTTATTGAAACAAAATAAGGAAGAAACTATGGAAAAAAAAATAATGCTGGAGACCAACAGAGGAGGACTTGGAGATCGGGCATCTTGTGATGCTGTCTTGCTAGGTTTTCCAGTGGTGTGTCAGATAAATGTTGAATTGCCAGTAACCGGTGTCTGGTTGATTGCTTGGCACTGCAGGTGATTCTGAATTGCTGTGAGGGCAGAACACCCAAGGAGACAATAGAAAATTTGTTGCACAGAATGACTGAAGAGAAGACCCTGACTGCTGAGAGTTTGGTAAAACTCCTCCAGGCTGTGAAGATGACTTTCCCAAACCTGGGCCTTCTGCTAGAGAAGTTGCAGAAATTAGCCACTTTGCCAGGCGCCACAGGTATTAGTTAATTGTTGACTCTCTGGACTGGAACAACTCTTCCAGAAAATTATAGCTTGAAACACCCTTTTGGCTCCATGCTGGGGAGATAAGATAATGTTAAGAAATGTCATTGCAGTATAGAAACTAGCTGTCATACATCAGTAATTCTCGATCTCTCTGGAGTTAAGATCTGAAATCTGAGAGTGACTCTTCTCGGTTAAGCTCCCTCATGGTGTTCCTGTGGCTCAGGACTTATTAACATGTGGCTTTCCCAGGGCTGTCCAGGATCACCTGTGAGAGCCACAGGAGCAAATGTGCTCATAAGGCTCAGCACGCTGTCAACCATATTCACAAATAGGAGCAGCAAAGCCTCGAATCTCGATCGCCCCTTTTCTGCTCGAGTGCTGTCTGCTTCCAGCAGTCCCCAGAACTCACTACTCTGGTGTCTGTTCAGCTTGGGGAAATGAGTCCATATCCTATGCCTTAGAAAGACAATCCAATTTAAGCCAACTCTTCCCTGTCCCAGAGCATTTAGGACTCAGATGGTTTTCAGAAAAAGGATATTTGTCCCTAGCCTATAAAAGTAGTATGTATTTATACAAACTTGGACAATTCCAAATATAAGGTAGAAAACCATTTAAAATTCTACCACTCAAGCATGCCTATATTAACACCTTGACATATTTTATCTATCATTTTTATAATATTAAGATACTATCATATTGTATAATTTTATGGTTCCCCCATGTAACATTACAGCAGTATTCTTTTCCACAGTTCAGAAAAACTCCCCACAATCCTAGCTGTTGAAGGCTGTGTAGTTTTCCATCATAAGGACGTGTATGGTGTATTATTCATGCCCTTATTTCAGAGCACATGTAGCGTAATGGTTAGGACTGTAGGCGTTAGTGTCAGGACTACCTGGGACTGCAGCCTCACCTCACCATTCTGTGGCTGTAATACCCTGAGCAAGTGACTTAACCTTTCTGAATCTCATTTGCTGTGTAAAATGGGGTAAGAGTGGTACCTATCACATTCGTTTTTGTGTGACTAGTATAATACATGTTAAACATTTAGCACAGTGCCCGGCACATGGGCACTCAGTAAATATTAGTTGTTATGTTCACTGTCATCATCAGCACAGATTATGCTTTGACAGTTGCCTTTGTACATAGACAAAGACCTTCAGATAATTTCTTAAGGTTGGATTTCCAGAAGTGGAGTTACTGAGCTAAAGAAGAGAGTACATTTTTAAATATCTGCAAAGCTAAGAGAAATGCCTGATCGTTTCAATGTTTCTTAACTTTCAAGTAAATATGACCTCTTAGAGAACCTAACAAATTGGCCCAAAGGGCACCTAAGTAGAAAAACCACGGGTCAGCTTCACACACACAGCCTTGATTCGTGCTTATCTTTAGGATCGCCACACGGATCCTCTACCTCAGGCTTGACAAGCACCCCCGTTGAATCTGCGCATCTGAGTCTCTTACAAGTACAGCCTTCTAATTACCCCCCTGGTGAGCAATTGCTAGCTCCTACCACCAGGCACTGACTTTCAAAGTGTTAATGGCTTTATGACCCTGAAGCACCAAGCGATTAAGGGTAGGCAGAGGAGCTCTGAACATATGAGGCCCCAAGCCAGGGCTCTGTAGAGGACACTGAGCTGTTGTGCTGATTGCTGTCTTCCTCTCTCATTGGTAGTATCCTGGAGTCTTCTGTAGAAGGTTTTGTTGCATCAAACATTATTGTTTTGCTAATATCCTTACAGTCCAACCAAGCCCTGATGATTATGGGACTGAGCTATTGAGACGCTATCACGAAAACCTCTCTGAGATTTTCACAGACAACCAGATTTTATTAAAGATGATCTCACACATGACAAGTTTAGCCCCTGGAGAAAGAGAGGTAAGAGAGGGAGAGAAACAGAGGGAGGGGAGGGTAAAATGAGAAAGAAGGAAAAAATATGAACACCCACACATACATTTATATTTTCTGTAAATATTACATATGTAGCCATGTTGAGAATTGCTAAGTGGAGGAGAAATAGAAGGTAACTCAGTTTCTAAGGTGGAGTAACAAATAGAATAGTTCTAATTTCTGTGGTAATAAGGAAAGGCATTCAAAAGGACAAATGAAGAACCTTGACATGTATAAGAAATCTCTCAGATTGAGAGAGGTGAGGATGTTGAAAAACTCCTTCCCCAAACATGTTCACTGTAACCCAATACCTAGACTTGCAGCTCTGCAGCTGGGCCAGTGGCTGGAGAGCCTCTTACGTGAGCATTTGTGTTACATCTTGAAGGTCATGGAGAAGCTTGTGAAACGTGACTCTGGTTCAGGTGGTTTCAATTCCCTGATATCAGCAGTTCTAGAAAAGCAGACTCTCTCTGCCACAGCCGTTTGGCAACTGCTGCTGGTGGTTCAGGAGACAAAGACCTGCCCATTGGACCTGCTCATGGAGGAAATACAAAGGGAGCCTGGTGCCGACGCTTTCTTCCGGGCAGGTAAGTTACCTGACCTCTGGAGGGGTTTTGCCCCCACTAGAGATGGCTGTCAGGCTTCCTAGAAAATAGGAAGAGCTCTCTTAGAGTAGTCACCCACATCCCTACTATTAGAAGTAAGGACTGGCATTTTCGTTCAAGGACACAAGAGTTTGTAAACCTTTTAAAAAATAGATGCAGTAATTATCTTAAACTTACATTCTTTATTATACTCTGATTACAGTGCGTTTGCCATTTTCCCCGCTGCCAGCCTCAGACAGGAGATAGGGGAAATGTGTTTTCATTATGAAGAATTGAGTGGAGGAAGGGTGAAGGAAAAAACGGTGCTCACTGTTTGACTAATGAGTTTTTGATCCCCCTTTTTTTCAGTGACCACCCCAGAACGTGCCACTTTAGAAACAATCCTGAAGCATAACCACTTGATCTTGGAGGCCATCCAACAGAAGACTGAGTGCAAGCTCTTTACCTCGGAGGAGGAGCACCTGGCAGAGACTGTGAAAGAGGTGTGGTGGGAATAAAAAGCAAAATGCTGGAGAGTTTTACAGTTGTTGCCTGGGACTGTCTTCATTCCTCAGGGAGGAACCAATATCTGGTTGGGTTGTTTTCCTTCTTTTTTTTTTCTTTTTCGCTTTTGAGACAGAGTCTCGCTCTGTCACCCAGGCTGCAGTGCAGTGGCACGATCTTGGCTCATGGCAACCTCTGCCTTCCGGGTTCAAGCAATTCTCCTGCCTCAGCCTCCCAAGTAGCTGAGATTACAGGTGTGCACCACCATGTCCTGCTAATTTTTTGTATTTTTAGTGGAGACAAGGTTTCGCCATGTTGGCCAGGCTGGTCTGGAACTCCTGGCCTCAAGTAATTCATCCACTTCAGCTTCCCCAAAGTGCTAGGATTACAGGCGTGAGCCACCATGCCTGGCTGGAACCAATATCTGTACCCCGTGCTAGGCTAATGCTTCCTAACACGTTTGCTCTTTTAATCCTTCCAGCTCTACATGGCAGGTGATGTTACCACATTTTATAGACAAGGGTTCTCAGGCCCCAAGGGTTAGTTACCTGTCTAAAATGCTCCAGCAGGGAGGAGATGATGTCAGGATTTGAACCCGGGTTCCTATGACTCAAACCAATTTATTCCATTTGTCTAAACCTGGTATCCCCTGGAGCCATGATACTATTCTCTTACCTGTTCTAAGAAGCAGCTTCTCTCAGATGAAGGAAAGTAAAACTGGTCTTATTACATGTTTTATTCTGGCTTCTATAAAGAGCCAAGATAAACATAGATAGAACAAAGCTTTTGCCCATATGGGGTAGCAAAAAATGCCAGCTCATTTTCTGTAAGGCCTCACACAATGTGGCCAGCATCCCAGGAATACCAGGTGGGGACTGGGGGAACTCATGGGTGTCCAGCCCAGAATCATGTGCATCTTGAGTGGGGAAGAACAAGAAAGGAACATGACGTTAAACTACAGATTCAAATGTAGTGCCCTGTTGATTCCGTAGGTGTGGAAGGTGTGCAGAAGGGCAGGTTTCTGACTCTCTCCGTGCAGGTGACAGCCACATGTTGGTCTGACTCAGCTGGGAAGAAGATGGCACACATTTCTGTGGGGCTTCAGAGGAAAGATTCATCTGTTAGACTCTCTCCAGCATGCCACAACTTCAGAAATGGGGTTTCTGCAGTTGATCAGTTTTAGCCTCACTAATTAGTCTCATGCCTGCCTCCAGGGACATCAGGTTTATTTAGATAGACTTGAAAAGAGCAGAAATAAAATATCTTCCAAAATGAAAATTCCATTTGGCCATCTGTGGATGGTTTAGCTTTATTTTCTCAGTGTACCGACTCTTTCTGCTGATAGCTCTAACATTCTGAAAGAGGACGACGGCTTTGAAATAATATTCTTGGCCTCTTTAAAGCTTCTATTTGAACCTTCTTTAAAACGCTGAGTTTCTTTGTGAAAGAAAATGACGTTTAAATGGGTATATCTAAGTATCTAAAAATATGAAGCCACTGATCATGCAGAATTACTTCCAGACATTGAGACAATTATATATGATGAAAACTTACTCTGATTTTCAAGACAGACACACCGATGACCAAATCCTATAGCTTTTCAAGCTTTTAGTATTAAAATCCAGAAAAGGTCTTTGGGAGACTCCTAGTTTCCGATAAGCTATTTCTTATAGAAAATGCTTTATGCTTCCCTGCATATATCTTCTTTGTATTTGCACATTTATCTGGATACATGCTTCTTTTTTTGTTTTGTTTTGTTAGTTTTCCTGTTCTTTGGCAAACAGAGCTGTCCACTACATTTATCACAAGGCGATGTATAAACTGCTTATAAATAGAGCAGTGCCTTCCTGGGATTAGCTTTTTTTTTTTTTTAAGTTGAAAACCATGGAGAAAATCTGCTGAGATTAACCCCACACCTTTGTCTCCTGGTATTCATTTAGATTCTGAGCATTTCCTCTGAGACAGCCAGCCCTGAAGCTTCCCTGAGAGCAGTGCTGAGTGGAGCCGTGGAAAAATCAGTCTCGGCCATTGAAATATGCCACCTCCTGTGCAGTGTCCACAAATCTTTTCCAGGCCTGCAGCCTGTCATGCAGGAGTTAGCGTACCTTGGTAAGGAACGGGCCGGGTGGGAAGGGAGTTCCTGTCAGCACCCCTGGTTGTTTCCTGAAGAAAGAGGCAGCAGTTCATATCAGAGTTTATCACAACCTTAAGTTACGTATTCATTTTATACGCTCTCAATACCTAAAAAAGTCGTGAGACATAGAGGGGAAATGTTCTTTGTGTTTATTGGAAAGTAAAGAGGACAATGATATTACTTCAGAGTGTTTTGAGGATCTCAAGTAGTCTGTAGTCTCCTTTGTGTTAGAAATGTTATAAAGCAAAATAGAAACAGAGTTTGCAGAGCCACGAGCTGTCTGTCTGATGCAGGTGTCCTTACTAAGAAAGATGGAGAGAAGGAAACGTGGAGGGTGAGTAATAAATTTCACCTCGAAGCCAACAACAAAGAAGATGAAAAGGCAGCCAAAGAAGACAGCCAGCCTGGGGAACAGAACGATCAAGGAGAGACTGGTTCCTTGCCAGGACGGCAAGAGAAAGAGGCTTCTGCCTCCCCAGACCCTGCCAAGAAGAGCTTCGTCTGTAAGGCCTGCGACAAAAGCTTCCATTTCTACTGCCGCCTGAAGGTGCACATGAAGCGCTGCCGGGTGGCGAAGAGCAAACAGGTGCAGTGTAAGGAGTGCAGGGAGACCAAGGATTCCAAGAAAGAGCTGGACAAACATCAGCTGGAGGCCCATGGTGCAGGTGCAGAGCCCGACGCACCCAAGAAGAAGAAGAAGAGGCTTCCAGTGACATGTGACCTCTGTGGGAGAGAATTTGCCCATGCCTCAGGTAAGTTCAAGAAGGCAAAGGAACAGAGGATGATAACTGTGGGTTTTATAGTTTGGATTTCAGGCCTTGCCCTTTGTTGTGTGCAGTGAGGGCTGTGGGTGGGTTTAGAAAGTAGAGCAGGTTCCTACAGATGCAGGGTAATATTTTGAGAAGAGCATGGGCTTTGGAATCAGCCCCCTTAGCTTGGATTTCCCCAAATCTATTAAAGCAGCACCCTGATGCCGCTTACTTTGTTGGATTGTTATGAAGGCTTAAGGTAACAGAGCTAAACACCAGTGCACTGCCTGTAATAGAGTGAGCACACAATAACTTGGAGCTCTTACTGTTTACAGTGATAACCAGCTGCTTAATACCTGGCTCATGTTTCCATGTGCCACTTGTTTCTTGGTAACAAACAAGAGTCATGGAAATCATGGGATGTATAGTCAGAATGGTTTTCCCTTGTCCTAGAATTTGTATAAACCTAGTGAAATATAAAAGCAAGTTGAGTTTCCCTAGTTCTGGGTGTCAGGGTCCTATTTAAGAGAGAGAAGGGATTCCATCCAGGAATGAGGCCAGGTGACTTTGGGGATGCCAGTTGGTGGGCAGAGAGCAGCGTGACTGTGTGCAGGGGGCACAAGCGTGGCCTGGTGCCCTGGACTTCGTGCTGTGCTTCCTCCGGAGGCCTGGCCTGAGACAGTGCTCTTGGCATCCTGTGCGAGATTCCTAACACTGATTAGTAGCATCTCTTCTGGTCTCTGGTATGCGTGGCTTCCCTAGGCATGCAGTACCACAAGCTGACAGAGCACTTCGATGAGAAGCCTTTCTCCTGTGAAGAGTGTGGGGCGAAGTTTGCAGCCAATTCCACCCTGAAGAACCACCTTCGCCTTCACACCGGGGACCGCCCATTCATGTGCAAGCACTGCCTCATGACCTTCACCCAGGCCTCCGCCCTGGCCTATCACACCAAGAAGAAGCACTCGGAAGGTAAGGCGGGGCGCAGTTCATTTCTCCTGCAGACTTCACTATAAACTGCCTAAACCCCATTTGGATTAGGTGTGATATAGATCTCAAAAACAAAACAATTTGATAGCACAACAGGGTGACTATAGTCAATAATAGCTTAATTGTACATTTTAAGTAAAGAATGTGATTTGGATTATGTATTACACAGAGGGTAAATGCTGGAGGGGATGGATCTCGCATTCTCCATGATGCAGTTATTTCATATTGCTTGCCTGTATCACAACATCGCATGTACCTCATGAATATATACACCTACTGTGTACCCACGAAAGTTAAGTATCAAAAAAAATAAGGCCAAGGCGGGCAGATCACGAGGTCAGAAGATCGAGACCATCCTAGCTAACACAGTGAAACCCCATTTCTACTAAAAAATACAAAAAATTAGCCAGGCGTGGTGGTGGGCACCTGTAGTCCCAGCTACTCAGGAGGCTGAGGCAGGAGAATGGCGTGAACCTGGGAGGCGGAGCTTGCAGTGAGCCAAGATTGCACTACTGCACTCCAGCCTGGTGACAGAGCGAGACTCCATCTCAAAAAATAAATAAATAAATAAAATAAAATAAAATAACAATGCACAACCTCTAGGCAAACAGACGACTGGGAATAGTTCTGTGCATAGACATGTAAACTGCTTACTGGGAGAGCTTCTGAAAGAGGCTGGCTAACCTCCTATGACTTTGTATTAGGTTTGTGGAAAAGTCATTGCGGTTTTTGCCATTAAAAGTTAGAGAGAATTTACATAAAATTCTTTTAGCTTTGAGGTCAAATTCAAGCATGAGAAGGACCCTGACTGAGCACCTACTGTGGATCAGGCAGTGGCAGATGCCGAGTAGCTGAGCTGGGGTTCCTGTGTGCCCGTAGCTTGTGGCCTGAAGGGGGCAGGGGGAGGGGAGTGTGGTGCCCGTTACAATGCAGATTCTCAGCTGTATGATGCGGAATAACACCAGCATGATGAGGAAGGATGGAGAAGGGGTCTCTAGTCCAGTTGGAGGGGAGGAGGAGGTGCATTGTCAGGGAAGGCTTCTTGGAGGAGTCTACGTGTTGTTTAGAGCACTTACGTGTAAATTATAATGCAACCATTGTTTGACCTGGACTGTCACAGTAGCCTCAAAGCTGGTCTTGCTCTCACCATTTCTCTTGATACTTAAAAAATAAATAAACTCTATCAGGTCCCTTCTCTGCTCCAAACTCTTCAATGGCTTTTTGTCCCAGTCAGTTGTGAAATGCAGAGTCCTTGAGATAGCCTCTCAGGCCCTCTGTGATTAAGGTTCCTGACTCCTCTCTGACTTCATCTCTTAGGCCTGTACATTTTAGCTTTCTGGCCAGCCTTCAGGCCTGCAGGCACCTGCTCCAGGACCTTTATTCTTACCCTTCCTTTTGCTGGGAACACTTCCCGTCAGACACCTCATGCTTTTCTTCATCACCTCCTTTGAGACCTTACTCACACTTAGCTTCTCGGTGAGTCCCTTCCTGGCCACCCTCTGTAAGGTCTCAGCAGCCCACCCCTGGTTTCCATGCAGTATTTTTCTCCCATAGTGCTTCTCATATGATATAGTATCTACTTTAGTAATTTACTTTAGAATGCAAGAGTCATGAGGGGCAAGCTGTTAGTTTTTCTTTTCCCACTGCTGCATCCATGGGACTTAGACTAGTACTTGGCAAAAGTAGGCCCTCAACCGGTATTTGCTGAGTGAATGAATTTCGTAAGTACTCTTTCAGGCATGGGGTATTGTAAATATACGCACCCCTGTCATGGGACTTACATCCCACTCGGTAAAACTGACAATAAACAAGTAAATATATAGTATAAATTTAGATAGCAGTTATTGCTATGAAGAAGCATAAAGCAGGGTACACAGTGAGGGGACAGGGCTTGGGGAACACTATTTGTATCATCAGAGAAGGCCTCTGCGAGATGGCATTTGTGGAGAAACCTAAACAAAGTGAGAAATGGAGCCAGTGGAAGACCTAGAAGGAGAGCATCCCAAGTGCAGAGCACCTCCCCAGTGGAAATGAGCTTTACCCGCACGACAGACCAGAGAGAGCTAGAAGGGTCTAAAGCAGAGTCAACGAGGAAGAGCATTAAGCAATAAGGCCAGAGATGCTAGCAAAGGCTGGACCTTGGAGGGTCTTACAAGCCAGGGTGAGGACTTTCGGTTTTTATGTGAAGTGTGTGAGTTTATCCTGCTGTTGTAACAAATTACCACAAATACTGGCCTAAAACAACCCAAATATGTTCTTTTACCATTCTGGAAGATAGCAATCCAGGATGGATCTCGTGAGGCTAAATTCAAGCTTTCAGCAGAGTTCCTCCTGGAGGCTCTAGGGGAGATCTCATTCCTTGCCTTTCCAGCCCCTAGAGGTTGCCCGCATTCCTTGGCTCTTGGCCACATCACCCCAACCTCTGCCTCCATCGCCATGCCTCCTTTTCTGCTCCTCTTCCTCCCTCTTATGAGGACCCCTGCGATTACATTGGGCCCACCTGGATAATCCAAGACAACCCCCCTTCACAAGATCCTTAATCCAGTCACATTCACAAAGTCCTTTTGCCATGTATGGTAACATACACACAGGTTTCAGGAATTAGGACATGAACATCTTCGGGGCCCATTATCCCACTTACCACATGAAGCCATAGAAGGATTGTGAGCAGAGAATGAGTGGTAGGATCTAATTTACATTTTCAGAAGTTAATCCTGGCCACTCCAGACAATAAGCTATAGTAGGGCAAGAGGGAAACAGAAAGCTATTAGAGCCGTCCAGTGTAGAGATGATATAGTTTTCAACTAGAGTTGTGTTAGTGGCGGTTGTAAAGAACGTTCAAGTTTTAGGATATATTTTTGAAAATGGAGGTAACAAGACTCATGGTGGATTGAATGTGGGATGTGAAGGAAAGAAAGGAAGTAAAGGAACTGAAGGCTTTGGGGCTTTGCCATGAGCAACTGAGTGATGCTGCCATTGACTGAGATGGGGGAGTATGTGGGTGGTGGCTGTGGGGAGGGTGGGGATAGAGCATTGGGAGCTCTGTTTTAGGTTCCCAAAACAGATGAGGACTTTTGGTTTTTCTGTGAAGTGTGTTAGTTTATCCTGCTGCTGTAACAAATTACCACAAATAGTGGCCTATGTGATGCATTGGAGATACCTACTAGACATCCAGGTGGAGAGCAGAGCAGTGGGGAGTTGGACATATGGATCTGGAGTTCTGGGGAAAGATGCAAGCTAGAGCTATACTACAGGAGGCATCCATTACAGATGGTGTATGAGGCACTGAGAGATCATCTAGAAACTGAGGATTGAGAACGTCAAGGACTATGCCCCAGGCTCCTCAATAATTTCACCTCTCCATTCAAGGAACCCTTTTTTCCCTAACAAAATCTTATTTTGCAGCCCAATACATAAACACTGAAAATGAGGCTGCTTGCCCTAGTTGTGGTAGACCTGGGATCCGGGGTTCTGGAGCCTTGCCTCACCGATTGCCCTGTTTGCTCTCTTGGCCCATAAGGGAGCTTGGAGGTTCAATTGGTCTAGCATTTCTCACAAATGCCAGTTCTCCAGATTTGTTCCTTACCCACATTTTCTAACAATCTTTGGCAGTCTGGTCATTATTTCCTCATTATGTGCATGTGAAAATAGAGAAACTGAGGGATACATAATAACTTTATAGCAAGCGACTGAAAGAAGGCTTTCATTCTTCTCTGTATCCACGTCTCTCACCTTTGTGTGCAGTTGCAAATCCACACGGTATATGTTGCAAGGGGATCCAAACCCACTAATTTCTGGGCACAGGGATGTATCTGGTTGCGGGAATAGAGTACGCTCTTTCATACTTGCGGTGACTGATGAACAGATGGCTTGTCTTGTGCAGCGAGAACTCCGTCCTTATTCCTTTGTCCAACCACACTCGCACCTTCTGTGTGATCGGCTGTGTTTGTGAGGTGCCATGTGACGAGACAGCTCAGATCTCACCCAGTGTATTGCAGACTGCCTGATGTTTTAATGTCATCCACCAGATGATATTTCCCTGATACGTGCTGTAGAATTAGATTTTGTTTGTAGCCATGCCATAAATGTTTAGTGCTGACTCTAATAAGCTCCTGTGTATTTGCAGGGAAAATGTATGCGTGCCAGTACTGTGATGCTGTGTTTGCCCAGTCCATTGAGCTGTCCCGCCACGTGAGGACCCACACCGGGGACAAGCCCTATGTCTGCAGGGACTGTGGCAAGGGCTTCCGGCAAGCCAATGGCCTCTCCATCCATCTGCATACCTTTCACAGTATGTACTGAGGCTGTGGATCTCAAGCCCTCGATGCCAGCCTGGCACTGGGAAAGCATGTCACAATTGCAGCAGAGGTGTCAATCCATCAGACCCGAGCTCCATTCAGTGTCTTCCCCTTACCTGTTCCCCTGCAAAACCCAGAGTCCCTCATTCCTAGTTCAGGAAGAATCTCATTTTAAGGTTTCTCATATGACGCTTATTTCTCTCTGGCCAGGCTGCTTCCCTGTCTTCCTTTTTAGCCTACCCGGCACCATTTGTCCAACAGAGGCAAATTCTGTTTGAAGGGAAAAGCCTCTATAACTGATTGGCTCACAGAGCACTGGAATATTTCCATGAGTCCATCTTCCATCTGCCTTTTCCCATAGGAGCAGTCCAGACACTTTCTGAGTTAATGTCTACCATCGTGAGTGGGCCTTGGTTATGTTCCCTTCAAAACCTCCTGCCCAGCATTCTCTTCCGAGTGCCGTTGTATTTCACACAGTTGGTGGGGTCTGCCCCTGTCTTTCTCCCCTTCTGTGAGAACTGACACAGACAAAAACACACTTGTATTCGGCGTGCATGTGTGCATGGGCACACACACACACATATACACACACACAGAGGAAGAAAGGACAAAGAAATTCTGTGATTCCTCATTACACCATCGGGAAATCGCCAGCATGGCATTTGGTTGCCCACATCACATTTTCTTCAGCCTCTCTTGTTGCAGCAGGAGTGTAATCAGCACAGCACAGCAGGGGAGTTAAGAGCTTGGAGTCTGGAATCACACAGGCTCGGACTTGAATCTTGACCCTGACACTTACTTTCCTTGAGGCCTTAAACAAATTTATTCACCATTCTAAGCTTCTTATGCCCCTTCTGTAAACTAGAGCAAATAATAATGCCACCACCTTGGATTGTAATTAGAATCGAATGAGATCGCATGTAAAGCATGACACTCCACGCCTGACACATAGAAAATGCTCAGTAATGCCAGATATTATTATTATTGGTGACAGGGGCAACCCTCTCAGATGCCATTTGTCACCATCAAAGCTTGTCTTTTTTGCATGCCATGCATCTCACATACTCTTCTTCCCTCCCCACCCCTCTTCCCACACACCAGTTTCTAGCTGTTGGCAGATACAGTGTCTCACAAGTGCGCTTTATGTAAACACATCCAAGTCTGTCGTCAGCCAGCCAGCAAGGACTTTGCCAAAGCTCCTATGTGCCCAGCATGTGGCTAGACCCTAGGTGATGCAGGGGAAATAAAGTGTGGCTCTTTCCCTGCAAGGAGTTTACAAGGCTGTCCAGAAAAATCCAGTTACAGTAGGCTTCCAGATGAGAGATTTGGCTTGGATCCAGCGCCACAATTTTGATGTCCTCTTGACCTCTTTATTGACATTCTGCTTTAGTCTTCCTTTCCCATTAGCAATACATGGGCATCAGGAAAGGGGAAGATACTATTAACTTTCAGAAGGGAGAAGACCGAGAATACTTTGCCATACCCTAAACTATATCATCCGTGGCAGGCCTAGCATCCAGGCCCCCCTTTCCCATTTCTTGCCTGTTTCATAGAATCACATTGTTGCTTATAGAAAGCTGCATCAAAGTGTCTTAGAAGATGGTGTAAAACTGAGATTTCAAGAGCTCATGTCCACAGGGAAACTAGTTAGTGATGCTGCTGCATGTCAGAATTCCTGAATTAATCTGAATCAATGCACATAAAAGATTGGCTTGTGAGCAAAGGATTTTATTAAAACATTTTGATTTCTGTTGCTTTAAGAAAAATACCAAAGTTTCCTGCCATAGGATGGCAAATGTATTCTTCATCACTACTAGTTTTTATTTTGGGGGTCTCACTGAAGAGTTGGCATATCCAATTAAGCATGTAGCTCTCAGATAGAGCATGGATTTGGGAGTGACAGATGGGATTGTTACTCAGTTCAGCCATTTCTTAATAGTGCCCATGGGCAAGATACTGCCTTACTACTCTAAACCTTGATTTTCCTAATCTGTAAAATAGGGATGATAATAGAACCTACTCGTAGAGTTATTGGAAGGATTAAGTGAATTAATTTACATAAAGCGATTAGAATATGCCTGTCATAGAGCACTCATTATGCTAATGTTTTTATTGTTGAATCTAAAGTGGGGAGAAAGGAAGCATCCCTCCACTTGTGCTGTTGATGACAAAGGAATTAGTGATGCTCTGGGGAATGTGCTGGAAATCCTCTACAGAGAATTAGAAAACTCCAGAATGCCCACTGCAAACAGGATGAGCCAGGGTGAAACTCCCTGGAAAGTGGTAAAGTGTAATTTAACTTGTAAGATGTAAAATGAGGAATGGAGATGAACTACATGATGCTGCAGAGATAGTTAATCTCAAAACCCTGGAGGAAGCCCACCTCCTGGGATGAAGGTAGGGATAGTCAGGTGACTCCTACACTGATTTCTGATCCTTGGAGTCTGTGACCCTGCCTGTTGTCTAAGCAGAGTCTTCACATTTGTTGCTGTACACAACAACCAGTGTTTCACTGATGGCTGCCTGTGGTGTTTTCGTTTCCCCTCCACCTTTTCCTCTCGTGGATGTCCCATGAAACCAGACATAGAAGATCCTTATGACTGCAAGAAGTGCAGGATGAGTTTCCCCACTCTTCAGGATCACCGGAAGCACATCCATGAGGTGCACTCCAAAGAGTACCACCCCTGCCCCACGTGTGGGAAGATCTTCAGTGCCCCATCCATGCTGGAGCGGCACATGGTCACCCACGTTGGAGGGAAGCCCTTCAGCTGCGGGATCTGCAACAAGGCCTACCAGGTGACCTCAGGTGCCACTGGGAGCTCTTCCCCTAACCCCTGACCTACTCTCCATTTGATCTGCCCTGATGCCTGGGTTGCTGGCTTGCAGATCATATCTTGTATCCAGGATGTGACAATTGGCTGATTCTCATGAAGGATGCAGCTTGTGATCCAGATTCTCTAAGGAGATCTGGTCAGGGTGCTGCAGTTGGGGAGCTCATTATTGGAGCGAGAGTTCACACGCTGCTTCTCTTAGACAGCAGACTTGTGGTGAACTGAATGCTGCTTTTCCCCTTGGATGCTCACCTTCCATAGAACCCATCACTCCCATGTGTCAATGGGCATGAGAGCGGCAATGGGGAGTGGAACACTACCTGGAATTACCTTGTTTGGCACAATTAGTGTTTGTTTGTTTAACTTCCAGGGAAGGGCCCAGCCTTTTTACCTTAGGATTTGATATGTAATTGAAGTGAAGCCCCGTATAGAACTAAAAAGAAACTACATCTATCAGAAGCTTTAAAACTACAGAGAAAAGAATGGTCCTTGTGGCATCTATAAGATTTGGGTATAGACAAAGAAGCATAACTGCTAATTTTAGCTCAGCGAAAATTGAGAGCTAACTTTGTGCCAAGGCTCATGTTGTGACATTAGCGTTCCGGAACAGAGACCTGGGCTTGAGCCCTAGGATGGCGTGGAATTGTAGGGAAAGTATTCCCAGTGCTGCTCTGGAACCCGGGAAGGAGAGGGACAAGGGCAGTGTGCACTCCTCCAGCAGCTTGCTCTGCTGCGCCCCAGCTTCCTGGGAAGCCGTGAGATGCAGCTCAGTGGTAAAGCACACAGGTGTTTCAGTTGGAAGGCCCGGGCCTGAATCCTGGTCCTGCTATCTCCTGATGTTATGATTAGTCATTTAGCCCCTCGGTGCCTCCGCTTCCAGCTCACTAGGAAGACTCTTAACACCTCCCTCATAGCCTTGTTGTAAGGAATGAGCCTGTGAAGGACTCCCGGGAGCCCTGCCCTGTAGTGGCTTCCCAATGAATATGTAGTTGCCTTATTCTCACAAACACCAGCCTCTCCTCACATCAGCACCCAGTGTGATAGGTAAGAGTGTGTGATACTAGAAACATCAGCTTACCCAAAAGTGTGTTTGTTTTCGAGCCTCGTGAACTCTCCAGCTTGCTGGAACTTTCTAAGACCTAACACTTGCCAAATTCCTTGCAGCAATTATCTGGTTTGTGGTACCACAATCGGACCCACCACCCTGATGTATTTGCTGCTCAGAACCACCGATCTTCCAAGTTCTCATCACTCCAGTGCAGCTCCTGTGACAAAACCTTCCCCAACACCATTGAGCACAAGAAGCACATCAAAGCAGAGCATGCAGGTGAAGTTTGGGTACCGCCGGCAGAGAGTGAGAGGGGCTTGATGGTGTAGCCTCCTGGGCGCCACCAGAAATCCTCACTTCTGATAGTCTAGTGTGGTGTGCGGTGGTCATTGCCTTTTTCTGCGCCAGCGCACATGAAGGCTGCCACACCAGTCCATAGCAGCAGCAGTCAGTAGCAGCAGCTTGAGTGGCAGTGGTTCTCAAACCTGGAAGCGTAGAGCAGCGTAAGCTCCCACCACTCGTGAGTGAGAACTTGTCGCAGCACCTAGGAAGGGTGTCAGCCTCGGTGGTAGGCAGGCCTGAGTGGAAATCCTGATTCCAGCACTTATCAGCTGCATGACCTTGGCAAGTGACTTCTCTTTTCTGAGCCTGTTTTCTTCTCTCCAGAATGGCAGTTATTAAAACCTACTTTGCAGGTAAATTTGGTGATAATCACAGCAGCTGTCAGTTACAGAGTGTTTCCTAGGTGCAAGACACCATGCTAAGCACCTCGTGTATATTTTCTCATTTCATTCTCACAACATCCCTCTGAGCATCCAGGCAGTCTGGATCCAGATCTCGTGCTCTTTACCACTAGATTGTGCAAATATACCATAGGTTATAAGATTCCTGGCACTTGGTAGATGCTTGCTAAGTATTGGCCATCGCCCCAACCCCAGCCCTGTTACTCTTTAGCCTTGGAAAGCCAACCATTTGTTCTTCCCCAGCACGTCTTTCCTTATTCACTTCACAGATATGAAGTTCCATGAATGTGACCAGTGTAAGGAGCTCTTCCCCACGCCAGCCTTGCTGCAGGTTCACGTCAAGTGCCAGCATTCAGGTCAGTACCCCGTCAGCATGCTTCTAGGCTAGACTGCCGGGGCCTGAGTCTCCTCCCCACCACTTGCAGCTTTGCAACCCAGGCTAAATTGCTTAACAAACTGTGCCTCAGTTTCTTCATCTATAAAATGGGAACAGTTGTAGCACCTGCCTCATAGAGTAGTGTGAAAAACTGAAGGCCTTGGCATCAATAAGCATCGCTTAAGCGGTAACTGTGATTGTCATTGTTATTGCTATATTTCATCAAATCTAAAGTGCCAGTTAAAAATAAATAAATACAATTCCAGTTATAAGATATACCGTTTTTATTTATTTATTTTTTTGAGACAGAGTCTCACTCTGTCACCCAGCCTGGAGAGCAGTGGTGCAATCTCGGCTCACTCCTTCCATCTCTTGGGTTCAAGCAATTCTCCCTGCCTCAGCCTCCCAAGTAGCTGGGATTACAAGTGCCTGCCACCACGTTTGACTAAATAAGATGTACCATTTTTAATGAGCTATTAAGAAAGAAAAACTACTGTCAGTTAAACTGTGCTTTCTTATCACTTAGAATATCTACGTTATTCTAAGTGCTGTTTTGGACTTAAGTTGACATAGATTTTTATCATGTCACTCACTGTAGTGTGCATACATAAAAAGGAAAACATAAAAAATAAACTGATTAAGGGAAGAATCCAGCTTCTCAGAGTAACATTCAATTCAGATTGTCAACAAGCATGTTTTTCCACACAGTGTTTACTCTGCCATCAAGAACATTGATGATGGAATACGTAATATAAGATTCCATCAGAGAATTGAAGGCCATTGGTTTTGGTCTCTTGAGCATTATGTAAAACTAGTCTACTTTTGATTCCTGCTTTGGGAATATAGCTAACCTTTCATCACTTACCTCCTTCCTTCTAAACCATTTGGTTTCCATGAGTTAAAAACATGCACCATTCCTGTCTTAGGGAGTTTCTTCCAAGCCGTGGACGCCCATTCTGCAAGTCTTGATGCTTCCACTTTTGATGTTCGTGTGCACATTGACAATCGCACCTGACTGCCTTAGCCCACAGAAGTCGTAAGGTGCCATCGATCCTATTTCAGAGATGTTAAAATGTATTTCTTAGAATTGATGAAATATAGTATGGTCAGCATGATTATCTGCAGTTGAATGAATAATGGCTTCTACAGAGACAGATTTAGCCTGAATCTAATACTAATGAAACTGTTGTCTCAGGGCCCCTCACTTGCATGGGACCTTCCAAGGCTCTGTCTTTGTCATTTTGTATTATTTTTCTTAAGGCTCCCCAGATTGAACAACCTTCAGGTCCCACAAAATCTGGATCTGCCTCCAAGCCTCGATCCCCATTTCTCCTTCCTCTCATGTCTTCCTGCCCTCGTTTCTCTCATTTTTCCCACAGCCCTCCTCTTCTGTCTCCCTCTCCTCCAGGGTCCCAGCCATTCCGGTGCTTGTACTGTGCTGCTACTTTCCGTTTTCCTGGAGCATTGCAGCACCATGTCACCACAGAGCACTTCAAGCAGTCAGAGACCACCTTCCCATGTGAGCTCTGTGGGGAACTCTTCACCTCCCAGGCCCAGCTTGACAGTCACCTGGAATCTGAGCACCCGAAGGTGATGAGCACAGAAACCCAGGCAGCAGCCTCACAGATGGTACAGGTGATTCTGGGGCCATCAGCTACACAGAATGCTAACACAGGGTTCCTAAGGCTTCTCTAGAGGTGGCTCTGTCATAGTACCAAGCGATACTCTTTGGGGATCTTGTAGAGAGTCTCTCTGGACTTCTTACAAAGCAGGACAGAAAATTCTAGTCTCCTGGTGGCCACATGGGAAGTGGCCCTTAGGTAGAGCGAGCCTGGAGCAAGAATTTCCAAAAGAGGAACAGCTTGGTTCCTCCCCCCAGTGCATACGTCCCTGCCTCCTGAGAAACACCGTGGGGTGTGGTGAGAACTGCAGGAAACCTCAGAGACAGAGGAGCTCTTTGTTGGGCAGGGACCAGCCTGCAGTTGAAGCGCTTGGAGAGCACCTCTGGGCTGGACACAGTACACACTTGCACACACCTGGGCCTCTCCTCTTTACCTGGGTGAAAAAAACGCCTCTTCTTGATATTTCAGGACTAGGCTTAATCCAGCTTCTCTTTGCTTCCCTGATCCTCATTTACTCTTCTTCCCGTCTTCTCCAGAGAGGGTGGGCAGAAAAGGAAGATAAACTCAGGTCCATCCATCACCAGTAATTTGTGGGTGGGTTGGAGAGGAACCATAAACTGGTTGAGGTTTTGGTCTGTTAGACTGTCGCGCTGTCCAGTTCCATAGATCTGGTCATTTATAAACCAGGTTCTTGCAGGCCTCTGGGGAACAGAGGGGAAGATGGGTAGGCAGGACTCCCGTCAACACTCTGCTGTCATATCAACCAAAGGTGCTCTGCTTTTATCTTTTTTGTATATTATGGTTCTTGATAATATGCCCTTTGGGGAAAAGGTGGGGCTGGGGGGTCCATTTCTAAAAGAAAAAGAAAGCAAAGCAGTTTGAAAACTACTTTCCTAGATCATTGTTGATTGAACATCACAGTAGATCTCTTCTCTCCTGTAGCACAGAGAAGTAGCTGGGCTTGGCCTCCTCACTCGTTCCTGCTTTCTGCTCTTCGCTGATTCTCAAGAGCAAGGTGGCTGTGGCCTCTGCTTTAAAAATATCAAGGGCATCTAGCTCTTCTGGCGTCTATGGTTCAGAAACACCAACTTGGAGGCTTAGGCAGGAATTGGAAATGCCTAACCACAGACTCATTCTCTCTGAGTTGGAAAGGTTGTCTCTAACAGATTATGCAGATTTGGAAGGGACATAGGTGGGCTGTGGAGAAGAGAAGGGGGCACTGGCCCTGCCAGGTTGGTGAGCTGAATGAATGCATGGCGTCACAGTTCATCCAGTCTTCCTCCTAAGCTCAATCACTGTGTGGCCTCCTGGGAAGGCTGTGGGCCTGTGAGAGGTCCAGAGACACTGCCCCAGGCCCGCCTGGGCCTGTGGTGGATCAATCCCGTTCCCGTGTTCCAGGCATGAGACCAGCTGGCTTCAGTGGCATTCCTCTCACATGGCACTCACCTCTGCACTGTCATCCCAAGACAGGAAAACCCAGTGTGAAAAATGGAGCCCGTGTTCGCTGGTGTGTAATCATAGAGTCCGGGCACCCCGAGATGGCGTACTGAGCGAAATTATAGCAATTTAGTGCACAGTTATTTAAATGGTTTGCTGGCCTTCTCTTTTGCGTCGCCGGTGGGTTAGACTTGCCTCTTCCCATTAGGCACACATAATTGCTCTCCTCAGGTGAAAACATAAATATCATCATTACAGCATGAGAGGAAAACCATGTAAATCAGGGAGCCAACTGCGAACACTGCCCAGAGCAGCCTCACGGTCTTTCTCTTTCAGGTGATCCAAACCCCAGAGCCGGTGGCCCCGACAGAGCAGGTGATCACTTTGGAGGAGACCCAGCTTGCCGGGTCACAGGTGTTTGTGACGTTGCCAGATTCTCAGGCATCTCAGGCCAGCTCTGAGCTCGTGGCAGTGACTGTGGAAGATTTGCTGGATGGCACAGTGACGCTGATCTGTGGTGAGGCCAAATGAGCAGCCGTTCATCCAGCAGAGCCTTCCTGTGTTTGCAGCTGAGAGGAGGCCCCACAGCTTGCCCTTCGCCCTCCATCCCTGGCTGTCCTGAGTGGTGAGCATCTTAGCTTAGCACCAACCAACACAGTCTCACCTAGAAAACAGACGAAAGCTTCATTGTTCTCATAGAACCAACAGCATCCGAGCCCTCAACACCAACTGCACCATCCTCTGTAGCAGACAGGCCTCCTTCCCCACAGGGCCGCTGCTGCGGCCTCTGTGACACTGTCCATCCCCAAGTGACATGTAGCTTCAGAAGTAGAGTCTGAAGGAGCAGTGGGATGGGAGCTGGTGACCAGGGCACCCCAGGAGGCGCGATGTGCCGACACCCTTCAGTGGGCAGAATGGCAGTTAGATATGGGGCTTGGCCCACAGTGGGGCTGCAAATGCTGCCAGTGCCTCTGGCCATTTAAAGTGAGAGGGGCACCAACAGACAATTCAGGGACCTCAGGTGTGAGCACACTTGGCCCCTTCTTCAGTCCTATCATCCTGCCCTCCGCTGGGGTTCCCCCTGCACCCAGTGGCCATGCCCAGCACCCTGCTGATGGCTATAGGACAAGTAGCCCTCAGTTCCATGCCTGGTAACGCCTTGTCAGTTGTCAGCCCTTCCCAAAACAAAGCTTTGGAGTTTCTGCTGGAAGTGTTGAATGTGAGGCATCAGCTGCTAGCCAGTCTCTGCCTTTCCAGGACATTCTTCTTGGTATTCCTTACCTGAAGGCTGGTTCCCACAGCTCTTCCGTGTCATCTTCATCCCCTTCCTTTAATCAAAGGCTGAAATCTGCCTGACCTGGCAGCCTCGCTCCCTCTGGGTCACGTGGTGCAGACCGTGACCAGCACCAGGCAGGCAGTCCTGTCTGCGTGTGGAGGAGCAGCCGTGACTGCCCGTGGCTCTGCTGCCATGCACTCCCTGCCTTGGGAGTGGCCTGCTGCCTCACCTCCCCAAGGCCACCACACTTATTGCAGGTCAGCGATCCTTTGGAGTCCGAATTTCACAAAGCTTTTTTATCTTCAGTTCCGAAAATATAATCTGATAATTAATGGTTTGTGGAATCCATTATGAAGTGCAATTAGATAGATGTAGGTTCCTGCCGTTGGAGAGAATGACTAGCATTTATCTTCTTTTCCTTCCACGCCAAAGGTTGGAGTCTGCTGGTGTGGTGCTTACACACCAGGCAGGGCTCTCTGCCACCGTGTGTGGCTTGACCCCCTGTGGAGGGGAGTGCCTGGTTGGATCCCACATTGGCAGAGATGGGGCCACCTCTTCCTTCCAGGCACATCTCACATTGCCATGTACAGAGGCAGGGGTCACTTTTGGTCACCATGGAAGCTTTTATTGCTCCCACATGGTCAGGTCTTACCCTGCTTGAAGCACAGAAGGCACAGCCTTACTGACCAGCACACCCACTGACTGGCATCTGCTGGCTTTGTGCAGCCAGCCCCGACAGTTTCCACAGCGAGCGCCAGCTCTGGCCAGCCTGGGACAGCTCATCCCAGCCAACTACACCTGCCTCTGGTCCTGTCCACATTCTGATATGTAGGTCACTTGAGCTTGTCAATTAGGGTTCTGCCATTCTGAAATAAATGAAGTTTCTAAAGGAGAGTCGGCCTCAGAAGCCAAAAGCTGACCAGAAGATGGTGCTCAAACCTTTAAGACTTCATCTCCATGTGAAGGGCTCACTGTTTCTACCAAGGCTGTCCCTGTGTTAAGGCTTTTCCGTCCTGGGAACTGTCAGACTGGGAGAGCTCGTGATCTGCAGGTGGCAAAATGGCACTGAATATCCCCTTGGCACCAGAGAAAACCCACTGAAAGATGGTAGAGTGGCACATGCTTACAGGGCATTGGTGCCAAGCCCAGTGGATGAGAATACAGCCCCTCACAAGCTGTGGGATGGGGCTTGGGAGCCGCAGTGAATGTCACTAAAATTTCTTCCAAAACAAAACAAGAAATAATTGCTGAGAGCTTATAGGGAAGTGAAAAAAAAAAAAAAAAAAAAAACTCTTCAGAATCAAGAGGGCTGTAAGTTTTGAATTCAAGTGTCAGATCCTTTCAAGCACTGAGAAATTCTTTCTCAGGTTTCTGTTTTTGGGGGAGACAGGGTCTGGAATACAGTGACACGATCTTGGCTCACGGCAACCTCTACGGGCTCAAGCGATCCTCCCGCCACAGCTTCCCAAGTAGCTGGGACCACAGACATGAGCCACCACTGCTGGCCAGTTTGTTTTGTTTTGTTTTTTGTAGAGATGGGGTCTGGCCATGTTGCCCAGGCTGGTTTCAAACTCCTGAGCTCAAGCCGTTATCCCACCTGGGCCTCCCAAAGCACTGGGATTACAGACATGAGCCTCGACGCCTGGCCAGGTTTCTGCTGGAGACCCAGATTGTGACAAGACATTTGTTTTCTTTGGAATCACCAGATTTGCAGCTTACTGTGCTGAGAGTGGACTGGCTACTGGGGCCCATTGGATGCCCTCTGGCCCGTGCCACACTCAGCAGAAGGCACAAACCCAGTGCTGGTTCTCATCAAGAAAGAGGGGAAGGCCCCTCCCGAGTTCACGGTCTGCTCTGAGCGGGCTCCACACTGGCTGACTGATTTTATGGTCTTGCTCTCTAGAGAAGCCCAGATGGATCTTATTATAGGAAAACTTTCTGACTCTGCTTGGCCATTTTATCCTTTTCTCCTACTTCTACCCAAGAGACCTGAATTGCCGCCACAGAGGACAGTGTTCGTGTGGTCTCCTGAGTCCACATCCCCCGCTTCTGTGGGGTCCCGGTGCTGTATTTGCCTCATGCCCCATAGGGTGCTGCCCTTATGAACTCTGGGGCCTTTGGGGTGGTGTGAAGGAGTCCGTGGGCTTCTTAGAACACATGGATCTGTTCGGTGGGTCCCCAGACCTCTGCTCCCAGAGCTCATGTCCCAGCTGGTGAGGAGGGAAAGGCAGTCAGATTCCAGGCCGGAGTGTGATTCTGTGGGAATACTGGGGTCAGTTAGGGAACAGGACTTGCCCATTGTAGGTAAGTGAGACAGCAAATAGATGATTCAAGAGCAAGGATTACTGCAAGAAGGTGAGACTCCTGTCGACGCACATTAGCAGAACCCGGAACCAGAGGGCAGGGACCAGGGGTCTTTACTCATTTCTTTTATGGGTAAAGAGACATGAAGAGACAGCCTGTCTCTGAAGCTCTGTGTTTGGGAAGCTTTGAGCCCAGTGAGTAGCAGGGTCTGCAGTATGAATACCTTTCCCTGGCGATCCGGGTCTCCTCTAAGGAAGTCTTCTGACTTCCCACTGACCACAGGAGGCACGCCAGCTTCATCCCTCAGGCTAGAGTTCTGATAATCGGGGCTGAGGGGTAAAATAAAATCCAGTCAGACAGACAGTGGGGAGACAGGTCCCTACTCTTTATTTGCAGGATCAATCAGGGACTCCCAGAAAGGAAGGAGAATGGTGAGGGGGCCCTAAGCTGGTGACGTGATCACCACAAGCTGAAGACAGGCTGATGGGGTGGCGGATGTGCCTTTAAACCTCACGTGCCTGGAAGCTGCGCATTGACCAAAGGAGGGAGGGAATTGCCAACCATGCACAGAGTGGGCAGGCGGTTCCAGGAGACAAGCAGCATGTTATTAAATTGGGCCTAGGCAGTTGGACGATAATGGAGAAAATGAAGGGATGCTATAATGAGTCCTCCCCAAGGGCGAGTTCAGCACCTGAGCCCTGTTCTGCTTGTATCCCAGTGACACTTGGGAGGTAGAAGAAACTGGGAGTAAGAGGACAATCTGGGGCTGAAGGGAGTGTCAGAGGCAAGTCGATCCTTGTTTTGTTGTCACGGAAACTTTGAGGCTGGTGGGACTTAGGCCAAAAGCTCAGAAGCACAGCCAAAATGTAGAAGCTTGCTACTCCTACGACTCGGCCTATAAAGAAGAGAGAAGCTAAGCTGTCTGTACTTTGGGAACTACATTGTTGAAGGAAAAAAATCACTCCCTGCCTAATTAAGTTGCTTCCAAATTGGGGGAATGTGTGTCATTTCCTTTACCAAGGCCAATCAGCCCTGCTTCCACCATGGTCAGGACAGCCAGCCCCTACGTGATGCCATATAAATTGGATTACAAACTATATTCATGTTCAACTTGCACTAATCTATATAAATAAAATATGTACTTTGAAAAAAATTAGGCTACGTGAGTTTCAAATGGACTGTGATGTTATAGACTGCTTTCTCTTTGGTTCTGGGCCAGTGTCAGACGGGGACCGGCGTGATGGGCCTGGTGTCCTAGGGGCCATTTGTGTACCTTGTGGCCGTGTTAACATGGCCTGGGGGAAAGAAAGCTCTCCCGTCATGTGGAGTCTCATTCCTAAACCCTCCTTCCCAGGGAGCGAGTGTAGGGCAGGGTTTCAGAGCACAGGCTTTGGTGTCCAGCCTGGGTACATCCAGCTGTCCTGCTGTCTAACTGTGACATTGTGTGAGATGCTTACCCTCTCTGAGCTCCCTCCTCCTGGCCCCCAACTTTATTATAAAATGGAGAAATGCTTGTGCTTACTCTACAGAATTGTAGTATGATTTAAAAGTCTGGAATTAATGTATTTAATGTAGAAAATTTTAACTTTTATTAATAAAAATTTTTTGCATGCAAGTCAACTATTCCCTGCATTCTCTGGCACTAAAGAGAATGTTCATTCCTGTATCTTTATGTAGTCTCTTTTTCCTCTGAATCCTTAGGGGATCCTTATAACACCCACTTTTCATTTATCTCTTGAATCTCAACTGCTCCCAAAGTACAAAGTGCTGAGCAGATAGCTGTAAAATAAACTAAACCTTTCTCGGTGAACAGCTGGAAATGTCACATTGCTGGCAGCCAACAAGGAAACAAGAACAGGAGACCCGGATGGGATGTACATGTTTTCTGCAGGAAGCACCCAGTGTTTAAGACGAGGGGAGGTGCATTAGATCCCGCAGCCCTGCTGCTGCAGAGAGCAGGGGAGTTGGGGAGGTTCTGTGCTCACGCCTCCTGGGACAGTTCTGGAGGAGCACAGATGGACCCTTGTTCAGAGCTCGCAAGTGAGTTGAGGAAGGAATGCTCCCCTGCCTAAATGCTGTCTTTGGAGAGCAGGGCTGGAGCTACCCGTGTCATATTTTGGGCAGTAGTCCCAAGAGTGTCCCAGCCAGCTGCAGTGGGTAATTGTAACATACAGTTGGACCCCAGCCACAAAGTTGAAGGTATGCAGAGGTGAAGTGCTGCTGCAGGTTGGGTGGGATGGAGCAGAGGTAGGAAGTGGGCTGAGGGGTTCCCTCGGTGATCTTCCGGGCCAGGGTGGCTGGCTGGAAGGACTCAGCAGCACAGTGGAAAAGACACGGGCTTGGGAGCTTCCCAGCTCCACGTGTTACTAGACAGATGACCTTGGGCGAGTTTTTCCTGACAGTGACTGTGAGAAGAAAGTTAACATTTGTAAAATATCTGACAGAATATAGACGCTTCGTAGATGATGGCTGTTCGTGTTTATAATATTTTAGAAGGGCCTGGAGGAAGAGCCAGGGCAGAGGAGAGCTGGAAAGGAGGTGCCTAATGTATCCTAGATACAGGGTCTGGAACCCAGTGCGGGGGTCTCCAAAACCAGGATAAGAGGAAGCATAAATCCAGAGACCTCAGCCCAGACCAGAGTGAACAGTGATCTGAGGGGAACAGGATCTCCCCAGGTTGGTACAGGGACTCTCAGCTGTTGGGCACTACAGCAGAAGGGTCACATCTGAGTAAAGGCAGAAACCTGGGCATGTTGGGTGGGGACACATCCAGTGAGAGCAAAGGAAATGGAAAACCTAAGTCTGCAGTGATTTTTGGCCTCTCTGCCTCTTTAGTGTTTACTGTCTGTCCTTTTCTCCATAGGCTTATGCTCAGGATATGTTTGGAATGAAAGGGAAAAGGGGCTTGTGGCGCCATGCAGACGTGCCCTAGACCAGGACCTTTACTCTTCATTAAGAGATGAAGAGGTTATAAGGACGTGGACGTAGAAACCAAGTTCATGTTCTCGAGAATGTTCTGCAGGCTTTTCTTCATGCATCTGTCCTGCCTTTTGGCCTTTCACCCAGGGCAGGTGTAGGTCCCATGCCCACCAAGACCTCTGTATCTCCTCCACGTACTCAGACTGGACAGTACTCAGTGGACGCTTAGCAGATGCTGCCGACTGCTGGAGACGGGGACTCTGACCTTGGACTCGCTCTTCCGAGGGTAGAGGAGCTGCTTCCTATTCTGCAGCTCTGCACCACATGTTCAGTGTGAGCTGTTTCTAGCCAGTCATGGAATACGCTATTATTCCATCTACTCTCCATCCACCTCATGTCTGCAACCTTGTGAGGCAGAGAGAGCCAGCACTTGGCAGGGTTGCGTGTGCTGCTAGAATCCTGAGCTCCATCGTGGAGAAAGAACTTCCCCAGCTTTCCCTGTCGCTCCCTAAATCTGTATTCTGCAATGTCCCAAATTCATCTACTACACAATGGAAACCCTAGGTATGCAGTTGTGTATTTTTGCCTTAATCCTCACACAGCTTCATCTCATTTGAGATTCTAACCAGTATGAGGACAGGGACCACATCCTATTTACTGCCTTGGTTTCTCTGAGAGTTAGGGGTGCTAGGTTGGGCACACAGAGGCTCTGCCAAAACCAAGCGGTACCCCTCTTTCTTACCTTCATTTCTCAGCTCTGGGAGAACCCAACTTCCATATTTTATTCTGGTCAGTGAGGCTATACCCCAAGTTACCCGTGGGCTGGTCTGTCAGAACATCCTCCTTTCTTTGTCCTCTGAGAAGAGATTAGCAGAAGGCCAAGAGCAGCCAGCCGGGCCCCACCACTCCAGCTGCTCTGATCAAACACCATTCCTGCCGCTTCTTCTAGCTCTGGCTCCCCCAGCGCAGGCCAGAAACAGCTGATCAAACACATCAGGACAAGGTCAGTCCAGGGACCCACGGTCCCCTCCAGGGGAGATTTCACAGCCCTGCCATCAGGAGGGTCTGATAAAAATGGGCAGGGGGTGGGGAAGGGGGCCTATGGGGCTGGCACAGGAGCAAACAGCTTTTCATGTTGTTTAAGGTTGAAACACCTGTGCTCCACGCAGGGTCCACACCAAGCCAGCATTTCCAGAAAGGCAGGGCTGGAGCTGAGGAGACGGGAGCTGTGTGTGCACGTATGAGTATGTGGGGGTGACAGAGATGTCAAGTAAGAGCGCATGTGGGTTTGGGAGCATGGGATTATTAGATTGTCACAGGATGACTTAAGATCCTCCCTCACTAAACTGTGACCCCTTCAAGGGCACGGACTGTGCATTATCCTCGTTCTCTCTCTTACACGCACACGTGTGTACCCAGCAGTTAGCCTGGCACATCAGGTGCCTGAGTGCACAGGTGTGTTAGACCTGAAGTTCTGGGACTCGGTAAGGTCCTGTTACCAGGCTAAAATGGTGCCTGGCTCCCACTCCTACAGGACTCATCAGCCAGGTAAGGATTATATATGAGAAACAGGTACCAAAAACACCCATGCCCGTCCAGACTCAAGACCCAGAGATCCCAGCACCTGCAAATTCTGTGGGGGTTTTGGTTGGTTGGTTGATTTGTTGGTCTTTTTCATGGGTATGGGAAGGAAGAAGAAGATTAATATGTTTTAGAAATAGGCCAGGCGCGGTGGCTCACACCTGTAATCCCAGCACTTTGGGAAGCTGAGGCGGGTGGATCATCTGAGGTCAGGAGTTCGAGACCATCCTGGGCGACATGGTAAAACCCCATCTCTACTAAAAATACAAAAATAGCCAGGCATGGTGGCGCATACCTGTAGTCCTAGCTACTTGGGAGGCTGAGTCAGGAGAATCACTTGAACCCAGGAGGTGGAGGCTGCAGTGAGCTGAGATTGTACCACTGCACTCCAGCCTGGAGAAGACAGAGCAAGACTCCATCTCAAAAAAAAAAAAAAAAATTATCCTAATTAATGATTGGTGTTATTACGTGCTTACATTAGACACTGAATGAAGAACTTTTTGTAATTTGTTTTTTTTTTTTGAGACAAAATCTCACTCTGTTGCCCAAGCTGGAGTGTGGTGGTGCAATCTCGGCTCACTGCAACCTCCACCTCCCAGATTCAAGCCATTCTCCTGCCTAAGCTTCCCAAGTAGCTGGGATTACAGGCATGCACCACCACAGCTGGCTAATGTTTGTATTTTTAGTAGAAACGGTGTTTCACCATGGTGGCCAGGCTGGTCTTGAACTCCTGACTTCAGGCGAACCACTCACTTCGGACTTGTGAAGTGTTGGGATTACAGGCATGAGCCACCATGCCTGGCTCAGTAATTCTTATTTCTCAGAATTCTAGCACCAGCTCCATAACGTAGGTGCTGTTATCATCCCTGTATTACAGATGAGGAAACCAACACCAGAGAGGTGAAGTCGCTTTGCAGCAAGAGAGCAGCAGCATAGCTGGGATCCGAACCCAGCTGTCTGACTCCAGAGTCTGCTCTTAAATCCCTTGCTCTTTTTAAGCATTTCTTGTTTAATACCTAATCAGCCAGAAAATGTGGCTTATCCCCACTTCCCATGCCTTCAGCAGCCTTGCGGTCATACCTGGACTGTCGTCATAGAGCCGAGGACTCTCCACCTGCTCTCTCTCCTTTCCCGTCCCCCCGTCCATCCTGCCTGAGACAGCCAGGCAGGCCTAAAACTCTGCTTTTATCAGCCAGAAATGTGTCCAGGAGCAAAGGGTCATGTCCTTTGCCTTGTGTGGGATCAGTGGCCTGGGTCCTGTCACTTTTTTGAACCCCTATGTTCTTCAGTTTCACCAGTCCTCAGTTGACACTTGACAGCTCACTTGGGGCTCTTCCTTGAGATGCAGGACAGCCAGAGATCCTGGCGCTCAGGAGACACGTCTCGTATAAGCAGGTAAGCAGCAGAATCGGGAGCAGGGCCGGGCTCTGCGGAGGCCTGAGACCTGCGCTTCTCCCACTGCTGTAGTGGCACTGTGGAGCCTGCCTGGAACGAGCCCCTCCAGCCCAGGGGGCGCCTCGTCAATGCAGGGGGCTTCCTGGACCTCACGCCCCCCGGCGGCTTGGGCCATATGGCCCCAGTGGAGTTCGTGTCTTGTTCTGGCATCAGCAGAACGGGTTGTCTTTTTTGTTTTTTAACTTTTAAGTTCAGGGATACAAGTGTAGGTTCGTTATACAGTTAAACTCATGTCACAGGAGTTGGTTGTACAGATTATTTCATCACCCAGGCATTAAGCCTAGTACCTACGAGTTATTTTTTCCTGATCCTCTCCCTCCTCCCGCCCTACCCTCCAAAAGGCCTCAGTGTGTGTTGTACCCCCTGTGTGTCCACATGCCCTCATCATTTAGCTCCCACTAACAAGTGAGAACATGTGGTATTTATTTGGTTTTCTGTTCCTGTGTTAGTTTGCTAAGGATAATGGTCTCCAGCTCCATCCATGTCCCTGCAAACGACATGATATCGTTCTTTTTTATGGCTGAAGAGGGGTCGTCTTACCCATATGGTGTCCCCATTTCTGTCCCAAGCAGTGGTCAGTTAACTTGGAGCAGCGGAGGCCTCACCTGGTAGGAGCAGGGCTGTGGGGCAGGTGGAGCACAGAAAGAGAGGAGGTGGCTAATGCGTGACCCCCCGGCCTGCCCTCCCTTTTGCATGGATAATGGTAGTCCCATAATGCCTTATTCTGGAATCACTCTCTGCTATTTTTAGATACTTTCATATACATTATTTCTTTTGATCCTTACAGTCACATGAAAGTTTAGAGTAGGTATCTTTATTGTTACCTCTTTTTACAGGAAAGGGATTCAGACAGTACAAGACCTCAGCCTGAGACGCAAGGCTTCTCCGCTAGTGAGAGGTGGAATTGGAGTCCAGGTTTTTGACACCAAACGCAGGCTTTTCTCCACCTCGCTGTGCTGCCTGTTACACTTCCCTGCATTTCACAGCACTTTCAGTCATTTACACGCTTGGTTCTGGCAGCAGTGCTCTGAGGCTGGAGGGGCGTGGATGATTATTTTGCAGATGAAGAAATCGAGGTTTCAGGACAGTTGGTTGTTCCGTCACATGGCGAGTCAGTAGCAGAACTGCAGTGAGAACAGCTGGACCCAGCATTACATCCACTTGGCAAGGAGAAGTGCCTCTTAGGCCATGCAAGTGAGGAGACTCCGGCACAGCCCAAGTCCTAGCAGCAAGGGTGGGTGAGAGCTGCCATTTGTTGACCTCTGCCCTGGGCCAGAGCGCGTGTATACCTCATCCCCAACACAGGTGCCACACCCACAGTCACTGGCTGGTAGGACTCTGTGATGGCGACAGTGGTCCATTCTACACTGTCCACTGTGGGAGCCACTAGTCGTGTGTGACTGTTGGGCACTTCAGATGTGGCTAGTGCACCTGAGGAACCATAGTTTTAATTTAAATAGTCCCATGTAGCTTCGTAGCTGCTGTTATTGGACAGCGTAGAACTAGATTAAGGCTCAGAGGGTTGAGGGTCACACAGGAAGTAGCTGAGTCCAGATTCAAGTCTGGGTCTGTGAGATTGCAAAGCCTGTGGCATTTCCACTGGTGCCCTGTGTTGGGAGGGCGATGTGCGCGAGTGGCGGACATTGGCTGCAAGGTTCAGAAGGCTTCATTTCATTTCGTGAAGGCTGCCCCTCGCTCCCTGGCTATGCGCTCGGACAGCCACGTCACCGCTGTACCCTCCTGCGTCTTCATCCTCATCGGTGCTGATGCTGTTGTATTGACCACCTGTAACCCCATTTCACGGAGTCAACAGAGGCTCAAAAAGATTGAGAAACTTGCCCAAGGTCACCAGCTTTTACTGGAAGGGTCACATTGGCATAAATACAAAATACCCTATTTTTGCTCCTGTTTCTCACCAGCTCCAGACCAGAGCTAAAGCAAAATGAGAAAGCACCACAGAGGTAGCCAGGAAGCCCTCCCACTCCCCAACACACACCTCGCTGGCCCCTATCTTTGAGAAGACAGCATTGTACTGAGCATGCTGTCTGAGCACAGCCACTACTCCCAGAGAGTGGACAGAGGGCCAGGCACGCCACTCCTGGGGGGCAGCCTCGCCTGTGTATTTGCAGCTTTCTCACAACTATTCTAGAAAGCACTTGCTTCAGGCAAACATTTTTTTAAAAAGCATACATAATCTTAACTACGATTTTTGTTTCATCATGGAACAAGATGTGTTAGTTCCAGCACACTTACTATGCAAGTCATGAGAAGACGCAACTCATTGTCACTCGTGAGCTGTGTGACCTTGGTCGAGTCTCTTCAGCCCCACCCCCGCAGGTGGATTAGATAACCTCCACGAGCCCTCCTCCAACGTTTCTGATTCCTTGGGTAGCGTGGGAAGTAGAGAAACCAGGGTTCTGGCTCGGACTGCCACTTTCACGGTGTGCGACTTATCTCTGAGCCTTGGGCTCCTCATCTGTAAGGATGCCATTCCCATGGAGTGGGAGCACCGAGCAAAATCTGGCACAAGAAGAGCCTGGCGTGGGGCCGCTATGGGGCACATGCTCAGTGAAGGTCCTGATAACACTTTTGTGCTGCATGCACAAGACCCAGCAATACCCCATAGCCGCATCTCAAGGAGTAAGGAAAAGATGTTGGAAGAAGTCTCTGTCCTCAACTGGGAGGAGAAACATGTCCTCTTTGGGCCAAGATGGTGGCACCAGTGCTGAGAACGGCACCAAAGAGCCTCCTGTGGCAGCTTTCACTGCAGGGCAGCCTTGCCCCCTCACCTTAATGGGTGTGGGCTTTGGGGGCTGTGCCCACCACTGGCACAGCTGGGAGGATCTGGTAGGGACACGTAACAAAAGCATTCAGTCCTGGAAGAGGGAGATTTCCCTGAGCTGAGGGGAGGGCATGGCTCAAGAGAGGCGCAGGGCACGAGGATAGTGGCTCAGCCATCCCTGCCAGCCCTGGTCTGAAGCAAGCCTAGAGTCCAGGATAGCCCCCAGGCTGACAGTCGGGGATATGGAGTCAGATGGTCAAATGTCAACACTGTTGCTGCCGGGCGCTGTGATTTTGAGCACGCTCTTGATGCTCTGTGAGCCTTATTTTTCTCATCTGTGAAATGGGGAGGGTAGGGCGTAGAATGTAATACCCATGAAGGCCCTTGTGTGATGCCAGGCCAGGGCAGGCTCAGTGGTGGTTATTCGCTTCCTGGGGCCTGACCCAGCTGTTAAGAGGAGAAGGCTGTGCTTGATGCTCTGGCCTCTGGTGTCCATGAGGCAGCAGAGAGGAGTGAGTCTGCTAGGAGCCCCACTGCTGATCTCGGGAAGGCTGTGACCTTGGCGCCAACTGGGAGAGCCAGGGCCTGAGATCTGGGGCTGCTGGCGTCCAAGTCTCTTGGGTTAGGCCTGGCTGGCTGGGTGATCAAGACCAGAACCCCAGGTTTGGGGAGGGCTTCCTCATCTGACCACTCAGGAGCCCTGAGGATAGGATCTCCTGGACACCGTGGGTCACCCCCATCTTCTGGTCAGAACCTTTCTCACAGGCCTTCCTGGGGGCTCGGACCTAGACTGCCAAGGGGACAGGGGTCACAGAGCTTCAAGATTCCCAACCTGGAACTGTGAGTACCCTCAGCCAAGCACACACACTCAGGGCCATCCTTCTCCCCATCCACCAACCCACACCCTCTGCCAGCCTGTCCCACCCAGCTTCCCCTCTTCCTGCAAGCCCAGCCCAAATGTCTCCCACTGCAGAAAGTGACCTCTATGACCTCAGCCAGGGACGCCTTCCCTGGGCTCCTCCATACTTTGTACGACCCATAGTATTGAGCATGTGGTCACGTGTGTTCATGTCTTTTTATTACTTTTTTTTTGATAAAATAACGTAACATAAAATCTACCTTTTTAACCATTTTTAAGTGTCATGTTTAGTAGCATTACGTACATTCTCGCTGGTGCAACCACCATTACTACCTGTCTCCAGAACTTTTTCATCATTTCATACTGAAGCTCTGTATCCATCAAACATTCTCATTGCCCCAGAAAGAAGCTTCGTATCTGTTATCAGTCACTTCCTGTTCTCTCCCCGAACCACCCCGACCCCGACCCCACCGTGGCAACCAACATTCTACCTCCTGTCTCTAGGAAATTGAGTGGTCTAGGTGTATCATAGAAGTAGAATCATACAGTATTTGTCTGTGTTCGTGTCTTTTTTCCTTTTTTATTTTTTGAGACAAGGTCTCTGTCGCCCACGCTGGAGTGCAGCGGTGCCATCGCGGCTCACTGCAGCCCCAGGCGCCCAGGCTCAAGTGATCCTCATGCCTCAGCTTCCTATGTAGCTGGGACCACAGGTGGAGCCACCACTCTCAGCTAATTTTTTTTAATTATTATTTTTAGTAGAGACGCGGTCATACTATGTTGCCCAGGCTGGTCTCGAACTGAGCTCAAGTGATCCGCCTGCCTTGGTCTCCCAAAATGCTGGGATTACAGATGTGAGCCACTGCACCCAGCCTGTGTTCACGTCTTAATCCTCCACAGGGCCTTGTGACTAGTGACTGAGCAAAAAGAGCAAATGAAGAGGCAAAGAATGCTACCGCCATGCCTGAGACTTCCTGAGACAGGCACAGTCCCCTGCCTCACCCAGCTCCTAAGCTCCTAGAATTCATTCATTCCCTTATGATGACCAGACAGCATTGTAGATGTGGAGACCCCACAGTGAACAGAACAGACTGCAGTCCCTGCCTTTATGGAGCTCACAGTTGAGTCGAGACAGTAAAAACATATATAGGCTGCTAGATAATGGTGAGCCCAGGGAGAAAAATTAAATTGGGGGGGCAGGGGGCAGACAGGAAGTACCAGGCAATGTTGCAATTCTGGGGTGGCCAGGAAAGGCCTCACTGATTCAATGACTTGAGCAAAGACCTGCTGGCTTTGAGGGAGTGGCCGTGTGAATGTCTAGGGGAGGATGTTCCTGGCAGAGGGACAGCCAGTGCAAAGGCCTGGAGGCAGGAACATGCACAGCCTGCTTGAGGATGCCTGGGAGGCCAGGGTGGCTGGAGCAGAGTGCGCATAGGGGAGGGTAGTAAGAGATAAAGTGAGAAAGTGGTCAGGGCCCAGAGTATGCAGGGCCTTCTAGGTTGTTTTAAGGCTGTGGCCAGTGAAGGGTTTTGAGCAGAGGTGCTGCAGCTGCTGTGCAGAGAATGAAGATAAGGTAGGGAGCGGGGGGTGGTGCTGGGAGGTTACTTATGGGGCCATTGCAATATCTCATCGCAGCAGAATTTCATAAAAATGAAAATGAAGCCACAGCCAGAAAATATTTCTGAGTGGCTCGTTTGTTAACCAAGCAAGGAAAATGATGGCGTGGACACGGATGACAGTGAGGAGTGATCAAGTGATGCCCACCGGGTCCGCAGATGGACTAGATGTGGGATTTAAGAAAAAAGAGGTTCAAGAATAATTCCCAATATTTTTGGTCTGAAAGTGGAAGCATGAAGTTGCCAGGTGCTTTGCTTAGGACAACCTCAAGAAAGCAGGGAAGACAGAGCACACGGGGCGTGTGGGCTGAACTCGAGAGCCTACTGCATGTCCAGGTAGAGAGGTGCGAGTCTGGACTCAGGTGGTAAGGTCACCCTGTCCACTGTTCCTTCATTTTCTGGGATCTGGGCTAGCACCTGGCATCACCAGAGCTGCAGCTCAGACTCTCTCCCTCCTCAACGTGGGGCAGAGACCAGGTGTCACGATGTGCCCCTTCTTCATCCATCCATCCATCCATCCATCCATCCATCCATCCATCCATCCAATGCGCCCTGCTCATCTCACCTATGTCGGGCACAGTACCAAATACAGGAATGAGTATGACGTGGCCTCTCCCCTCCACAGGCCCACAGTCTGGTTACAAATTCTCTACCCTCCTCCTCCGGCTTCTGCCCCTCATTCCTCCCTTGGCCTCAGTCTGTCCATCGGTAAAGCGTCTTTGGATCAGACAGTCTTTAAGTGCCCCACCAACTTGGCCCTCCCATAACCTCAACTTGCCCATCCCCGCCCTCCTCTGGGCCAGGCCCCCACAGCCTGGGCAGAGCTGGGGGATGGATCTGTGTTGGCTTCCTGCTCCCAGAACAACCATCTGACCAACAAATGTGCCCTGACAACAGTTTTGCTGTCTTCATCTTCCACCGAGAGGTGGTGAACTGTGGTGAAGCAATTAAGTCAACCTAGCAAATGAGGTTTGCAGTGCACAGGACTCACGAGTAAGTGACTGGGGTCAAGGCATGCACTCCCAAGGGGGCTGGCTATTGGGGGAAGAAAAATCTTGCTGTTTTTATTTACAAAGTAGACACATAGTACATACACAGATACATTGTATGTCTGTAGTATTAAAATGTTTAGGGAAGGCCGGGCATGGTGGCTCACTTCTATAATCCCAGCACTTTAGGAGGCCGAGGCAGGTGGATCACTTGAGGTCAGGAGTTTGAGACCAGCCTGGGCAACATGGTGAAACCCCATCTCTACTAAAAATACAAAAATTAGCCAGGCGTGGTGGTGCCTGCCTGTAATCCCAGCTGCTTGGGAGGCTGAGGCAGGAGAATCACTTGAACCTGGGAGGTGGAGACTGCAGTGAGCCGAGATTGCACCACTGCACTCCAGCCTGGGCAACAGAGTGAGACTCTGTCTCAAAAAATAATAATAATAAATAAAATTAAAAATAAAAATGTTTAGGGGAGAAAATGTCCTAAAAGGATCCCTGGGAAATAATACTGGGAAAAAATGGTGAGTAACACCACGTTAAGGGAAGGAGGGAAGGGTCAGGGCTGAGAGCCACACTCATTTGGCCACAGTCCTGGTACTAGGGAGAGAGGGGTGATCAAACTCAGAGACACTGCCCTTAAGAAGCTCACAATCTAGTGAGTGAGAGGCAATAAAGCAGGCAACCATTATACCCAATGACGAGAGCCATGCCAGAGCCGGGGCAGGGAGGGAAGTGGAGTAGGGGAGGGGCTTCACATCAGGGAGGCTCCTGAGACTGGGCCAGGCAAGGTTGCAGCAGGTGAATTTAGATAGCTCGGGGAATGCCAGCCCATTGACCCCAGCTCCTTGTCTAGAAGCAGTCCACAGATGCCTCCATAGACTGATCCCCCCATAGACTGATCCCCTTGGGCAGGGTGGGGCACAGACGGGGTTGAAGGGAAGCCTTCAAGTTCAGCTCAGTATACCTTCTCGCCAGTGCCTGGAAGATGCTGGAATCCCCCTGTTAGAGCCTTGTCCCTCAACCTGAGAGATGTATCTTAATGGCAACCTGATAGAATGGAAAGAATTCTAGACCAGGTGCCAAAATAACAGAGTCTTGGTCCCAGCTATGCCCCTGGTGTCTAGAGTATCCTGGGAGAGGCCAGCTCTCTCTCAGTCTCGACTCCCTACCTCTAAAATCCCTTCCCCCACCCACTTCACATGGGGGTCGGGCAGGAGAGGCCCACAGACACCATCAGCCACAGCCTGTAGATCTGTGAGCTCACTCACTCACGCCTGCGATGAGCAGGCGAGGAGACTGAGGCATGGAGAAGTGAGTCACTTGCCCAAGGTCACACCTGTTTTAAGAGGGAGCCAGGATCGTATCCCAGTGGCACTGATGGGGTGAGCGGGGAGAGGCGGGGGTGGTTCAGGGGAGGCGGATGCGCTGGCCCTACAGGCCCTCTGCTCAGCTCTCCCATGAGTGGCCCTGGGCTGTCCGTCCGAGAGCCACGATCCCTCACTCTTCCAGAGGCTGTTTATAAGCAGAGCACGTGCTGAGGAGATGGGCTCAGTGGCAGCTGGGGGCCCTGGAGACCCTGAGCTGGGAAAGGGAAGGCCCACGGGGCCCTGGAGCTGTCTTCACAGGCCTTCAACTGTCAGAGGGATCTATTTAGGACACAGATCTGACCACACCGTGGCCCATCCTCACCCCCCACAGTTCCTGAGATGAAACCCTGGCAGCTTAGCCAGACAGTGCCCTCCGAGACCCGACCTCTTCAGCCTCGTCACTCACTCTCCCCTGCCTCGGACTTCACTCTCAGGTCGGCAGACTACCAGCAGCCTCCATCTTCCCACCAGCTCTGCCCAGCCCCATTTCTGGGGCAAGAAGGAAGTGCGGCCCTTCCTTCACTGAGCCTCTGCATGTGCTGTCCCCGTGCCAGAGGGCCCTTCCTTGGCCTTTTCCTGACCAACACCTGCTGACACTTTGAGCCATGACTCAGATGTCACCTCCTCCAGGAAGTCCTCCTGTGTGCGGCTTCTGCACCCCATCCTTCTCCTGATCCTTGAACTTAGGCTCTACTGCAGTCATCTGTGTCTGTCTCAGCAACACAGGCCGGGTCAGAGTCGGCATCTGGGTGTGGACTGCTCACATGGCTGCCCTCACAGGAAGGCCAGAGCAGCCAAGGCAAGTGCTGTTTTCCCCATTCAACAAGTGAAGAGATGGAGTCTTAGGAGAGTAACTGGCCCAAGGTCATACAGGTATTAGGAGGTGGAGCAGGGGTTGAAGCCCTGAGTCTGGCATCAGAGCACTCATGGGGCAAGGTGAGTCTGAGGTCTGCAGTCTTTAGAGACCTTCACTGACTCTGGGGTTCTCAGACATCACCTTCTCCAACAGTGTGGACAGAGCCCTCACTGTCCACACTCCCCAAAACAGTCCTATGCCACTCTCCATCCTCCCACCGTCTTAGTCTTTTACAGAGCACTTAGCAGGATCGAAAGTTTTATAGGCCGAGTACGGCGGCTCACGCCTGTAATCCCAGCACTTTGGGAGGCTGAGGCAGGTGGATCACTTGAAGTCAGGAGTTCCAGACCAGCATGGCCAACATGGCAAGACCCCATCTCTCCTAAAAATGCAAAAATTAGCCAGATATGATGGCATGTGTCTGTAATCCCAGCAACTTGGGAGGCTGAGGCACGAGAATCACTTGAACCCGAGAGGCGGAAGTTGCAGTGAGCCGAGATTGAGCCAGGCAACAGGGACAGACTCTGTCTCAGAAAAAATAAAGTTTTATAAATGTCTTTACTCGTTGGCCTGTCTCTGAGAGCCCCACAGGGGCAGGGACCCGGCCCGCCTTGTTCCCTGTTCACTGTTGGGTTCCCAGTGCCTAGGCCAGTGCAGTGCTCAATACGTTTGCTGCACGAACGAGCATTGAGCACGTGCCTGGCGATGGCGAAGCACGGTCTGTCATCCTCTTGGTCGCCCCAGCCACTCGTGAGCCAGGCGTTCTGCACATTTTTTGGATGAGGAAGTGGAGCCCCAGAGAAGTTAAGGGCCTGGCTCAGGGTCACTGAGAAGTGGCTTGGTGGTCAGGTTTGTCTGATTCCAAAGCTCGCACCCATAGACTCCGGGCCACTAATCAGGGTGCTACACCCAGCAAGGCTCACAGACTGGCCCGAAGTCACCCAGCCAGCTTCTGCTCATTCTTCACACAGCTTTCCGCTGGGTCCCCCGAGGGCTTAGACGTGGAGCAGGTCATATTTTCAGTACTTTCATTCTGCCTTTTATTAAGCCATGTAAGGGCTCTGCAGACTTCATAATTGTCCACAGTTCAGCTTCGCCTTTTTTTCCCCTTTGCAGTTTTTAAAATGAACACACTCCTTCAGCAGCTGCAGCGTCATTAATTCTCTGGCCCCATCCTTGATGAGGCCTCAGGCCCAGGGTCGGGCTCCTCTGATGGCCCTGGCAGGAGCCTTTTCAAGCTCCTAATCCACTTGGCAGTTGTTTGAACTCTCAGAAATTATGCCTTCTCATCTCGTCCTAATGAACTCATAAGCCCGGTGAACGCCTTGGGAGATAGTGCTTGTTCTTCCCGGCTCTGTCCCTGAAAGAGAAACTCAAGCCTTCCAAACACTCCTTTTGCTTTCCCTTCCGGGCCTCAGTCTCCCCGCCTGTGCAGTGGAGGCTTGGAGTCTCTGGCAATGGAAGCGCTCTTCCAGCTTAGACATTCCAGAACAGGGACAGTGCCATTCCCTAGAAATAGAAGGTGAGCCACACGTGTCATTTTAAATTGCCTAATAGCCATATTAAAAGGGTAAAAGGAAGCAAGAGAAATTAATTTCAATAATGTGTTTTATCTAGACTACCTATATTTCAAGCGCTCAGTGGCCACATGTGGCTGGTGGCTACCGTACTGGAGAATGCCGTTCCAGAATTCTTGTCTTGTTCTGCCCCCAGCCTTTCCTCTCACCCTTCCTGGGGCTGTGGGCTGCCCTCGTTCTCCCAGTCCCTACCCACCTGACTGAGTGCCAGCCTGGATGGCAGTTACAAAGCCGTGACACCAAGAGTTGGGCTCTGAGGGTGAGGGGTCCTGCTTGGCCGTGAAGGTACACGCAGCCTCCAGAAGGCTTCTCACCCTGCCCCGCGTGGGAGGAGGAGATGGAAGGGGAGAAGGGCACTGCCTCCCTATTCGAAACCCCAGGAAAGGCAACATCATGGGGAAAATAGATCTCAGAACGTGAGTTCCATTTTGGGGGAGGAGGTGTCACTTCAGCTCAGAATCCATCAAACCAGGTGCTGGGCTAAGCCCCTGGCACGAATCATCTCATTTTATGCTCCCAAGGGTCCTGTGAAATGGGTCATATTCGAGGCTGAGCACAGTGGTTCACACTTGTAGTCCCAGCTACTCAGGAGGCTGAGTCGGGAGGATCACTTGGGCCCAAGAGTTCGAGGCTGCAGTGAGCTGTGACTTTGCTGCTGCACTCCAGCCTGGGCAACAGAGTAAGACCCTGTCTCAAAAAAAAAAAAAAAAAAAAAAATTCCAATTTGGGAGGCGGGGGGGAAAGAAAATAATAAATAAATAAATATGTACACTATTCAGATCCTGATTTTTACAGAGGAGGAAACTGAGGCTCAGAAAAAGGAGTGGCTCTTTTCCTTGTTCCTAGATCCCTCTTTCATTCAGTCGCTCCCATTCCTTCCTTCTTCCCAGCTGTGTGTGTAGGGCATAGCGGGAGGGCTTCGTGGGAAATAAACTCCCTTCCCACATGCAGCCTTGGTTGCGGGCATTAGAGCTCCTGCCTGCAAACTGCCTGATGCTGGGGGGTCAGGGTGGCGGGGAGACCCATGCTGAGCAGGACTCTGCAACAGCTGAAGTGGGAGTGGGGCTGTGGGAGGGAACGGGGGCTGGAAGGTGGAACTTTCTTCTCCCACTGGATGCCCGGAGCCCAGGCCCCCTCACAGCCCTCTGGATCTTGCCGGTCTGGTTCCTGCTGGGATCCCAGGCCCCGCGCCCAAGGGACTGGCACTGAGCAGGTGCTCCTGCCGTCCTCATCCTGCCTCTCTGCCTCCCTCCCCTCCTGGCTCTTCTCCTGCTCCCCACGGACTTCCTCAAATCCCAGTCTCCGCCTCTGCCCTCCAGCTCCTTGCGGGTCCCTCTATCTGTCTGGGCCTCTCTTGCCCTCTCCCTCAGTCTAGCTTGACTGGTCACTGTCTTCTGGCCTCTCTCTTTATCGTCATCGCCATCGTCTCTCGTGCATCTCCCGTCTCTGTCACATATCTCCGTCTCTCCATCCGTCTCTCGTCTGGGTCTCCGTCATGATCATAAATGTTCATGTCATATCCCGTCATTATCTCATCCGGCATATCATCCGTCATGCATGATATCATCATGCCAATCCGTCCATCACCAAAGTAAAGTGTTTTAATAATAAATGTAATATGCGGATATGTCATATGTAAATATGTAAATTTATGTCATGTCGTCATAACATGTCATAATATCTCTCCGTTTCTCTCTCCTCCGTCCCATCTTTCTCATCTCCATTTTGCCTCCATCTCTCTCTCTCCATCCCTCTTTCTCCCCCTCTCCTCTTCCTCTGTCTCATCCATCCTTATCTCCCTCTTTTTCTTACGTCCTCTGCATCTGTTCCGTAATCCTCCTCCATTCCTGTCCTTGTTTGTATCTGGCTTCGGTGGCCCGTCATCGGCTCGACATCACAGCACCATCAGCCGGGCCGGGCTGACGTCGGCAAAATTGCTGGATGGGCAATGGGCCCAGGCGTCCTCCGGGTGCAATCGCCGAGAATCGCGCACCAATCACCGGGGATTCAGTTAGGTTTTGCTGGGCTGCTAAAACTCATCAAATACTATCTTTGAAGTCCGCTAGCAAGCTGGTCATTGCTCTTAAAAGAGTCCCTGTTGGAAATGAGATGGTAGAAGGAGGGTTCAGGCAGGGCCTCTATCCCGGGGCCTGGGAGTGGGGGCCCCTCCTCCCAACTACCCTCCCAGACATGCCCAGCACTGATGGTTACTGTCTGGGGGCTCCCTCAATGCAGGCTCTCTGGGTCGGCCCCCAGCCTCGCCAGGCCAAGATCCCACTGCCGCACAGAGAAAGGAGCTCTGGGGTAGCGGTCTGACTGTGAGCTCTGGGGTCAGACACCAGCGTCCAGGTCCCCATCCCTCTGCTGCTGCCTAGCCTTGTGACCCAGGGCAACTGACCTCGTCTTTCTAGGCCACCTCTGCAAACTGGGATATGAGTATTTAGCCCTAGGGTGTAGTAAGGTGTTGCATGAAAAGCACCCAGCACATCCTTGCTGCTCAATAAATGACCATTGTTTGTATCAAAGTTAACAGTTTCAACAACACATGCAGTCATTAATAATAACAGGCACAGCAAATACGTGTCAGGCATTGTTTTAATTTGTTGTTTGTTTGTTTTGTGACAGAGTTTGGTCTGTCGCCCAGGCTGGAGTGCAGTGGTATGATCTTGACTGACTGCAAACTCCGCCTCCCAGATTCAAGTGATTCTCCACCTCAGCCTCCCAAGTAGCTGGGATTACAGGAGCACATCACCATGCCTGGCTAATTGTTGTATTTTTTGGTAGAAACAGGGTTTCACCATGTTGGCCAGGCTGGTCTCGAACTCCTGACCTCAAGTGATCTGCCTGCCTCAGCCTCCCAAACTGCTGGGATTACAGGTGTGAGCCACCATGCCTGGCCAGGCATTGTTTTAAGAGCTGTATTTATATTAACTCATTCCATTCTCAGAACAACCCTATGAGGAAGCTACTCTTTAATTTTTGTAGAGATGAGGTTTTGCTGTGTTGGCCAGGCTGGTCTTGAACTCCTGGCCTCAAGTGATCCACCTCCCTCAGCCTCCCAAAGTGCTAGGATTGCAGGCATGAGCCACCGTGCCCAGCTGGAAGCGACTCTTATTATTCCCATTTTATAGATGAGAAAAATGGAGCCCAAGAAGGTAAGTAACTGGCTCGTGGTTCCTCCCCCACCTACCGTCTCCCCAGCCTCTTTTCCAGTCTCTCCTCTCGGGTTCCCAACCCCAGGCCTGGAGGTCTGTCCTGAGCCTGCCCTTTGCCAATTGCCTGCACTTAAATATTTTCTGGTCACCTCTGCCTGCCCCTTCCAGGACCCCTAACCCTATAGTTAGTCCCTTCCAAGGGGGCGGCCTGCCAGATGGGGCTGTCACCACATGGCCAGCCTGCCTGGGGTCTCCATCCCTTCCAGCCAGGCCTGCCTGCTTTTCCCCCATCACCCGTCGCCCACCCTAGTCTGACCTTTTCCATCACAGATCATCCACTGGGGGTTTGGTGTTATTACAGGCTACCACCGGGCAGGGACAGGCAGCTTTCTACTCAGTAACTTAAACATAAAAGTCCTCGACACCCTGCCTCCTGTTCTCTATGACTGATGACTCCTGGAAAGGGCAAAGTGAACCCACACTGAGATGGAAGGATTGAGCCCTGCGGCCCTCGGGGACATGAGGGGAAGGCCCGCTGTGTGTGGAAAAGGCGCCCAGGAGGGATTGGCCAGCATGGGTCCCGCCCGACCCCATGCCTGGTGTCTTAGAAGGATGGTCCCGGAGCAAGCACGCCTGTGGCACAGTCGGTGGAGTACACCGTGAGAGCAGCTGCCCCACAGAGCGGCCCCAGCCCTAGAAATGACCACATGTGTCAGGCCTCAGGTGGCTGCAGAGCCAGCGGGAAACCCCCCAACCACCACTGAGTTTCAGCCAGCCGTCTGCAGGACGCTGCTATGGCCAGGGCCTGTGCCAGAGCCTGCCAACTTCGAGCTGCCCTGGGATCTTTCATTCACTCAGCAAGCCTGTGTGGATCCCCACCATGTGCCAGGCCAAGCCTTGGAGAAGTCACCACCCAGCCCCCTTCACGTCCCCAGGGCCTGGAGAAGAGACACCACCCAGCATGGCTGTGCCACTGTGACGAGTTCTGTGATGTGGACATTCAGGAGGCTGAGGCAGCTCTAAGGACACCTGACCCAGATGGGGGAAGCAGGGAAGGCTGTGGAGACCTGAAGTTGGGGTCATTTGAAGTGGAGTTCACAGGCAGAGGGCCAGGGTGAGCAGGAGTGGAGTGCGCCAGCTGGGGCAGCAGCTGAGGGGAGCAGAGAGGCCTTGGTGGACAGGAGTGGGAAGTTCAGAGTGGTTCTTCCCTGGAGCTGGGGAGGCAGGAGTGGTGAGACCCTCAGCTGGAGAGAGTAGCAAGAACTGGGCCACGGGACTCTCTTGGCGGGGAATGGCCCAGAAGGGATTCCGGAATGTTTCCTGAAGATTTACTCTAAAAGGATTTGGTGGCTAAGTTCAGGCCTAAGAAACTTTCCCTGAGTCTCTACCACGTGCCTCGAACCTAGCGCTGTCTGAGCAAAAACGATTGCCCACAGAGGCAGCAGCCCGCCCCCACAGGGCCTCCTCAGCCCCGAGTGCACCGCAGGCTCTGGGGTCCCACAGCTGCCAGGCCACCATCTCTGCCCAGGCTGTAGGGACCACAGGCAGCCCACACCCACCCACCACTCGGTTCCAGCCAGTCATCCGCAGGATGTTTCTATGACCAGGGCAGGACAGGAAACTTTTCAGATAAGGAAACCGAGGCCCAAAGACAGGGAGGCCTTGGTCACACAGCAGTTAGCAGCAAGGCCAGGACCTGGAGCCTGGGCTTCCCATCTAGGGCTTTCTTTTTTTTTTTTTTTTTTTTTGAGACAGAGTTTTGCTCTTGTTGCCCAGGCTACAGTGCAATGGCACCATCTCGGCTCACTGCAACTCCGCCTCGTGGGTTCAAGCAATTCTCCTGCCTCAGCCTCCTGAGCAGCTGGGCTTACAGGCCACCATACCCAGCTAATTTTGTATTTTTAGTAGAGACAGGGTTTCTCCATGTTGGTCAGGGTGATCTCAAACTCCCAACCTCAGGTTGAGACCCGCCCGCCTCGGGCTCCCAAAGTGCTGGGATTACAGGCGTGAGCCACCGCGCCCAGCCATCCAGGGCTTTCAACACAACCTTGTGGAACTCAAATGAAGCCTGAGGGTCTTGTTTAGGGAATTTCACTGATGGCCAAGGCAACAGGATGTACCATGGCAGCAAGCCCATGGCCCCTTGCCTGCTGTGCGCCAGGTGCGTGCTGTGTCCTCGGGGGCTATGCCAAGGAACAAGAGGAGAGCGGATATTAAATAGCATCCGACCAACATCAAAACCTTTTTGTAAGGATGCAGGGAATGAGCGAGTGCTATGCAAATATAAAGTGTAACGTGGAAGCGGGGAGGCCACGAGGGAAGGAGGTCTGCTGTCCGCCCCCAGTATCCCGTCCCTAAGCCAAGGGGGCTGCGGCACCACTTCCCAGGCTTTCCCATCCTACCCTCTGTGCCGCTCACTGAGCCTGTGTAGGCACACGCGCGTGTGCACGGCCCGCATGTGCACGTGTGATGAGCAGGAGCCGCTGACAAGTGCCCCAGGTGTATTTTGGGGGCCGTTAAAGCTCCGTGTTTAATGGCTGGAGCCACAGTGGTCACGGCTGTCACCAAGGATTTCACGGGCTCCTTTACATCTTTAGCTTCCTTCTTCCTAGACGACTTTATCATCCCCAGCGCCCCCAGCCCCTAGGCAGTGATGGGGAGAGGAGGTGGGGCCAGAGCGCTGAGCTCCCGCACGTTTGGGTTCACAAGCTCTGGTAGAGGGTCAGGCGCGCAGAACAAGCCCAGGTGCAGACTGAGGGCAGGGTGGGGCCTCGGGCAGGGTCCAAGGTCAGAAACCCTTCTCTGAAACCACTCCACAGAGCCAACGAGCTGGAAGCCGGTGGGCCAAGAGGCTGGTTCCAAAGTGTAGATGGCAATCCAGGACCAGCAGGAGGTGGCATCTGAAAGCCAGGAGGTCATGAGTGGGGAAGGCCAGGAACTTTAGGGGCCAGCAGAGGGACTCGGAAGTGGAGGGGAGAGAACCAGAGAGGAGAGGGCTGTGAATCCTGGCTGCATTCCCTAGGAAGCCGCTCAAATCTGGGGCCTGGAGGAGTTGCTGGTGAGGGCTGGTCTCAGGCTAAAATCTGAACAGAGCTGGCATCCCCAGAACCTGCGAACAGTCCCCAGGAAGCCAAGATATCCAGGGTGGGATGTGGGGGTTGGGTGCTGGCTAAGTCGGGATCCTTGAACTCAGCCACAGCAGCCACTTGCCTGCCTTTGAGCGCATCCCTCACCCACTCACTCCTTCATTAAGGGGTGATCATGAGGCACTCCCACTTCGGTGGGTGAGATGAACAATCACATTTTCCACACTGAGGTCAGTGCCAGGATGGAATTAGGCAGTGTGGGCAAAACGCCTGGCACAGCCCACTCCCCCTGAGAGTCTTATTGCAGTGAGCCGTTATGATGATGGGATGACCAAGGGGTGAGGGCCAGGGGGTCTGGGGGGGCACCCATCCAGACTTCAGGGGTTCAGTTCAGGGAAGGCTTCAAGGAGGAGGTGATGTCCAAGCTGAGATCTGCAAAAGACATAGAAATTAGGCCCTGTGGGAAGTGGTGGGGTGAGGGGAGGGTGCCAGGCAGAAGGAGTAGCCCACGCCAAGCCCAGAGCAGAGAGGAGAGGACAGGAGTCCAAGATGCTGCGAGGAGTGAAGCAGAGGCCAGACCACTCAGGGCTTCGTTTCTCAGGCCACGGAGCCAGGGCTTCCTCCTAAGGCAGTGGGATCGCTGCAGGTGATGCCAAGGGAAATGTCTTGCTTTGGGAAGATGGCCCTGGCTGTGGTTGGAGGCAAAGTTGGAGGTGGGGCACCTGGAGGCAGGAAGACCCCCCGTACAGAGGCAGTGACCAGGAGAGAGGGAAGTGATGGAGTTAACGAGGGGACAGATTCAACAGATGGGCTCGAGCTAGAACAAGGTTGGTCCCTGGGCAATTTCTGGGGTTTATTGGGAGGAGGCATCAGAGAGGCTGGGCCCCTGCCCGTGAGGCCACAGGGGTGGCAGGCTGATCCTAGGTGTGGGGCCAGACTGTCTCCACCTCAGCAGCAGTCCCTCCACAGCCCGAGGCGGGGGCCTGTCACCAGCAGCCCCAGGAAACATCCCCATGGAGATATATCTGATGGACCTGCCACCACAGTGCCATCCCACCCGGCTGGCCGCCTTACCAGGTAATCTGTTTTCACCAGAAACGTCCTTCAGCCTCGCCCCAACTCCCAGCTCAGAGCCAGGGAGGGTGGGACGTGCTGGACTGAGAAGCTGCCTTTCTTCCCAGAACAAATGACCTTGGGCTAGGGCCGGCAACAGCTAGGCTGGGATCCAGACAGCCTGGGTCCCCAGAGCAGCCCTGGGTGCTGCAGTGGGGACGGAAATGGGCTCTCACTCCCTCTTGCACTCACATCCGAGGGAGTAACCCTGCATTTAGGACAAATCCAAATGAAACTAGACTCCCAAGAACTGCTCCTAGGTGGCCCCTGAATCACATGGGTCTCCAGTGTCCAAGTGACCCTCTGTCTCCCTCCCAACAAACCTGCCCCAGGGAGTTCTCTGGCCAACGGGACATATGTGGGCTGGAGAGTTCACATCTTAGTTCGGCTGCTTCCTGGCTGGGTGACCTTGGACAGGTTGCTCCCCTGCTCTGAGACTCTGGGGAGCCTAATGATGTGATGGCCCAGCAGCCTTGGTGAGAGGTGAGTCGGGGAGGGGAATTGCAAAGCACCCAGCTCATGTTGGGTACTGCATAGATCACAGCCCCTTCTGGCTGCTGCTTTCCACCCGCCCTGCTGGGGATCAGCACACAGACTCCCCTTCCCTCCTCCCCGCAAGGCTGACAGGTGAACAAACCCACAGCCTAGCTCCTTCTCCATGGTCTGCTTGCTCCATGGTGAGATGGCACAGAGCCCCGGATAAGGAGCCAGGAGATTGGGTTCTGGTCCCAGATTTGCTGTTGGCTGTGCAACCTGGGAGACATCACCGTCCCTCTCTGGACCTGGCAATCACTCCCTTTGTCCTTCCACACACACCACGCCCACACCACTGTTCAGCTCTCCCTCCTTTGGAGGCTACAGTAGCTTGTTCATTGCCAGGAAATGGTCTACATTAGTCTGTCTGAACCGTCAGACTAGGAGTGTCCGCAGGGCAGGTGATGTGTCACCAGTACCTAGCACCCAGCACAGGTCCCCCACGCTGTCAGGCCTCAGAAAATGTGGGTGGATGGAATGGGATGGAGGTGGGACAAGGGTCTTCTTTGCCCATGTGACAGATGAGCACATGGGCCCAGGAGGCAGAGGAGGGGGACTTCCGAACGCAGAGCACTGGCAGTGGGCCAGTTCCCTCCATTCATTTGCAGCACTGGGGACTGAGGCCCAGATGTCCAGCAACTGAGATGGCCTAACACAGGGGCCAGAGCATCCCTTGTGTGGTACTGGCTGTGGTGACGACAATGGTGGCAGTGGCTGGGAAGGTGGCCGCCGTGGTGTGGGTGTGGGTGTGGGTGACTCTGGTGCTAGCCATGACCCTGGCTCTGGCTCCTGAAATCAGACCTTCGCTGCAGTGATGGAGGCATTGCCCCTCCCATCACGCCCTCTGCCTCAGCAGCTTGAATGAAAATCAGACACAGATCTTTAGAGCTGCTCAGCATCTCAATACATTCGGTATCGGATATTACCAAGTCACTCTCCTTAAACCATTCCCCTGCTCGAGAGAGGTGCCCTCACCACCACCCACCCACTCACACCCACGCAACCGCCGCCCCCACACACAAGTCACTGTCACCCAGGCACTGGCTTGCTCTGTTTCTCTCGCTCATCTCTCTCATACACACACACACACACACACACACACACACACACACACACACACACGCTGTCTACCCCTCCTTGTTCTGTCTGTCTCTCTAGAAAACGGTGGCATGCACGGAGTTCCTCCCATATGTGAGAATGCCAATGCACTGTCCCCCCAACAAGGCAGAGTGGTGATACGGTTGTGTTTGAATATCAGGCACATTTACGCTCTTCTCTCTGATACTGAGCTGAGGCTTTCTCCCTCCTGCTCCCTGGGGACGGCCTTGGGGCTGGGCAGGGAGAGGCGGGCAAAGGGCCTGTGAAGCCTGAGGACCTACTCTGTGCCAGGCATCCTTTTAATCTTCACAACCCTGAAGGACAGGTGGTGGTGGCCCCATTTTACAGATCCGGACTGAGGCTCAGAGAGGTAGAGTGAGCTCCCAAAGCCACACAGCACACAGGCAGGATCAGGCCTGGGGTTTTTATTAAACCATGTCTACTCCAGAGCTCTTTGCTGCCTCCCAACAGTCTAGAGACTTTCCTCAGCCGCTTCCTGGGAGCCCTGTCACCCTGGCTGTCCCCAGGGAGGGCCTCTGCACCGCCCTGTGCTCACGCTTAGAAGTCAAGTCCAGCTTTGACCCGTGGACTTGGCAGAACCTCCCTGCTCCACCCACTGAGATTTTGGCCTCTCCTCGGGGCCGTGAGCTCCTTGACCTTCCCCGTAGAAGTCTGAGGGGCCAGGGAAGGGTCAACCAACCCACCTGGTAACCCCCAAATCAATAACCCAGCACCCACGTGGCGCCAGCTCCATTCTCACTGCCCACCTGGCCCCTTGCCCGGGACTTCTCCAAGTTCGGAGTCCTCACCCTGCTGCCTGGCCCCAGCTGTCTCATGACTATGTGCTTGGGCTTCGGGACCAAACAGATCTGAGTGTGAATCCTGACTCTGCCACTTAATAGCTGTGACATCTTGGACACATCACATTCCCCCCTTCTGCCTGATCCCCATTTACATAGAGACAATGTCGATAATAATAGAACTTGCTTCAAATGATTGTTATTAAGATTAATAAGAATAGTGACTCTTCTGTCAGATTATCCTAGATGCAGAGAGCCCTAGGAGGCCCTGCCCCACGCTGAGCAGCACCCCAGAGGGGTAATGTGATTTGCCTAAAGTCACACAGGCAGGCAGTGGCAAAGACAATCCAGCCTCAGTTCCAGGACTGGGCCAGGCCTCAAGGAGGAGCCAGAGCCTCCCTTGTGGAGGGCAACCTGCCGGCCGGGCACTGACACGCTGGTGTCCAGTGAGAGCAGAAGGGGCCCCTGCTCCCCAGGAGGGTGGTGAGAATCAAGGAACCACCAAAGAATCCAGGTAGGATTCCAGCCCCAGACAAGAGTGCCACTGAGACGGAAAAGGCTCTGGGACAGAGCTGACTTGGGCCGGGGGGTGGAGGGGGGGCGGGGGCGGGTGGATAGGTGGTTTTCCTGAGGACCGGTGGCCTGAACCAAGCTGAAGGAGGAGCGAGGGGTGGTGGGGAGGAGAGGCTGAAGGAGGGAGCAGCAGAGACAAAGGCCATGTGTGAGGAGGGGCACAGTGCCTTCCAGAAAGCTTGGGGAGGGGGAGGCAGGGACTGGAGAGGTGGTAGGGGCCAGACCCCAGACCCCGCCCCTCCCTCCCTGCACGTGCAGGTGTGATGAAGATTTGGGTCTTTATCCAGAGAGAACGATGGAAAGCTCTGGAAAAGCTCTAATCAGGTCAGAGGAGGGGAGGGCAGGGGCAGGGTTGACCATGACCTTGTGGACTGTATGGCTTCCTGGCTGCAGTGTGGCGAGCAGCTGGAAGGGGCCAGAGGGTGTGCACAGAGGCCAGGGATGCGGCCACCAGGGATTTGGCCACTGTAGCTGTCCCCGTGAGAGGTGAGGGGGCTCAGAGCAGGCTGATGGCAGTGGAGATGGAGATCAGGCTGGAAGCATGGACACACTCCAGACATGTCCAGGTGATATCAGCAACAGGACTTGGGCTATCCTGGCCACATGGCTGGTGGAGAAGGAGGCACAGGGACAAAGCGCAGTTTCCTGACTTGTACAACTGGGCAGCCCGTGGAGCTGGGAGAAGCCCAGGGCGTCATCTAAGGTAGGGGCACGTGGTGTTTGAAGGGCTGTGGAGGTGACAATGGGCTGAGCAGGGACAGTGACAGAGGTGATCTTGGGCTGTGCAGGGACTGGGAGATGAGCAGAGTGGAGGGGAGACTGGAAGCGAAGGAAATGGGGAGGCCGTGAGAACAGCAGTTTGCTGGAAAAGGAGGAGAGAGGGAGAAGCAGGGGAGCGAGGGAGGCTTTCGTTCTGGTTTGTTAGGACAGGACAGACTTGAACGTGAAGGATGGAGCAGCCCAGGCCTCTGAGGCCCCTCCCCATCCAGTCATCTTTCCACTCCACTCTGCCGCTTGCTTAGTGGTTCCAAACTGTGGACGTGATTGATTATGTGTAAACAGCAGGAAGCAATTAGTCTGTGCATGCCTGGCCATTAATAAGCCTCTTATGTATTTAGAACAACACCTCCCTTACCCTTCAACCCGAGAACAAATGTCTGGAGAACCGCCAGGAATAAGCAGACGAGACCTCTGGGCAGCCACACTATCGGCCCTAAACTCACACTCTACCCATAAGGCAGTCGCTCACTTACAGCCCATTGACTCTTACTCTACAAACAATTTTAACAAGCATTCCTTTTTATTTTCAAAGTCCACAAGAGATTAGAAACCACAATTCAGGAGGCAGTTAGAAACTGTCAGAGGCAGGAGACTTGCAGCAGACAGAAGAGGCAGCTGACAGCCTGAGGGAGAAGGAAGAGATAGAAACGCATTCAAGCCTGGGCGTTTCATGGCAGGACGAATAAGTCTACCCAGCCCCTTGGCCCCGAAGACACCTCTGTCTCATACTCCACAAGCAGGGGCTTGGACGAACTCATCTCTAGGTCTTTTTCCACATCAAGATTCAGTGATTCTTGGTTCATAGTGATGACTCTCAACTACTAAGAATAGGCTAAATTACATTCAGTACTTGACGCTTAAAAAGGACACTTTCAGGCCAGGAGTAGTGGCTCACGCCTGTAATCCCAGCACTTTGGAAAGCCAAGGCAGGCGGATCACTTGAAGTCAGGAGTTCGAGACCAGCCTGGCCAACATGGTGAAGCCCCATCTCTACCAAAAATATAAAAAAATTAGCCGGGTATGGTGGCACGCACCTATAATCCCAACTACTTGGGAGGCTGAGGCAGGATAATTGTTTAAACCCGGGAGGTAGAGGTTGCAGTGAACCCAGATTGTGCCACTGCACTTCAGCATGGGCGACAAGAGCAAAACTCTGTCTCAAAAAAAGAAAAAAAGGACTTTTTTGGAGATAATATTTTAAATTGTACATTTTAAGTTTTGGTGCCTTACAGTTTCTGAAGCATTCCCTTATGTGGAAGGGGGTTTTGTGATTGCCTGTTTAATTATCCTGTTAGACAGAAACGCTGTGAGAACAAGGCCTGTGTCTGTGTGGCTCGCTGTCCTCTTCTAGCACCTGGCACGGTGCCACACGGGGTTCCCAGTGCACATTTGTTGAATGAGTGAATTCAGTAATAAATTAATATTACATACCAGGCACCATTCAATCAACAAATGTATTCTTACATCTAATTTCACCTATTTCTTTTTACTTTTTTTTTTTTTTCTTTTTGAGATGGAGTCTCACTCTTATCACCTAGGCTGGAGTGCAGTGGCATGATTTCGGCTCACTGCAACCTCCACCTCTTGGGTTCAAGTGATTCTCCTGTCTCAGCCTCCAGAGTAGCTGGGATTACAGATGCCCATTACCATGCCAAGCTAATTTTTTTTTAGTAGAGATAGGGGTTTCACCATGTTGGCCAGGCTGGTCTTGAACTCTGGACCCCAGGTGATCTGCCTGCTTCGGCCTCCCAAAGTGCTGGGATTACAGGTGTGAACCACCGTGCCCGGCCTTCTTTTTACTTTTTAATGTGATGCTAAACACATTTTAAATTACATATGTGGCACACTACTGTCTTTCTATCAGACGGGGCAGTCTTAGACCCTTCTGCTGTGACTCTAGAGGCAAAGTACAAAGTTTAAACACATTCCCCATGATCTGCGTGAAAGTCTCCCACGCAACATAAGCTACTTCCTCACTTGTTTCTGGCTGGGAACACTTCAAGGGCAAGGTCAGATCTTAATTCCAGGGAACCGCAGCAGCACCCCGGTGGAGTGCCAGCACCAAGCTCCATTCCCCTTGCAACTCCGGAAAACACCTGGAGAAGGCACCTTACAGGTGGAAAAACAGGGGCCCTAAGCAGGAAAGCAACATGAGCCTCGTGTTAGGAATAGGGCTCTTCCAAGATCTCCAGTGACTCCACCTTCCAGCCAGAGGAGAGGAAGAGATTTAGACGCAAGTGTCCGGAATGCCCTGTCCCCTTTGACACCCCTCACAGAGTGAACCAAGCCTGCTCTGGGGTGTGGGGTGGGGGTTCTGAGACAGCTTGGGTGGGCAACAAGAGATCCAGGCCGGGGACAGGGTGGCTCAAGGATGGGCGAAGATTTAACCACTCACCCCTGCCCCGTCCTGACCCCTCCCACTCCTACACATCTGTCTTCTGCCAGAACATCTTTTCTACCTGGGCCTAAAATGGTACCCGGCCTAGTTGGACCGCAGAGCGCAGAGCCGCTGGGCTTCAGTCTCCTCCTCTAGCACGTAACCGTGCCTTCCAATCTTAGATCTCGTTATAGGTTTCCAAGCACGTTTGCATCTGTGAACTCACTTACGCTTCACAGCAACCCTGTGAGTTGTTGGCATTATCCTCATTTTGTAACTGGAGAAACTGAGGCTCAGAAAGGTGAAGCGAGGAGAGATACATCTGGGAGGGTCTGCACATAGGCGATGTCTTGTCTGATGTTCCTTGATTACTCTTCCCCCTCCCAGGAGAAGACATGGGTCAGGGAGGAGTCTGAAAGTGGGGAAGGACTGACTCAGAGGCCGCCCTGCTCTGCCAAGCCCAGCCCTGCCCGCCGCTGCCCCTAGCTTACCTGTTTTGTAGAACAAGGTCCCGATGCGCTGATGGGAGAGGGAGAGCACTGTTCAGATTCACCTGTAGGGTTCAGGCCAAGCCCACTTGGCAGGTACAGCTAGCACACCTGACCAGCTATCCACCTGTCCTGTAACTCTAGCCATGCTCACCTGGCATACTTGGCCTGCGGAGTGTGGCCCTCTTGGATGGCTGCTCATTCAGTCATTCGGCAAACGTTCCTAGAGCATCTACAGTGCACCAGGAGGACCCAGCGGGACCCAGCCAGGACCTTGCCATGGACTCTGCCCTCAAGCAGTTCAGAATCCAGTTGGCGAGAAGAAACAAAAGAAGCCACAAGCATCAGGGATTCTGCCCACGCACCTCACAGGGCTCCCTGTCCGTCAGTCCTCTCAAATCTCATTGCGCTTCTCTTTAAAATGGGTGAAATCTCTGCATTGCGGGGATTCAATGAGAAAAGACGTGCCAAGTCCAGCCTGGATGGTGTTCGCAGTGCTGTGGTGGAGCTGGGGAAGATTTGCCCCAGCAGGGAACCTGTCCCAGTCCCCCTCTGAGGCTCTCCTCACAGCCCTGTACTGCTTGACCCTTCAGGGAGGATGGAAGGTTAAGTCAACAGATGCAAGGTCAACTGTCTTCCTATGGAACTGTGTTCCTATGGAACTGTCATGTCCCCAAGAGCCCGGTGAGACCACCTGCCCCTCTAGGAGTTTCTTCCTTCCCATTGGCAGATGGGCAAGTTGCCCCTTTGAAACCCAGAACAGCAAAGGGGAGGGGTGGGAGGGAGAGACCCGGGGGAAAGGGCACACCTGGGCTGGGGCATCCTGGGAGTTTCACAGGGGGCAGGGAGACAGCTGAAAGCATGTTGCTCTTAGCATTCCACGGAACATTGGCAAAATGAATTCCTTATTTTGCTAAAGAGCTTTGGAATGTAGAGCAGACTCCTGACTCAGAACCATCCCTCATGCCCACCAAGTCCTTCAAGGACTCTCCAGGTCCAGAAAACCTGGCTCTCTTCAGTTTCCTCACCTACAAAATGGGCAAAACCCAGATTTGGTTGGCTCCACATACACTTGGGGATGCAGAACCCCAACCCCCAGCAAAGCCTGTCTCCACCAACAGATCTTTCTGCGAGCCTGGGATGGAGTAGGGAATGCCCAGGACTGCTTGTGACTGTGTTCTGCATCCTGTCTGCATTTCTTTTTTCTTTTTCTTTTCTTTTTCAAGATGGGGTCTTGCTGTGTCTTCCCGGCGGGAATACAATGGCACAATCACGGCTCACTAATGGCTCGCTGCAGCCTCAGCCTCCCAAGCAATCCTCCTGCTTCAGCCTCCTGAGTAGCTGGGGCCACAGGTGTGCACCACCACACCCAGCTAATTTTTAAAACTTTTTTGTTGAGATGAGGTCTTGCCATGTTGCTCAGATTGGTCTCAAATTCCTAGGCTCAAGTGATCCTCCTGCCTCTGCCTCCCAAAGTGCTGGGATTACAGGCGTGAGCCACCACACCTTGCCTTGTCTGCATTTTTCTGCCTCTCCTCTGCCCACTTCTCTGACACTCCAGGAGTGACTTCCCAGCCATGGATTCTTCTATCTGATGAGCCTTGAATCACAGCCCAGAGGTCTGTGGGCTATAGCCACTCCACTCACAGGTCTGCCCACACTGTGGTGTTATTAAAATGTTTACATTAGCTGCCAAACTTAAAAATCAAGAGGTATCACATAAAAGTTCCAGATAGACAACTTGTTCTTGAAAATGCAGAAAACGGCACACGTTGCCACCAGCAGTGTTGGCTGGATCTGGGTACACTCTCCTAGCAGGCTCCGTGAGGGTGCCTGCCTTTCTCATGTAGGCGTTTGAGTTTGCCACTCTGGGTCTAGTCCAATCTGCTTTGTACTCACCTGCCCTCTTATAGCATATCTGAACAATTTCAGCTAGTATCTGCTTAAATGCCTCTGGTCACAGGAGGCTCACTACATTAGCGAGGCAGTCCACCTGAGCTGCGAGGAAGGGGCTTCTGTGGAACTGTCTTCCCCCTTTCTGTAAGGAAAAAAAAGACACAGAGGAAAGAAATGGGTGTTGGAGCCAAGCAGCTGTGGATCTGAGTACCTCTCTGGCATTCAACCAGCTGTGTGATGTAAGGCAAATGATGGCCTTTCTGAGCTTTTGTTTCCTTAGGTGTGCCACCCCTGCAGGGCTGTGTGAGGCTTAAACTGGATAGAGTTTATAAAGCCCCTAGAGCAGGGTCTGACTCAGGGTACATGTTCCCCAAATGGCCTTTCTCATCCTAGGTAACTTCCAGCCATGGCTCCAACTCCCCACGGTGACCATGGGAGCTGGGAGCGAAGGAAGAGGGGGCTGGACAATGGTCTGTGCCAGACGGCAGTGGGAAGAGATCAGGCACTTGCTCCTGTGGGCATCCACCCTCTTAGCAGGCTGCAGGTACCTTGCATGCTTCCCGGACTTCTTGGCCCACCAGGTGTGTGAGGGACTTGAGGGTGGCGGAGCAGGCCCCAGGATGCAGCCCTAAATCCCTGTCCTCCCGTCACAGGCCCAAACCATCCCTGGATGAGACCCCTAGTCCTGGGGGATGGAACTGGAGACAGGGAAGATCAGGGGAGGGAAAAGCAGGGAATGATAGTCCACCTCACTGGAGAACATCTGTAATGACTGGCCACCTGGCTGTGGGCCCAGCTGTCTGCCAGGAGTTCCACCTGGGTCCTTTCACTTCTTACAACCACCCTAGGATATCGATACTGGTATTCTTGTTTTACAGACATGAAAGTTTAGACTCAGAGAGGTTAAGAAACCTGCCTAAGGCCACACAGCAGGACACTTGTCTTCCTGGTCCCTGAGCCTGCCCTCCTGACCACTGCAATCTAAGACCTCCCTAAAACCCCATGGTCCCTAAATGCCAAGTCGTTGGGGTGGGGAAAGGGAAAGCCTTGGTTTTGGTGTTTTTTTGGTTTTTCACCTCAAAGTGCCTCTGAGCCCGTCTCTGAGCCTCTGCCCATGAACTAGGGTGCATCCATCGGAGTGTGTCACCACACGAGGTACTCGGTGTTTGGGGTCATGCGTGCAGGAGCGAGCGTGGGGTGGATGTGCGGCCCGCGCCTGTGTCCACAGAGGGAATCCGTGGGTGGGTCTGGTCCTGGTGTCGCCAGGACGTCCCGATGGTGTCTTCGCGCACTGGGGCCCTGAGTCCACGTGCGCAGCGCGGGGCGCGCCCCCGAAGGTGCCTGCCGCCGGGGGAGGGTGGCCGTGCGCACGTGCGGCGGCGGTGGCCGCGGGCCGGGTGGCCGCGGTGCGGGCTCCGTGTCCCCCACCCCCCCGCCTCGGTGCTGATTGGCTCGGCGCCGTGACGGGCCGGCCCCCGCCCGGGGCGGCGGCGGCGGCGGGCGCGGGTGCCCGCGTGTGCTCTGGGAGCCGCGTGTGCGCCGGGGTGTGCGCCCGGCCGGGTGTGCGGAGAGCGAGGGAGCGCGCTCCCTCCCGACGCGCGGGCCGCCGCGGCCGAGCCCGAGGGTGCGCGGCGCCCCCGCCCGCCCGGCCTGGCTGGCTGCCCCGCCCGGGGCCCGCCTGCCCCCGCGCCTGGAAGCCGTCACGGCCAGGCGGCGGCGGCCACCAGGCGCGGCGAAGGTGAGCGGCAGCGGCGGCGGGCCGGGGGCGGCCGAGGGGCGCGGGGCGCGGCGCGCGCTGCCTGCGGCTCAACTTCCTTTGCATGGACCCTGAGCTCCAAGGCGGCTGGGATCCCTCGGCCCGGGGGGGCAGGGGTGGCACCGCGGAAGAGACCCGGGATTAAGGGACAGAGCGGTGGAGATGGAACTGCCAGCTGGAGGGAAGAGTGGACAGGTGGGACTGGGGACAGTGGGAAAGGACAGGAGACAGGACTGAGGGATGTGCAGCTGGGGACAGAAAACTGAGGGCCGGGGACAAGGGGACAGGACTGGACAGAAGACAAGAGAAGAGGTAAGGAGGAAGGAGTACAGTGAGATAGGGCAAGGAAGAGGGTTGGGGACAGAGGACGTGGGGGTAGGCACTAGGGATGGAGAGACAGGAGAATGGGAGAGGAGGTTCAGAGGTCGGAAGGAAAAGGGGGTGGGGACGGCATTGAGAGACAGGAGCCAGGCGCTGAGAAACGGGACCCCGGAGAGCAGGACGGGCTTTGAGGGGAGGCAGGAAGGAGGGGCGGGGAATGAGAGTCTGGGAGTGGGGTCAGGACCCGAGGGCCACAGTCTGGCGATGGGCTGGGGAGAAGAAGCGAGGGCAGAGAAGTTCCAACTGGAGGAGAGGCAGCTTCGTGGGCAGCGGGAGCGGCTTGGGGAGGAGAAGGCTGGGGGATGGGGAGGCCACAGAGAGACGGAGGTAGGCAGGCCCCAGAGAGCAAAGTCTTGTCAGAGAAGGCTGGGATGGCAGGGTCACTCTGGAGCCCCGTGTGCGAGGAAGGATTGGGGTGGGAAGGTGCACTGAGTCATTGGGACCAAAAAGGTCTGGGAAATGACTTCTGGTGGTGGGGGCACAAGAAAAGCTGGGAGGGAACACCCAAGCCTCCCATCCACACACCCCTTAGCTCCCTGGAGACCCCAGCTCCATCCAGCTCAGGAGGTTTCCCTGGGTCCCACTCCCCACACCCCAATCCCTGCCCTGGCCCTCCTCTGTTCCCACAGCTCTGCCCCAAGGAAGCCAGAGCGTCTCTGTGCAGGCTCCTGGGCTGATGATGTCCAGGGACCAGAGCTGGGTCCTCACCCTGCCAGGATGAACTTCCAGGTGTGAGCAAACTCCAGAGCCGGTGCTGCTGTTCCACGCCCAGACAGACCACAGATCTGCCCTTCACGCACAGCTCACCGAGGTCCCACCCTACGCACAAGCACACACACAGGCTACTTGGGATTCACACTTGTGACTCAGGCCTGTAGAGACTCACGTGTGTGGTCAGTCTCCCCACCCCACATAACATCCACAGCCACACACACAGAAATGAAGCGAGTACACATGAGCACAAACACACATGTACATGCACGTACAGATGCATGCACATGCAAATATGCAACTCTGTGTCTACATACATACATCACACCACATATGTAAGGAGCCCGTAGCTTGCATTCATGCCCATGGAAATGCATGTGCACCAACAAACACACACAGACACAGATAAAATCATAGTCTCCCGTTAGCCCAGGACCCAGCATGGAGGAGGGGCATGGCAGGGTGGCGAGAGGTGAGATGCCGGCAGAGCAGGGCCAGGTGGATATAACAACACGCAGGTTCCCAGGCACTGGGAGAGGTCTGGGGTTGGGGGGTGCTGGGGAGTAGGAAAGGGGGCAGGGTTGGAATCTAAGAGGCCTTGGGGCCCTGGGAGCTGCGCCTGAGAAGACAGCTTTCCGAGGGTGGGTGGAGGGAAGTGGGCAGTTTGTTTGCCCAGCAGGGTCTGAGGAGCCCTCCATCGAGGCACTGGGAGTCGGGTGGTGCACCCCCAACCCCCTGCCTCAACTCTCTTCTCTGGGGAGGAGCCATCACCCTCTGGAATCACAGGCTGGTAGCCCCAGAGCCCCTCGAAGAGGGGGCTTGGACCAGGCTCATGTGCCAAAGACAAACCATGGGTCTGGGGAGGGGACCTGTGTGGGTGGGGGCCAGCAGCTGAGGAAGAGGCAGGGTCTAGAGAGAGAGGCAGGTGGGGAAGTCTGTGTCCCGGGTGAAGGGAGGCATAGCCCAAGGGCGAGAGTCCACGCCCTCTCCGATCAGTGCAGCCGGGTACCCACAGCCAGGCACAGGTTACCCACACGAGTCAGACAGCCATGGGGTGGAGACCTAGGACCTGAGTTCCATGTGGCGCATCTGGGAGTCCTCTCCAGCACTGTCCCTGGGCTGGTCTAGAACAACCAGTGCCAGCCGAGGAGACTGTTGGAACTCGGGAACGGGGGCTCTGCTCCCAGCTGGGTCTAGCAAAGGTGACAGGACCTTAGCCTGGCCAAATACCCCTATACCAGGCCACTCTCAGAGCCTTTGCTGGGGCCTGGGAAGGGCCCCGCACCTGCAGAGATGCCCCCCGACCCCTGCCAGGCCCAAGGCCGCTTATTGCTCTCTGGTGCGGTTTATCCTGCACTTCGAGGTGATCTCCAAGGCATTCAGAATCCTGGCTGACATCCCCTGGCCACCCCGAATTCTCCAGCCTCACCATCATGCGCTGTGTCCTCAGGGAATGTAAATCAATTTAAGTATTAGTCTCAGCGAAATGGAATGGGGGAAGGCGACGGTGCTGGAGAAAAAAAGAAATCGCATAATGCCTTCTACAGTCCAACAGGAGCGGCTGAGTTATCTGTGTTTCCCAGAGCAGGAGAGGGACCCGTTTGATCCCCCCAGAACAGCCCGGGCAGATAGGCCTAGGAGGGATGCCTATGGACATCTTTCAGATAAGGAAACTGAGGCAGAGGGGTTAAGCGCTTCGCTTCACTGAAGGGCCCTGGGAGACCATGGAGTCCAATCCCCCGGTTTGTAAGCGGGGAGATGGGCCCACAGGGGAGAGCTGGCTTCATAGTCTGGCAGCGCAAGAGGCAGGAGAGAGGCCCCCTGCGGTGACCAGAGGGTCTGAATTCCCAAGGGGACCCAGACCCAGGCTGGGTGGGCCTAATGCTGGCGTTCTCTTCAGCCCTGATCAAACCTCCTATGGACTTGGGGCTTCCTTCGAGGGACACTCTGCGTTTTCATCCATTCGAGGGGACATGGATGGGGAAGGTGGAGATGGAGACAGAGGAAGAGGAGGGAGGGGAGGGACAGAGAAGGGTCTGGAATGAATTGGAACAAACAGCCCTGGAATCCTATAGCCCTTCCTGAGTCCGATAGAATCGACTTTTGACTTATCTTTGGATTATCTGAGCCCCCTGGCTGGTTGATCAAGAATCAGCTGCAGATAAGGTGGGGCTTCCCCGGGGAGAGCAGGGCCTGGACAGCGGTGTCTGCAGGCCCTGAAGTCCGCTCGCTCCAGGGGGAGAATCCTACGAGGTGGATATCCACTCGGGTGGCTCCAGGGTAGGGGCAAGCCTGGGCTGCATCCAGGCCAGGTCACGGAAGGGGCCCAGTCACCCCGAGACCTGTGTCCGGGATGCGGGCTGGGGCGAGGGGGGCCCATATGTGTCCTTCCCTCACCGTGTCCCCAAACTCGGCTTTGCTGGTCTGGGGGAAGCTGCAGTGCGGCCCCCTCCCCCTCCCACCAGCCAGCAGGAGGAGAGAGCTTGCCTGACCCAGTTTTCTCCACATTGCCTGAGAGGGAGGGAGGGAGGGAGGCGGGACGCCTTCTCTCTGCCTCTGCCCCTGGTGTGGGGCCGGCTTGGGGAGGGGGACGTCCCTCTGCGGACATTCGCTCTGTCCCCTGATCCCAGGTGGCCCCTGGGGACCCAGGGGGGAATGCAGGGAGGAGCACGGAGAACCCCTCCCTAGTTCTGCCAGCCCCACTCCAGCCGGCCTCCTCCAGGGTCCCTGACGGTGGGGTGGGGAGGTGAGAGGCAGGAGAAAATCAGCAAATAAGAGCATCTTCACTCCAGCATTTCCTGAGGACACTTGTCCCCGTCTTTGAGGGGCAGGCTTAGAGCTATGCAAATCTCAGGCAGAAAGACACCCAGCCGCCTGCAGGAAAGTTCTAGGAGGGCTCCATCTTTAACCCCCGTCACCTGCCCAAGCCCGCTGACTGGGGTGGTTAAAAGCCCATGGCTGTTGGCTGGGAGAGGAGGTTCATGGAAAGCAGAGTGAAAGGGAAAGCTGTGGGACTCTGGAGCCAAGAGCCTCTCATACAGCAATCACCAGCTAGCCAAAAGGAAGCAGAGAGGTGAAGGGACTTGACCAAGGACACACAGCAGTTAGAGACAGCTGAAGCCTGAGCCCTGATTTCTAAACAGCATAATGCATCTGTATCACCTTAAATGAGGGAGTGACACAAGGGACATGGAGAGAGGCGGGGGGCGAGGGACTTAGAGAAGGGAAACTAGTGTTGTTAAGGACCAGCCCTGGCTCCAGGCTTTACATACTTTCCTGACCTTCATCCCACCCTTAGGTACTATGAACCCATTTTACAGATGCGAAAATTGAGGGTCACCTGCTAATAAGTAGCTGCCTTGAGACGTGGACCCAGGAATGTCTGACCCCCAAGATGGGCTCTTTTCCCTACCGTGTTGAGCTTGCAGCCTCTCCTTTGCAGAGGGCCTGACTTAGAGTGACTTGCCCTTTGGGCCAGTGCTCCTTTCCCGTCGTGGAGACTACTCAGAGGTTCTGCTTCTCGGGCCTGAGCATCCAGGGATGGTGATGGCCTGCAGTTGCTAAAGCAGGTGCTCCGAATGCCAGCCCTGCCAGCTACACCTGTGGGGCTCTGGGCACATTCCCGGACCTCCCTGAGGTTCGGTTCTTTTATCTGTAAAATGGAGATAATAATGGCCGCCTCTCAGGTTGTTGTGCGGGGGCGCAGATGAGGCATCTCAAGCTCCCCTTGCAGATATTGGCACATAGGTGCTTACTAAGAGGCAGCTCTTACCCCCCAAGCCCCCCCACACCAGATGTGCACAGAGGACATGCTAGATGCCAGGCACCATGCTGGGGGAACAGGGTAATTATTAAGCTGGGGCCAGTCCTCCGATGGGAGGTATGACTTTGCAGCATGGACCTTGAATGCCATCATGGCTCCTACAGGAGACAAGGGTCAGGTCATCATCACAAAAGCCCTGTGGGACCGAAATCGTTATTACCCCATTTTACAGAGGAGGAAGCGGAGGCTCAGGGAGGTGAGGGGACTTGCCCAGGGACACACAGCTCCTAAGTGGCACAGATGGGATTTTGAGGCCTGCCAGCCTTGAGCCCACCTCTTAACTATCCCACTGTGCCAGCAACCAAGGATGTCTGGCACTTGGAACAGCTTGTGCTCTGGGAGTTCAGAATATTACTTTTTGGCCAAGAGGGTGAGAGGAAGGCTTCAGGGAAGAGAACTTAAACTGGGCCTTCAAGGAGAGGGGAAGAGAGAAAGGGCATTCAGGCAGAGGGACCCATGTGAGCTGTGTGCTGGGGGCTGAGTGTGGACCAGTGTAGCTGGGTCAGGCTGCGCTTGAGGAGCTGGGGAGAGGTTACAGGGGCCTGATGCCCTCTTGTCTCCTGTTTTACAGTGAATTTGCTGGACACATCGACCATCCACGGGGACTGGGGCTGGCTCACGTATCCGGCTCATGGTGTAAGTGACGGGCAGTGGGGACAATGTCATCCCCCTGTGAGCGGAGAGAGGCTGCCACTCAGAGTCTGCATGAGATCGATCAAAAGGAAGCAGAGGCCCAGAGAGGTCAAGAGACTTACCCAAGGGCACACAGCAGTTAGTGCTGCTGATCTCTTAACAGTTTAGTGCATACAGACCCTTGAGATTACAGAACCAACCCTGGCAACAGATCCCTGATTCTTCAAGTCTGAGGCCCTAGATCCAGGGATCCCCATGGTTGCATCCTACAGATTCATGAGGTGCCAGGCCAGGACTAAAGAAGGCCAGCCAGGCCTTCCTGCCTTCTGGGTTGCTCCCTCCCTTCCAGCTGCCCTGGCCTCACCAGTCCTCCGACCTCTGGAGTCTCTGCTTGTCTGTCTCCCCAAGTGGCCAGGTTCCCAGGCCTCCATGGTGACTCTGGACTCGGCCTTCAGGTTGCTGTGGGTAATGTGCTCACAGGCCGTGCCCCCATCCTCCTGGGGAGGAGCTGCAGTGAGCGGGCTGCACTGCCCCGTCCCTCTGCGTCTCTTCTCTGAATCCTGCGGGGGCAGGGCAGTAGAATAGGAGTGAGCCCACGAGCCTGGTGAGATCCCGGCTCTGCCCTTGACGAGCAGGTGGCCTTGGGTCACCACTTCACCTCTCTGAGTCTCAGTTTCCCCATCTATAGAAAGGGACAAGCCTGTGATGACCTCCTAGGTCTGCGGCAGGGCGAGAGCAGATGACACAGTCTTGGCACTGAGTCTGGCACAGGGTGAGCCCTCAATGGACGTAGGCTTTTATAATGATCTTTAGCATTGTTACTCACGTGTATTATCTCACACAGTTACCGTCACATGAACTTCCTCTCACCAGGGTGCTCAGAAACACACACATGCACACACACGCGTGCGCGTACACACACACGCACACATCCCTGCCACGGACACGGGCACATGGTGCATACCTGAGTTCTGTCATGTCCACGTTCAGCTTCTATGGCTGTGAGGACAGAGGGATAATAATATCAATAATGATGATGATAATGCCACCAACAGTTAACACTTATGAAGGGCCTTTCTTGACTTTGGGTAGAGTTTTCATCTGGGCCTTTTGTAGGGGGCCTGTGGTTGGAAGTCTAGACATGGCCCCGCTCCTCTCTCTCTAGGGGTCTGGTCACCAGGCAGCAGTGAGCTGAGCCTGTTATCAACCCTCATGCACCGGGCTCCCGGGAGCTGGGGGCGGGCCACATGGCCCTGGCTCTCCAGGTCCCTGAGCCTGGAGAAAGCCCTCATCACCTGAGCCAGCACCACTGCCCGAGGACGGAGGCTGGGTGTTGGGGTGTCCCTTTACCTCGCAGCGTGTCAGTCCCCCGCTCTGTAAAACGCTCCTTGGTGTGGCTGTCTTCCCCGCGTGAGTGTGGTGTGGAAGGCTTTGGTGCAGTGAGCTGGCCCCCGTGTCAGGGTTCCACCCATGAGGAGACGGGTCCTGGTTCCTCCCTCACTGCATGGCGGTTGGCTGAGTTGGCATTCCCCTGAGTCCCAGCAGCTAGGAGGGCACGCCTGGGCCCTGGCTGGCTCCGGGGTGTCTTTATCCCGCCCAGAGCATCGGACTTGGTGTTTAGGGTAGCGAGGAATTGTCAGGGTTTTCAGCAGGTGGGGAGCATGGCTGGCCTCGTGTTTTGGACGCTCACACTGGCAGTGTCAGGTGGGTTTTCGTGCAGGGCGCTATAAAGCATAGCTCAGCATTCTGGCATTGCATTCGCGAGTTAGAACAAATCAGGCAACTTCACTGAGCTCTGAGCAGGTCACAGGCGTGATCTCATCACTCCCCACAACCAATCCTTGAGGTGGGTGCAGCCGCCGCACTTCACAGGTGAGGAAGCTGAGGCTCAGCGCAGTGAGGAGTAATTTGCCCATCATCAGGCAGGTTCTAGCTGATCGCAAGCCGGGACTTAAACTTGGGTCTCTCTGAGCCCAGAGCCTGTGGTGAGTCCCTTATGCCACCTTTGAACTGCAGGCAGTAAGGCCCACTCTGTGACCGTTTCATGAGATGGGGAGGCAAGCCTGCACTCTCTGCTGAGCCAGGGACCACCTGCCATCGTCAGGGGGCCTGGAGACTGGGGCTTCTCGGAGAAGAGGGAAGGCTGGAATGACATGCCTGATTCCCAAACTCTAGACTTTGAACCTGTGCCAGGCTAGCAGGTGAAGCCTGCAGAGTTCCACATCCAGGAGGTCTGTGGAAGGGCCTGGGAATCTTCTGTTTAATAAGCTTTCCAGGGAGCCAGGCATGGTGGCCCACACCTGTAAGTGTAGCATTTTAGGAGGCTTGCTTGCGACCAGGAGTTCGAGACCAACCTGGACAACATAGTGAGATGCTTTCTGTACAAAGATATTAAAATTAGTTGGGTGTGGTGGTGTGCGCTTGTGGTCCCAGCTACTCAGGAGGCTGAGGTAGGAGGATTGCTTGAGCCTGGGAGGTCGAGGCTCCAGTGAGTCACTGTACTCCAGCCTGGGTGACAGAGAGAGATCTTGTCTCAAAAAATAAAAATAAAAAGAATCAGCTTTCCAGGTGATTCTCCTGCCCAGCTGGGAGGGGGAACCTCTGGAGATAGTCCTTGAGGTTCTATCCGTCCCTCTGACTCTGGAGTCCATTCAGTAGCTTGAGGACAAGGGTCACCCAGGGCAGTTTCCAGCCTCAGAAATGTTACACGATTGTCAGACAGGTGCAGAACCTGAAGGGCCAGGGCGCTGGGTCCTGAAGAACGGGGGCTCCGCCTCCTGTAGTCAGTGTGATTCAGGCAGATCACTTACTTCGTCTCCACCTCCTCATTTATAACATGGGGACAATCTTAGAACTGCTCCGTGCAGTGCCACCAATGGGATGATACATGAAAAGGCCGTTTTACCAACGAGAAACTGAAAGCTCTCAGAGGCGAAGTAATTCTGCGAAGACGGGGAGGTCTGGCCCAGACCCTCTGCTCTTCATCAGGCTGCGCCCTTCCCTCTGCTCCCGGGAACTTCCGCACGCTGGGGCTGGGACGTGCTCCGCCTGCTCTGGCTAATTAACATGGACTAACGAATGCTGCTTTAGGTAAGCGGGCAGGTTAATTTCCATTGCACCCCCTGGAGTAGACGGAAGGAGCAGGCATTCGCTACTCTATTTTACAGAAGAGAAGCCCAAGCCTCAGAGAAGGGATGTGCCTCAGCAAGCGCTGCACAGCTGGTTCACTGCATTCTGATCTGGGAGGAGGACAGAGTTGGGGGAGCAGTGTGCCAGAGTCAGTTTTTGGGCTTGAGAAGCAGCGGAGATGGGAGTGGCACCCAGCATGTGGTGGGGGTGCCCCAGGCAGAGAACAGTGCTGATTCTGCCCTTGCACCAGACCTCCCGGAGTCTGTGCCACTCTGGGCATCTGCAGCAGCTCCTGGGGTTGGCAGGGCTAGGCCAGACCATTGGCCCCGGTGGGGCAGCTGTAGTAGACTCAGATTGAGCCGATTAATTTATCCGGGTCCCTGGCAGGAAACAGACAGGGAGCAGCTGGCTGGCTCTTTGGTGCTCCATTAATTGTGACAATGACTTTAACCCCAGATGTGATGCTGTGCTGCCTGGAGCCTCTGACAGCAGAGCGGGGTGTGGAGCAGGGGTCCTTTTTGGGTTGGGGAGACTTGGAAGCATAAACTCTTTCAGGTGAGGCTTGCACTTCCTGGGACCCCTTTGGAAACAGGAAATCTTCCCACATGGTCCCTGGAGGCAGGTGCGGTGGGCTGTGAAGATGCTGCCAGTTCAGTATCATATTCGGGCCATTCGTCAAGTGCCTTCCTGTGCCAGGCCTGAGCTAAGCACTTTGCAGAAAGTTTCCCACTGCATCCTCTCAAACCTAGCTGAAGCGGGGCCTACTTGAGTCCCATTTTACAGCTGTGGGCACTGAGGATCAAGAGGAGACTAGATGGAGGGGCTTGGGATGGGCAGGAAAAGACTTGAGATGCCCATGACCTTCTCTCTAGCACTTGTGGAATAAGCCCAGAACTCCACAGGTTCTCAGAGCATCTGGTCATGAAGCCCCCCTCCCCCTTTAAGCAGTAGGCTCTCTCGTTCAAGGACAATTGAAGAAGGTCAAGGTGTTGCATATGTGAAGGAACCAGGACAGGGGCCCAGAGACCAACCCTTCCTCTGTCCTCGTCCTCCAGCTCCTCCTTGGAGCCCTCATGAGTCCCTGAAGTCAGCTCAACAAGGACTGCTCCTGGCCAGCTGGTGCTCAGCAACTGAGGAAGTTAGGGCTGTCCCCTTCCCTGTCTTCTGCAGACCTCCACCCTTGCAAGAGGGTGCTGCTTCATTGCAGTGCCAGGTTGACAGGTAAACTACAGATGCCCACACCCAGGAGGGCTGGGGAGGGGCCTGGGAGTCTTACCCACCTGAATTCCCTTGGCTCATCACCCGGCACTGCCTGGTCTGGTGGACCCGGGGCACTTGGGACAAGGAGTGTTTGTGGTATCTTTCTTTCTTGCTTGCTTATTCTGATGAAATACACATAATGTAAAGTTTACCGTGTTAACCCTTTTTAAGTGCACAGCTCGGTGATATGTAGTGCATTCACATTGCTGTGTGGCCATCACCGCCGCCACTGCCAGGACTCCTTTCATCCTGCAAAATGGAAACTCCGCACACTTAAACAGTCACTGCCCCCTCCCTGCCAGCCCCTGGCAGCCAGCGTTCTACTTTCTGTCTCTCTAAATCTGACTAGGTACTGCATATACGTGAAATCCTAATGATATTTGTTCTTTGTTTCTAGCTTATTTCATTTGGCATGTCTTTAAGGTGTATCAGAATTTCCTTCCCTTTCAAGGCTAATACTCTGTGATAGGTATATACCACATTTTGCTTATCTACTGGTTCATTGACGTACGCTTGGGTTCCTTCCACATTTTGGCTATTGTGAATAATGCCGCTATGAATAGGGGTGTACAAATATCTTTTTGAGACCCTGCTTTCAATTCTTTGGGATATATACCCAGAAATGGGATTGCCAGATCATATGGTAATTCTATTTTAAACACTTTGAGAAGCTGCCATACTGTTTTCCACAGCAGCTGCACTATTTTACAGTCCCACCCGTAATGCACATGGTTCTAATTTCTCCACATCCTTGCCAACACTTATTATTATCTTTTTTTTTTTTTTTTTTTGAGAGGGAGTCTCGCTCTGTTGCCCAGGCTGGAGTACAGTGGTGCGATCTTGGCTCACTGCAACCCGTCTTCCAGTTTAAAGTGATTCTCCTGCCGCAGCCTCCCGAGTAGCTGGGATTATAGGCACGCGCCACTGCATCTGGCTAATTTTTGTATTTTTAGTAGAGATGGGGTTTCTCCATGTTGGCCAGGCTGGTCTTGAATTCCTGACTTCAGGTGATCCACCTGCTTCGGCCTCCCAAGGTGCTGGGATTATAGGTGTGAGCCACCGTATCCAGCCTTATTATTATTATTTTTTATAACAGTCATCCTAATGTGTATGAAGTGGTATCTCATTGTGGTTTTGGTTTGTATTTCCCTAATGATTAGCGATGTTGAGCATCTTTTCATTTGGCCATCTGAATATTTTCTTTAGAGAAATGTCTGTTCACGTCCTTTGCCCATTTTCTAATCAGACTATTTCTTTTCTGTTGTTGTTGAGTTGTGGGAATTCTTTATGTATTCTGGATATTAATCCCTTATCAGCTACATGATTTGCATATAGCTTCCCCCATTTCATGGGTTACCTTTTCAGTTTGTTGAGAGTGTCTGGTTTATTTTGAAATCACTGATGCCCAGCCAGCAGGCAGCACAGAAGCAATTACACTCAACTTTCTCACATCCTGGGATTCCCTTGAGTGGGACCCAGGCCAGCCCAGGGAAACAGCAAGAAGAGCAGGATGGAGGGAGTCTGTGGATCAGGCAGTCACTCAACAAGCAGCAGTGCAGGAGAGGCTGCTGAAGGATTTGAGGTGGGGGCAAGGCATAATCTGGTTCGTATATTAGAAAGATCCCTCTGGCAACTGATATGGAAATTGGACTTACTAACTTCACCAGGCAAGTCCTCCCACTCTAAGAAAGATAGGAGGAGCCATAGAGAAATGAGGGCAGAGCTTTGGCATCAGGCAGGCCCGATTCCCGTCCAGCCGTTGCTCAATAATGACATGACCTCACACATGTGGCTCACAGGTCAGAGCCTCTACTTCCTCATCTCAAGAGTTAGTAAATAACACTTCCCCTGAAGATTGTGGCCCTCTGCGAGATCACGTCTTCAGGGGGCCTGGCATCTGGTAGCTATGACAGTCCACCAGCAGGCCAGCTCCTTTGTCTTTTTTTTCCCAGCGTCCCCAGCACAAAACACAGGGTCACTGGCAAAAGAAGGTGAGGTGCTGGCTGTGCTTCAGTGGCTGTGTTCTCTCTGCCCACAGTGGGACTCCATCAACGAGGTGGACGAGTCCTTCCAGCCCATCCACACGTACCAGGTGTGCAATGTCATGAGCCCCAACCAGAACAACTGGCTGCGCACGAGCTGGGTCCCCCGCGACGGCGCCCGGCGCGTCTATGCCGAGATCAAGTTTACCCTGCGCGACTGCAACAGCATGCCTGGCGTGCTGGGCACCTGCAAGGAGACCTTCAACCTCTACTACCTGGAGTCGGACCGCGACCTGGGGGCCAGCACACAAGAAAGCCAGTTCCTCAAAATCGACACCATTGCGGCCGACGAGAGCTTCACAGGTGCCGACCTTGGTGTGCGGCGTCTCAAGCTCAACACGGAGGTGCGCGGTGTGGGTCCCCTCAGCAAGCGCGGCTTCTACCTGGCCTTCCAGGACATCGGTGCCTGCCTGGCCATCCTCTCTCTCCGCATCTACTATAAGAAGTGCCCCGCCATGGTGCGCAATCTGGCTGCCTTCTCGGAGGCAGTGACGGGGGCTGACTCTTCCTCACTGGTGGAGGTGCGGGGCCAGTGCGTGCGGCACTCGGAGGAGCGGGACACGCCCAAGATGTACTGCAGTGCGGAGGGCGAGTGGCTGGTGCCCATCGGCAAATGTGTGTGCAGTGCCGGCTACGAGGAGCGGCGGGATGCCTGTGTGGGTGAGCGCGCCATGGCCTGGGCATGGGTCAGCCGGCAGCGGCGCTTGGTCTGGGCAGGGCTGCCAGGGTGTGAGGGGGGACGTCAGAGCCCACAGGCACCTGGGTGGCCCACACAGCCCCTGGGAAGATGGATAAACCTCCAGTGTTCCTACATCAGCAAATATGCCAGGCCACCTGTGTCCGTGTGTTGGGGAAGGACGTGGAAGCACGAAGGGGGAGGGGAGAGGGAGGGAAACAGACTTCAGCCAGGCGGTGCCTTCTGTCGGGGGTACCAGCTAAAGGCACCTGTGCAATTGGGTATGCTATGGGATTCCTACTCGGATTAGGGAACGATACCGTGGGCTAACTCAGGTCAGACATAGTTCTAAGCACTTTGCGAGTGTTAACTCATTGAATCCTGGCCACTGCGTTATGACATAGGAACTGCTATTGTCCTGGTTTTATAGATGAGGAGACTGAGACACAGAGAGGCAAAGCAACTTGCCCAAGGTCATGCAGCTGGGGATGGCAGAGCTGGGATTTCAACTCAGAAGTCTGGTTCCAGAGCTGGTGCTCGAAACCACTGAACTTCTAACCTGTAGAGTAGAGGGAAGTGGGACCCAGGCCCTGGGTGAATGAGCACAGTGAGGGGTATAAAGCCAGGGGCACCCAGGGAGTACAGTCTGGGTTGGGCCTGTCCCTGGGGCCCTGAAAAGGCTGCTTCTGTTCAGGGGGAGCTTATCAGCGACCTGTGCTAGAAGACAGGCAAGGGCCTTGTGGAGGAAGACAGTGAGCAGAGAGCCCCTGGGCCATGACTTAGGGTGGCACCTGTACCCATAGGTGTGCTACTGGGTTCCTGTGTCGGACCAGGAGCAGGGCATGCAGACGGGGGAGCCTAGGCCCAGGTGGTGTGAGTGTATGTATGCGTGTGTGCAAGTGTGTATATGCATGTGTGGGTACGTGTGTGCATGTGTACGTGAGTGTATGTACACGTATGTACGGGTGCACAAATGTGTATGCATGTGTGTGTGCTTGTGTGCGTGAGTGTATGTATGCATGTGTGTACATTTGTGCATGAGTGTATGCATGCATGTGTGTGCACGTGTGAGTGTGTATGCATGTGTGCATGAGTGTATGTGTTCCTGTGAGCATGAGTGTACGTGTGCATGTGTGTGCATGTGTGTGCGAGTGTATTGTGCATGTGTGCAAGTGTATCTGTGCGTGTGTGTGTCTATGTGCGTGTGTGCATATGTGCACGATGGCCCTTGTGTGCATGTGCACGTGAGTGTATGTGCGCATGTGCGCGTGAGTGTATGTGCACGTGTGTGTGCACATGCGTGAGTGTATGTATGCCTGTGTGCATGTGCATGTGAGTGTATGTGTGCGTGTGCACGTGAGTGTGTGTGTGCATATGTGTGCAGTGTGTGCACGTATTTGTGCAGTGTGTGTGCATGTGCGTGACTGTGTGCATGTGTGTGCATGTGTGTGTGCATGTTTGTGTGCATGTGTGCATGAGTCTGTGTGCATGTGTGTGTGTATATGTGCGAGTGTGCGAGTGTATATGTGCATGTGTGCGTGATTGTATGTGTGTGTGCATGTGTGCATGAGTAATGTGTGACTTTGTGCATGTGTGCACACGTGTGCATGAGTGTGTGTGTGCATGTGAGTGTATGCATCAGTGCATGTGTGCATCAGTGTGTATGTGTGTGCATATGTGCGTGAGTGTATGTATGCATGTGTGTGCATGTGCACTTGAGTGTATGCATGCATGTGTGCATGAGTGTGTGCATGTGTGCACACGTGCGTGTGGGTGTATGTGTGCATGTGTGCATGAGTGTATGTGTGCATGTGTGCGTGTGTGTGCATGTGTGTGTGCATGTGGGGGAGTCTGTTCAGCTGGGCACCCCAAGAGCAGGGAACACTAAGCAAGCTTGTGTGGACAAACAGCAGGTGCCCAGCTGCTCCTGGTCTTGGCTCAGCTTCTCTCTGTTGTTTTCTTTGGTCTCACCAGTGGCTGGGCACATAGTGGCTCAGCTCCCGGGGCACAGTGAAGCCTGGCTTTTGAGATCGTTGGATCTCAAAAGAGGAGACAGAGGAGGTAAAAGGGAGGGGGATGTTCCTATGCAGGGATCAGAGAGACAAGAGCCTGTCCCCAGATACCCTAGTGACAACTGGAACGGGGCCCTTGTCAGCCGCTGGGAATATGCTCCTAGCCTTTTGCTGCTACTACACAGGCCCTGGGACCACAGTGAGAGGGATCTTTAGTCCTCATCACCCATCCCTCTGCCCCCAGCAGGCAGGCAGGAAAGGCCCCTAAGCACTAACAGGACTGGGCATGACATAGGCTGACAGCCTCAGGTAATAACAGGTGGGGATGGAATCCAGCTGGCTCCATTTAGGAGCTGTCTTGCCCAGAGATCTCTGGGGCCAGGATCTTCCCTGCAGCCACCAGGCCCTTTCCAGCCCTTCCCAGAGGCTCGATGGTTCTCTCTTTCTTTCTTTTCTTCTTTTATTTCTTTTTTCTTTCTTTTCTTTCTTTCTCCTTCCTTCCTTCCTCCCTCCCTCCCTCCCTCCCTTCCTTTTTTTTTTGGAGATGGAGTTTTCACTTTTGTTGCCCAGGCCGGAAGTGCAATGGTGTGACCTCAACTCTCTGCAACCTCCGCCTCCCGGGTTCAAACAATTCTCCTGCCACAGCCTCCCGAGTAGCTAGTATTACAGGCACCCACCACCACGCCCAACTTATTTTTGTATTTTTAGTAAAGACGGGGTTTCACCATGTTGGCCAGGCTGATCTCAAACTCCTGACCTCAAGTGATCCGCCTGCCTCGGCCTCCCAAAGCGCTGGGATTACAGGTGTGAGCCACTGCCTCCAACCCATTATCTGGTTTTCTTAAGAAATTTTGTTTCACATCCCCAATTTCTGAGTCTTCTCCTGTCCTGAGCTCTAAACCCCAAAGCACCTTCTGTGGCGTTTGCCCATTTCTGAATTTGTTCTGCCCTCTGTAGCCTGGTTTGCCAGGCTCCCCAGGCCACAAGCCTCTCATGGTTACTGTCACAGACAGCCCCGTATGGCTCAGCTTTGCACTGGGGAAGAAAAACAACCAACACCCCTATTGCCTTCACAGCTTATAGTGGGGTGCATCACATACCAGCTCATTTGCTCATTGCAGCAAGGCAGGTATCACAATTCCATTTTACAGATGGGGAAGCTGAGGTGTAAGAGGTAGTGTCACCTGCTTAGGCCTCACAGCTGGTGAGAGCTGGAGCTGGAGCCTGAAGACAGGTCTGTATTGCTCTGAGCCAGATACAGGCTTTTAGCATCTCCCTGGCTGCTTTGCCCGCCAGAGCTGCTCCAAACATCCCCTCATTCTGATGGGGATAATGAAGGACCTTAGTGATGATTTTTCGTCTTTGATGTTATACAGTTATCCATTTTGCTGAGCATCTACTGTGTCCCGGCACTGGGGATACAGGTACGGGGAGTCCCTGCCTCTGGGGACTTAGCAGTTTCCTATCCTTACAACAGTCCTCTAAGCTAAGTATTATAGTCCCATTTTACAGATAAGAAAAACTGAGGCCCCTCAACTTAAGTAGCAGAGTAGTGATCTGATCCCAGGTTGCCTGATTCCAGCACCTTCAATGGCTTCCTCTGTGCACAGCGCCCTCTGCGAAGCCCCACTTCCCTCCTCTGTGGGGTAGCGTTCGGATGGATGGTTAGTAACTGGTACAGCATAAGTCATAACAATCTGGCTGGTTGGCTGGTGCATATGCACTCAGGGTCGGCCACCATCCCCACCTCTGGATTTAGCCAGCGAGTACAAATACGCCAATCATTTGTCCCGGGTGCACTGAGCCACATTTGTCTGTAGGAAGGAGACCTGCCCTCCTGTCTTTGGGGTCACGACCTCAGTTGGAGGCCTCAGGTAACGCCGCAGTCTTCTTGTGGCAGAGGAAGGAAGCGGAGCCCAGAGAGGGAATGTATCTTGCCCAATTTTCACAGCACATCAGGGGTGGGGCTCTGAGTGGAAACCCCAGGGCCTGAGTGGCAGGACCTCATGGGGGCTGGGAGAGGCCAAGGCCACTCCTATTTCCTGGCGCTGCTGCCACATTAATAACAAATAAAAAGAAACGCCAAAGCGGAGTTAGGGAATTGCAGCATATTTTGAATTTTACATTTAAATCATAATACAACATAATTATGCCAGTTTCAAGATAATTACAGGTTTTATAAAAAATATTAATTCATAGTGCGCTGCAGGCAGTGAGATTTGGGAACGGAAAGCCTGTTTTAAGTCACACAAGGAAAGACATTTCTCAGCCCCATTGGTGGCTTCTGTAGCTGCATAACTTCATTTGGGAAGGGCAGCACGGGTCCCAAACCAAGGCCCTTCACAAGTGGTAGCCAGGTCCAAGAGCCCCGCCTCGTCCCCCTTTCCAGCCCTGGAGAAGCCCTTGACCTCTTTGGAGCTGCCCGGCTCCTTAGTGGATGGCCTGGGGCAAAGGAGGGGCTGGGAACAGAGTAGGGTACTTTTCCTGGGATACTTGAGATGTTTTCTGCAAGCTGGGGCTGCCCCTGCCCAGCCTGAGGGAGTCTTCAGGAGATCTGCTGAGGTCCATGGGGCCCCTGCCTGGTTTGAGGACATCCTGATCCCTTTTGGGCAATTCTCTCAGCAAGCAGTTAAGGAGAGGAAGGGCGTGGAGTCAGGGGTCTCAGCTCACCCAGCCCTGACTCCTTGTCCTTCTAGTGACAGGAGCAGGGGTCGAGAGCCTGAGACCCACAGTAGCGGCCAGGTCCCCTTCTACAGCTGCCATCCCTGCCTCGGGTTTTGCCCTCAGAGGTACCCTCAGAAGGTGGCCAGACAGTACTTGATTTTACAGAAGAAGACAGTATAGCCTGGGATAAGGGATCCACCAGGTCACATGGCTCTTTAGAGGTCTTGCTTAGATTGCACTCAGGCCTCAGAGACCCATGGAAAAATGTCAGAGAGATGTGGGGCTCGTCCAGTTTACCACTGGGGAATTGGAGGCCCAGAGAAGTGAAGTGACTAGCCCAAGGGCACACAGTGAGGGGTGGTTGATAGAATCTCACATCTCCCGACTCCTTGACCAGAGGAAGCTCCCCAAACTCCACAACTCTGGATCCAGTGACCTCCTCACACCAGGCTGTACTTCCCAGCACCCCCCTGCACCCCGGTTCACCCCAGAAAGGGGAAGGGCCTCTCAGCACATCACCCAACAGGGCAGCAGCCCAGAGTCTGAAGTCCTGGTTGCCGTCCTTCCTGTCACCTGGACGCAGAATATAAATCACCCTTCGCGGCCCTAATCATCTTTCTATAAATATCAGAGTCTCATTTCGGAGGGGGAGCGGGAACGGCGAGCTCTTTTGCCTTCCTGACTGTGTTTAAAATCTGATTTAGAATTAATTTCCTTTGGTTGTCCACCGGCGGACACCTTATTTGTCAAATCTCCGGCTCTTTGCGGGGGAGAGCAGAGAGGTGGCCGGGGCCGCAGGCAGCTGCTGGCCTGACAGGCGGCCTGGGCAAGGTGCCCTCGGCAGGGGCAGGAGCCCCTCCTGGCTTGCGGCCTGACACCCGGGCACACGCGGGCTCCGGAAGCACCCCGGGTCGACAGGCAGGGCCGGGCCCCAGCCCAGAGCTGCTCCATCTGTCTCAGCCATTAATTCCCGGCCCAGCCTCCAGGTCTCTGGGCTCCCTGAGGCCTGGTGATTAGTATTCTTATTAAAGATTATTTTATTTTCATTGCGTGGATTAATCTGGCCTTGACACGTTATAGCCATATGGGTATTAGCCGAGCGTGTGAGAACTGCCGACTGGTGATCCACAGCGGCGCAGCTATCTCTCAGCTCTGGGATGGTGCTGCGAAGACAGGGGGAAAGGCCATAGCTCCAGAGGCTCCCCAGCCTGGCTGCACAGCCTGGCTCTGCTGGGAACCTGGGGCAAGGCACTCAGGCTCCCTGAGCCTCTGTTTCCTCTTCTGTCGAACAATTGTAAGAATTCCAACTACATCAAATTGTTATAACAACAAGTGCCAGGCACTGCCCTGGCATCAATTTGTGTGTCTTCACTCATGTCATCCTTGCCATCTCCCTCTAAGGCGGGTGGAATTATGATCTCCACCTTACAGATGAGGAAACTGACTTCCAGCACCTTGCCCAATGGCACCGAGCTCAGATAAAGGGGGTTAGGCAAGGACGGGAACCCAGGCACTGCTCCCGAGTTTCTGCTCAGGCCTGACAAGGACCAGGTGGGCCCTGGAAAGGGTCAGAGACTTGCAGGACCAGCTGTGGTTCTGGCTTCCCTCAGGCCCCGCATCACCCCATGAGGCTTTGTTTGTCCGTCTCCCAATGCCCTGGAAGCTCCCTAAGAGCAGGCCCAGCTCTTACTTCTCTTGGGTCCATAGTAGAAGCTCAGTAAATTTGGAGAAAGGAATAAATGAGGGAGGGAAGAAGCAAACGGTCTCCGAGGTGTTAATCATTGTGGACTGGATCATTGCAGTGAGGATTACTGTTATTCAGCTCAACAACAGGTTCAACAAATATTTGCTGACAAAATGCAAAGCCCTCTTCTGATGATGCCAGTGGCTCCAGGGGCTCAGAAGGAGCCTGTGCCCCAGGCTGTGCCCCAGGACTGAGCCTCTCGGAGGGCTTCTAGGAAGAGGAGGCGAGATCACAGTGTGTCAATCAAGACTCCCCAGGACTCCCAGGTCCCAGCCTTGAGCTCAGCCCCCAGGCAGGCCGGAGCCCTCTGGGGGTCCTTTGGAGGGGAGGGAAAGATGTCACAACACTGGGAGGTATTTTCCCGCACCCTGCCACTTACAAGCCCTTTCTGGCTCTGCAGCCTTCTAGAGTGTGAAGCAACTTCAGGGCGTTACCATTTCTCCTGACTCCAGGTTTTCTCTCAAGTTTGTAGAATTGTACAAATGAACCTGGTTTTAGCTTTTATAATAAAGAGATACGATCAACATCCAGAGAAGAAATGCTCTGCAGTGGCGTGATGTCTTTGTAAATGAAGCTTCTCTCAGGCACTAAGTTTTCCAGAACAGGATCTAGTGGAGAGAGAACCGCAGTGAACTTCCTGGTGGTCCCTGTTGCAAAGGACTTCAGCTCCATGGACTCAACCGGGAGCTGCCTGGCTGGGTGGCATTTGGTCTCCCTGAACCTCTAGGGTTTCTGCCCAGAGCAGGTAGTGGTGGGATCCACTCAATTTGAAAACTCCTGCCTGGAGTTTAACAGCATCTGCCCAGGGCTAGCACTGGACCAGGTTCTGGGACATTGAGATGAATAAGGGAGTCCTACTCTGTTTGCAAGGATCTGCCCACGAGGGCCTCTCAGTCTAGAAAGAGAGTCAGACCCAGACAAGCGAGTACAGCCATAGTGTTGCAGGTGCTGAGGCCAAGCAGGGGCTGCAGGAGCAGGGCGGGGAATGGTCCTTTCTCTCTCTCTCTGTGTGTGTGCGTGTGTGTGTGTGTGTGTGTGTGTCTAGAGTTCCAGAAGGGACAGTCAAAATTAATCTTAAAAGAGGAGCTCAGTAGGTGGACAAAGGAGAAAAGGCATCACAGGAAGAGGGCACAGCATGTGCAAAGGGCCTGAGGCAGGAATCATTCGGCTGGGTGTGGGGATCAGCCAGTGCTTTAGTTTGGCCTAAGGATGGGGGTGAGGGGCAGCACTAAAGGAGGCTGCAAGTGGGTTTTGGCCGGGCAGGGAGGGATTTGAACACCAGGTTTCATTGTGTAAGCCCTGGGGAGCCTGTGAGGCGCAAAATAGGCAGTGACTGTCTGAGATGTGCATTTTGGAGACTCCCTCAACCGAGGGTATCCCCCTCCCTACACAGTGGACTTGTTCTTATTCTTTAGGCCACAACTCAAATATCATCTCCTCCTCTGGGAAGTAGCTCCTCCCACCATTTACCCTTCCTTCTCCTTAGCCCCCTCTTCTCTCCCTCCCTCCTAGCAGTGATCACAGCTGAGAGCCAGTGGCTCTGGTTCACAGCCCCCGGAGCCCAAACAGGCCTGGTCCAGAGTCGCGCTCATGAACAGTGGTTGACTGAAAGCATGATCATGCAGGCAGCTGTGGGGTGGAGGCAGGGCTGGAGGCTGAGTCTGAAGGCTGCTGTGGGTGAGAGATGAGGTAGGGTGTGGCAGAGGCTGGAGAGAGGGTCAGTCCCAGCCATAGTGACAGTGACAGCGTGGGCCCGGGAGGGGAGGAGCCTGCACTTCTTGGATAGTCACCCTCCCACGGGGAGCTTGTAAAACAGATCCCCAGGTACTGGCCCTGGCTCTTCTAACTCAGCTGTCTGTGGTAGGGCCAGGAATCTGTACTTTTACAGAGGTGGCTCCGTGTCTGCCCGTGTTTGGGAGCGATGGGTCTTACCACGTGTCCTCGTCTTTCTAGTCGCATTGCCAGCAACCCCGTCCCTGGCCGGCTTCCTCATCCCACCCAAGTCACTCCCAGGGCATTTGATCCTCAGCCCCATGGCCCTGGCCCCTAGGCTGGTGTCCCACCTAAGGACCAGTGTCCCATAAAGGACAGAAGGACAGCATCACCACCCCTAAAGCTGGAGACAAGGCCTGGGGGAGGGAGCAGAGGGGGGTGGGAGAATTTGGAGACACTCGGGGTGGGGCTGACTTTGAGGCTGGGACTCCCATGTCAGGGTCTTCACTTCAGCTCTGCCCTGACTGGCTGTGGAAGACACAGGCCCCCTCTGCACTTCAGTTCTGCCACCTGCAAATGAGGGCGGCACTGGGCAGTGCTGAAGGTCTGCACCTCCGTCCCTCTGGGGGATCGCCAGGAAGCTGCGGGCCCCAGTGCGAGCTGTCCCCAAGGCCTGCCAGGGTGGCCCTGCTGGCTCACGTGCAGCCACCTTCTCCTCCACAGCCTGTGAGCTGGGCTTCTACAAGTCAGCCCCTGGGGACCAGCTGTGTGCCCGCTGCCCTCCCCACAGCCACTCCGCAGCTCCAGCCGCCCAAGCCTGCCACTGTGACCTCAGCTACTACCGCGCAGCCCTGGACCCGCCGTCCTCAGCCTGCACCCGTGAGTACCACTCCCAGATGCCAGCACCCTTGAGCCCAAGACTGGGCCGGGCCACTAGTTCTCTGCTGGTGGGCAGGGGCAGGTGGTTCTCTTGGGCTAGAGGTCAGACTGGGGTCGGGGGGTGACTCTGACCCCTCCACGGTGGCCTACACCTCTCTGGGCTCCCTACCTCTGCCACGTGTCACCTACACTGGAGGGCAGAATGGAGCTGTCCTCACTTCCTTCACCACACTGAGCAGTTTTTGTCATCTTTTGATCTAGCGGCGATGCCGATGTCCTGGGGGCCAGGTGGGCAAGCCAGGGTGCTGGCCTGTGCAAAGAGGGTGAGGGTTAGAGCAGCAACCCCTCCATCACCACCATCTTTGATGAACTTGTTGGAACTACTGAATGCTGAGAGTTGCCTTAAGTGTGTATGGTGTGTGTGCGTGTGTGTGCACACATGGAATTTGCATGTCTGATTCTGTGTGTGCCCTGGGCCCCCTGCAAGGATTGTGTGGCTGCATGTGTCTGGGCAGCTGCTCTTACAGATGACGCCTGTATCGTGTTTGGATGCCTGCGTGTAAATGTGTGCTGTGTAGTTGAGCTCACATATATAAAGGATTCTTAGGAGGAGGGGTGTGTGTGTGTGTGTGTGTGTGTAGGTGTATGTACATCTGGGTACCTGAAAGGGACTCAGAAGTCCTTGTAAAGCTTGAACAAGGGTGTCTTGTGAGCTCAGCACGTGTATGTGCACATGTGCACACCTGGCTCTGTAAGGGTGCCTGTGCCTGGAGAGGGTGTGGCTGCATGTGCACCAGCCCTGCGGACCCGAAGGTATGGGAGGGATTCTGCGCCCATGCCTGCAGGGCCGCGTGACTGTCCTACCTTCTGCTGATGCAGTGCCTGGGTTCTCTCCTCTCATCTGTCCTGACGGGCCACTCATACTCCCATTCCAGGCCTGGGGAGGGACCACAGCCTGCTCAGCCCAGCCCAGTTGCCAACCCTGGGCCCTTGTGGTAGAGCAAGAGGTGCTTCAGACTGTTCTGATTTTGCTCTGAATCTACCCAAGCACTGACGCCCATCTCCCCCTCCCATACATCCATCACCACCTAGCCCCAGACTCCCTGCACATGGCAGGCGAGGGCCCAGGTGCATTCATGCCTACATGCTTGTGCACATACACACAGACACACACACCCACCCTCCCTCCACTGCCCTGCCCAGATCTGTGCATTTTCCCCATGTGGGACCTGTTGGGGCAGAAAAGGTGGCCGGGTGACAGGGTGACAGCGTGGGCTCCTCAGGCAAGGCGAGTCTGGCCCCAGGTCATGGACACTTGCGTGGAGCTGGCTGGACTCTGGTTTCTTTCCACACCCACGGTTCAGTGCCTTTAGGTTCTGGAAAGCTTAAGACTATAAAGACTGATCTTTTAGTATTCTATACCCTTCAGATGTTAAAATTCTCTTCTCTTCAGATTGTAAGATTCTAATTCCAAGATCTTACAATTCTGTTTTCTGAAGATCTAAGATTCTCTGCCTGGGATTCTGAAAACTAGAATTATGAGGCCAGGGGCCCCCACAGACCCCCATGCTCTCCTCATTCAAACCCCCACCCCAGCCCCTCATGCCCCAGCCCCACGTCCTGGTCTGCTCGACCAAGGGGCCACCCCTCTCTCTCCAGAGTCTTTGTGCTGCCCAGACAGAGGCTCCCATGCCCGGGCTTGGGGAGGGGTTGCTTGGTACACACAGCCATGGGGATATGCAGTGGGCTTCTGGGGACCTCCACTTAATCCTACAGTGCGTGCTCAGTGGCGTTTTATATCAGATCCAGCTCAGAAGGGTCAAGGAATGAATGTGGCTGCAAATGCCTGGGTCACTTACACACGGAGTGGCTGCTATGGGCGCCCCCGGGACTGTGCGGTCTCTCTCCCGCTCTGGGCGAGCACTGGGACGCCCAGACCCTGGGATCACGGTGGTCCTGATGGGCGGGGGCGATGGGGTCCCAGGGTTCTGTGCCCAGACTCTGACATTGTGGTCCCAGTCTGATGGCAGAGACACAAACTCTGCCGCTGGGGAGGCTCCAGGGGATGGAGTAGATGTGACCCTATCCTTAAGGAGCCCTAAATATGGTGGGGAGCCCTTCCCTTGGGGAGCCCCAGGTCTGACGATAGGAAGACAGGACGGCCCAAATAAATAACCACTGCCCCACCTGTCATCCTCTGCCCTCAGGGCCGCCCTCGGCACCAGTGAACCTGATCTCCAGTGTGAATGGGACATCGGTGACTCTGGAGTGGGCCCCTCCCCTGGACCCAGGTGGCCGCAGTGACGTCACCTACAACGCCGTGTGCCGCCGCTGCCCCTGGGCCCTGAGCCGCTGCGAGGCATGTGGGAGCGGCACCCGCTTTGTGCCCCAGCAGACAAGCCTGGTGCAGGCCAGCCTGCTGGTGGCCAACCTGCTGGCCCACATGAACTACTCCTTCTGGATCGAGGCCGTCAATGGCGTGTCCGACCTGAGCCCCGAGCCCCGCCGGGCTGCTGTGGTCAACATCACCACGAACCAGGCAGGTAGGCGGAGAAGCTCCGGCCCGTAGCTTCCCGGTCCCCCAGCTTCCCCTGCCCCAAGCCCATCCAGGGATCAAAGCTCTGCCGGGACGTGCTGTGGGCCTTCAGGCAAGTGCCTCTCTGGCCCTGCCCTTCTCACCAGGACCCAGAGCTGGAGGCTCTTCATTGCCTTTAGAAAAGTGGAACATGTTCTATCAGTAACAGAAATCCCAAAAGCTCAGAGGCAGGCTAGTGTGGCTGTCGAAAGCCTAGGTTCCAGAATTTTCCCTCTCTGAGCCTCTGTTTCCTCCCTGGTGCAATGGGAATAATAGTACCTGCCCGAGGTCCTCTCAGGAGGCTTAAATGACAGGAATGAAATTGCTTAGCCCAGCACCTGGCCCGTGGTAAATGCTCAATAAATGTCATTAAAAAATAAAATCACTCTGATGATCATTTTCCAGAACAGCTGCTACAGCTGCCCCTGGGATAGACTTGGCTTCACTGGCTTGGACCACAGTCATTTATCCATCAGTTTCTGGCCAGCTGGTGGGCTGAATTCACCCCAGAACCTCTTTCTTCCCAAACTCTGGAGGATCCTGCCTGTTAAGTGACAGGCTGGCCCAACAGCCCGCCCAGGACAGCTTCCTATTACCAGCCACCCTCACCTGTGCCCAGGACCCTGAGGCCCCCACCCACCATCTCCTCCCAAAACCACGCAGCCCTGGCCCCACAGACACTATGCCTACCATGTCACAGAGGAAGAAACTGAGGTCTGGAGAGCCACCCAGGGCCACCTGACATAGGAAGTGGCAGAGGCAGGGCTCAAACCCAGGTCTGTGTCACTCCCAAGTGAAGCAGGTCCCCCCAACTCTGAATCCAGGGCATGCTGTTCCCTGACGCCAGGGCCTCACCCCTTCAGAAGATTCCCTCATTCTATAGCCCTTGTGGAGCACCCACTAAATGCCAAGCGCGGTGCCAGGTGCTGGCAACACAGAAAGCGACCTATGTGCCCCGTGGTAGAGCCCAGCCCTCGCCCACCTGTCTCTAGGCCCCTAAGGCCCCTGGCAGGCTGGTCCCAATGGAGGGGAGAGCAAGAGAAGCCCACAGCATTCAGGCAGCCTCCAGGAAGCCCCAACATTAAAGAGGAAACTGGACCTTGCCTTGAACCTGCCTTCCCTTCCAGCCACCAGACCGTTTCGCTTCCCCTAAGACCCTCTCTGTCCGCGCCTGGCGTATCTACTTCCTCTCCCCTGTGGGCCTTCTCTGCATCTTTCCTCACCTCTCCACAGAAGTCAGCAGCGCGGCATGGCCACATCCATGGGCTCCCCTCCCCCTTTCATTTCCTCTTCCTGGGAACACTTTTCTCTTGCTCCTGTGTCCCAGCCCACCCCCATTTTCCATCGACCTATGTGGCCTGTCCCTCTCATTTTTGTAACCCCACCTCCTCTAAATGGCCTCTAAAGGCCACAGGTCCCTGGGAATGTCCTGAGCCCTCCTCTCTTTCCTGTGTGCCCAGATCCATCTGTTCTGGGCGGCTGTTTCAGGGCCCATGACTTTGAATTCCATCTTCGTACTAACAACCCCAACTCGCAGTCACCAGCGCAGACCTCTCCCCTGGGACCCAGCTGCCCTCTCCCGTCTCCATTCGGTTGTGTAAAAAACAACCCTGCCACACCTGCACCTGCCCCGCCCTAGGACGTAGCACCCCCAAACCCAAGCTGTCATCCTTGACTCTCATGCATGTCACAACCATCCACCTGAAAGCCCCAGGGGCCTCCCTTCAAAGTGACCAACTGACTTCCACCCCCCACGAGTCCATGCCTGGACCACCACAGGAGACCCCTCTTGCCTCACCCCCACAAGACATTCTCCACACCACTTCTGAGTGAGCTTTAAAAATAGAAGTGAGGGCTGGGCATGGTGGCTCACGCCTGTAATCCCAGCATTTTGGGAGGCCAAGGCAGGAGGATCACTTGAGGCCAGGAGTTTGAGACCAGCCTGGGCAACATGGCAAGACCCCATCTCTGCAAAAAACTTTCTTTTTTTGAGACAATGTCTCAATCTGTCGCCCATGGTGGAGTGCAGTGGCACAATCACAGCTCACTGCAGTCTTGGTCTTCAGAGCCCAAGTGATCCTCCCATCTCAGCCTCCCAAGTAGCTGACCAAAGGCACACAGCACCATGCCCAGTGATTTTTTTTTTTTTTTTTTTTGTAGAGATAGGATCTCCCTATATTTCCCAGGCTGATGTGAAACTCCTGGGCTCCAGTGATCCTCCTGCCTCAGCCTCCCACAGTGCTGGGATTACAGGCATGAGCCACCGTGCCCAGCCCCCCAAAATTTTTTAAACGAAAATACGTGAGATCAAGCTGTCCTCAAAGCCCTTCACAGCCCAGGCTGAGTGCACATGCAATTCAGACATTCTCATGGCCTGTGGACCCACATGGCTTCGCCCCCACCTGCCTCTCCAGAGCACCTCTTTCCCTGGCTCACTCTCTTCTGGCCACGATGGCCTCCGGTGCCCCTCGTTGAACACGCTGGGTCTTTCCCTGCTGCTGGGCCGTGGCCTGGCTTCTCCTTCGGAATGACTCGCTCTTCCCCTGACATTCCCATGCCTGGCTCCTCTGCCCTGGAAGCTCCCCCGACCATCGCAGCTAAAATGGCCCAGTGCCCTTTCGGGCCCTGCAGACGTCTTCTCCATCACAGCACCCCTTCCTACCTTTCCAGCACCAAAAGAACCCCCATTCTCCTGTTTATTGGACGCCCTGTCTCCTTTCCTGGGACAGAAGCTCCTTGAGGGCTGTCTTAGGCACCGCAGTGCTCCCGGCTCCTAGCCCCATGCCCAGCATGTGGTAGGCACTCAGGAGTTCTAAAGGATCAAGCGACAGCTCTAAGCAATTGGGGAGGACTGTGCTCAAAGACCACCTGCCCCTCCTGCCTCACCATCGCCACTTCTCTACAACCAGCTTCTCCCTGGAGCACTCCCGCTCTGGGCCCTGGTCTCACTCTGTCCGCCCCCATCCCACAGCACCTCCTGCTTTAAGAGACACACCCTGTGTGTCCCTTGCAAACAGTGGCCTCATCAAATCCTCCCCTCCCCCTGGCAGGTGGTGCTCACTAGTTTCACTTTATAGAAGGGGACCTGGCGTCCACAGACAGCAAGTGACTCACCCAGGTCCCAGCTAGCAAGAGGGAGCCGAGTCCCGAACCCACGTCTGGCTCCTGGGCTGGTGGGCTTTCCCTTGGACCACACCCTTCCAGTGCAACTCTGAAGCTGTTTCTTAATTTCTCATGCCAGAATCATCAGCAGCATTTATTGGGCACCTACTCTGTGCAGTGCCTGCCCTCAGGGAGCTCCGAGTTATGCTGGGGATGCCCAGACATGAGGGAAGACTTAGTCACGTAGGGTAGAGAGTCAGAACTCAGAGTGAGCAGAGGGGAGGAGGAGGCCTGAGGGCTGGAGGGGCAGGAAGGACAGCACAGTTCCCTCTGGCTGTGGCTGTGGCTGTGTCTGACGCCTCCTAGCAGGCTCCCCACAGGGCTGACCGCACCTGAGCCAGGAGGGAGGGATGCATGAAGAAAGGCATGGGTGACTCCATCAAGGAGGGAGGGATGGATGGGCAACCAAGTGTGAATAGCTGGGGCTCAGCTCGCCCCCTTCCCTCCGCGTCCAGAGTTGTCCCAGCTACGCCCTCCAAACCCAGGCAGTAAGGGGCCCGTTCCTCCATTCTACACTTCTTTCGCCTGACCTTTCGTCCTTCCTCAAGCACTCCCAAGCAGCTGGCCCATGCCAGGCCCTGGGCTGGAGAGCGAGACTCAACCCGCTCCTTGGCCAAGCCAACCCTAGCATCCCAGACCATGCCAGGCCACACCAACCCCAGGGGACTGACCCCAAGTGGCCACCAGTGATTTGTTGGGAGAACTGGAGGGTGCTGGCTGTCCTGGGGCTGGGGCAGGACCGTCAGGAAGCTGAGCAGGGCTGGAACCAGGATCCCCGGGTGGAGCCTGGGAAGGGGTGGGAGAGAGGCCACCCCTTGTCTCCCATCCGCCCATCTGATGGGATTGGCCACCCCAGCCCCGTCCCAGGTGGTGGTGATCCGGCAAGAGCGGGCAGGGCAGACCAGCGTCTCGCTACTGTGGCAGGAGCCTGAGCAGCCCAACGGCATCATCCTGGAGTATGAGATCAAGTACTACGAGAAGGTACCACGGGCAGGACTGAGTGGGCGGGGCTGGGCCATCCGGGCAGGGCCCACTGACCACCGTCCCGTGGCAGGACAAGGAGATGCAGAGCTACTCCACCCTCAAGGCCGTCACCACCAGAGCCACCGTCTCCGGCCTCAAGCCAGGCACGCGCTATGTGTTCCAGGTCCGAGCCCGCACCTCAGCAGGCTGTGGCCGCTTCAGCCAGGCCATGGAGGTGGAGACTGGGAAACCCCGTGAGTGCAGGGAGGGGGCGGTTGTGGGCGTGGAGCAGCTCAGGCGCCAGGACCCTGGGGTAGAGGGGTGGCCGAGAAGAGAGCTAGTGCGGGCTGAGCTGGTGCCAATGCAGGATTTCTGCTCTCCTTGCCCTACCAAGTGGTGTTGTCGGAGTTTTTTTGTTTAATTGAGACAGTTTCACTCTGCCACCCAGGCTGGAGTGCAGTGGCGCAATCTCAGCTTATTGCAGCCTCCGCCTCCTGAGTAGGGTTCAAGGGATTCTTCTGCCTCAGCCTCCACAGTAGCTGGAATTACAGGTTTGAGCCAACACACCCAACTACTTTTTTTTTTTTTAGACGGAGTCTTGCTCTGTCGCCCAGGCTAGAGTGCAGTGGTGTGATCTCGACTCACTGCAACCGCCACCTCCCAGGTTCAAGCAATTCTCCTGCCTCTGCCTCCCGAGTAGCTGGGACTACAGGCGCTCCCCCACCACGCCCAGCTAATTTTTGTATTTTTAATAGAGACGGGATTTCACCATCTTGGCCAGGCTGGTCTCGAACGCCTGACCTTGTGATCCACCCACCTCAGCCTCCCAAAGTGCTGGGATTACAGGCGTGGGCCACCGCTGCCAGCCTAATTTTTTGTGTATTTAATAGAAATGGGATTTCACCATGTTGACCAGGCTGGTGTTGAACTCCTGACCTCAGGTGATCCACCCGCCTTGGCCTCCCAAAGTGCTGGGATTACAGGCATGAGCCACTGCACCTGGCCTCTGTTGGCATTTTCACAGATGAAAAACCAAGGCTCAGAGAAGGACAGTTGCTCGCCTAAGGCGGCAGAGATAGTGACAGCCCCCCACACACAATGGCTGGTACTGAGATCTGGGTCTCAGTATCAGGGTCTGGGACCAGCAGCATTGGTCTCACCTGGGGACTTACTAAAAATGCGAATTCCCAGTCCTCACCCCAGCCCTTCAGAAACCCTGTGGGTGGCGCCTAGCCATCTGGGTTTTAACAAGCCCTTGGTGATCCCCAGGCACTGTCACATTTGGGACCCTCTGGCTTCGACGCTGTCCCTTTCACTCTCCTGCCCCAATCTCCAGCCTGAGTCAGGGTCTCCTGTATGTGCACCCACTGCATGCTGGAGCTAGGACAGAGATAGCAACCGCCCACCTGGCACTCGCTGGGCGTCTGAGTGCCTCCGGTGCTCGTAGGCCTGGCACCCCCTCGAGACCACCCAGATGGGAATCCTGAGCCCTCCATCCTATGTACTGTGTGGCCTCGAGTCAATTCCTTGAGTTCTCTGAGCCTCAGCTTTCCATCTGAAAACTGAAGATAATGCTGGGGTCTCCCTGGAAGGGATGTGGGGAGGGTTTACTGAGGCTTGAAGGTACAGCTCTCAGCACACTCCGTGTTGTCACTGTCAGGATAACAGGAAGGACAGGCGTTTATTGGCTCAGAGGACACACGAGTCTTCCCTGGTCCCACAGCCCCAAGAAGCAGCGGCACCAGCATTAGGAAGCCGGGGCATCCAGGTCTCGGGAGCTTGAAGAGGAAGCTTAGGAGAGGGTGGGGTGGGAGCAGAGGAGGAGCTGGCCTGCGCCCTGACTCTGGGCTGGCTCCTGGCTAAGGAGGCTCCCCACTGGCCCCAGGGTCCCAGGCTCAGAGGACTGCCAGACCTCTGGGCCCAAGGCCAAGGCTGAGAGCCTGGTCCCCCAACCCTGGCTTTCCCCTGCAGGGCCCCGCTATGACACCAGGACCATTGTCTGGATCTGCCTGACTCTCATCACGGGCCTGGTGGTGCTTCTGCTCCTGCTTATCTGCAAGAAGAGGTGGGTGGTCTGGCCCAGCCACACCCAGCCCCTCCTCTCAAGTGCTGTACCTCCTGCCTGCCCCCAGCCCCACCGAGCTGGTGGTCCCCGTGTGCCTGGGGCTGGCTCACTTACAAATACATCACCTCATTTAACCTAATGACATGCCAGTGATGTAGAGATTCTGACCTCACTTTGCAGGTGAGTAAATTGGGGATCAGAGAGGCTAGGCTTCTTGCCAGAATCACACAGTTGATAAATGCCAGAGCTAGGACACGAGCCTAGGTCTGTCAAACTCAAGCCCGTACTCTCAGTTACTTTGTCCTCTCCACTCCATTTTGGAGGGAGGTAGAGACAGGATAGTCTGTGGGCTTGGGGTCCCAGACAATGAGGATCATCTAATTGATGGAGAAATGGTGACCCAGGGAAGGGAAGGGGCTGGCCAAGGTCACCCAGTGTCATTGGCCACAGAAGCCTCATCTTCCAATGCCCCACCAACGGTGGTTTCATATAACATTGGGCTGACAGTGTCGTAGACTTTGCCAAGAGGGTCAGGTGGACTCGAGGGCATTTTGAGGATCGCACAGTGCTTGTGACCATCACAGCTGTCATAGTTTAGTTTCCCCTGCAGACTTTGTAAGGAGCAGGAGCTGACCTGTCAGGGGAAGGGCATGAAGAGAGAAGCCATGCCTTCTCTCCCCTGGTTGGGGTCAGGTCCTGGGCTAGGGATGGCCTGGCCTCAGGCAGGGCGGTGCCCTCCTCTGCAGGCACTGTGGCTACAGCAAGGCCTTCCAGGACTCGGACGAGGAGAAGATGCACTATCAGAATGGACAGGGTGAGTGCAGGGGCCCAGAGGTCTGGGGCAGAGGGAGAGCTACAGGGAGACCCAGTGTTGGACTGGGGGTGGCACAGATGGGAAGGAGGAAGGTGCCCAGTGAAAAGACCAGAGCCTGAGAGATAGACTCCAGGATGTCACAGAGACCTGGTGTCCCAGAGGACAGCGCCGTTCATGCCTCTTGGACTCTCAGACTACATTCAGGATGCTAGAGATCCTCTCCCCAGGGAAGGGCACACATTTGTATATGATTTCGGAGTGGGAGTTCATATACTCTTCGACAAGAACCCCTACTACGGAGAGATTTTCAGGATCCTGTAGAGATCGCAGACAACAAGGCGAATCTGGGGACGCCTCCCTCCGTGCCCCACTCCTGTGCCCATGGCAGACATTAGCATCAAGCATGGTGCCAGTTCCCACCGGGCCTGGGTGCAGCCTCAGACTCCTCCTTAACTACTTTATTTATTTATTTATTTATTTATTTATTTATTTATTTATTTATTCTGAGATGGAGTCTCACTCTGTCACCCAGGCTGAAGTGCAGTGGCTCAAGCTCAGCTCACTGCAACCTCTGCCTCCAGAGTTCAAGCGATTCTCCTGCCTCAGCTTCCCAAGTAGCTGGGATTACAAGCATGCACCAACACTCACTGCTAATTTTTGTATTTTTAGTAGAGACGAACTTTCACCATGTTGGCCAGGCTGGTCTTAAACTCCTGACCTCAAGTGATCCACCTGCCTCAGCCTCCCAAAGTGCTGGGATTACAGGCGTGATGAACCAACACGCCTGGCCAGAAACTATTTTCAATGCATCAAAGTTGACCCTTGTGGCAAAAACTTATTTTTGCTACATCCCTACTCCAGAACAATTGAGAAAGATCTCAAGGACTGTAAAAGTGACCCCAGAAAATGACAGACATGCCCAGAACCCTCTGGAGACTCCACAGCCCCGTAGAAACCCCAGAGCGACTCCAGACACCCCGCCTTCACGTGGGAAGTACTTATGGGGTGCGTGTTGTTTGCTAGCACATCCAGAGATTCCCAGAGACACCCCTTACTCCACCCAGACCCATCCCAGGCCCAGGGACTGCTGGGAGGGAAAAATCCCTCCTGGGCCCCACTGAAGGGCCTCCTCCCGCCCCTCAGCACCCCCACCTGTCTTCCTACCCCTGCACCACCCCCCGGGAAAGCTCCCAGAGCCCCAGTTCTACACGGAACCCCACACCTACGAGGAGCCAGGCCGGGCGGGCCGCAGTTTCACCCGGGAGATCGAGGCCTCTAGGATCCACATCGAGAAAATCATCGGCTCTGGTGAGTCTCAGGGGTTGTGAGGGCGGGGACAGCATGGGGCAAGGTGGGGGCACCCAGGGCAGAGGAAGCGTGTGACCCAAGGGTCTGGCAGGCCCAGGGGGCACAAGGGCCTGGGAGCCTGGGGGAGTCTGAGGGTCCCACTGCCGCCCCTCCCCACCTGCCCCTCTCGGGGCCTGCAGGAGAGTCCGGGGAAGTCTGCTACGGGAGGCTGCGGGTGCCAGGGCAGCGGGATGTGCCCGTCGCCATCAAGGCCCTCAAAGCCGGCTACACGGAGAGACAGCGGCGGGACTTCCTGAGTGAGGCGTCCATCATGGGGCAATTCGACCACCCCAACATTATCCGCCTCGAGGGTGTCGTCACCCGCGGTAGGTGCCAGGCAAGGACAGCCTCCCCCTGCAGTGCCCCTCCTGCCTGGACAGGCCTCTGGGTCCATCCCCTCATCCATCCTGCTCTGCCCCACCTGACCCTGTCCTCTCGGTTCAGGTCCCCAAATGACTCGGGGTGCCCAGAGCCTGGGACCCCAGTGGAAATCCAAGGCACCCTGGGGCTTCCAGTGCTGGCACAGGTCCTGGGATGGCAGTATGCTCCTGGGGTCTCTGATCAGCAGCTCTGAGCCCCAACCAAGAGCCACCCTCTCCCCACTGCCCGCCCCAGGCCGCCTGGCAATGATCGTGACGGAGTACATGGAGAACGGCTCTCTGGACGCCTTCCTGAAGGTGCGTGTCCCACCCCTGCCTCTTGCATGGGCTTGAGGAGGGAGGTCCAGTCTGGGTTTTGGGAGCTAGTGCAAAGCCCTCTAAGCCTCCTCCCTGGCTTGGACACCACAGGCTAGGGAGTGGGAGGCAGGTATAGGGAGGAGGTCTTCGCGGTCAGCCAGTCAAACTGCCTTTCGGCCCCCATTGCATGAAAGTCCCTCTGCTCCACGGGGTCCTGCTGCCCCGCACACAGGCTGAGGGAGGTGCCTCTGTAGGAATCCAGGCCCCACCCAGCTGGGGGACATGCTGGCTGTGGTGGAGACGGCGGGATTCCCAGCTGCTGCCCTGCAGTTTATTTGCTGGGTGCTCTTAGGCACAGAGCTTAACCTCTCTGGGCCTCCATCTCTCGTTCCACAAAATGGGTAAGCCGTCATTGCTGCCCCACCTACCTCGCAGGGTTGCTGTGAGGGCAAATGAGACCAGGAGAATAACCCTTAACTGCAAGGTGCTTCAGAAGCATGGAGCACTTGGTAAATTGCAAAGCGCCATCTAGAGCATCCTACAGATGGGCGGGGTTCCTGTTCACGGACCAGGCGCCTCACTGGGCCTTCCTGAAGCCCAAGCCATGTCCCCCTGCAGACCCACGATGGGCAATTCACCATCATGCAGCTGGTGGGCATGCTCAGAGGAGTGGGTGCCGGCATGCGCTACCTCTCAGACCTGGGCTACGTCCACCGAGACCTGGCCGCCCGCAACGTCCTGGTTGACAGCAACCTGGTCTGCAAGGTGTCTGACTTCGGACTCTCACGGGTGCTAGAGGACGACCCGGATGCTGCCTACACCACCACGGTGCGTCGCCCACACTCCTTCTGGCTAGACTGGGGAGTGGGGAGGTGGCGCCGGTGGCACCCAGGGCCCGACAATTCTTCTGCAAGTAGTTGAATGAAGTTGGCAGTTTCGGGGTGGCCCTCAACCTGGGGCACATCCTGTTTCTCCTCTTCACGCCAGTGCCTTCATCTGGGAAATGGGAACAGCCTTGCCTGCCTTTCCTCTGTCACCAGGTGGTCAGGGGAGACCCCAGGGCTGGTCCCCATGGTCGCTCACTCACCAGGAGACTTGAGGAGGATTGGAATCTCCCCGAATTGTACCCAGACTCCACATCTGTCTCTAAAGTTTGCCTGAAACCCAGCTGTTTTCAAACGTGTTCCATGGGGATTTGGACCTCTCTAGAGGTGCTTTAGGGGCGGCCTTAAAGGCAGGAGCTGAGTGCACAGGGGTCAGTTTCCACCCTGCCCCAACAGGAGCTCCTCCTCACCTCATTCCACAGCCCTGAGGAAGGCTCTCATGGAGAAGGATCCCAGACAACAAAGAAAGAAGGAAGGAAGGAAGGAGGAGGAAGGAGGGAGCAAAGGGAGAGAAGAAGGGAGGGAGTAGGGGAGGAAAGAAAGGAGGGAGGAGGAGGAAGGAAGAAGGGAAGGAGGAGGAAGGAGGGAGGGAGGGAGGGAAAGGGAGAGGGAGGAAGGAAGGAAGGTGGAAAGGAAGAAAGGAGGAAAGGAAGGGAAGGGGAGGGGTGGAGGGGGGGGACTGAAAGGAAGGAGGAAATGAAGGAAGGAGGGAGGGAAGGAAGGAATGAAGGAAGGAGGGATGGAGGAAAGGAAGGAGGGAAGGGAAAGAAGGAGGGAGGGAGTGGGGGGAAGGAAGTGGGGAGACAGGAAGGAAGGAGGGAGAGAAGGAGGAAGGAATGAGGGAAGGAGAGAAGGAAGCAAGGAGGGAGGAAGGAGAGAAGGAGGGAGGCAGGAAGGAAGGAAAGAAGGAGGGAAGGAAGGGAGGGAGGAAGGCGGGAGGGAAAGAAGAAAGGAGGGAAGGAAGGACAGAAGGAGGGAGGAAGGAAGGAGGGAAGGAAGGAAGGGAGGAGGAAAGGAAGGAAGGGAGGGAGGAAGAAGGAAGGAGGAAGGGAGGAAGGAGGAAGGAAGGGAGGAGGAAAAGAAGGAAGGGAGGAGGAAAAGAAGGGAGGAAGGAAGAAAGGAAGGAAGGAAGGAAAGGAAGAGGAAGGAAGAGGAAGGAGTTGGAATGGCTGGGCCCTGAGCCCCTGGTTTAGGACTGGACATGGAATGGAAATGCCAGGGACGGCTCACAGCAGCTCTTGAGGGGCCTCCCTCAGGACAGGTGCTCTGGGAAGGTGTTGTCCCTCTGGACTGGGAAACGGAACCCCAGTGTTTAGCTCTCTGACTCAGAGGGCTCGGGGGACACCTTGCCAGGCCTGGGCAGCCCCTCGACTCTTGTGTGTCCATCGCAGGGCGGGAAGATCCCCATCCGCTGGACAGCCCCAGAGGCCATTGCCTTCCGCACCTTCTCCTCAGCCAGCGACGTGTGGAGCTTCGGTGTGGTCATGTGGGAGGTGCTGGCCTACGGGGAGCGGCCCTACTGGAACATGACCAACCGGGATGTGAGTACAGGGCCCTGGCGGGGCCGCAGGCGGTGAAGACTTGGGGTGCCAGGAGGGACGGCTGAGCCCAGCGCTGATCCCCCGCAGGTCATCAGCTCCGTGGAGGAGGGGTACCGCCTGCCCGCACCCATGGGCTGCCCCCGCGCCCTGCACCAGCTCATGCTTGACTGCTGGCACAAGGACCGGGCACAGCGGCCTCGCTTCTCCCAGATTGTCAGTGTCCTCGACGCGCTGATCCGCAGCCCGGAGAGTCTCAGGGCCACCGCCACTGTCAGCAGGTGCCTCGTGCCCACCCCAGCTCCTCGAGGCCCAGCTGCCTCCCATTATTGCCCCAGATCTGTCCCTGGGACAGTTTGGCCCTGACATCTGGACCAGGCCCAGCCTGGGCCCCCGGCCCCTGCCCTTCCTGACCCCTTCCTCAGCCTGCCTCTTCTCGGGGGTCCAACCTCCCGAACCCCCTGGCCACTTACCAAGGGCCCCTGTGCCTTAGGTGCCCACCCCCTGCCTTCGCCCGGAGCTGCTTTGACCTCCGAGGGGGCAGCGGTGGCGGCGGGGGCCTCACCGTGGGGGACTGGCTGGACTCCATCCGCATGGGCCGGTACCGAGACCACTTCGCTGCGGGCGGCTACTCCTCTCTGGGCATGGTGCTACGCATGAACGCCCAGTGAGTGATGGGTGGGGCTGGGGGCCCATGCGTGTGGGGGCAGGGGTGGGGACCCAGAGGCAGGGCCACCGGGGAGGCTACAGGTCCAGATCCATGGCCCTGGCTGCATGCACGGCTCCCAGCCTCCCAGGCCCAGCTGGCCAGCAGCACCCTTCCTTCACAGAGACGTGCGTGCCCTGGGCATCACCCTCATGGGTCACCAGAAGAAGATCCTGGGCAGCATTCAGACCATGCGGGCCCAGCTGACCAGCACCCAGGGGCCCCACCGGCACCTCTGATGCACAGCCAGCAAGGCCCAGGTGGCCACCAAACACTCCGCAGGTCATGCCAGCGGCAGAGGACGTGCGGGGCTGGCAGCAGGCAGGGCGGCCCCAGGCCTCTGCCCTCCTCTCGGGCGCTAGGGGGGCTGAAGGCTCCGCCACAGGACCTGGAGTTATCAGGGGTCAGGTGCCTGGGAAGGGGCCTTTGGTGACCACCCTGGCCAGGACACCCGTCCCCCAGGGCAGATGCCTTCTCTTTTCCGGAGCCTGGGGCCTCCACGCCACAGAGTCCAACAGGGACGTCACTCGCCTGCCTCTGTGTGCGTGTGTGTGTGTGTGGTGGGGGGTGATCTCACAAGGTCAGGGGATCCCGAGTGAATAATGTGTGATCATGTGTGTCCACCCCTTCGGGTCTCAGCATGGACGTATGCATGTTATGAGCGTGTGCATATCTGTTAAGCCTGGAGGCACATGTGGGTGATGGTGGATGATGTGTCATGAATGAGGAGATGTGTGAGCAGGGAACTCAGTGTGTGACACCACCAGGTCCAGCACCCACGGGGACAGGGGAGAGGCACACCCCTACATCCCCGCACACCTGGAGGCTGGAGCCAGGGGCCACTTCTGAACTGCACCAGCACCAGGCCCACCCTCATCTCTGCCTGGGTGAGCCCACCCTGGCTGTATCTCAGGTCTGGGTCCTCCCTCTAGCCGAGGAGGCCACCTGCAGCCTCCACCCAGCTCCCACCGCTGCTTCAACAGGAAAACAGGGTTCCTGGCCAGTCCCACTGGCCGCCTTCATGGAGGCATCATGGCAGAGCACATGAGACGCCCTCAGCTGGGCTTGGCTGCCTGGCCAGGGCCAGGGGCTCAGCAGCCCCCTCTAGCCTCTGATGCCTTCCCTCCACGGCCCAGGTCTCCTCACTGAAAGTCCCTTCGCTAACCTTTCACTGCCCCCTGACACCTCCCCCTTGTCCCCCAGGCCTAGGATCAGGGACCAGAGGATCCTAGCTTCTCAGCCCCCAGCCCAGCCCTTTCTGTAGCATATGGGGAGACTGAGGCCTGGAGAGAGGGGTGATGCCCCGTCCCAGGTTGCACCGCAACCAAGTGGCAGAGTCAGGGCTCCTGCCTCCGGCCAAGGCTCTTTTCCCCATACACCATCCCACATGGGCGCTGGGGGTGGAGGTGCCCTGGAAGCCCCGCCCCCTCACACTGACCTCCCCCTTACGGCCCACCAGGGTATGTAAATATCTCTTTTCTACCATGTCAGAATATTTTTTCCTCACTCCTGACAATGCAAAAATGGTCTTCAAAGCACATAAAAAGCACCCAGGGTGATAAAGCCCCAACCCGGAGGCCGTTGGCAGACAGGGTAGCAGGAACCCCACTGTGTGCCCCCTGCCAGCCCCAGAGGGAGGGGCGAGCCCAGTTCCCCAGCCCTGCCCCCCCTCCCCATAGCCAACACAGCTATCCCGCGGGGACACCAGCACTGAGCCCCCTCTCCCTCCTGCAATAATTCGGGGAGTCTCAGCCCCATCCAGGTGCCGCGGCCAGCTCTCTACACCTCTATATATTATATTACTATATAGCCGAGCTGTTCTTCCTTCCTATGGAAGTCGGAAACATGGTCAGAACACGATCTGGGGCGGGGGAATCCTGTCTTCTTCCCCACCCCCACCCCACTCTTACCCGGTTTCTGGGCTCTGGATCCTCACAGTCATGGAGGCACCATGGGCCTGGCACTTGCAAAAGTGTGGCCCCTGACTCTAGCGTGGGGTCCCTCTCAGGGTCCTAGGGACCTGCCTCTATGTGGTCTCCATCCTGACTCTTGAAATTACCCACAATGAGAATAAATTCTGCCTCATCTTTGCCTGTGTCCCCCATTTTTCCCCCATCTCTACAAGCTTGACATCTCCTGTTGGGGAAGGGCCAACCTCATACTGAGCACCTACTGTTTGCATCCCATTCATTTTTCTCCCCTCTGGTTTTCTCATCCGTCGGGGGAGGTAGGATTAGTGCATGCATTGTATATACGGAGAAGCTAAGTCCTGGTTCAGCCAACCTGCCTAAAGCCAAAGGACAGACCGGGGGATGAATCAGAACCTAGATTTGTCACACCCCAAATCCCAGGCTCAGCTAGGAAGCACCCCACAGCCCCAAATTCTCTCTTCCAAGAGGTGCACATGGTGCTTAACCTTAGAGTCCAGTCCCTTCCAGATGGGCATTGCCCTTGAGTTCTCTTGGGGGAGAAAGATGCCCCCATGGAAGCCTCTTCTTTCCAGGAAAGGACATTTCCTGGAAACAACTTCCTCAGGACCAAGGGGGACCACTGGGAGACCTGGGTGCTGGGAGGCGGAATAGGAGAGGCAGGGTACAAGCATCTTCCATAGTTACATCAGGGAGCTGAGGACTCCCTCTGCTCATGGGGAAAGGGAGCAGCAGCAGGGGTTCTGGTCAGAAGACAGAGATAGAGGCAGAGCAGAGGCCAAGAGCATCCATTTGTGCCAGTGGCTCAGACATTTGGGGAAGGTGCTCCAGGGTCTTAGAGGTGAGGGAGTGGATGATCTCCAGCTGAGCGAAGGGCTTCTCTCCTGAACCTCCCTCAAACTGGGGAAGTGGGAACAGGCAGAAAACACCTACACTGCATTTCCTACATTGTCTCGCTCGGAATCACAATAGCACTATGAGATTGAGAATATCGTCCCCCACTCACACATGGCCAAAAGCTTACTTGGAGAGGCCAATGTCCCACATGGCAGAGCCACCACATAGAGCTAAATCTGTCTGATTTCAAGCCAGCTATACTTCCTTGAGACTCCAAACTAAGCACCAGGTCCTTTCCTCACAAAACCAGTTGTTTCCTGTGAGGAAGAATCTGTTACTACAGACTTACCTTCCCTTAAGGGGAAGAGATCCTAACATCCTGTTGGGCGATAGGATCCAATCATCAGGTCCTAATCAACACCTGCTCTGTGCTGGGTGCTACTGGGGGTACAAGACTGTGAGACGCGGCCCTTCTTCTCAGAAGCTCAGAGACTAGGTAGAGGTGCAGACTGCACAAAAGAGGTTCCCTCAATCAGATCCAATGTGCTAAGTGTCCAAAAAATGGAGCACACAGAAGGGTGCCAGAGTGTTAGAGAGAGCCTTGACAGGCAGGTCTGTCATTGGAGGACTTACTGGAGGAGGAAGCATTTCAGTTGAGCACTGAAGAATGAGAAGGGTTTGGAGGTTGATTTCCAAGGCAGTCCTTTGTGCAAGGCATGGAACGCAGAGGAGAGGAAGAAACAAACCATGTTCATGGATGGGGAGCTGCCTCACCACCACAATGCTGGCTATGCCCTTCCAATGTAATCTATGCATTTTTATTTCCAATAAAAATTGCAATGGGGTTTTCTCGGCAACTTGACAGAGTCATCCCCAAATGTACATGGAATAATAAAGAACGCAGAACAGCCAAGACAATTTTGAAAAAGAAAGAGGAAGAGGAAGGGAACCTCCCCCTATCAGGTATCAATAGGCACTGTGGAACTCTAACAATTAAAATAGATTTGGTCCCAGGAACAGATCAACAGATAGTAGAACAGAGAATAATGCCTAGGGGCAGATCAAAATATATAGGAGAGTGTGAAACACGACAAAGGGTAAAATGGTCTTGTTAACAGATGATGTTGAACAATTGAATACCCCTATTGGAAAACATAAAATTGGATCCCTGCTCACACCACTCACAAAATAAGTTCCAGGTTGGTTAAAGTCCTAAATGTGAAGAGCACACTATAAAACTTTACAAGAAAATAGAGGAAAATAACTTTATGATCTTAGAGTAGAAACTAAACAAAACACAAAAAGCATAAATGATTTTTAAAATGATAAATCTTACTACAATTATTTCTGTGTGACAAAAGATGAATAGATTTCTTAAAGCCACTGGCTGGGAGAAAGTATTAGCAATCCATACGAGCAAGAGACAATTAGTTTCCAAAACAATGTTTTTTATAACTCCAGAGACTCAATCTACCAAAACATTCCAGAGCAATAGGAAAATGGGCAAAAAAAAAAAAAAAGTGATTAAATACCAGAGGAAGAAATGTGAAAGGCCAAACAAGATATAAAAGAGTCTCAACATCACTAGTAAACACGGAAATGCAAGTTGAAACAATAATGAGATGGCTCATTACACCAATCCGATTGGCAAAATTAGTGTCTAACGTGAGTATTGATGAAGATATGGGGGAAATAGCAATGTTTATAAACTGCTGGTGGGAATTTAAATTTGCACAGCTACTTTTGAGAGCAATTTGAAAATGCTTAATAAACTTTAAGACGAGCAAATCTATGATCTAGCCAACTCTGCCACTAATGTGTGCCTCTTAGGTTCAGTTTCCTAATCAGGGCCTGAGTCAGGGATTCTTGTGCAGTGATTTATTGAAGCAGAGCTCTTAGGTGAAAGGGAGATGGGATGGCAGATAGGGTGGAAGCGCTAGGCAGTGATATGTTCTCGGTTGGAGATTAGCTTCAATCTGATCCCATGGGAGCTCTGGGGCGGGAGTGACAACGCAGAGTCGGTCTACCTCGAGGCAAGGGAGCCAAAATTTTCTACCCCCATGTCACTCAGTCATCAGCTATGGCCACCCCATAGGAAGGATGGAGAAGTGGTGTAACTGTGGGCAAGGGAGTTCCCAAGAAGGGAGTAGCTCTGAGCCCTTAGTGTCAACACTCACAGCTAGAGGGTGGGAACACCTACAGGTAAAAGGCATCCGAGTGGGACACCAGCAATGTTTTCCACCGTGTCCCAGAGACGCATACTCATATGCAGAAGCATACATGTCCACGGATATTTATTGCACCTTAGTATGTAATAGAAATACAAAGAGGAGCCTAACTGCCTCCCAGCAGGAAAACAAAAAATAAACTGCTTTATAAGTGCAATAAGATAATCAACCACCGTTCAAATGAACAAACTAGATCAACATCCATCAATAGGGATAAGTCTCCAAATGTAACATGGAACGAAAAAAATACCAAAGGAACCTCCACAGGTTTACACCATTTATGTAAACTTTAAAAAAATATATGTAAGAATTGAATACACAGGTTTTGAATGCGTAACTAGGTAATGACAGCATAAAATATGCACGAGGCAGATAAACACCAGGTCAGCACAACTGAATCTGTCTTTCTTTGACATCTCTTTTGTAAAAATAGGGGACTCTGAAGCAAATATGGCAAAATGTGAATATCCACTTAATCTCGATGTGTGTCTGTTACATTATTTCTCGATTTTCTCATATGTTGAAATGGCCTATAATTTTAAATAAGAGTGTTTAAAAAACACAAAGGGGACGGGGCTATATGAGAAGTGTCTGTACTTCCTGGTCAATTTTGCTGTGAACCTAAAACTGCTCTAAAAAATAAAGTTTCTTATTTTTAGACACCCACAAGGGAGGGAGGGGTTCTGCAGGCTGCCTTCAGGAAACTTGGGGTCTCAGAAATGGGGTTGGGGAAGTGGGGGGATGGTGGGGTGGGGAGGTTGGAAGAACTGGCTCTTCTGGGCTGAGGGGAGGGTTGACGCTGTCCAGGGTCCTGGACCCCGGTGGCAGGGGCTGGTTGCGCTGGGACAGACCAGCAGATCTGGTCAGTTCTCTCCCCAAAATGTACACGGAGCCTAATCATGTCCACCTGCCCCTGGTTCTGCTGCCGCCTCCTCTTCCCTCAGCGACTGCGGAAGCCTCCTCAGTAGCCTCCCCACTTCCTCTCTGGCCCCCATAATCCATTCTCCGCAAGCAGCCAAAGGGATCTTTTAAAAACATAAACCAGATCTTGCTACATTCTGGATTACAATCCTGCAAAAGCTTCCTATCAAGTTTTCTATAACGTCGAAAATCCTCCCCTGACCTCCAACACCCCCCACCCCCCGCCCCGTCATCTGCTGCTGCCGGCCTCTCCAATCTCTCTCCAACTATCTTCCCCTCTCTAGTGCCCTTCTTTTCTTTCATTTATTTAGTTAAAGACAAGGTCTTGCTCTGTCACCCAGGGTGGCATGATCTCGACTCCCTGCAGTCTGGATGGACCTCCCGCGCTCAATCAGTCTTTCCTCCTCAGCCTCTCAAGTAGCTAGGACCACAGGCGCATGCCACCACACCTGGTTAATTTATTTATTTATTCATTTATTTATTCATTTATTTATTTATTCATTCATTCATTTATTTATTTATTTATTTTGTAGAGACGGGGTTTGCTATGTTGCCCAGGCTGTCCTCTTACTCCTGAGCTCAAGCGATCTGCCCACTCAGCCTCCCAAAGTGCTGGGATTACAAGCATGAGCCACGGTGCCTGGCCCCAGCATAGCTTTTTTAAAATCTGTACCCACCCATATCTCTGGCTTTGCTTCCTGTCCTTACTCTCCAGCAAGCCCACAGGAAACCTCCAGCCAGGGGGAAACACCTGCAAGCCCATGAATAGTCTCACCCCTCTCCCACGGCTGTGGCATGTATGTTTTCTACCAGAGGAATGTCCTTCCTCTCCCTTCTGCCCCTGGCCAATTTCAACTCACACTGAAGATCTCAACCTCTGGCTCCCTTCTCCTAATTCGAGGTTAGATGCCTCCCTTCTCTGAGATCCCACAGATTCCAGGGCTGCCCCCATTGAAGCACTTATGTTCCACTGTCATCGATCTCTCACTTTCATCGTGAATGGATTAAGGCCAGAACTGTCTCCACTTAGAGAACCCCAGTGCCTAGTCCAGGGGGAGGGGGGACACGGTAATAATTCAGTGAATGATAAATGTACAGGCAAATTGCTCTTACTGGGGCCCTGAGGATCTGCCCTAAAGCAAGGCCAGTTTCCTCATCCTTCCCTTTCATGTGACCTTGAGAAAGTCACTTCTCTTCGAGCCCTGTTTCATCCTCTGTAACACGGGGCCACCACTTCCATCTACTCCACAGGATTGCCATGAGGATTGAAGGGTAATGTGAGGACGGCATGCAGGGGACAGTGTTTGTCACTATTGCTGGAGGGGGATGATTGGGTGTCTCTATGAAGGGACCGAGAGCAAAGCTGTTGGCAAGCATGGATGAGTCTTTGGGAATAGGAGGGGGGGCAGCCCAAGTAGTCAAGTCCCAGCCCCACTGTTGCTCCTCTGTCACTCACTCCACCTGGGGCTGGTGGCCTGGACCCAGGGCTGGCCGCCCCTTTCACTCCATCCCCAAGGCCCAAGAATCTCTGCAGGACCCTCCAGCTCCCCCACTATGGGCGGCTGGGGAAGGGTCAACTGCTGGATGGAATTTGCAGTCCTCAGAGGGTTTGCATTTCCATGTCTCCCGTGTTGGGGATGGTGGAAGGTGATGAATAAAAGATGGGGATGGGGGGAGCTCCTGTGGCTTTAAGAGAAATGTGATGAGCATTCAGAGTGGGGAGATTAGCGAGAAACTTCTCCCTGAATACCAAGAACGCAGGTTTCAGCATCCAGTGCAAAATCAACCAAAATCAACCAGAAAGCCACCTTTCTGCTTCGAAGTGGCAGGACCCAAGGAAGGAGAAGGCACCCCGGGGCCTTTGGTGGGGAGCAGAAGGGGCCGGGAGGTCACAGACTCAGATGAAGGAAGCCTAAAGCATCAGGAGAGAAGTTCATGGATGCACGGCCAAGGTGACCCATGGGTGGGGCCAGGGTGGAGAGCAGAGGGGCATCCAGGTGCAGCCCCTTCCTTCCCAGGGTGGACGCCCTCTTCAGATGCTAAAATAATCCCCACACACACTCACATGAGAGGGGCTGTGGAGGCAAGGCTGTCTGCATGGCCTCTGACAGGAGCCTCGGTGGGTGGCTGATTGTCATGATTGTCACTAATGATGGGGAGTCGCTATTCACCGAGATTTTATCCTGTGCCACACAGAGCGCCAAGTGCTTTCCGTGCACTGTGCTTTTCAGTCCTCACAGCAACTTTAGGAGGGTATTGTTATTACCATCCCTTTCTCACCAGTAAGAAAACCGAGGCACACAGAGGTTATGTAGACGGAGTCTCACACTGTCACACAACAGGCTGGAGTGCAGATCAGGATCCAGATCTCAGGCTCAGGCTGCAAGCTCTGCCTCCCGGAGTTGCAGCGCCAGTGTCTCCTGCGGCTCGGAGCCTCCTTGAGTATGCTGGGACCTGTACGGACACCTCGCCACCTCGCCCGGCTAGCTTTTTGTATTTTTTAGCTAGAGATCGGGGTCTTCACCGTGTTAGCCAGGATGAGTCTCGATCTCCTGACCTCGTGATCTGCCCGTCTAGGCCTCCCAAAGTGCTGAGATTACAGGCTTGAGCCACCGCACCTGGCCTCCTTTCTTTCTTTCTTTCTTTCTTTCTTTCTTTCTTTCTTTCTTTCTTTCTTTCTTTCTTTCTTTCTTTCTTTTTTTTCAGACAGCGTCTTGCTCTGTCACTCAGGTTGAAGTGCAGTGGTGTCCTCACAGCTCACTGCAGCCTCGAACTCCTGGGCTCAAGCGATCCTCTCACCTCAGTTTCCCAAGCAGTCAGGACTACAGGCGTGCACTACCATGCCTGGATAATTTTTTAAAATTATTTTTTGTAGAGACTGGGTCTCACTACATTGTCCAGGCTGGTCTCAAACTCCTGGCCTCAAGTGATCCTTCCGTGTCAGTCTCCCAAAGTGCTGGAATTACAGGCGTGAGTCACTGAACCCCACCTCACTGCTATGAATTTGTGCTTAGATGTGAGTAGACGACTAGGAGGGGTTGTGACATATTTGTGCATGTCGTGGTGTGTGATTGCACAAAGGGTACATGTGGCATTATCTCCACATGTGTATATGACTGTCGGTGTACCACCATGCATGTATGTGTTCATATGAGTGTGGCTGTGATGGGTAAGTATATGCTATGAGCATGAGAGTGGCTGATCATGGCTGTGTCTTTGTGTGTAAAATCCAGTGACTAAAACATAAAATACACAAATGGGTTCGGTGCAGTGGCATGTGCTTGTGATCCCAGTCACTTAGGAGGCTGAGGCAGGAAGGTCACTTGAGCCCAGGAGTTCAAAACCAGCCTGGACAACATGGTGAGACCCAGTCTCTACAAAAAATAATTTTAAAAATGACCAGTTTGGGTGATACCCTGCCTCAAAAAAACAAAACAAAAAAACAAAAAACACGTGCGTGTGTGTGTGCGTGATTGGTGTAGGTATAGTATTATATACACGATTGTATGTGTGCATGCTTGGTGTACATGTGTTTCCATGACTGTGACATGGGACAGCCTGTGACTGGGTGTGAGTCGTGTGCCTGTGTGTACAGAGAACTGTGCGTGTGTGTGCACATGTCAAGTCAGGATGGTCACCTCTGATTCCTCTCTCTCCACCCCCATCTTGCCCCCAGGATAATTTTTTGTCTGTTGAGACGCTCAGAATAGGAATCATTTTGCTTCCATGCAAGGATCCTTGCAGGGACAGCCTGGACATGGAGTGTTCAATGGCAGATACTCAGCAGAGCCCCAGAGTCCAGCTTAACATGTTTCCCTCAAGATCCTCCCAGTGTCCTTCCTAGCCAGGCGGACAATCTTGGCTGTATCCTCATGAAAGGCCAAATCTCAGAAGGACTATGCAGCAGGCACGTTAGATATACTATATATTGTATATCTTTCTCCCCATTTCATAGCTGGGAAAACTGAGGCTCAGACAAGTTAAGACTTTGCCTTCAACTTCAAGTCAAAATTGCTTTCTCTGAAGGTTCCCTAATTTTCTGAGAAAGCAATTCAGCAATGGCTGAAACCAAGACATTCAATTAGTCGCTCATTTATCAGTTAGTCAGCACTCCCATCCTGTGACCACACAACCTAGGCTGCCAGCTTGTCACCAGCTCTCTGAGGATGCAGCCACCACCTTCCTCGGCCTCCCACAGCCTCCAACCCAGCAGGACACATGCAGATCCATAGCAAGGCTGAGCTGTCCTTGGTACTGAAGCGGCATCCGCTGGCTCTTGCCTCTGGGTCCTTGGCTGGGACCGGCTGCTTCTTGACTTCAAGAGGCTGCAAACGTTATTCCTAAGAAGTCCCCAGGACCTGGGGCTCAATTGTTGGGAGCGGAAACTCACGATTTTCCCGCCATGTTCTATGCTGGCCCAGCACATTTAAAGCCTTGCCTCTCTTGTAGCCTGAACACCTCTTACACAGCTTCTCAGGGGCAGGGTGAGGTTGATGCAACCCAGAAATTGGCTGTGATACTTGCTGACCTGAGCTGAAGGGAAAGAACAGGCCCTTGGGTGTGTCCAGGGAATGGAACCATAGTGGAGGGGGGTCTGGATGCCACGGCATGGGGAGACAGTAGCAAGACCCTGGTGAGGATTCGGGAGCATCACCAAGCGCTCTCTGTCCTCAGGTCCCTTGCAATCTCTCCTGGGAAAGGAACCTGGAAGCTAGGAACCAGGCTAGGTCTTTGCAGAACCAGATGGTGGATGCTTCAGGAAGACAGATTTCAGCTCCACTTAAGAAACCCTTTCTTACTGTCAGAGTTCCTCAACAAGGAATCATTTTTGCCTCCAAAAGAAGTGAGCTTCCCAAAAATGAGAAAGACAAAACATTATTTTTCTAGGGTTCTCAGGGCAGCAGACCAGCTCTTAGGCACAATGGCTGCCTTTTATTAAACACGTATTATGTGCTGGCCACAACCCAGAGGTGTATGTGTTATTAGCCCTATGATACAAATGAGGAAAGTGAGGCTCAGAGAAGAAAGGCGACTTGTTCAAGGTCACACAACTAGGAAGTAATTGGGCTGGGGTCACACTCAGGTGCGTCTGACTCCAAGCCTGTGCTGTTAACCTCTGGGCTATGAAGACTCCCTGAACCAATCTGGAAGGCAGAGTATTTCTACCGCTCCCCCACACCCCGCAGCCTTCTCTCAGCTCCCTCCCCTCTTTCTCCCCTTGGGTTGAGTTTTAAGGAAGAAATAAATGAAAAATGGATGAGGCACCCAGCCCAGGGTGTGGGGCCTGATCCGATTAATACTGATGTTTCTTTCATGAGGGATGAGACGGTGTCTCTCACCTGCAGCAGCCCAGGGCTTGGAATAAGCTGCCTGTAAGTCATTAAGGCCACCTGCCTCCTGGCTCCGTGGGTTCTCCGGCCCGCCCCGCCCACCATCTGCCACCACCTTCCCCTCCTCCCTCCCTCCCCACGGCCCAGCCACAGCTCTCAGAAGCCCCGCTAAGCTCCTGCACCATCTCTGAGACAACCTGGGGCAGCAGAACGAGCCCAGGCTTTCGAATCAGACTGGAGTCTAGATCCCGGCTCCGCCTCTCACCAAGAGACTTTAGAGAAGCCAGGAGGCTTTAGCTTCCACTCTAGTAAAATGGGGCCGATGCCACCCTCACGGAGTCACTGTGAGGTGTGAGCTAATGTGTCTTGGGGTTGGAACACAGTTTACCTCTTCCTGGTTAACACTCGGTAAATGACCATTACTGCTCCTGCCGCTCCCGCAGCTGCTATGGTTATCTTGATGAATGGAAGTATTTTTTGTCCTGAGTTTTGATGAGAGAGAACTGGATGAAAATCAAGGCGATTGGTGCTGAGGCCCCATTTACTCCTCGAGGAAGCCCCAGTTTCCTCCCCACCTGTCTCGTTGGTGTCGGGGCTGGGCGGCAGTCAGCAACAGCGAGTTGAGTGACTGGAGCTCCGGCTGTTGGGGGTTTGCCTCACCTGACTTTGTGACCAAATAAGAGACAGATGGCAGTTCCCGATGGATACCAGAGGCGCTTGGACCACTGAAGAAGCTGATGCTGTCAATGTGGCTTCCATCTGAGAGCCAGTAGGTTTCCTAAAGGGAATTCTAGGGTCTGGCACAGTCACTCCCCTGCCAAAGTACATTGGACTTAGCAGCAGCATCCGTTACGGAAGAGCAGAGCACGAGTGAGCTTCCTGTGAGCAGCCCAGCCCCCAGACAGAAAGATTCACCCCCCTGATGCTGAAAGTCCTTGGCCCAACTCCCTCCTCTCCCTGAGCCTCAGTTTGCTGCTCTGTTAAATGGGGACAATAACAGAATCTACCACACAGTGTGGCGGCCAGGGTCAGATGGAACAGACGAATGAGGCAGAGGGATGGGGCAGCAGCCCAGCAGGCTCTCTTTAGGACTTCCCAACCCCCCAAGTCCAAGTCCCCAGGGCTAGGACCCTGAACTGGGTCTGAGCCCCCCCACAGACAACTGGGCCCACATAGGGGTCCAGGCAGTGCCCCCACTGCCCAACCATGGAGCAGACGTCACGGCTGCTCCGAGCCTCCTTGCCTTGCGTGCCAGATCATGCATGTGGCTGTGAGGGGGAGGAGGAGGAGGGGGAAGAAGCCGGGAAGCCTGGGACCCAGGGGAGCACCCCGCACGCCAGTCTCGTCACGCAAGGGGCTTAACACGAAATGTGAAGCCATCTGCCGGGTCTCCTCCTGCTAACATGTCTAGGGAGGGCTCAGCGATTCCAGCCTCTGTCCCCAACTGCAGCCTCCAGTCCCTGTCACCTGGTGTCAGTCCATGCAATTGTCCTCTCAATGGACAGCCTGGCTGTCTGCCTCTCCCTGGACCTGCTGCTTGGACTGTCACTGGGCCCGTCTGTCTGCCTGTGACTCTGTCTGTCTACCCGTGGGTCGTCAGGCTTCTTGTGGGTCAGGCTGGCTGTCCATCTGTCATTCTGTTTGTCTGTCTGTTTTCCTCTGTCTACCTGGCAGTCGGTCAGTCCCTCTAGCTACCTGTCTGCCTGTCCATCCACTTCTTGCCCCCTCTGTCTCTCTGCCCACACTCCTGGCCCTTGCTATCCCCAGCTCTCTGCCCATTTCTCTCATGTATGGCACTGAGTTCACTCATCACCAAGGTCACTCCTCTAGGCCATGGGCCAGGGCTGGCTGCCTTCGGTGAGGTAGAACGGGCCCGCTCCTACCCTCAAGCCCCTGCCCCAGTTTACACTCCCCAGTCTCCATTGTTAAGCCTCTCCCTTCTTCCAGCCCCCGTCCCCATGCTCCTCTCTCCAGCCCTTGAGTGTTAGAGAAAGATTTAGCTGAAGGTATTTGGGGGAGACTAGGTTTGAATTAATGGTGAAAATCAGGTTTTCTGATTCCATTTCAGTTTTATCCCTCGACTGATTTTCTACATTACCATTGAGCAGCAGTTGAGAACGGCTGTTCTCTGCAGTATTTATGGTAATGCAGGTTAATGTCTGAGTTCGAGGAGCTCAATTAGCAAATTCATGGACAAGGGGGTCCATTCGCGCTTCTCTTGTGAAGCTCGATGATTCATTAGCCATAGGGAGACTCTGGGTTTCATGTCTGCATACAAAACGCCAGCCGCTGCTCTCCAGGCACGGTGCCTGGCTCAGTGCTGGTGCTCAGGGAGCCCGTGACTCTGTTCCCTGTGCCCATCATAGTGCTTGGCACAGAGTAAGGACTCCATATTTCTTTTTTTTTTTTTTTTTTTTGAGATGGAGTCTCACTCTGTTACTAGGCTGGAATGCAGTGGCATGACCTCAGCTCACTGCAACCTCCACCTCCTAGGTTCAAGCGACTCTCCTGCCTCAGCCTCCCAAGTAGCTGGGACTACAGGCACACACCACCACCACACTCAGCTAATTTTTATATTTTTAGTAGAGACGGGGTTTCACCATGTTGGCCAGGATAGTCTCGATCTCCTGAACTCGTGATCCATCCGCCTTGGCCTCCCAAAGTGCTGGGATTACAGGCGTGAGCCACCACGCCTGGCTGCCTCCATGTTTCTTTGACACTAACCACAGGGCACATGGTAGGTGCCTCTAAACATTTAATAAATCAATTAATCACTTTATTCCCAGTGCCAGGTATGGAACTCCAGAACAGAGGAGGTGCTCAGTGTTTGCTGAAGAAATTGACACACCCCAATAACCTGTGCTTAGCATGGCATTGCCACCTGGTAAACGCTAGGTGAGTGTTTGTTGACTGATCAACTGATTGATGATGGATGCATGAATGAATGAATGAATGATTGCTGGTCTTCTCTAGCTGCAAGGCTACTCTGATCCCCAGGATCCCACCTGGAGGGTGACTGGAAGAAACAGGATCTCAAGGAGGAGATCTTAGTCCAGACAGCATAGGGCTGGAGAAGATGTGCAGAGCTCCTGCCTCCACCTCAGGTGAGCACCAGACTTCAAAAAGTGGAGTGGCCATTTTCAGGTTTGTAGCTTTGGGTATGCTGGGCTGTGTCCCAAGCCTGGGGAGAAGCTGCAGGTCACACCCTACTCCTCTACTAGGTGCCCAGCTGTGATTCTCAGGGGAGGGGAGCTAGGCAGGCAGAGGAATCCATTCTCCTGGTGGCTTTCCAAGACTAGCCTCATTGGAGACTTGCTTCTCGGTGATGTGAGGCAGGGTGATGAGTCCCCTTTTGCAAATGTGGAAACTGAAGGCCAGAGAGAGGAAGTGCTTTGCCCAAGGTCACACAGCACGTTAGCAGTTGAGACAGGCTTTGAACACAGGTCTTCTGTGTTCTTTCTACTGTGGCCCCATCACATTCTTCGTCCTCCCTGGGCCTCTGATTTCCAGCAGCCTCCCCTTCCAGTCCCCCATTCTGTCTGCACTAGAATGTCAGCTCCATGAAGGCAAGGAGCCTAGTCTCTTTGTTCACAGCTGTCTCCCCAGTGCCTAGAACTGGTCTGGCAAACTATAGTAAGTGCAAAGCCGCCTTATTGCATAAGTGAATGACTGACTGAATGAATGAATCTCTTGCCCACCTGAGAGGGCGGGGACACAACACAATGAATAGCATCTCCCATTCATTAGGCTGCCACTCTGTGTGTTCCCAACTGCCATTGTTCCAGTTTTCCCAGCGGCCCTGTTGGGAGAACATTTACCCTGGGCACGTTTTCAGCTGAAGAACCTTCCTCTAGAGAGGCGACTTAACTTGCCCCAGGTCGCACAGTGAGCCAGAGTCAGGCTTCCAAACCAGTTTATTCTGCGTCCGAGCCTTGAGCCCATGCCCACCAGGCACCTGCCCTCTGCACTGCTAGCTGGAGGCTGGCCCCCCACCTGCCTGCCCACCAGCTCCCTCTAAGGCCAGCCCATAGACTGACAGCTTCCCAGTCAGGCAGGCGACCCAAGCAACCTGCGGGGTCACCTCCCCAGGCTGGAGCCAGAGCTGTGACAGGGAGACCAAGAAAGGCCGAGCCCAGTGGGGGCAAGGCCAAGCCCTGAGCTGCTCACTGTCTGCCCCGCCCGCCGGGGGTCTCATCAGTGTCAGCAGTGGCCTCTGGGCAAGATGAGGTTGACATTTCCTGTACATCCTGCTGGAGGCGGCCTGTCTTTCCCAGGAAGGGGCTGTGGTGGGAGGGGCTGTGGGGTGACAACCGCGATGTGACAGGCAGGCCTGGGAGAACACTCCAGGGTGCTCTCCTACCCCAAGAATTTGACGAAGGAAACAGACGAGGCTCCCGCCCCACGCTGAAGGCTCACAGGAGTAGCCACTGGCATTGATGGAAGGCTCACGCGTGCCAGGCTGTGAGCTGAGCGCCTCACCTGTGTCCTCTCCCTCACCCTCACAGTATGCATGGGGAGGCACGAGGAACAGCCCCAGTTTGCAGTTAGGGAAACTGAGGCTCGGGGACGTGAAATCAATTGCATGCAGTCATGTGAACGGAGTGGCAGATGCAGGACCGAGTTCTATCTGACCTCTGAGCCTTCACCCTTAAACTCCACTCCCACAGGTCTCTATGGAAAAATGTAAGTTACATAAAGGTGGCCCCTGCTTTCTGGGAACTTCCTCCTGCAGCTTAATGAGGCAGAAGAAGAAGCCCCTGGCTGGGGAGGCGTAAGACACAGGTTCAGTAATCCTGCTTCCAGACTCCCTTTCTGTGTGACCCTAGGCTGCTCACTTACCGCCTCTGACCCTCAGCTGTGACATCCTCACGATGGAGATTTCACACATCCATGTCTGAAAGGGACCATCCTGCTCACTGAGCCCTGGAGGCCCCTCCACCTCCCTGCTCTGATTCTCTGGGTTTGAGTGTTGGGGGCAGCAAACAGCACAGCCTGTGAGAAAGTCCCACCGTGTGGTGTGGGGCAGAGCCCACTGAACCCTCCTCAGGGGATCCCACAGGCAGAGAGTCAGAGAGAGCAGTGATTTGTCCAGGGTCACACGGCACATTAGCATCTGCAAAAGCATTCCCAGTCTAGCACCTTCCACCATGCAGCAGTTGCAGCCATATAAATGTTCAAAGAAATGTAAGAATTTTATCTTTGGCTCTTGTTTTTTTTGTTGTTGTTTTGCTTTAAATCTTTATTCTCTTTTCTTTGATTCTTTGAAGAGAGATAGCACGTTGGAGTTCGTAGAAACTCTTTTTTTTTTTTTGTCCTTTTAAGCAAAAAATAAGCAAACTCAGTCTAGAAGACCCTGAAGACAGAAATGGCATCTCGGCTTCTTCCCATTATCCCCCCGGAGGCCTGGTGGCTGTCTCCCTGAGTCCCCAGCGGCTGGCACCGTCATGGAAAGGCCCGGCTGGGGGACTTGCCGGACCAGCTGCTGCATAAACAGCGAGCAACTTCAGACAGACTGGAAAATCAGGCGCCACTTCAAAGGCACAGTGACAGGCGGCAACGCTGGTGGGAGCATGGAGGTGGCCTCCCCTGACGACCAGCCGGGAGCAGGAGGCTGGACTCGCTGTGGTGTTCTCACTGAGAAACAGCAGACCAAAGGATGGGTATCGCCTCCCCCACCAGCAGGAAGCTGTTACAATATTTGTCAACCTGTGAGCTTCAGGGAGGCAGAGGAGCCCGCTTGGGAGAGCCGAAGCAGGACAAAGGAGCACTGGCTGGGGCCTGGGACAGGCAGGCCTGATGCTTCCCAAAGCCAGGCTTCACCTGCACAGTCAAAGGCCTTGGGTAGGAGGCCGTGTGGCCAGAGTTCAGCATGGCCCTGCCCAGCTCCCAGCCCACATACCAAGCCCCATCTCTGTGCCAGGCAGTATGTAGGGCACAGCAAACCTTGGGGGCAGGTGAGGAGAAGCTGAACACACTGGCCCCCGTGAGGCAGCAGGAAGCCCTCTGCAAAGGTTGGAACAGAGCAAAAATGTTGAAGTGTGTGTGTGTGCACTGTGTGTACGTGTGTGTGCACCCACATGGTGGTGTCTTTTAGCAGGACCTATTTTGTGCTCACACCTTGCGAGGTTCACTCATTCGGCCTCGGGCCCCCTTTCACCCCCAGCTCTTTCTGTAAGTCACTAAGGCCACCTGCCTCCTGGCTCCGTGGGTTCTCCAGCCCGCCCCGCCCACAATCTCTGTCCTCCCGCTCTTCCTCCTTCTCCAATCACAGGGACATTGGAGTGAGGCAACTCCAGATGTGTCCCATCACTTCCGGGCAGTGTGGCCTTAGACAAGGGACTGTACCTCTTTGAGCCTCAGCTTCCCCATCTGTAAAATGGGATGCATGGCTCCACCTTCATGGAGAGATGGAGGTATGCAGAGCTTCAAGCTCATGCCTGGGGCACAAGAGCCCTCCACATACACAAGCCCTTCCCTCCCGCTTTCCCCACCACCCTCCATCCTCTTCTCGCCTCTCCTCATCTTTGTTCCTTCCCAGCCCCTCTCTGTGCCCCTGTTTTTCCGTCTGTAAAGTGGAAATAATGCTACTTACCTTCAAGGCTGGTGGTGAAGATTAGGGAAGAGATGTTTAAGTAGGGCCTGTGGTTTCATCACTCACTGGCGGTGCCATCCTCATCATCCTGATGTCTCCATGCCTGGCACATAAACGGAAGTGGTTACTACTGAACGGGGAGGGGTGCTGCGTGTGTGTGTAACTGTTTGCATCCATCTTAAGTGTACCTTTGGCTTTTGCATCAAATGGCTTATGATGCAGGTGTATGCCCATGAAATCACCACCTGAATAAAACATGTAGAGCATTTCTAGCACCCCAGAATGTTCCCTATCCCAGTCACCACCTCCCTTCCACCAGCAGAGGTAACCACTGTTCTGATCACCAATACAGCCAAAGTTGCAGGGAAGAGAATAGACTGAATGGGCAAAGGGCAGCAGAGGACCAAGCCTGGGGTATCCAAGGCAGGGATGCTATGGTGGACATTTGGCGGTGGTGGGATGATGATAAGCTTAAGGTCTCAGGGGACCCCTTCTCTAGGAGCCCCCTGCTGCCAGAGAGAGAGGCAGGAAGGCTGCCTTGTGGCTCGTGGTCACACGCGTCTGAGGCCTCTGGGCTGGACCGGCCCAGCAGAGCCGAGACTCGGGCAGCTGCTGCCCCTGGCCCTTTGATGTGACAGAGATGGAGACACACGCACGCCCGGCAATTAATTAATTGTGACTTTCACCGCGCAGCGGCCATTTCCTATTGATCTCCGCCCGTCTGGAGTGAGAGAGACAATTAGGAGGGAGTGCAGCAGCGGCAGCTAATTACCCACTGAATAAAAACCGTGCCTTTCCATTTATTCAACTTTTATCACAAAAATAACCTGGTCACTCCCTCCTGCTGAGAAGCAAAGGAGGGTGCTCTGGAGTGGCGCCCCCAGTTAGCCCCTCACGGATGCTGAGAGCCTCAGGAAGTCACGGCCGATACCTCGTTGCCAAGGAAGACCCCCCCCACACAGCTGGGTTCTGGGAACTGGGGCTGGGGGACCAAGGGCCGCTAAGTCATCAAAAACAGCCCTCAGGTAAAAGCAGGCAATAGACCAAATGAAGCGAGACAGAGGGCTCCAAGGAATCCAGAGGCTTAGATGAAGGCCTGGGAGTGTCCAAGTCAAGCTGCAAAGACTCCTGAAGATCCTATTGTCCAACCGACACACACAGGGGCAGCCTGGTGTACAGCAGGGGAAGGCGCGACTGCCCTTGGTTCACACCTCAGTGAGGCTTCCTTGGATTTTTATTTTATTTTATTTTATTTTATATTTTTTGAGATAGAGTCTTGCTCTGTTGCCCAGGCTGGAGTGTAGTGGTGCAATCTCAGTTCACTGCAACCTCCGCCTCCCAGGTTCAAGCAATTCTCCTGCCTCAGCCTCCCAAGTAACTGGAATTACAGGCGTGCACCACCATGCCTGGCTAATTTTTGTATTTTTAGTAGAGACGGGGTTTCGCCATGTTGGTCAGGCTGGTCTCGAACTCCTGACCTCAGGTGATCCACCTGCCTCAGTCTCCCAAAGGGCTGGGATTACAGGTGTGAACCACTGCACCCAGACCTTGGATTTTCATTGTCCACCAATACTTAGCACCTTCGAGGGAGAGTGTCACTCCCATTTTACAGATGTGAAAACCGATGCTCAGAGAGGCAACGGTGCCAGCTCAAGGCCACACAGCACATGTGCTAACGCCTAGGGCAAGCAATATCACCTAATCAGGAGTGAAACCTTTACCATGCAGGGAAGTTGTGAACATTTACGTACAATTTCTTTCTTTTTCTTTTCTTTTTTTTTTTCAAACTGCCTGGCCCTGCAAGGTGCCATCCATGATAGGGAAACTGAGGCTCCAAGATGAGGTCAATTACTCAAGGCAAGCACATGGGCTACAGAGGGGAAGAGTGAGCAGAGGACTCCCAGCCAGCCAGTCCTCTTCCTGCTCCATAAACATCTCTCTCTATGTTCAGACCCGCTCCACTGTCTGCTGGATGGTGGGAGGGACCACTGAGCGAGTCACCCACCGGCAGGACTTTGATGCCCTTAGATTTGCCTGAGTTTGGGGAAGCTTCTTCACAAGGAATTTTTTTTTTTTTTTTTTGAGACAGTCTCTCTCTGTCACCCAGGCTGGAATACAGTGGTGTGATCTCAGCTCACTGCAACCTCTACCTCCCAAGTTCAAGGGATTCTCCTACCTCAGCCTCCCCAGTAACTGGGATTATAGGCACTTGCCACCACACCCAGCTAATTTTTGCATTTTTAGTACAGATGGGGTTTCACCATGTTGGCCAGGCTGGTCTTGAACTCCTGACCTCAAGTGATCTGCCCACCTTGGACTCTCGAAGTGCTGGGATTGCAGGTGTGAGCCATGGCGCCTGGCCTCGAGCATCTTCTTAGAAGCATCGCCCCACAGCCCCTGGGGGGAGGCAGGATAGTACCTATTAGAGACAAAGATAGTGAACCCTGAGAAAGGAGGAGGAGGCTGAGGCAGCACAGGCTCCACTGGGCCTAGAACCTGGCTCTCCAGGGTCCCAGTGCCCTCTCCAGGTGCCTGGGCAAAACTGCTGACCATGGCCTGGCTCCAAGAGTGACTTGGTACTTTCGCCCATCACCCCAGGCTGGCCCTAGAGTCCATCCCATGGGCCTTTGCCTCCTTTCCTTCCTGCCGGGGTCGACCCAGCCTTCAGAAGGCCCCCCCGCAGCCTCAGTTACTGTGGAGAGTGGGGGATGAGGGGAGGATGGCTTATCCCACAGCTGCTGCCCAGATGTGCCAGCTCCCACCTGGCTCTCCCAGCAACTGCCTGTCTGCCTGGAGAAAGCCAGGGAGTGGGGGCTCCCAAGAAGGCTGCTCAGAAGTCCCTCTCCCTGAGGAGGAAAGAGCTGGGTCAAAGGCCCTTTGCCCTGTTTGCCCTATGCCTCCACCCTAAGCCCCACACTAATGCCCAGAACAGCCTTGCAGTGTGGGCAGCCAGCATCGTGTTACCCACTCAGCCGAGGGGAGGCTGAGCAGCTGTCTCCAGACCCCTGGCACCTGCTTACTTTGGATCCGAACTCCCTCTTGGGTCTCACTCTTCCCTTTAATTTGGCAAAGATTCCCTGAGCCCCCACTATGTATTCCTTTAATAAATCATGTTTGGTATTTGGTGAACGCTTACTATACCCTTGCACTGTTCCGAAGACATTATTACCCTATTGACTCCATTAATAGCTGTCACAATCACGTGAGGTAGATTATATCACTACACCCATTTCATAGATGGACACACTGAGGTGCCGAGAAATAAAGTAACTTGCTTGGTACCACACAGCCAGGAAGGCCCAGGGCCAGGATTTGAACCCGGTCTGTCTAGGATGCTTCTCTGGCAAGTGACTGTCTTATCTAACTTGGCAAAGAACGTGTAGCAAGACTCAGGGAGCCAGATTACCTCTAATTCATTGCGCTGGCACAAGGCACCAGCTTTATTCACTTAAGATAGACACATTTCAAAGAAAGAGGACTCTCATTTCTTTTCATTTTTGCCTTATATTCAGGAGAAGTCCATCTCAGCAATATTTTTTTTTCCAGTGACAGGGTCTCACTCTGTTGCTCAGGCTGGAGTACAGTAGTGATCATAGCTCACTGTAACCTCAAACTCCTGACCTCAAGCAATTCTCCCCCTTCAGCCTCCTGAGTAGCTAGGACTACAGTCATGCGTCACCATGCCCAGCTAATTCTTCTTCTTATTATTATTATTTTTGAGATGGAGTTTTGCTCTTTTTGCCCAGGCTGGAGTGCAATGGTGCGATCCCAGTTCACTGCACCTCTGCCTCCCAGGTTCAAGTGATTCTCCTGCCTCAGCCTCCCGAGTAGCTGGGATTACAGGCGTGTACCACCACACCCAGCTAATTTTGTATTTTCAGTGGAAACGGGGTTTCACCATGTTGGCTAGCTGGTCTCAAACTCCTGACCTCATGATCTGCCCGCCTCGGCTTCCCAAAGTGCTGGGATTACAGGCGTGAGCCACCATGCCCGGACCAGCTAATTCTTATTTAAGAGATGGGGGTCTTGCTATGTTGCCCAGGCTGGTCTCAAACTCCTGGCCTCAAGGGATCCCCCTGCCACAACCTCCCAAAATGCTGAGATTACAGATATGAGCTGTTGTGCCTAGCCCTCTCAACAATATTCTGAAGGAAATTCCCTATTCTGGAAGAGGGGGCAGTCACAGGTAACACTAGTCTAAAGTTAAAAATAATCAGAGACAGAGGCCGGGTGCGGTGGTTCACACCTGTAATCCCAGCACTTTGGGAGGCTAGGGCTGGCGGTGACCTGAGGTCAGGAGATCGAGACCAGCCTGGCCAACATGGTGAAACCTTGTCTCTACTAAAAATAATAATAATAATAATAATAATAATAGTAATAATCAGAGACCTAAGTGAGGGACAAACAGAGGGTGAGGACTAGAGGTAGCAGACAGTACAAGGAAAGTAGAGAAGGCTATGGGTGGGGGCGGGGGGCATTCAAGGTGAGCCTTGATGAGTGAGTGGCATTGGATGGTGGAGATGCTGGGGAAAGACACACCAGGCGGGGAAAGCAAAGGCACGGAGCTCAGCGGGAAGCAAGGCGGCCAGTGGGTGAGGGGCTGGGCGGGCCCTGGTTCCTGGATCATGGGCAGTTTGGGACCTGTGGATCCTGGCAAAGCTCTTGGGGAGTGGCCCCCATGGAGGTCTCAGGAAGGTGGTGACTTTGTACACTTGTGTTCATTGCAGCATTATTCACAATGGCCAAATGTGGAAATAACCCAACTGTCCATCACTGGATGGATGGATAAATAAAACATGGTCTGTCCATACAATGAAATATTAGTCAGCTTTATAAAGGAATGATATTCTGATCTATGCTACAATATGGATGAGCCCTGAGGGCGTTATCCTAAGTGAAATAAGCCAGTCACAAAAGGATGCATAATTTCACTTATACAAAGTACCGCCGGGCGCAGTGGCTCATGCCTGTAATCCCAACAGTTTGGGAGGCCAAGGTGGGCAGATCACTTGAGGTCAGGAGTTCGAGACCAGCCTGGCCAACATGGTGAAACCCCGTCTCTACCAAAAATATAAAACATTAGCCGGGTGTGGTAGTGCATACCTGTAATCCCAGCTACTCCAGAGACTGAAGCAGGAGAATCGCTTGAACTCGGGAGGCGGAGGTTGCAGTGAGCCAAGATCACGCCACTGCACACAATCGAAGAAAAACAAAAGTACTTAGAAAAGTCAAATTCACAGAGGCAGAGAATGAGACGGTGGCTTTAGGGGCAGTTGAGGCTTACGGTTTCACGGGTATAGAGTTTCAGTATGAAATGATAACAATTCCGGAGATGGATGGTCATGATGGTTGCGTAACAGTGTGAATGCTCTTCATGCTACTGAAATGCACCCTTAAAATGGTTAAAATGGTAAATTTTATGGTATGTATATTTTATCACAATAAAAAAATAGTGGAGTCTCAAAGGGTCAGGCTAGGGCTTTGAGACATGGAAACAGTGGGAGATACGGCCAGGCCAGAATGAGCAGGTGAGATTCAAGGTCTGAGGGCACAAATGCTAACCCCAAGTAGCACAGTGAACGAGGGCTCAGAGTCAGACAGGCCCGGCTTCTGGTCCACACTCAGCCAGCTCTTAACTGTGTGGTTTTAGGCCAGTCACTTGCTCTTTCTGAGCCTCATTTTTCTCATCTGTGGAACAGTGATAACGCTAGTTATTTCTATTCTCTCACAGGGTTGTTGCAAAAGCCAAATGAGGTAATAAGAACAACCATTGGCCAGGCACAGTGGCTCATGCCTGTAATCCCAGCACTTTGGGAGGCTGAGGCAGGTGGATCACAAGGTCAGGGGATCGAGACCATCCTGGCTAACACGGTGAAACCCCATCTCTACTAAAAATGCAAAAAAATGAGCCGGGCATGGTGGCGGGCGCCTGTAGTCTCAGCTATTCGGGAGGCTGAGGCAGGAGAATGGCGTGAACCCAGGAGGCGGAAGTTGCACTGAACCGAGATCGCGCCACTGCACTCCAGCCTGGGCGACAGAGTGAGACTCTGTCTCAAAAACAAAACAAAACAAAACAAAACAAAAAAAAGAACAACCATTTACTGAACGTTACTGCATGCCAGGCACTGAGTAAAACACCTCACACATACTAATTCACTCAGCCATTGCAATACTCCCAAGAAGATGTACTTTTATTGTCCTATTTCACAGTTGAGAAAACCAAGGCTTTAGGAAGGAAGAGTCCACTGTGCACCCCAAGACTACACAGTGGGAAGGCGAGGAGCTGGGACTCAGACCTGAACTGTGAGAGGAGCCTATGAGCAACGAGCAGGTGTCACTGCTGCCACCTCCTGCCTCCTCCTCTGAGAAGTCTCGCAAGATTCCTGCACTGGGGTGGCTCTCATCTTACCCACGGCTTGTTTCTGGGTGTCTCTGGGGCCCCATGGCCTGCTCGGTCCTGGAGTTATTTCTATGTCCGCCTCTGCAGCAGCATGCAAGCTCTCCAAAGGTACATCTGGATGTTTTTCATTTCAGATTCCTGGGTGCCCAGCCCAATGGCACAGAACCGATGAAAGTCTGGGCAATGGTGGAGCGCTCAGGCTGAGGACAGGACCCCGGACAGCTCCACTGGGACCTGCTAGGGATGGTGTTGCCAGAAGGGTTCTATGAGCATGTTGTCAGACACAACGACAGCCCTGACAAGGTGAAGGGAGGCGTGGAGGGTGATGAAGACTATGAGGACAACAATGTTCATGTAATAATCATTCTCCAGTGGGCTTATCCTCTGCTGTATCCATCAGGAGAAGCTCGGTTATGCTGCAGTAACAACTGTATTGCAGGGGCTGAACACCACAAAGGCTTACTCTCTACTCCTGCAAAGCCTGTCGTGGGTCTGGGTGACTCTCCAGGGCAGTTATCTCTCATGCAGTTCCTCAGCAAGCCAGGCCACTTGGATGCCGTGGCTCCACCCATGGCAATGCAAGGCCTCCATGACCTCCGCAGCAGAGCAAGAGCACGGTGACAAAGACCAAGGTCACCCAGGTGAGGACAGTGGTATTCAGATTCACAGCCACTTCTCTGAGCCCCGTACCTATTTTTCCTTCTGCCATCCCCACAGTGTTTCATGCAAGGGCTGCAGGTGTGCTGGAGACCCTCAAGGTGAGCCCCACCCCTACCCCTATTCTGACCTCCCAACCCCCCTAAACCTAAAGGCCCAAGCCCCTGCAGCCGGCCCATGTTCCCAGAGCCTGTCCCTGGAAGCAGCAGCACTTCCAGCTCTGACAGCCTTTCCCAGGAGCAGGAGGGGTTCATTTGCATACTACAGGCTCATTTGCATACTACTTAGGAAAAGCCTTCGCTTTTTCCCACCTGCAGCAAACTCCAGGCTGATTAGTCCTCCCCATGTTGGAGAGTTAATTACTCTCCTGCGTAGACCGGGTGTTTATTTGTAATCAGCAGAGGGCTGGGAGAGGGGGGTGAGGACAGGGCAGCGGCAGCTGTCATTAGCCCAAATTCCTGAGCGGTTCCACAGGTAAAAAAAAATGAGGGCGAGCTCCTGCATCACACGACCTGCGCTCAAATCCCAGCACTGGCCCTGCACACCATGTGACCCTGGCCATGCCCTGGGTTCCAGGGAAAGAAGGGTTGATTATAGCTGGGGTTAGGGGACCTTTGGACAAAGGCCCACAGTGAGCCGCCGGAGGGCAGAGACAGAGGCTCAGAACCTCGCAATGAAAACGGCAGTGCCCCACTGACCCAGGACTCTGGGAGGAGGCTGGGACAGGGCCCCTTCCGGGACCATCCTAGGGCAGGACTTGTGGGCTGGAGACTGGACCTCTCCTCTGTGTGACACAGGTGACTCAGCCCTCTGCATCCCCCATCAGTTAACTAAGGATGATGGCAGTAACCTCACCAGCCCCCGCACAGGGAATCTCAGGAGCCAGGTATAAGAAATAGGCCTGAATTCCAAGATTGGAGATGGTCATAGACTCTGGGGAGATTTAGGGACCTTCCCTCCCTTCTACCCCCACCTAACAAACGTGGCCTTCTGGCTTTGCCCCCACCATGAAGGCATTTCTCTCCCCTCCCCAACCCCCTGGGCTCCGCCTCTCCCTCATTAAGTCATTTCTAAGCCCTCCAGTGCCTCTCCCCACTTGTCAGATACCAAAAGGTCATGGCCAAAGGTCCAGGGCAGGCCCAGCTAATGTGCCAAGGTTGGGAAGACCCTTAGTCACTGTCAAAGCCCCAGAAAAGGCCGGGGCTGCCAGCCTCAGCTCACTCAGGGTACCCGTTTCAATGCAGAGGCCCCACCCCGAGCCTCTGAGTTTGTAGAGAGCATGCAGCTTGGCAGTGGTGTTCTTCCCCAGCTCCCCCAGGTGACTGCTCCAGGGACCCACCGCTTCAGCGCAGCTCCCTTCTCTTTCCAGCAGAGAGACCAAAGCCCAGGGTGGGTGATTTGTCCAAGGAATAGAACCCAAGTCCCTTGCCTCCAGCCCACAGTGGTCTCTCCTGATAAAAAGTCTGGGGTAGTCAGAGACACCCAGAAGGCAGCCTTCCATGGTGATGATGTGGGAACCATGGTGGGGGAACGGGGCTGGGGTTCTGGCCAGTCCACCGGGGCAGTGATCTTGGCCCCTAGGTAGATAGGTGAGGCTCACATCCCCCTGGGAGGCAGACAGGAACACCCTCGCACCCTCACCCCTCGCCTGTGTGACCTACGGAGGTTGCCAGATAAAATGCAGCCTGAATCATTGTTTTAGCATAAGTATATCCCATGCGTCCTGTTGTTGATCTGAAATGCAAATTGAAATGTGCATCCTGAACTCTCATTTGTTAAATCTGGCAAACCTAGGCCCATGCGCAAGTCATCGCACCTCTCTGAGCCTCAGTTTTTCATATTTGGAAATGAACCAAAATACCACCCTGTAAGGATCCCGTGTCAATTAAGTGAGATGATGTTAAATGCCTGGCACGAGGGAGGTAAATGTGTGAAGCTGGCAGATCTCGCCCTCGGAGTCCCCATACTCAACATGTTCATCTCCTCTGTGCTCCTCCCCACCACTTTCAGGACTGCTGTTTCAGACCCCAATCTGCAGGGCGGATGCCAATGGCACACTCTCAGGAAGGTAACCCAATGTGGTAGAAATAACTATTCCAGGCCAGTCGCGGTGGCTCACGCCTGAAATCCCAGCTCTTTGGGAGGCCAAGGCAGGCGGATCACTTGAGGTCAGGAGTTTGGGACCAGCCTGGCCAACATGGTGAGACCTCGTCTCTACTAAAAATAGAAAATATTAGGCCGGGCACGGTGGCTCACCCCTGTAATCTCAGTACTTTGGGAGGTCGAGGCAGGCGGATCATGAGATCAAGAGATGGAGAGATCATCCTGGCCAACATGGTGAAACCCTGTCTGTATTAAAAAAAAAAAAAATTAGCCAGGTGTGGTGGTGCGCACCTGTAGTCCTAGCTACTCGGGAGGCTGAAGTAGAAGAATTGCTTAAATGCAGGAGGCAGAGGTTGCAGTGAGCTGAGATCGTGCCAGTTCACTTCAGTAGGGCTCACAAGGAAGAGCCTGTTAACATCTTGCAAACACACCACGGTGCAGCATCAACCTCAAAACACCCCAGAGAGGACAATGCTTACCCTGTGGAAATAATTCCTCACAGGCGGAATTTCAGGTCCTGTGATGGGCAGATGGTGGAGATCATTGTACTCCGGGCTCTCCCTAGCTGCTCTCTTGTGACCCTCGTGCCTATGTGAGCTCCTTGGAAGCTAGCATCTCCCAGCAACCTTGACGTCAGGCCCAGCCCTCACAAGGTGGAGGTAATACCTCCTTGTTGGCTCCCACAGCCCGATCTGTTTGTTTTCCAAATTCTCTCTTAATCCTCTTAATCTTTTTACATCTTACCTGCCTGGTGGCTTCTGGCTGTATTTGCCTGTGAAGAACGTCTCCAGAGCAGCTCCGCCCTGTTCCCCTCCAGGCTGGGCTGCCTCCCTCGTGGGCATTCAGGGTGCTGGCTTCCATCTGGGGGGGCTTTATTTCTTCCTATTTTTCTTCACTCTCCCCCGCAATAAATCTTTTTTGTCTTTTTTTTTTTCCACATTTTCTTTCATGCACCGGCCCTCTGAGTGCCAGGTGAGAGTAGGAGGAGGTAAGACATTGTGTTAAGCACCTACTGTGTGCCAGAGACCAGCCGCACTGCTACCTGGAAGCCTCGCGTAGTTTGAGGTCATCATTCCCAGTTTACAGGTGACGTGTTAGAGCCCCAGACACAGCAGGTTACTCGTGCAAGATCACACAGCCAAAGAGAGACAGACACTGAATTTGAACACACGCTGCCTCCATCTCCACAACAACTGATTTGCTGTTTACAATCCCCTCTGCGTTTCATAAAATAATCCAAGAAGTGCTTTTATCTGCCAAGAAAAGTGAAGAATAAAGAGTGTGCACAGACAACGCATGGCCGTTCTCTCGCACAACAGCTCCCTCCCCAATTCCAAACGCCTCCCCCAACCACTTAATAATGGAACCCTGATCTTATTGGGTGGTGGGGACAGATAATGGAAGGATAGACCCCAAAAGGCCCAGAAGGAGGATTTTGCAAGAAAGGCGAGACTAAGACAATCTCCATAATAAAGAACAGAGAGCAGGAGAGTGGGGGAGAAGGAGGAACAGTGGCTCTGGGTAGAGGGGCAGGGGGATTTTTATTTTTTGGTGGAGACAGGAAGTTGGAGACAGATGTCTGGAGGAGTGGATGGAAGAGAGCAAAGAGCACTGGTGTCAACTCTACGCCTCCTTCTTGGTGTTCAAACGTACAGCAGAGAAGTGAGTGTATCTGTTCACAGGGCTGAGTGTGGCATAGGATTTGCACAAGAATGTTCTTAGCAGCTTTATTCATCATAGCCCAAACTCCACACCAACAGAAGGGATAGACAAAGTGTGATACCACGTATGCAATGGAATAGCACTCAGCAATACCACGCAAACTGACACACGGTAACGCAGATGCATCTCACTGGCATGTTCATCAAAAGAAGCCAGACACAAAAGAGCACAGGCTGCTTGATTCCATTGACACGAAGTTCGAGAACAGGCAGAAGGCATCAATGGTGAGGGAGAGCAGAACACCAGTTATTGTGTGGGTGGAGGGGAGCACTGTTGACTCGGAGGGGCACGGCCGCCTTGCTGGGGAGATAGATACTCCGCACTCTGATCCGAGCGGTGGTAGAGGGCTTGTGCGTGCAGGTGTAAGCCACTGAGCTGTGTGCTTGAGATGTGCACATTTTACTCTGTGCAAATTACGCCTCATTTTTTAAAAGAAATATACAAGAACCTCAGAGTCACATTATATACACACTTGAGTATCTCCACTTTGCCTAATAGGACTCCAAGAGAGAAACAACTAGAAATTACAATTTAAGTGAGGCAGGTTTTTTGTTTTGTTTTTGTTTTTGTTTTTGAGACGGAGTTTCACTCTTGTTGCCTAGACAAGAGTGCATGGCACTATCTTGGCTCACTGCAACCTCCACCTCCCGGATTCAAGCAATTCTTCTGCCTCAGCCTCCCAAGTAGCTGGGATTACAGGTATGTGCCACCACACCCGGCTAATTTTGTATTTTCAGTAGAGACAGAGTTTCTCCATGTTGGTCATGCTGGTCTCGAACTCCCAAGCTCAGGTGATCCACCCTCCTCGACCTCCCATAGTGCTGGGATTACAGGCATGATCCACCATGCCCGGCCAGGCGATATTGTCTTCTAAGAGCCTATTTCTGGAAGAACCATGGCTGGGAGAGGTCTGCTGTCCCCAAGTCTGCCTCAGCTCCTGTGAACCCCTCACGATCTAAACACCTCACCTCCGAGGGTGGCTCCAGTCTCCGAAGATTCAATTCCTTTGTGTGTGAGTGATGGGGAAGTTGGTTAACCTTAACCAACTGGTACTCAACTGAAGAACAAGAAATCTGTTCTACTGCTGGAGCCAAAACTGACAGCAAAAGTCCATTGTGAAACGGTAATACAGTCTTTCACGTGACGCTGTTCGAAGATATTTTTCCACCATTTACAATGTTTGCCTCGTGTGCTGATTTTGCAACCCAACCCTTGAATGGGATGTGACTCCGCCATAAAGAATTCGAGTCATTTAAAAATTGTTTTTTGGTTATTTATTTGACCTTTGACCCCACTCTGAGACTGAACCTCATGGATCATGACGGTGCAAGCATGGCTAGGAATCTCCTCTCTTCCCCACATCTGCCTCCCGTCTAGGAGTCTGGGCTCTGGAGAAATGGAAGAATATGCCCTTCCTCTCCCCCTGAAGGTGTCCCTGTTGTGACATGCACAGGGCCATTGCTGACCCTTTCACTTCTCACACTAATGATATGTACATCAGTATCGATGTCTTTTATTTCTTGGGAAGTGTTTATACTCTTGCAACAGCCTGATAAGTAAAATCATCCAACACTTGGAAATAAGGCAAATAGATAACCGGTGTCCTTTCAAAGTCAAATGAGAGCTGTATCTAACAAGCCCTCCTAAGGGTCATCTGACACTGTAGGGGAATGTCACTTGACTTGACTTATTATTTACTATTGATTAGAGCCCAGATTCAGTAAAGATAGCTGTTAACTGGTAGAAAACTGATAAGTTGCAAATTATTTTTGTCTGGTAGAGATGCAAATGATTTCTTTTCCATAGAGAAGATAGCCCCGACATGTTGACTGTACTGCCCTATAGAACATTAACCAGTTTTTGTATCTAATTTAGCAATCTTATGAATATTCCAGAATTCTTGTTGTTTTAACTGACTCTCTCTCTCTTTCCATATACAGGTATACATATTTTCTTTTTTCCATATCCATTGAACTAGCTTTGTCACCCAGCTGGTTCCTCCATTAACAACCTACAAGAAGACACTGACACATTCCCACACTGTATTTCTATAGGAACTGGGTATTCAATATTTTGAAAACGACACTTCAAGAAGCTTTTCACGGTATCCTCTTGCCAGCTCGCCCCTGTCTGTGTGACCCTGGGCAAGTCTTTTTTTGTCTCTGGTCCTTTGTGTCTTCAGAGTAAAATAGGGCACGTGAGGCTTGTGTTTCCGGCTCGGGCGTGTCACGTTTCTAACTCCTCTGGCAGGCAAGCGAGGCTGATGCAATGGAGTCAAAGAAGATGGATACTGGGCCGGGCGTGGTGGCTCACGTCTGTAATCCCAGCACTTTGGGAGGCCGAGATGGGAAGATCACCTGAGGTCAGGAGTTCGAGACCAGCCTGGGCAACATGGCAAAACCCCATCTCTACTAAAAATACAAAAATTAGCCGGGCATGGTGGTGCATGCACACCTGTGATCCCAGCTACTCAGAAGGCTGAGGCAGGAGAATCTCTTGAACCCAGGAGGCAGAGGTTGCAGTGAACCGAGATCGAGCCACTGCACTCCAGCCTGTGAGACTCTGTCTCAAAAAAAAAAAAAAAAAAAAAAAAAGAAGAAGAGGAAGATGGATACTGCAAGGGATGTTAGAGATCATTTGGGGCAGTCTTCCCGCTTCCCACCCACTCCCTCATCTTGGTAGATGGAGAAAGTGGGGTTCAGAAAGATGAGATAACTTGCGCAGGGTCACACTGTGAGTTAGGTATGGACCGAGCAGGTGAGATTCCAGCTCTATGAACTTTCTGAATGCAGGGAGCATGGGAGGGGCTGTCAGGAGGAGCTCTGGGCCCCAACCCTTCAACCCAGTATCCCCAGTTTTTGTTTTGGTTTGTTTTGTTTTGTTTTGAGACAGAGTCTTGCTCTATCACCCAGGCTAGCGTGCAGTGGCACAATCTTGGCTCACTGCGAGCTCCGCCTCCCAGGTTCACGCCATTCTCCTTCCTCAGCCTCCCGAGTAGCTGGGACTACAGGCGCCCACCACCGTGCCCAGGTAATTTTTTTGTAGTTTTAGTAGAGACGGGGTTTCACCGTGTTCACCAGGATGGTCTCAATCTCCTGACTTTGTGATCTGCCCGCCTCGGCCTCACAAAGTGCTGGGATTACAGGCTTCAGCCACGGCACCTGGCCCAGTATCCCCATTTTTATCTGTTTGACATACGTCAGATGCCACATAAGATTGCAAATGAAAAAGAAGTCCCCAAAGCTGGAAAACCCTTCATCTGCCCGCTTACAACAGCTTTCCCTTATCTCCTCTCTCCTCCTCTTTTCCTCCTCCTGCCTCTGGCAAAATTCTCAGAAAACAAATAAAAAAACAAACAAACCAACAAACAAAAACATACTCATGAGAAGAAGCAGACAGATGTGGTCAGCCCAGGCCTGAACACATTTGTCTCCAGTCTGGGAGAGACAGAGCCTCTCTATCTACAAAAAAGCATTCTCAAGGTCCAAGCCAACAATGAAGCAGTGTGCTGTGCGGACAGGTAATGAGCACCCCGTCACTTAATATGAGTGAGGCTAGATGATCCATTCAAACATTAGCAGCAATTATCTCTATATAGTAGAATTCACAGGTTTTCACTGCTGGATTTTGTTTTTTGTTTTTTTTGAGATGGTGTTACGGGATCTTTGGGGTGTCATTTTTCTGGCCGGAAACCTCTGTGACTGGTGGCACCTTTGCCCACGTTTTGCTCAGGCCCACTGGGCTCATTTCACTCACTCCACCTGGCAGGCTGCACCCAGCTCACGTTACCAGCCTGGGTTGCACATCTGCCCAGGGCAAGTCAGGGATGGAACAGTGAGGGGTGTGTGAGTGAACGTGGGGTCTGGCCACTGCACACAGTCAGACATGCCGGCTGCTGCAGCAGGGTGAACAGCTCCAGGTGCCAGTATGGGCGCCAGCTCTCTGAGAGGTTGTGGCTAAACCAGGTACACCACAAGCAGCTTCCATGGCTGGCACCAGGGAACACGGTGGCACCCAGAAGCTTGGAGATGCCAGGAACCACGGGGCCCCAAAAAGGGAGTCACAGCCCTGGCTTGGGGAGCTCCCAGGTCTGGGTTCCCCGAAGGGCCGCAGCTCTTCTCTCCTTCTCTTCGGTCACACCATGGCAAGCAAGGGGCATGTTGCAGCCCTGTTTGTGTTACAGCTCTTTCAGCCCCACCATTTGATGGGTCCCAAGTTCTTATCCTGCAAACGGGAAGAATGAGGTATGCAGACAAGTGGAGAGTGAGCAAGACGAAGAGGAGCTTTATTGAGCGATAGAACAGCGCAGCCTCCTGCAGGCCTCCCTCAGGCAACGGCTCCTTTCCACAGCCAGGGTGTCCTGACGAGTGTTCAGCTCCTAGCAGAGTGGAGACCTGGAATGGGAAGCTCCTCTCTGCAGGCAGGTCAACCTGTCGACTTCCCAGCTCTCAGAAGAGGGAAGACCCTGGAGTGGGAAGCTCCTTTCTGCAGACACGTTGTTCTGCCGTCTCTGCAGCTGTCAGCAGAGAGGAGGCCCTGGAGCGGGTAGCTCCTCTCGGCAGCTGGTCATCCCAATGTCTGCTCAGCTCTGGCTGAGCCTGAAGCTTTCACGGGCTTCAGAGGGGAGGAAGTGCATACTGATTGGTCCATGGGTGGCCATAGGCAAGCCCAGAAAAGATACCACAAGTTCCCACTCTGGACTGTGGGACTGGCAGCCTGGCCCCCAGCCTTCAGGCCTTCCCTGGCCTCACCAGGGACCCATCCCCTTCCCCCAGGAGCCTGTCTGTCTCCTGCTACTGTTCATGGTGCCCAGGCTGTTCATGCCAAAGGGCACCTGCAGGTCAGCACTGAGCTGCCCTCAGTTTCCCCTTGGCTTTCCTTCCATGCTAGTCAGTGCCCAAAGTCCGGAGGGGGCCAAGGCAGCAGGGGGCTAGTGTGTTAGCACCTCCCGGAGCATGCACACACCAAGGCAGGCTGCGACAGCACCCAGGCTCAGCACCAGCTTTGCTCCAAGATCAGAGTGGGTGCCAAGAGCAGGGAGAAGCCAGGCAGTGGGAGCAGGCACTTCTGAGCCTGCAATGGTTGGTGGGGTGCCTTCCTGGGCCCCCAGGAGTGCAGGGATGCCTGGGTCCACAGCTACAGTTTAGGCAGCTGTAGCTGCATGGGGGGTGGCGGGGGCCCCTGCCTGCTCCATGGAGCAGGAGGCCTGGGTCTTCAGCAGTGGTTTGGCAGCTGCAGAGGTGCCCAGGAGGGTGGGGTTCCCACTGTCCCCAGCTCCCACTGGCTACATGGAGCATGCAGCCCTGGCCGTGCCTCCCTACCGCAGCCAGTGTGATGACAGCAGCCATTCCAGATGGCCTGCCATTGCCATCTCTTTTTTTTTTTTTTTTTTTTTTGAGATGGGGTCTTGCTCTGTCTCTCAGGCAGGAATGCAGTGGTAAGATCAAAGCTCACTGCAGCCTCAATCTCCTGGGCTCAAGCAATCCTCCCAGCTCAGCCTCCCTAATAGCTGGGATTGCACAGGTGCATGCTACCACATCTGGCTATTTTTTAAATTTTTAGTAGAGATGGAGTTTCACCATGTTGGCCAGCTGGTCTCGATCTACTGACCTCAAGTGATCTGCTTGCCTTGGCCTCCCAAAATGCTGGGATTACAGGCGCAAGCCAAAGCATCCAGACTTGTTTTTTTAAATGTTGGCAAAAGTTAGTGGTTAAGTGTTCACCATGTGCCAAGTGTTTTGTATGTGTAGGTCATTAAAATGTTACAATAATCAGATGACATAGAACCTCGTTCCCAATGTACAGATAACACTGAGAGCCCAGGACGTCAAGTAATTTCCCAAAGACATGCAACTAGGAAGCAGCAAGTCTAGAAACAGATTGCTGTGCTTCCTTCTCACCAATGCACTGTTCTTTCTTCTTTGTATTTTCCAAGCTTTTGGCAATGAATTACGTGTCACTTTCATAATCATGAAAAGTTCTACAAGGGACAGATTTTTTTAAAGATTCCTTCTGCTCTGGTGTTCTGTGCTTCTCTGGTTCTCAGAGCTTCATCCTGCACGGCCTCCACCCCATGTCCTCACAGGCACTGGCCTCACTGCCCCCACCCCCACACCAGCTGTTGCTGGGGCAGGACATCCAATGTCTTGCTGAAGTCTGCTCAAAATGTCCCTGGTGAGCTTCTGGCCCCTGGGGAAGTTCAGGGGGGCAGGTCTGGAGAAGGGGAAGTGGGAAGGGATGTGAAACTTGGCCACAGCCTGGCGCCACTCCTGCTGGGCAGCCCACAGGGTCCCTGGGCAGAGGGCAGGAGCATCCAGTTGGAGTTCACAACGGGAGGCAGGTGAGGCCAGAGTCCCAGAGGGAGGGGGCTGCGGAGTTCCGGGACCCAGGGGAGCTGGTCCAGTAGGCTGGGCAACTGAGGCAGGGAGGGAGGGAAATAACTGTGGCTGATTCTAGGATAGGGATGGGAGTGCAGCGCTGATCAGGAACCCAGAATGGGTGAGTGGAGGGAACTTAACTCCTTGAGCCGGGGCTTGAGGGAGGGTGAAAGGCGATGAGTTAGACCCAGCAACTGAATGTAAGACCAGGGTTCCTGGGTCCTGGCCCCCCAACACAAAGAAGGAAAAGCCTGGGGTGCCAGAGCTGGCAGTGGGACCCAGCAGAGGGGACTGTGGGGGCAGCCAGCCTCCCGTGCTCAGGTGGATACTGAAAGGCGCGGAGCATGCAGAAGAGTGAGCAGGTGTGGTGTTGAGCGTTTGTGAATTCCTGTGCGTATGCACAGCTCCACCATCTGGGTGAGCCAGTGTTAATTAAACAAGGAGCAGGCGCTCAGTACACATTTGTTCAATGAAATTGATCACCTGTGGGAGTGTATGAATGTGTGTGTCCGTGTGAGTGAGGGACAGAGTCTATTTGGGTATCAGTTGTGTGTCTAGGGGGGGTTTAGTGGATTTCCGAGTTTGCCTACTGTGTTTTGTAGGTGCATGTGTGAGAGACTGTGTTTGTGTGAATGTGTGATGATGTGGGTGTGCTTGGTTACATGTGTGGATGTGTGTGAGTTTGTGGTTCTGTGTATATGTGTGGGGTCCCTGGCACTGGATTGAGAGTGGACATTGAGAGCCCCGGAGGGTGCATGTGCACTGGGGGAGGGCTGTGCATATATCATTGTGTGCATGGGACTCAAGGGTGTGAGCTGGGTGTGAGTGTGATGTCCAGCCTGTCCAGGCCCTCCCGTGTCTCCACAGGGACAACATGGAAGGCCCCCAGGGATGGCTGGTGGTCTGTGTGCTGGCCATATCGCTGGCCTCTATTGTGACCCAGAATGTGTGCCGAGCACCAGACGGGAAGAACGGGGTGGCAGGAAGACCCGGCAGACCGGGGCGGCCAGGCCTCAAGGGGGAGCGAGGGGAGCCTGGTAAGCACTCTCCCTCAGGACCTAGCCCCTTGGACATTGGCCTGGCCTGGCCTCCAGAGCGAAGGCTTGGGGTGGCACTGAGAATCAGGAGCCCGTCTGCCCCCAATGCCCCATGAATCCTCTCCAGTTTGCACTTGGCCCCAGGGGCTAAGGGAGGCCTAGCCTTCTCCCTAGGCCATGTCCTCAGGCCTCTCCACTCCCCCTTTACTGCCTGGGTCCTCTTTCTTCGGCTTCACCTTCCCTCTCTGGAGAATGACTCCCTCTGCTCCCTTTGAGCAGTGAATGTGAAAGTTCTGGCAGCAATGCTGAGTGCTTGCTCACGGTTCTCTTAACAGAAAAACGAGGACCCAGAGTTTAGACTCAGGAGCCACTGCCTTGCTGTGTGACCTCAAGCAAATTATCGGCCCTCTTTGAGCCTATGTGGCCTCATCTGTAAAATGGAGAAATAACGCTGCCTGGCACAGAGAGAGGGATCAAATAACTGCAACTGACCCTTCGCTTCCTTCCAGCACCCCCAACACGGTCCCTGCTTCCCCCTCCCCAGCACCTCTAGGCTTCAGAAACTCTCGAATTCTAGAAGAAAGGCCGGGGGTGATGGAAAAGGGAGGAGGTCCTGACCAAAGTGGAAAGGGAGTCTCATGGAATCCCCCGAGGCCTCCTAGTCCAGAGCAGACCAGAAGGATCACATAGACATTTGCAATAATTTGCATCCGGGCATCCTACATGTGGTCCCCGAACCTGAAGAAGTCAAGGCCAGTGCCCCCCAGAGGGGTATGGAGTCCTCAGCCTTGGGCAGGAGCACAGCAGAGCAGCCAGAGTGCCATGCATTTCCCAGAACCTGACATTTTCCCAAGTGCCTGTTCACACTTCTCTCCACTTTACAGATGAAGCGGAGGCTCAGAGAGGTTGAGACGCTTGCCCAAAGTCACACAGCTAGTCAGAATCGATGTCCTGAAGGCCCAGGTGCTTCCTTGCCCTTTATCCCATAGACTCAGGGGGTCCAGCTCTCTCCCTGAGGACTGGTAGGCATTGGATTCTGACTCCCAATCTGGTATTTCTCCCCACAGGGGCCCCTGGCATCAGGACAGGCATCCAAGGCCTTAAAGGAGACCAGGGGGAACCCGGGCCCTCTGGAAACCCCGGCAAGGTGGGCTACCCAGGGCCCAGTGGCCCCCTCGGGGACCGTGGCATCCCAGGAATTAAAGGTATCAAGGGCAACCCAGGAAACATCAAGGACCAGCCGCGGCCGGCCTTCTCGGCCATTCGGCGGAACCCACCGATGGGGGGCAACGTGGTCATCTTCGACACGGTCATCACCAACCAGGAAGAGCCGTACCAGAACCACTCGGGCCGATTCGTCTGTACTGTACCCGGCTACTACTACTTCACCTTCCAGGTGGTGTCCGAGCGGGAGATCTGCCTGTCCATTGTCTCCTCCTCAAGGGGCCAGGTCAGACGCTCCCTGGGCTTCTGTGACACCACCAACAAGGGGCTCTTCCAGGTGGTGTCAGGGGGCATGGTGCTTCAGCTGCAGCGGGGTGACCAGGTCTGGGTCGAAAAAGACCCCAGAAAGGGTAACATTTACCATGGTCTTGAGGCTGACAGCGTCTTCAGCGGCTTCCTCATCTTCCCGTCCACCTGAGCCCGGGAAGGACCCCTCCCCCACCCACCCCTCTGGCTTCCATGCTCTGCTTTGTAAAATGGGGGCGCTGTTGTTTCAGCTGCTGAAGGGAGGGGGCTGGCTCCGAGAGCCCCAGGACTGGCTGCCCCTGTGACACATGCTCTAAGACAGCTCGTTTCTTAGAACTCTTCCTGGAATAAAAACATCTGTGTCTGTGTCTGCCGAACTTGAGCTTCAGTTGCTACTTGGGGCATTGAGAGGGAGGCCTAAGAATGATAACGATCCAGTGCTTAAGAAACAGGCCTGTCCTTATTATTATTATTATTATCATTATTATTATTTGAGATGGAGTTTCGCTCTTGTCACCCAGGCTGGAGTGCAATGGCGTGATCTTTGGTCACTGCAACCTCCGCCTCCCTGGTTCAAGTGACTCTCCTGCCCCAGCCTCCCAAGTAACTGGGATTACAGGCACCTGCCACCATGCCCGGTGAATTTTCTGTATTTTTAGTAGAGAAGGGGTTTCACCATGTTGGCCAGGCTGGTCTCAAACTCCTGACCTCAAGTGATCTGCCAGCCTCAGCCTCCCAAAGTGCTAGGATTAGAGGTATGTGCCACCACGCCCAGCCCATTCTTAGTATTTCACACAAGGTGTTGAGCAGGTCCTAGCAGCCTCATCTACCCAGGTTTGAATCCTGATGCCACCACTTAGTAGATGTCTAATCATGTGCATGTTAACAAGCTCTGAAATCTCAGTTTCCTTATCTGAGGAAAGTGGGACTGATGATAGCGCCTACCTCAAAGGGTCATTGGGAGGATTAAATAACTTAATACATGAAAATTGTAGAGCAGTGCTCGGTTTCTAATAAGGACTATGGAAGTTTTGCTATTATTATATTTTATTTAATCTTTATGATCAAGCTCTGGGTATGGTATGATGGCCCTACATTACAGATGATGAAACTGAGGTTGCAAGGAGTAGGCATCAATCAGTAAATCAGCATCTAAGGGGAGGATCTGGGGGCCAGTCACGGTGGCTCACGCCTGTAATCCCAACACTTTGGGAGGCCAAGGCAGGCAGATCACTTGAGGTCAGGAGTTCAAGACCAGGCTGGCCAACATATAGTGAAACCCCGTCTCTACTAAAAATACAAAGATTAGCTGGGCGTGGTGGCACACACCTGTAGTGGCGCAGCTACTTGGGAAGCTGAGGCAGGAGAATCGCTTGAATCAGGGAGGCAGAAGTTACAGTGATCTGAGATCGTGCCGCTGCACTCCAGCCTGGGTGACAGAGCAAGACTCCATCTCTCAAAAAAAAAAAAAAAAAAGTTGGGGGGTGGGAAGGAGCTGAGATTTGAACCCAAGTCTTACTGATGCCCAAGCCTGTGTTTAACCACTACCCTCACCAGCCTCCCCGGCTTCTATGAAGCACTTGACGCATCACACAGGTGCTTTTCCAACCCTGTATTGGGAAGGCAGGGGCAGGAATCAGAGAGGGGAAGCAATTGACCCAAGAGCGCTCAGCAGTGCTTCCTGAAGCTAGGTTTCCTAAGTCCAGCCCTGGGCTTCCACCCGGCAGGTGTGGAGACTGGGGCTGCTGCCTCTGCTGCCTGCTGGACATTCCGCCCGGGCTGGGGACTGGGAGAGTCTTGAATGCTCACAGTGCATTCCAGGCCCCTACTTGTCTCTCTGGAAGCCACTACAAAGCAGCAAATCCCATCCTGTCCCTCGAACGCGGGAGAAATAAGGAGGCCAGGAGTTCAGATCTGAAAATGTCCAATGCCCTATGCAGTTTCTCAAAGGAAGCTGGGTTTATCTTTGTGCTGCACACACACATACACACACACACACACACCAGTTACGCCTTCACACCCACAGACACACTCAGGGAGGCACGAGCCATCATAGCACACAGCCCCTGCCTCAGACATACAAGTAACATCCATGAACTATCGCATGTTCTCTCTGTCTTCCGCAGGTGTCCCAGACACACTCCTGACACCCAGGCACACACATCCTCCTCACTCCAGCGTGCATGAGCCTCAGAACGCCTGTGTTCTTTCCCACACGGACCTCCCTACACACACGCTCAAACTCTCACAGGGCCAGCCTCAGAAATACAGGGCTGTCCCTCCCATCCACCACTTGACACACAAATGGCCTCGCGGTCCTCGAGTGCACAACCTGAGTATCCACCTCTAAAATACAAGACCTTCTCCTCGGACTGTCCCTGCTCTGCCAACAGCCTTCCTTTGGGGGTCGGGAAGAAGTGAGGAGGGCCCAGGGAGAGGGCGAACCCTCCATCCACAGCCTCAGGGTAGCCCCTCAGCTCCCGTCCCAAGTCAGCTCGGCCCTGCTCTCCCCCCGCCTCGCCCACTCAGAACACACACTGTTTAACCAGCGCCAGGAAAAGAGACGGGTCTTCAGGCACCTATGTGCTGGGCATTCCACTCCACGGCCATTGATGTATTTAATCCCAGCAAAATCGATGTGGACACTGAGGCTCAGAGACAGCGGACATCTACCCAAGGACACACAGCCAGAAAGGGGAAGGGCCCTGGGGCTGAACCACGGCTGCCTGACCCCACAGGGTTAGGGCATGCAAAGAAAATGCCAGGGGTGGAGGCCCCATCAGCGGCAGTAAAGGCCAGACTAGATAAACGGGAAGTGCAGGGAGTGCCCGACCACCCCCTTACCCTATATCCTACCCATACCCCACCATCCACCCACTACACCAATGCAAAATCTCTGGCCCCTCCAGGAGGGGAATGAACTGGAGCAGCCCAGAGCAGGGCCAAGTGGGCGGGGCACGGGAGGGCTGAGTGTGGGCCGAGGCTGCCACCTGCTGGACAAGCCAGACCCAGGCAGAGGAGGTGAAGAGGGAAGACAGGCGCCCAGTGCCGTCAGGCTGGGTGGCCCCCAGCCCCTTAATGCATGTGTCCATCATTTATTCTCATCCCAGGCTTCCACCCGCCAGGGACTCCTAAGGCCAAGTGCGTTCGTGTCCCTTAACTCACCCCCACACTCTCTGCAGCCCCACAGCACAGGGTGGAGACACAGAAAGGGAGACTGAGACCCTGAGGGTTCCTCAGCGAGGCAGGGGCAGAGCTCTGAACACCTGCCCATGCCTGGCACGGGACAAGGCATCGCACGTGTGTTGTGCACCGAATCCCAGCCACTGGCCTGGAGCTGTCAGAAGCCCCCATGTTACAGAGGGGGAACCAATGGACACAGGTGGCAGGTATGGGGTAGAGGCTGAAGCCCTGCTACTGCCTGACAGCCCCTTCATCCCTAGAATCTCACGTGAGGAGAAGAGGGAGAGGGGAGAGGGCCTCTCAGCTCTGCTGGCCTGGTCCTGATGGGGAGCCCCTCACCAGCCATGGTGGGCTCCAAGCCCAGAGGCAGGGCATGCCCAGGAAGCAGGCGAGGAGGGTGGTGCTAGCAGGGAAGATGGAACCATCAGGGAAGACCAGGAGCCCCCAGCAATGGAAGAGGCACCAATACTGAAAGCCAAGGCCCCCCCAGTAGACAGAAGGGAGGCCAGAGGGACCTGTGATCTGCTGAAGGCATCTGGTCCATGGAGTGACAGGGCTGGAAGGAGAAGCCAGGGCCCTGACTCTGTCGCTGGGGCAGCCCATGCACCATAACAGCTGCCTGCCGCCAAAGCATCCATCCTGGGGGTCCACCTCCAAGTGTGGCCACTGGGATGGGGCACATGGAAGTTTCTAGAACAAGCCTTGCAACTTGACAAGTGCATGTGAGGCTTGTTTCTGGGGGCAGCTGAGCAGAGGGGTCAGAGCAAGGCTTTGGGCCCCAAGAGACCACTGAGTGTGTGACTTTGGGCAATGGTGTATGTCCTCCTGAGCCTCAGTTTCCTCATCTGTAAAGGGGGATAATAACTTCCTCCTAGGGATTCTGGGAAAACTGAGTCTCAGGCACAGCAAATGCTAACATTGGTCATTAGATGGGATGAACCTGACGCTAGGGGACGTCTGTGCCCTGGGGGCTTGTGTTTACACACACACACACACACACACACACACACATGCCCTCAGCCAGATGCTGGGGCAGGGGACAGTTCCTCATTTCGGACACTGACTGCCGGTAGGGGATGTGGGCAGGGGTATTGCTGTGGTCAGTCTGGCTCAGCACCCAAAAGAAAGTGTCAAGTCAGGGAAAATTCTGGGAAAGGGGATGTGGGATTGGGGGAGGGCACGAGAAGGGGAGGGGGCCCAGCCCTGCTTTGGGCAATCCTTGCTCTGACCACTCTGACACCGTGTCCTCTTGTCTGGGAGAGGGGAAGCAGATCTGAGGACATCTCTGTGACCAGGCCAGAAACCGCCCACCCACAGGTGAGGCCCGGACCCCTGCCCAGGTATGGGCAGATGGCCATTTCCCCCACCTTCTGCCACCTTCCTGAAACGTGGTGCCAGGGGCAACTTGGTGTGTGAGGGGAAGGAAGCCTGGGCCCTGGGGCCTGGGCTGAAGAAGAGGCCCCACCATCCATCCATGGTGAGGCTCCTGGGGGAGGCAGGAAAGCGAGCTCCTGAGGGTTGAGGAGGACGGGTCCTGGGGAATGAGAGGGTTGGGGGCAGGTGAGGGGCTGGCGGGGACAGCTCAGCTCTCTCCCCCTCCCAGTTCCTTCTCCGGGATGGACGTGGGGCCCAGCTCCCTGCCCCACCTTGGGCTGAAGCTGCTGCTGCTCCTGCTGCTGCTGCCCCTCAGGGGCCAAGCCAACACAGGCTGCTACGGGATCCCAGGGATGCCCGGCCTGCCCGGGGCACCAGGGAAGGATGGGCACGATGGACTTCCAGGGCCTAAGGGGGAGCCAGGTGAGTCTGCTGGCCTGGTTTAGGGGTTTGGGTCTGGGGCAGGGATCAGAGTGTCTGTCTGGGGCTGACCAGGGGGCAGGGGACAGCAGGAAGTGCATTCCCTTGCTGCTACGTCTGCCCCAGGGCAGAGTCGGGTGGGTCTGGCTCCTCTATCCTCAGAGCCCAGGCTTCAGGCCTCCCCAGAGGTGACCTTGGGCCCGGCGCACCTCCGTGCTCCTCCTCCTCCTCACCCAATTATAGGGAGGGATTAAGTGCCTGCCCCAAAGGTGGCCAGGAGGCTCACAGGACACGGTGCAGGGAAAGTTTTCTTGCCCTGCAACCTGGGCACCTGGGGAAGCTGGGGCCCACACAGTGAACATATCCAATGCCAGGGTTCAAATCCCAGCCCCACTGATTCCGTCTATGTGAACCCGCACAAGTTACTTAACCTCGCAGTGCCTCAGTTTCCTCATCTGTAAAACGAGGAGATGGTAGCACCTGCTTCACAGGGTTGCTGTGAGGATTAAGTTAACTTAAATATAAAACAGCCCTGAGCACCGGGGAGGTCTATACAGGTGTAGGCTATTGTATCATTGGTTTTATCAGAGATCTGTGCTCACCTCCCTCCTTAGGATTCTGGAGAGTTGGAGGGGTGGGGAGCGAGAGGTCGGAACTGCAGCCAGAGAAACCTCTGTTGGAGGTCCACAGTCAATCCTTGGCATAAGAGAAGGGGGCTGAGGCTATGAATGGGTGACTGGGGCTGGGGCTGGAGCCCTGGGGAGTGTGAGTGCCTTGTCTGTGAGTGAGCTGGGCACGTCTGGGATGCTGGGCATGCCTGGAGCTGGCCTGGAGTGACACCGAGCAGAGGTGATGGGGTGACAGACACGGTGGAAGGGAGGGAGGCCAGCTGAGAGGAATGTCCTTAGGAGTGGTCCCACCATCATCTTCCCTCCTGGATAGATGGAATGACACCAACTTTCCAGAAGGAATTCTCCAATTTAGGGTGAGCTTAGGGTGAGCTCAATGAGGTCTCCAGGTCTGCCATTTTCCAGGAGCTTGTACTTCACAGCTGCCTCTGGCCATCTCCCTGCCCAGGGTAGCTGATGGCCACCAGTGATTGAGCCCCCAAGTCCCAGGTGTGGTCTCAGTTTTAGGAATGATAAAACCAAGGCCACAATCCCTTGAAGAAGTGATTGACCCTCATTTTGCAAATGTCAAAGCAGGGGTTCAGAGAGATTGAGCAACTTGTCCAAAGTCACACAGTGGGATCCTGTCCAGCTCCCAAGTCCACATTCTCCACCACTGCCCTCGGCTGCCTCTCAAGCCCCCTCTCTATTGCTGTTTCCTGGCCTCCTCTCAATTGGTGGTTTGAAGACATCACGAAGGATGAGACGCTGCTCTGCTCAGCATCCCTGGAGCCATCATGAGGACCAGACACTCCAGAGCACGCCTCCTGCGGTGTGCCTGGCACTGTGCCTTCTCCCACTCCACCCTTTCAGGGACTCCCTCTTCTATTAGGCCCGTATCTCAACTGAGCAAACACAGGCTCAGGGAGGGAGGTCACCCTCCCAGGGTCACAGGTGGGAAGGCCAGGTCGGCTGGGTCCGGACCCCACACTCCTAATGCTGAGGCCTAACAAGTTCATAAGTCATGGAGGATCTGTCATAAATGGGTCTGCACAGACACCCAGCCCGATGGAAGTCCGAGGAGGGAAGGAAACATGAGGGCTGATGGGGGTGGTCAAGGAGGGCTTCCTGGAAGAGGAAACTGGAGTCAGACCTTTAAAGATGGGTATGATTTAGAAAAGGGGAGAAGAATCTCACAGAGGCTCAGATCATCGGGGCTGGAACAGAGTGAGACCCTGGGATTCTCTACACTTGAGTTAGAGACCTGACTGCACCTCAAACTGGCTGCATGGCCTTGGGCAAGTCTCTGACTCGGCTTCCTCATCGGTAACAGGAGGGAAGTTGAACCAGGCCAGCTGTCATGGGGGCTGACGTGGGCTGAGTGGGGCTGGGGTGAGCTGGAGAGAGCAGGCCCTGTAGTGGGGCGGCTTCAATTTGGCTCCATCCAGGGGTTCCCATGTGCTAACCTGGGGAGTCCATCTCAGGAGTGGATATAGGTTTTGTGGGACTCTGAAGCTTATAAAATGTTGAGAGTCCTCTTTGTGAAAAATAATACAAACTGACAGATACGCTTGATTGCAGAGGTGAGAGTGGTCACAAAACTTTACACGTGACAAAATTATATTGGAACCACACACACACACACGTAGTGTATATAAAACTGGTGAGGTCTAGATAAGCTCTGTCAACTTCCTGGTTTTGACATTATACTTTAGTTATGCAAGTTGTGGCATTGGGGAAAACTGGGTGAAGAGTCCCTGTTCTTTTGTTTTGTTTTTTTTTTTTTCAACTTTCTTTGTCTCTATAATTATTTCAAAATAAAAAAGTTGAAAAAAATTAGAAATACAAAATCAGGCAAAAGGTCTTGAAGGGGCTGATGCGAGTGGACAGAACCTGAAACTTAAGCTGCCTCTGACCAACCTTCTGATTTTTTGTCAAGGAGCTCTGAGAATTTCAATTTCAAATGAGTTCTGAATTTGTACATGTTGGGCTCCAATTAAAAATTTTAAAAAACATTGTGCAGGCCCAGCAAGATACGTGTGGCCACATGCCATCTGTCCGTGGGCTGACGTTCATGGCATCTGAGATCCCGCCCAGCTCTGAGCTCCCTACTTGCTCCATCACAAATGTGGAAACTGAGGCCAAGAGACAGGGAAGTGCCTTAGACAAGGTCAGAGGGCGGGTTGGTGGAGAAGCAGGACTTGAACCAGACTCTTTCTCTCCCTCCAGCCAAAGCCTGACTCCCTGCACCCGGCTCCTAGGGAGACAGCCCATCTATGGGAATGAGATTCTAGAGACCAAACGCCAGCACTGTGTTCCCTGGAAGACACCCTCAGGGTCCCTCCTCCCTGTCCCCCACCCTACCCTTTCTCTCTGCCTTCTCCATCTCCAGGAATCCCAGCCATTCCCGGGACCCGAGGACCCAAAGGGCAGAAGGGAGAACCCGGCACACCTGGCCATCCTGGGAAAAATGGCCCCATGGGACCCCCTGGGATGCCAGGGGTGCCCGGCCCCATGGGCATCCCTGGAGAGCCAGGCGAGGAGGGCAGATACAAGCAGAAGTACCAGTCAGTGTTCACGGTCGCTCGGCAGACCCACCAGCCCCCTGCACCCAACAGCCTGATCAGATTCAATGCGGTCCTCACCAACCCGCAGGGAGATTATGACACGAGCACTGGCAAGTTCACCTGCAAAGTCCCCGGCCTCTACTACTTTGTCTACCACGCGTCGCATACAGCCAACCTGTGCGTGCTGCTGTATCGCGGCGGCGTCAAGGTGGTCACTTTCTGTGGCCACACGTCCCAAGCCAATCAGGTCAACTCGGGCGGTGTGCTGCTGAGGTTGCAGGTGGGCGAGGAGGTGTGGCTGGGTGTCAATGACTACTACGACATGGTGGGCATCCAGGGCTCCGACAGCGTCTTCTCCGGCTTCCTGCTCTTCCCCGACTAGGGCGGGCAGAGGGGCTCGAGCCATCCACCTCCCTCAGCTTCCTGCATGGACCCACCTTACCGGCCAGTCTGCATCCTTGCCTAGACCATTCTCCCCGCCGGATGGACTCCTCCTCCAGGGAGCCCACCCTGGCTCACCCACTCCACCCCACCACATGGGTTCTCTCCTTCCTCTGAACTTCTTTAGGAGTCACTGCTTGTGTGGTTCCTGTGACATGTAACCAATGCCTTCTGGTACTGCCATTCTTTTTGTTTTGTTTTGTTTTCAAGTATTGGAAGGGGTGGGGAGATATATAAATAAATCATGAAATCAATACATATGCCTGGCTCAGATTCCTCATTGCTGATTCTTTGAACTTCAGATCTTCGACTTTGCATCAGCCATAGCGGTCCATGGGCTCTGGGCTCAAGGTATCTGGTTGGTGCTCAGGAAAGCTTGGCTGCCAGTGTTGGGACTCAGCGCCATTTGGCCTGGTGGAAGAGAGATGTTCTAAGTGTGGTTACACGCTGCCAGAGGTCCCCAAGGGGTCATCCACTCTCACTTTTTTTTTTGGTGGGAGAGGCACTGCCATTATTAAAAGTATCCAAGGTCACAGGTAAATGGGAATCAGTTTGACTTCCCGGGCCTGTGCTGAACTTCAGGAGCATTTACCATGGGAGGGAACTGGGCTTGGGTAAGCCCAGTACAGACAAAGACAAGATGTGTGCAATGAATTTGTGCTGAATGAATAAGAAATTGGTGTGAATGAATGAATGCATAAGTGGGTAAGTGAACAACTAAAAGCAGAGTAAATGAATGAATGAATAAAATCATAATAACTAACATTTACTGAGCACCTAGTATATGCCAGTCATTTCTCTAAGCACTTTACACATATTAACTCATTTAATATTCATAATCATGCTCTGAGATGGGCATGAGGGGGAGAGAGAGAGAGAGAGAGAATTGGCCCCCCAGATGTCTGAATTGCCCCAAATAACTCACAGACTCTGGGACTCCCGGGAGATCTCAAGCCACTGCTGCCCACCAGCCATCAAGTTTGGACTGTGAGGTTGTTGGTGGTTGGACCCAGCCACCATGGTCCTTCTTGGAGGATGATGGAAGCCCACAATTTGATGTTTCAGGTACACAAAGATCAAAAGTCTAACTTTCCTATGCAGACTCCTGGTCCAATTCTCAGCACCCAGTCAGACTCGAGGCTCACTCTAGCCTGGGAGAAACTGGCCTGTCCTGGCTGTGATCACAGCTTGGTTCCACAAAGCCCCACGGAGTCATGGAAGCACCAGCCAACTGAGGCATGGGCTGTGAAGAGCAGTGGCTCAAGCTGAGTTCTACAACCACCTCCATTCACTTTGGCTCCTCTGTTTGGGAAAGGGGCTGTGTCACAACTCCCTGCCTTTGCCCATGAAGTCCCTCCCACTCCTGCAAATCATCCATCCACCTGGATAATATTCACTCAACTGTCAGGAGTCAACACAAACATCACCTCCTCCACGAAGCCTTCTCCGATTTACCCCTTGGGTCCCCACAGTGCCCTCCACAAATTTGGGCACAAATTCATGACTCCTTAGAGCCCAGGTTCCCAAATCAGGTGGTGAATAAAATTAACCTAAAGACTTACTTAAAACAAAATAAAACAAGCAAAACCAGATTTCTCAACTCCGGGCTGTGTTATAAAGGTCTGGGGAAGACCAGGCTGTAAATGAGTTGGCGGTTTGCAGGGAAATCTGATGCACACAGCCAACCAACTGACTTTTGTGCACTTAGTCACTTACAGGTCTGCCTCCCCTCTAGACTGTAAGAATCATGGAGGATGGCCCCTTCCATACACACCTGGCACATGACAGGAGCATGAAAAGTGTGTAAGATGGGAAGGAGGGAGAGAAAGACACACACACACATGCACACACACATATATGCATATATACACATGCATATAAAGACACATGTACAGACATACACACATATGCATACACACAAACCACACAAACACATACATACATACACATATATGCATACAAACACATACACACAAACACATATATACACATACAAATTACACACATATGCAGACACACACACATATGTACATACACACATATATAGGCACATGCACAGACATACACACATATATGCATACACATACACATATTTATACACATATATACACAGACACATGCACAGACATCCACACATATACACATATAAAAATACACCTATATACACAGATATACACATACATACATGTATACACATACACACACATACACATATATACACATACACACACATATACATGCATACAGTATCCATGCAACACATAGATATATGCATATACACAGAAACACACATACACATATACGCATATACATGCACATACATACACACATGCATATACATGCACACACACTGACACACACACATAGACATCCACACATCCACACACATTCACAGACACACACAGAGACACACATACACACATAGACACTCATGCACATGTACACACAGATATACACACAGATGCATACACACATACATACACATACACACATATACATGCACACATATACACACACATACACATACAGAAATACACAGAGGGAGAGCAGCAGGCAGGGACGGAGGAACCCGGGCGGTTCACTGAGTCCAGTGCCCCTGGTGGGGATGGCGTAAAGGCCACGGCCACGGCATCCACTGTTCTCGTCCACCAACCTCTGAGCCATCCGCCGGGCGAAGCCGTAAGTGATACATCTTTCTTCTCATTTCTCTTTTGTTTAAAAAATCAATACACTGTTTATGTAGGTCACAGTGTCAGATCAGAAACCTGTACTTTGGAAATGACAATTTTTGTGCCATTTTTATTTTCCATAATTGTTTCCTTGTTGTTCTCTCTTCGTCAGGGGAGGCAAGCCTTTGAAAATGCCAGCTTGTCTGCTTTGCCAAGAGGAGGCGGGGGAGAGTTTTCAGTGGGGCAGGCAAGGAGGGGTGGACATGGAATAGGAGCCAGGACAAGACACCCCAAGCTGCAAGGAACCCCTTTCCAACCACAGGCAGGTGAGGAGTATAGGTTTCTTTTTCTAGTCTTTGCAGAGATCAGGGATTTTCCACTCTCAATCAGAGAGGCAAGTCCAAAATTTTGTGGGTACAGAGACCAGCTGGCTCCCATCAGTGGGCCCCTCAGCTCCTGATCCCCAAGTCCAGGCCTCCTCTTAATCCAGGCCTGGCTTCTTTGCTCCTGGGTTCCAAGAATTCCATCTTCTCTTCATATAAGTAATACCGTTCCCACGTTTGCAGTGGGTGCCCACCAAGGGCTGGGCACTCAGCTGGCCCTGGACATGGCAGGGTGACCTCGCTGGCCCCCAAAACAGCCCCAGGAGATAGGCGTTCATGCCTCCCATTTCTACACGAGGAAACCGAGGCCAGCAAACATTCCTGAGGCCACATAGTTAGCAAGACACAGAGCTGGGATTCAAACTGCCCAAGTCCATGCTCCTAACCCACCTCTGCCGCTTCCTGTTCTTAGCCTCACTGCTTCTACCCAAAATTCACATCCATCTTTTCCCATTGCCATTAGCCACCTAAGAATTAGACGTCCAGAGGCCGGGCACAGTGGCTCAGGCCTATAATCTCAACACTTTGGGAGGCCGAGGCAGGCAGATCACTTGAGGTCAGGAGTTTGAGACCAGCCTGACCAACATGGTGAAACCCTGTCTCTACTTTAAAAAATACAAAAATTAGCTGCTCGTGGTGGCATGCACCTGTAGTCCCAGCTACTTGGGAGGCTGAGGCAGGAGAATTGCTTGAATTCGGGAGGCAGGGGCTCCAGTGAGCCGAGATCACACCACTGCACTCCAGTCTGAGCAATAGACTGAGACTCCATCTCAAGGAAAAAAAAAAAAGAGAGAGAGAGAGAATTAGAGGCCCAGGGCCACTCGGCTTTGGGAATGCTCAGAACTCCTCAACTTGCAACCGACTAAATCGTTTCTCCCTTTGTGGAGAAGCTGCTTCTTCTCTTCACCCTAGCCTGGGTCCTTTTGGGACTATAGTTGACTGAGCTCAGAGACCTTTTGGTTTTGTCAAACTTACCTTTCCCTCCTGTTCACCCACCGCAGTTAACACTTAATTTCCACCAAGCCACACCCACAAGCCCAGTGAATTTCTGTCTCCAAGCACAGTTGTCAAGAGGGCCCTCCAGCTCCTGGTGCTTGCTGGTCATCATGGCGTCTGAGAGGCAGCCACAGGGAGAGACTGATAACCTAGTGCCAGGGATGCGGCTTCCAGGCCTGTATCTGCCACTTCCATGAGGCGTCGGCCCCAGCAGTCACTCTTTCTGTGACATTTATCACAGAAGCAATGAAGCCTCATGTCATTCCATGTTTAATACCGGTTTTTCCCCCCCGTAGAAGGGAAGCCCCATGGGGACAGGGACCATGGCTGATTTGCTAAGAGCTCTCTCTTCAGTGCCTAGCACATGGAGGCAAACACTAAATATTCATTAAATGATGGCTCTCCCTTCTGAGCCTCAGTTTCCCCGTATATAAAATGAGGAGGACGAGCCGAGTGACCTCAGCCCCTGTACGGCCCTAACTTGGTGTGACTCCAGGATTGAGAAGAAGCGACAGGCTCCTGCCTGGGCCTATTATTGTCATCAGCTTCAAGCCCTGCTGGAAGCAGAGGGAGGGGTATCAATAAATAATGAACACATTTAAAATTCATTATGAGATTATTTTCTGAGTACAGGGAAAGAGCAGGGGCACAGAATGGGAAGGAAGCAGAAGAGATGAGCCCAGAAAGGGGAAGCCTGGGACATGAAGTGATATTAACAATGAACATGTGCACAGCCCTTTACAGTTTACCCCCGGACAGTTCCTCCCCCATCATTTCCTCCATTATCCTCCCAGCAGCCTGTGAGATCTGTATCTGTAGAGCAGGTATGATTATGGTCCCATCCTATAGCAGAGAAAATTGGGGCTCCCTTGGGGCTCCCTTGACTGAGAACACGTAAGCTGGCAAGTGGCAGAGCCGAGATGGGAATCAAAGTCTCTGATTCTAAGCCAGCGCTCAGGCACCGGGCCAGCCACATGATGCTCACTGAGGAACACCCCTGCCCAGTGAAGAAGAAGATCACGAGGTCAGAGAGCCTGGGAGGGTGAGCTGCGGACGTTCCCCCAGGACGGCGTGTTCTCCCCACAGATGCTGAGTCGGCAAAGCCAAACTTGCCACCCACCCATCTCATTTACAGTAAATCCGGTGGGTTGCAGAAATGGGACCTGAAACTGCCTGAGGGCAGCAGGGTGGGGGGACAGTGGGGGGATGGGAAAGGGGCCAGCCTGCTGGGCCGTGGGAGGGGACCGTCAGGGGAAAGCCCTTCCCTCGTCTGGGGAAGGGAACTTCCGCTTCGGACCGAGGGCAGCAGGCTCCCGGCTCCTGGTCCCACTGCTGCTCAGCCCAGCGGCATCACAGGACGCCGGCTTCCCAGGTGAGGACGGGGCTTGGCACCTGGGGGAGGCTGGCAGGGCCAATATGGCGGAAAGTGGTGATTCCGTAAGTGTGAGCTTTGCGTTGCCTGCCTTGGAGCCAGCTGGGCTGTTTAACAGTGCAGGTCACTGGGCCCAATCCCAGACCTATGGGATCCAGCTCTCTGGGGTGAGCTGGGGAGTCTGCTGCTACCCAGGGCCCAGCGGATGGGCAGGCCATCTAAAGTGGGAGCCTGGCACATAAGGGCTTTGGCATCACAGAGACTGGCTCTGCATCTTATGCGTTGGGCAAGTCACCTAACTTCTGTCAGCCCGCCCCTCTGTGGAGAACAGAACCTCTCAGGGCTGCTGTGCCCTATCGGAGATCAAGCTTGCAAAAGCTTCGTGCATGCCCTGGCTCAAAATTTATCAGTAAACCGGAGGCAGGAGTGGGATTAGAACCCAGTCGCTCCTGCCCAGCCCAACATTTCCCCAACACCTTGCTTATCTCCTTATACTCTGCCGAGAAAACTCAGCTTGACTCTTCCAAATAAATAAGGGGACGTGCAGGTAGAGTTACAATGAGTTCTCAGCTAGTACTGAGTGAGCGCAATGTTTGTGCAGTGGGGGAGTGGGATGTGGCACTGCATGGGGCGGGGGGACCTTATTTCTTCTAAGCATCTTCTCCTGTCATCCTTCCGGCAGCCCTGTCAGGTTGAAATCAGCGTTGCCAAGAGACTCAGAGAGGTTAAGGCACTTGCCTGAGGTTATGCAGCCGGTAGCAGATGGGGCTTTAAAGTCAAGTGGGCCTGACTCCACGTTGGGGAAAGGGACTGCGGGGACCGAAGGAGATGGAAAGGTCAGAGCCTGGGGGGAAGACAGGAGAAACCAGGCTGGTAATGATCATGGGCTGGCACAGGCAGGAGGCAGTTAAACCAGGTGAGTTGTAAGCCCTAACCCAAGCCTGAAACTCGGTGGCATTTGAAATGGACTAGAACCAGCACTTTCCCACTTCCTCTGCCCCTGGCTTCCCCAAGAAGCCCAAGTCCCGTCAGTACCCTGCTCTCCACCCTTCCCCCCACCAGCTGGTCACAGCTCTCCACCCCTGGCTGCCTCCAACTGACAGAGCCCCTCCCTCTAAGCCCAGTCTCTCAAAGGGATTGTCTTTTTTTACTTCTCCAAACATCTTCCCTTTGTTCAACCACTCAGGAATTCTTGGATGACAGTGATAATAATAAAATAGCTAATATTCATTAAGCATTTCCAACATGCCAGGATCTGTCGGAAGCTGTAACTCATGTCCTCTCACATACCCTATGAGGGATAGAGTAGCATTATCCCCACTTTATAGGAGGGTAAACTGTGACCAGAGAGGACTGATTTCCCAAGTCCCTTAGGTAAGAAGCAGTAGAGACCTTACATGAATGCTGAGTGTTGCTTTCCTTATGGCACCCTAGGCTCCCACCACCAGGTGAATGTGTGCTGCCTAACAAGAGCCGCAAGCATCGTGGTGGTAAAAAGCCACTTTCACCGAATACTGACCATGTGCCTACCACTACTCTTAGCGTGCCCCATGCGTTAGTCCTTTTATCAGGCTGTCTGGCCTCAAAGTTTATGTTTTAACCACCAGGTGCAGTGACCTCTTAACATAACATTGAGTTTTAAGATCCAGTGGATGTGGGTTTGACTCCCAGCCACACAGGAGCTGTGTGACTTTTATCAAGGTGCTTGCCCTCTCTGATCCCGTTTCCTTATCTGTAAAATGAGAAAGCAAGAGTGCATTCTCAGGGGCTGAGCATCAAATTACATGAGATAATGGCATGTAAACCAGCTGGCTCACAGCCTGGCCCATAAGTACCCAACTTATTTATTTTTTTGTTGTTGTTGTTGTTGTTGTTGTTGAGACAGAGTCTCGCTTTGTCGCCCAGACTGGAGTGCAGTGGTCGGATCTCAGCTCACTGCAAGCTCCGCCTCCCGGGTTCACGCCATTCTCCTGCCTCAGCCTCCCGAGTAGCTGGGACTACAGACGCCCGCCACCTCGCCCGGCTAGGTTTTTGTATTTTTTAGTAGAGACGGGGTTTCCCCGTGTTAGCCAGGATGGTCTCGATCTCCTGACCTTGTGATCCGCCCGTCTCGGCCTCCCAAAGTGCTGGGATTACAGGCTTGAGCCACCGCGCCCGGCCCCCAACTTATTAAAGTTATCAAATTGTAAAACCTTTAGAAGAGCAAGAGTGAGAGCTGATGCTTGTTCGGGGACAAGCAGGACCATACCCCTGAGCCACCCTCTCTTCAGAGCATAGAGCCTGACAGAACCTAAAGCTGTCACCAGCAGACCCTGGCCATGCTCATCTTTACAGCTTCCTTTCCTTGGTGCACAGAGTCCGCCATAACTCAGGGCTTTGAGCAAGAAATTGATCAGGACCTGGCTGAGGGGCTGAGGCTGATTTGCCGAGCATAGGAGCCAAATATCAGCTGGCTTTTTCTGGTCCCAGGGGGCCCTCCACATGCCAGACTCTGAGGTTGGTACAGCCAGCATGAGGCAGAGAGGGCAGGGGTTTGGCCACAACCCTACTGTTAAATAATTTGCTGGGTGATTTGGGGTAGGTTGTTTTCTGAGTTCTGATCCTCAGTTTCCTCATCTGCAAGATGGGAAATTCACCACAACCCACTTCCCCAGGGTGTTGTGAGGATCAGAGAACAGCAGCAGCAGCAGCAGCAGCCACAAGTCCCAATGAGAGCTTGGGGCTCAGGGCTTTGTGACTCTTTCCCATCCGGGGTCTCGCCTGGGTCCCTTTGGCCACTCTGGGAGGTGGGCAGAGACCACTTTGCTCCCCCATTTTAAGAAAGGATACAGTTCAGCCTCTGAGGAAAGGTTTCCCGGAGGAAGAAGGCTTTGACCCAAGCCTTGAATGATGAAAAATATTTGGATCTGGGCAAAGGTGGAATGGGCTGCCTCAAGAGGTAATGAGTTGCCCATCACTGAAATGATGCAAACCGTGGATGGAAGAGCCCTTGGCAGAGAGGTCATTTCCTCACACTCTGCTGAGAAAGTTCAGCTTGACTCTTCCAAGGAAATAATGTGATGTGCAGCTAGAGTTGTGATTCTTAGGACTGAGTGAACACAACGTGTGTGCAGCAGGGGAGTGCGATGAGGCACCACACGGGGACCTTGGCAGAGGTGTCATTGAGGAAACTTAAGAATAGGCTGACGGGTCCTCAGGAACTTAAACATGGAATTGCCATAAGCGGTAATTCCTCTTCTAGGTATAAACCCCAAAGAATTACAAACAGATACTCAAGTCCTGGTTCACAAATGTTCATAGCAGCACTCTTCACAGTAGCCAAAAGGTGGAAACTTCCCAAATGTCCACCAATGATGAGTGGATAAACAAATAGCCAAGCGAGATGGTGCACGCCTGTAATCCTAGCTACTCAGGAGGCTGAGGCAGGAGGATCGCTTGAGTTCCAGAGTTCGAGACCAGCCTGGGCAACACAGTGAGACCCCAACTCAAAAAAAAAAACAAAAATCCAAAAACCAAATTGTAGTCTAGTCGGTAAGTGGAAAGACACAGACTGTATTTTCCTCTGCTCTCACACCACAACAGTCAACCCAGAAGACTTCTGAGACCAAGTGTGGGGGTTTCTCCCCACACACCAGCAAGCAATCAAATCTGCTGGCTGTCTTTCCACTCGGTTCTGATACTGTCTAGAAATAGCATCAGTCCCCACAGGCTGAGAGCTCGGTCCCACAAGACTGCTCCCCCTCAGACACCAGTTGCAAGTCCAGGCTCCCAGAACTTCTGACCAATCAGCTTCAAGTTGGGGTTCTCACACCCCTCCTTGGATTTGGTTTCTTTGCTAGTGTGCCCCACAGAACTCAGGGAAACACGGTTAGCAGTTTATTATAAAGAATGCTATAAAGGATGCAGATGAGGAGATGCCCAGGGTGAGGTGTGAGGGAAGGGGCGTGCCACTGTCATGCCCAGGTCCCTGGGCACGCCGCCCCCAAGGAACCTCCTCATGTTCAGCTATTTGGAAGTTCTCTAAACCTAGTTCTTTGGGATTTTTATGGAGGCTTTATTATGTAGGCATGATTGATTAAACCATTGACCATTGGTAATCAACTTAACCTTCAGCCCCACTCCCCTCCCCAGAGGTTGGGGGGTGGGGCTGAGGGTAGACCCTCTAAGCTTGCCTTGGTCTTCCTGGTGACCAGCCCCATCCTGAAGCTACCTAGGGCCTGCCAGCCATCAATCAATCATTAGCATACAGAAAGACATCATTTTGGAAATTTTACGGATTTTAGGAGTTCTCTGCCAGGAAAGAGGTAGAAGACCAAATATATACTTTGCAATATCACATGTATCCACACAATGGAGTATTATTCAGCTATAAAAAGGAATGAAGTACTGATACATGCCACAACATGGATGAACCTTGAAAACATTACACTAAATGAAATAAGTCAGACACAAAAGGTCACATGTTGTATAATTCCATTTATATGAAATAATAGGAATAGGTAAATCCATAGGGACAGAAAGCAGATTCGTGGTTGTCAGGGGCTGGGGGAAAGAGGATTGAGAAGAAACTGCTTAACGGGCATAGAGTTTTATTTTGGGGTGATGAAAAGTCTTGGAACTAGGTGGAGGTGAGGATTACACAAGACTGTGAATATATTCAACACTACTAAAATGCTTGCTTTAAACTGGTTAATTTTATGTTGTAGGAATGTTGCCTCAATTAAAAATATATAGGCTAAGGGTTAAACTAGATGAACTTTAAGGCCACTCTGTCCTGAGATTTAATGGCATGGAACACAGGCCATGCTGACCTGTTTGAGACAGCCCACCAGCTTCTTCCTAGTTCTTTGGGATTAAAAAGGAGCCATCACTGCCCTCTTGCCAGAGTCACAGCTCCGAGAATATTCCACCAGCAGAAACAGCCTGGTATGCTGGCAGGGACATTGGCTTCATTCCTTCCTGTATGACTTTGAGCAAGTGACTTGGCCTCCCTGAGCCTCAGTGTCCTCTTTGGTGTAGGAATCACAGTAGATGCAGGGATGCTCTAAGCATGCAAGGTGGCCTCTCCATAAGCAGCATCATACCCTGAATTCAGAAGCTCTACTGAATAAGAGCTTTGGGGGAATAAAACCCTCAAACTCACAGTAGCCTAGTTGCCTCTCCAGTCTTGCTTCCTGTCACTTGAACCCTCGCTCCCCTCTGCCATACTGGCCTCCTGATGATCCTCAACATCCCAACCTCTGTCCTACTTCTGGGCCATCTCCATACTTTTCTGTCTTCCTGGAACACTCTTGCCCCCACTTTTCTGGACCTTCAGGTCTCAGCCTAATCATCAGTTCCAAGAGTGGCTTCCCCTTGGAGAAGACTTTCCTGGTGGGAGGACTTTCCTCACAAAATCCATCACCTCTCACCCCCAGCCCAGTTACTCTGCCTCCCAGCATCCTTCCCTTTCTTTCAGAGCACCAATCACAGTCTATCGCTATTTCTATTTACTTGTATGCTGACCTGTTTATATCTACCTGTTTATATCTGTCCCCACTAGGGGCACAAGACCATGAGGGCAGGGACCATATCTGTCTGGTTCTTCACTGAATCCCCAGCACCTTCACAGGGTCTGGTAGATAGGGGACAATCAGTGAACATGTGGATGGAGGAATGGATGGATGGAGGGACAGATGGAGGAATAGAGGGATGGATGGATGAATGAATGGATGGATAGATGGACAGAGGGATGGAGGGATGCAGGGGCAGGATGGATGAATGGATGGATGAATGGACAGAGGGATGCAGGGATGGAAGGAATGGAGGGATGGATGGATGGACAGCGGGATGGAGGGAGGGATGGATGGATGGTTGGATGGGTGAATGGACAGATGGATGCAGGGGGATGGAAGGATGGAGGGATGGATGGATGGACAGCGGGATGGAGGGAGGGATGGATGGATGGTTGGATGGATGAATGAATGGACAGATGGATGCAGGGATGGAGGGATAGAGATGGATGGATGGATGGATGGATGGATGGATGGATGATGGATGGGTGGATGCAGGGATGGGCAGAGGGATGGATGGATGGATGAATGGATGCAGAGATGGAGGGATAGAGAGATGGATGGATGGATGGATGGATGATAGGATCACCATGGTGGTAGCCTCTTACATTGTGTTCTCCTCCACAGGAGACATCTGACACAGTATGATGATGAAGATCCTGTGGGGCAGCATCCCGGTACTGATGTTGCTCCTGCTCCTGGGTCTGCTCGATGTCTCCTGGGCCCAGGGCAGCTGCACCGGGCCCCCAGCCATCCCTGGCACTCCGGGTATCCCTGGGACACCTGGCTCCGATGGCCAACCTGGGACCCCAGGGATAAAAGGAGAGAAAGGTACCATGGGATTTAGAGGCACATTGGTAATACTGACCAAGTTTCCCGTCTTCTGCCTCCCAAGTCACAGTTGCCTGCCTTTGAGACTGCAGAAGCACTGGCAAATCCAACAGCTTGCTTAACCCTTGCAGTAACTTTGCAAGGAGGGAATTCTGATTCCCATTTTACAGACAGGAAAGCAAGCATTTAGAAAGGCTACTGACTTACTCAAGGTAGGCCAGTAAATGTTGAGGCTAAGACCAGACCACAGGTCTCTTGCATTAAATTCAGGTGGAGAGAGAGTGCCGCTGCGGCCACAGAGTTCTGTGTTTAAACTTACCTCCTGGGCAAGTGACTTCTCCTCTCTGAATTGCTACTTCCTCACCTGTAAGATGGGGGCAATGATACTTTTGTGGGGTTGTCATGGGGTTCAGATGAGACTCCCCACTGTGAAAACCCCTCTGTAAAATTTGGCTTATTCATTCATTTAACTTATGGTTATAGAGCAACCCTCTGTGCCAGTCACTCTCCTCACTTAATCTCATGTAATCCTCACAATCCCACAAAATACCTTCATCCCCATTTGACAGATGAGGAGGCTGAGCCTCAGGAAATGTGACTCAGTCAAGGTGACACCACTACTAATGGCAGAAGTGACACATGAAGCATATCTCTCTGTCCCCAGATCCCATCTTCTCAGGCCCTATTCTCTGCCACTCTACTGGAAAATCGGTTTTATCTTGTGTTGTGCCAAACCAAGGGGTAGTGGCTGCTTGGGGGTGGAGTGAGAAGGAGTCTAAAGTCCATTTCCAGGAGCAGCAAGAGTGAAAGTCATGGTTGGTTAGGGATGTCTGCCAGGGGTGAGGGATAGAGGGGGACAGCACTCATTATCCCTGCTCTAGCCTGAACAAGGACCCCCACACAAGCTGAGGAGGAGGGCCGGCCTAGCACCTTCCTTAGCAAGGAGCCGTTCTCTTCCCCACGGGCAGCAGCTCCCATGAAAGTCAAGCATATCACAGGCTCAGGAAGCTGGGCTGGAGGGAGACCCAGAGCCCCTGTCTGACACTGCCTCCTTTGTTTTACAGATGGGAGGCTGAGGCTGAGAGAGAGGCGGGGTCCTGCCCAACGTCCCAGCACAGGCCTCCTTTTGGTCTCAATGATCTCATTTCTTTGGTCTCTGCTTTTCCAGGGCTTCCAGGGCTGGCTGGAGACCATGGTGAGTTCGGAGAGAAGGGAGACCCGGGGATTCCTGGGAATCCAGGAAAAGTCGGCCCCAAGGGCCCTATGGGCCCTAAAGGCGGCCCAGGAGCCCCTGGAGCCCCAGGCCCCAAAGGTGAATCGGGAGACTACAAGGCCACCCAGAAAATCGCCTTCTCTGCCACAAGAACCATCAACACCCCCCTGCGCCGGGACCAGACCATCCGCTTCGACCACGTGATCACCAACATGAACAACAACTACGAGCCCCGCAGTGGCAAGTTCACCTGCAGGGTGCCCGGCCTCTACTACTTCACCTACCACGCCAGCTCTCGAGGGAACCTGTGTGTGAAGCTCATGCGTGGCCGGGAGCGCCCACAGAAGGTGGTCACCTTCTGCGACTACGCCTACAACACCTTCCAGGTCACCACCGGTGGCATGGTCCTCAAGCTGGAGCAGGGGGAGAACGTCTTCCTGCAGGCCACTGACAAGAACTCACTACTGGGCATGGAGGGTGCCAACAGCATCTTCTCCGGGTTCCTGCTCTTTCCAGATGTGGAGGCCTGACCTGTGGGCTGCTTCACACCCACCCTGGCTCCCCCTTCCAGCAACGCTCACTCTACCCCCAACACCACCCCTTGCCCAGCCAATGCACACAGTGGGGCTTGGTGAATGTTGCTGAGTGAATGAGTAAATAAACTCTTCAAGGCCAAGGGACAGTGGTGTAATTCAACTCTGTGTCCAAGCACCTGGCACACCAGAAATGCCATGCTCAGAAGTGTTGGTTACATGAATGAATGAACCATGAATGAATGAAGTCTCTGTCCATGAGCTGCTCTGTGCCAGCCACAGAGTGGGAGGCGGGGGTCCAACACCAACTGTGCTCCCAGCAGTAGCCTATACCTTTTCCTGATTCTCTCATTAATCCTCACACTCCTCCTGGGGGAGACGGCGCATCGTGCCCAGTTTACAGAAGAGCAAACTGAGGATCAGAAGGGATGAAGGGATTGTCCACAATCTCACAGCAGGGCTGGGATTCAAGGGCAGGCCTGCCCACTGATGGCCTGAGACCTTTTGTAAAGGCAACATGTCTAGGCCAGCCCCTAGAGGGGCTCTGTGCTTGTCCCTTCCCCTTACCCCCACCAACGATCAAGGGGTCCTCCTCCAAGGCTTTAACTAACCTTGGAGCAGGAAACTTTCCCTTTTTATTCTCCCCTCCATGCCCTTCCTCCCAGTGTCTTCCCAGCCTAGCACAAGCTCAGCCATCCAGTTAGAGCAAATGTCACTCCCCTGCTCAAAAACCTTCAGTGGCTCCCCACTGCCCACCAGATACAGTCCCAGCCCATGAACCTGGCCTTCCAGCCTCACACTACTGGGCCTTTCTGTCTTCTAAACAAGCCCACCTCAGCACCCTTCCTCGCCCTGTTCCCCTGCCTAGAAGCCTTCCACTCTGCCCATCTACCCATCCTCATTCAAGCCACACCTCCTCCCTGAAGCAGGAACACCCTAGCTCTCGCACGCTCACTCTTCTGGCCTGCTCTAACCCAGGAGCATGCACAGCCAGCATCTGGCTCCTCACCCTGTCTCCCCAGCTAGGCTGTAGCTCCGCACCCTGCTCATCTCTGAGCCAGCACAGAGCCCATGATGGACAGCAGCCACTCAGTAAAGATTCACTGCCTGATTGACTGAGACCACAGGACTAGGACTCCAGAGTCCCGCCCAGCTCTGCACCTGCTCTCCTCAGCCTCTCCTACTAGCCCCACCATCAAGACCCTCAACCAATCCTGACCTGAGATGGGAGGGATTTAAGATATTCCCACCTGTGTCACCAATCCAGCCTCCTATTTGGCTGGCCCGTCTCTCAGGACTCCATTCATTGGGTGCAGCTTCTGCTCTATCTCCTGGACCTGGAGCCTGGCCTTGATGACCTGCCCTAACCCCAGGCTGTCCAACCGAGACCTAGAATCTTTTCTCCGGGAGCCGGCCCTTCTTTCTACTGCTCAACCCTTTCAGTGCAAACTGCCTGGCCTTTGACTCTAATACTAATAGTTATGATAGTAATGGTCACACCACAATTGAATTACACTGTATCTAGTGCTTTGTGCACATCAGCTCATTTAATCTCCAACCACAACCCCTAGGGGGAACACAGTATCATCCTCATGTGGCTACATGACAAAAAATATAAAACTCAGAGAGGACAAGCAATTTGCCCAGCGTCACACAGCTGACAGCTACACAGCCAGTTTTGGAGCCTGCTTCTGTTTGCCTCAAAGCTCATCACCTCCTTGCCACCCACATCTGTTGAAACCCCTTCTGCAGCAACTCCCCTCTGCAGCCCCATGACCTCTCACCTGAACCCATCTGACCTCAGGAGTTCACATTCTCTAACCTCTGCAGTTGGGTCCATCCATGCTAGACTACACCGCACCCAGAGGCAGAGCTGGCTGCTGGTGTCGAGCATGCGCAGAGCACCCCATCCTGCTGCACAGACCCAGGCAGAGCCAGGCTTGTCTGAGAAGTCAGAGCTCCATGCTCCTGCCTGCTTGTCTCAGGAGCTGCCGTCAGGCCGCCTGGCTCTTTTGCAGGACCAACCCCCCTCTGACCCCTGACCTGTAAACGCTGACCCTGCCCCCTGTCCTCCACCAGACCCCCAAGTCAGGACACTCACAACAGTGCCCTTGTTGGGCCCTCCCAGGAGCTTCCAAACCTGCCAGAAATCCAGGCTCTGACTGTGTGTCTAGCCATGGCCATCACAATCCAAGAGCCCTTGCTCTACACAGACGTGCATGCATCTCGACTCTTCACATTTATTTATTTATATTTATTTTTGAGACAGGGTCTTGCTCTATTGCCCAGGATGCAGTGCAGTGGCGTGATCATGGCTCACTGCAGCCTCGATCTCCACAGCCCAAGCAATCCTCCCACTTCAGCCTCTCAAGTAGCTAGGACTACAGGTGTGCACCACCACACCCAGTTAATTTTTGCATTTTTTTTTGTAGAGATGGGGTTTCGCCATCTTGCCCAGGTTGGCCTCGAACTCCTGGGCTCGAGCAATCTACCCGCCTCAGCCTCCCAAGGTGCTGGGATTATGGATGTGAGCCACTGCGTTCAGCCTTCACCTTTATCGTGGCTCTTTTCCAACCGGTCGGGATAGGGTTGCCCCTACAGCTCTCTGGAGAGATGGGTGAGGTTTCATTACAAGAACCTGGACCAAGAACAGCGTGGGAACCCAGAGGTGATCTGAGATGAGTCCTGGTAGTTCATCCATTTTATCACTGCCCAGACACCTTCCTTTTCCCCTTGGTCCCCTTCTCAGAGGGAGTGGGACTCAGATCTTCTGCCTGGACTAGCAGTTGGGCGTGGAAAGGAAGGGAAGTGGTTCTCCCCAAGCTTATGACCCTTGACCCTCATGCACCCCCTTGATCCTGACCCCTATCCCTCAACACGCCAGAGCCCTTTTACTTGCGAGTGACAGAAATCCCTTTACACCAACTTAGGAGAAAAAAGGGAGTAATAAGAAGAACCCAGGAGCAGGCGGTTGCTCAGTCTCAGTGGACACAGGGTTGAGACCTGGGTGCCCCCAGACCTGGACTGTAATCTTGCTCTGAGATCTCTATTCTCTGCATCTCTTACTACAGAACTGCCCTCTCAACTGTGAAGGCAAGTGGATGCCCCCAAATGACTTCTGGACCCCCAAGTTAGCCCGTCTTTCATGGAAGTGACACACAGTCTAACATCTCCACTCCCCAGTTCCCAGGAGAGGAGATGCAATTGCCCCTGTTTAGAATCAGGATACTCCTAGCCCAATCAGCTGAGGAGTAGATAATTCGAATCCGGTACTTCTCAAACTTCAGCAAGCATCACAGTCACAAGAAGGGCTTACTAGAATTTGCATTTTCTAACAGTTCCCATAGGGTGCTGTTGCTTCTGGATTTGTTTGTTTGTTTTTTTAAATAGAGATGGGGTCTTGCCATATTGCCCAAGCTGGTCTCAAACTCCTGGGCTCAAGTATTCCTCCTGCCTCAGTCTCCCAAAGTGCTGAGATTACAGGCATGAGCCACCTCGCCCGGCCTGTTGCTTCTGTTTTGGAGACCATCTGTTGAGAAGCACTGCCCTCATTATATTGCTCCCATTCTGTAGATAAGAATATTGAGACTCAGGGAGAGATGTTATTTGCCCATGTCACGCAGAGGATCTGGGATTTCGATCCAGGTCTATTTAATCCATGTGTTGAAGGCCTGTGCACTGTGGCCAGACTACAGGCAACCCCTCCTTTGTTTCAGGCTTTGTTCTTTATAAGTCTTACCTCGTTTAATCCACGGTGGGCAGGTACTATTGCTATGCCCATTTCACAGATATGGAAACTGAGGTACAGGGAGCCCAATGGGTGGAGGCAGTTCTCAGAACAGCGTTGGCAGGCCCTGTTAAATATGTCACCTTCTGACTACAGTGCTGAGTCTTGGCTTCTTCACCCGCTGTTGATCCTGACAAACATGCCCCTCCCAGTGACACACAATGCTTTGAGTCAATTAAGAGAGGAAAGGAGAGGAAAGGGCAAAGAAGCAGGAAGGTGGGGGCTTAATAAGCAGTGGTAACCACAGCTCACACCATGTACGGCTCTATGTACTTCAGGTTAACCTGTGTAACCTTTACAATCATGTTTCCCTTTTACAGATGAGAACATGGAGGCAGAGCGGTTCAATGACTTTCCCAGAATTCTGCAATCAGTTAAGTAACAGAACCAGGTTCAACGCCCAGCAAGTCAGTTCTGGAGCTGCTGCTCTATCACTGCAGACAGGAGGATCCCCAAAGGGTGGTGCAGGTGGCAGTTGAGGGCACTGCCTCTTGACTTAGACCTGAGTTCAAACCCTGCCTAGGTTTCTTACTAGCTGTGTGGCTTCCGTCAAGTGACTGCCCTGGTCTCCTGTTTAACCCCCATACAAATAAACAATGCATCTGTGATGTCCTGGCACGGATCCTTGATTCTTTTCTTGGATTAAACCCCTAGAAGTAGACTCCCCGGTGAAAGGATATGCACCATTGAAGGCTTTGAAATGTGTTTCCAAATGGAGGGATGGGCTGTCAAGGCTGAACATGTCAGGCCTGTTCCAGGCTTGCTGCCACCAGAGGGGAGCAGACACCAAGACAAGAACTGCCTGGAAAAGGAATGGGTGGTTACGCGGGACCGTGGAAACTCCTCCCTGCTCTCTTCTCCCCCAGGCCTTCCCACTCTCCGGGTGGGCTATGAACTTCCAGGGTGGTGCTGAGGTCAGGTTTGAAGACCCAGGTTCCTTCTAAACTGGTGTCCTCAAAGTGGCCCAGCATCAGCATTGCCTGGAAACTTGTCAGAAATGCAAATTCTCTGGCCCCATCTCAGTCTGACTGAATCAGAAAATTGGAGGGAGGAGCCCAGCAGTCACCTGCCCGGGTGATTTTGATGCAGCCAAGCTTGAGAATCACTGCTCTAGACCAGGGGTTGCCTCCTTTTTCTGTAAGCAACCAGGAAATATTTTAGGCCTTGCAGGCCATATGGCGTCTATTGCAAGTACTCAGCCCTCTATTTGTAACATGAAAACAGCCATGAGCAATATATAAATAAGTGAGCATGGCTACGTTCCAATAAATCTTTATGAACAGTAAAATTTGAATTTTACATAATATTCACGTGTCACAAAATATTTTCCTTTTGTTTTTTTTCAACCATTTAAAAATGTAAAAACCGTTCTTAGCTAGCAGGCTGCACACAACAGGCTGTGGGCTGGATTTAGCCTGTGGGTTATAGTTTGCCAACCTGCTCTAGACCCAAATATGGCTCTAACCTTGGAAAAGAGGAGCAGGAAGTTGAGCCCAGCACTGCCTGACTCCCAAGCCAGTGCTCCTTCCTATAAGTTCGTCTGCCAGATCCCAACCTTGGGACGTTGGCAGAAAAACTCTCTAGGTCTCACTGCCTTTTACAGTAAAATGAGCATTGCAATCTCTGTGTAATCGGAGGCACTGGGTCTCCAATTTTACTGGGCAATGAGATCCCCTGAAAGCTTGCTAGCACGCAGTCGCCATCCCAGAGGTGCTGATGGTTCTGATTCCATCAGATTAGACAAGATCTGGAGGGGCCTGGGAATCTGCACTTCTCTCAAATACGCTGCATTGATTTCAAGGTGGCCCTCCACCTCCAGCCAGGGGCTGGGCTAATGAACATGAAAGCTTGAATAGCAGTAGATGCAGCTTCCTCCCCCAGGAATCCGGTGGCTATATGGGGAGAGAAAATGGGAAGAAGACTTTTTGTCTGTCAGCACCTACACAAGATGAGAAATGCAGTGAAGAAGAAAAGCCCAGGGGGCTCTGAGAGGCTAGATTCAAATCTCACCTCTACCACTTACAAGCTGTGTGTTCTCAAGCTAATTACTTAACCTCTCTGGGTCACAGTTTCTTCACATGGGGGCAATAATCAGACCTACTCCAGAAAGCTGATGAGGATTAAATGGGATCCTGTGTGCAAAGCCCCTGGCACGCAGCAAGTTCCCCACAAGTAGTAGCTGTCGTTATGGTGATGGGTGCTATGGTGGTGCAAGGGTTCCCCAAATTTTCATGTACACAGAAATCACCTGGGGTCTTGTCAAAATGCAGATGCGAATTCAGTAGGTCTGGGATAGAGGCCTGAGAATTTGCTTTTCTAATAAGTTGCTGGGAGACATTGATGCTGCTGAGCTGGGACCGCAGTTTAGGTAGCCAGGGTTAGGACCGGTGGTTCAGCATTTTGATTTGCTATGAAGGTGAATTCTGTCACCCACAGGCACTGGTTAGCCTAGGGGCTGGTAGACAGCAAGTGCTCTGTAATTAACATGTTACCGGTATTGTTGCTATTGTGCTCATTGTGATGATGTTCTGACGGTGAGGATGCGGGAGTTCAAGGTCAGGCAGAGGAAAGGACAAAGGGTGGATCATCCATTTCCCCAACGCTGAGCATTGTGGTCTCCCTCCTGTTTCTCCTCCATGCCCTCGACTTTCTAGTCTCCTGCTGACAATGGGGCACCAGGTGCCCTGCCTTAAACCACCCCCCTACCCAACACACACACACAAAAACATGCCATCCTTTCAGAGCAAGCTGCAAGCTGCATTGATTTTTGTGCATAGCCAGGAGGCATTCTCATAGACAACCCTGTTGACCAGATGCAGGAGAAAAGGGGTGTTTGTTCGAGAAAACCGGCAGCCCACCCAGGGAGGGACACCCGCAGCAAGGGGACCTGGCAGAGCAGGAGGCACCCTGGATGGGAAGTAAAGAGCTCCCAGTTTTAGGCTGGTCTCGGGACCTGACTTACTGTGCAACTTCAGACAAGTTGCCACCCCTCTCTAAGCCTCGGACTATCCCACAGAAAGAAGGGTTTGCATCAGACTCACCAGGGGAGCTTGTGATAATCTCGAGCCCACCCCAAGCCTATTGATTAGGAACTGGGGAAGCTTGGTGATGCCCTCAAGAAAAGGGCAAGGAATGATGACAAGGTCACCGACCAGTGAGAAAGCAGTAACCCAGTCTCTCGATTACACCCTACTTACCCAGAATCCTCAGCTACACAGAACAAAGGAGGCCGAAACTGACATCTCACAGCCCACAGAGCCTGGAAGATTCATGTTTATCAAATGAATGCATGAAAGCATGGCTATATTAGTTAATTAATTAATTGACAGATCGACTCCAGAGAGTATAGGGCCTGGAGACAGATATACATAATATATGCTCAGTGAATAGCTGCCAAACAGAATGAAGAAAGGCAAGATGGAAGGGCTGTCAAAATTATGTCCTGCCTGGAAAGATAGGGCCTATAATAATAATGTTTCCTAAGCCCTTGGGATAATTTCCAGGGGAAGGTTTGGCATCTGGAAGGAAAGGAAAGCAGGCAGGGAGAAGCCAAACTGAGCCTCATGTGTGCCCGTTGTACAAACATTAGCCTATATCATTCTCACAGCAGCCCCTGATGTGGGCGTCACTACCACTGTTCAGAGGCAAGGACCCAATGGACAACTGAGGCCCGAGAACCTCCAGAGAGACCCACCAGGGCTCAGAGAGTGTGCAGGGCTTTAGGGACCACATGTTCTTTCTTTCTCTCTCTCTCTCTCTCCCTCTCTCTCTCTCTCTCTCTCTCTTTCTTTTTTTTTTTTGAGACAGAGTCTCACTGTGACTCCCAGACTGGACTACAGTGGTGCGATCTTGGCTCACTGCAACCTCCACCTCCCAGGCTCAAGCAATTCACCTGCCTCAGCCTTCCAAGTCGCTGGGATTACAGGTGCACACCATCACACCTGGCTAACTTTTGTATTTTTAGTAGAGACGGGGTTTCACCATGTTGACCAGGCTGGTCTCGAACTCCTGAGCTCAAGTGATCTGCCGACGTCGTTCTCCCAAAGTGCTGGGATTACAGGCATGAGGCACCATGCCTGGCCCATAATTTCTTTGTAGCCTCCATCCTCATTTCTGTCTATGTCTTCCTGCCTAGCCCACTACATTTTCCTATTGCTTTTGCAGATTCTTCTCATTTATGTCTTCTCTTTTTTTTTTTTTCTTTTTTGAGACAGGGTCTTGCTCTTTTGCCCAGGATGGGGTGCAGTGGTGTGATCATGACTCACTGCAGCCTCAACCTCCCAGGCTCAAGTGATCTTCCCACCTCAGCCTCCCAAGTAGCTAAGACCACAGGTGCACACTACCATGCTCGGCTAATTTTTGTATTTTTCGTAGAGACAAGATTTTGCCATGTTGCCCAGGCTGGTCTCAAACTCCTGGGCTCAAGCAATCTGCGCTCCTTGGCTTCCCAAAGTGCTGAGACTACAGGTGTGAGGCATGGCACCCTGCCTCATCACATATTTCTCCCTATAATCTGCCTTACAGCATCTGTGGAGCAAGAGAGGATGTAAACAAGCCAACCAGCAAAAAGAAGGCAAAGGAAGCAAAGCATGATGCACCAAGCCACTCCGACGTGACAGGCGCCATGCCAGATGCATTGTGCAGGTTCCCTCATTGGCTTCTTGCTTGTGCCCCACCAGGTTCATTCCTGCTTTGCCACTTTGTAGCTGGATGACCTTGACAAGCAAGTCGCCTCAACTCTGAGCTTTTACACTGTTGGCTGCAAAATGGAACCCTATTGGCTACTATTGTTACGAGCATTCCATGAGCTAGTGCATGTAAAGCACCTGCCTGGCACAAAATAAAATCTGGCTGTTATAAAGAAACACAAGGCTGGGCACGGTGGCTCACTCCTGTAATTCCAGCACTTCGGGAGGCTGAGGCAAGTGCATCGCTTGAGCCCAGCAATTTGAGACCGGCCTGGGCAACATAATGGGACTCTGTATTTACAAAACGTAAGAAAATTAGCTGGGTGTGATGGCACACACCTGTAGTCCCAGCTACTCGGGAGGCTGAGGTGAGAAACTCTGCTGAGCCCAGGAAGTAGAGGCTACAGTGAGCCATGATCACACCACTGCACTCCAGCCTGGGCAACAGACCAAGACCCTGTCTTAAAACAAAACAAAAGAACCACACACTCCCCCCAGATACATACTAGGCCCTCAACAACTGTTAGCATCCTCACCTGTGAAATGTGACTAACGGTTGTTGTGAGGTTCAGGTGAGCCACAAGAGGCAAAAATCCTGTGCCCACCTCAGGACAAATTTTTCCTTCTCCCTCCAGCCCGGATTTCAGCCACTCCAACAAGCCCCCACCTCTGCAGGGCTTGCGGAAGCAGCACGTGAGCCATGCCACAGGGTGGGCCTGTCTGCAGGCTCCAGGCCTGAGTTAGCACATCTCGGGGCGGGCTCCCCATGCCAGCACAGGTATCCGCAGGAGAGACAGCTGGGCCCTCGTTAACAAGGTGTCTCCAGACCTTGTTTGGAATACGTCAGCTACTGTGATTAAAGACAGTACATAAATGTCAGCCTTGCCGGGCTCCAGCCCCAGCTTGTTTCCGGGGAAGGAGACCTGAAAAATATGTCTTCATTCCTTCTGTTTTACAGCTTAGGCCATGATGGCTTTGTACAGAGTGAGTTCACCGTGGTGGAAGCCCGCACAGGTCCTGCCAGGCGTGGGGAGTGGGAGAACAGTCTCCCAGTGAGCCCCCAGCCAGGCCAGGCCTGATTATCGTGTGACCTGCAGTCACTTCTCCCCTTCAGAGCCTCGGTTCCCTCATCTATAAAATGGGGAGAATAATAGATGTGCCCATGGGTTCTTAAGAAATAAAGATCACCTTTGTAAGCTGCCCAGGGTAGTCCCTCTCCCAGAGAAGGCCCTCACTGCAACCAGGAAAACACAAAAAGAGCACACTAGGGAATGGAGCTGCCCACTTTGCAGACACAGGTGCTCAATGAATGGCCCTTTCCTTGGACCCAAGTGGGGAGAGATTTTGACATTCTCAGTGAAACAACATTGAAAGTAGGTATCTGGGGGCAAAGTGAGGTGCAGGAGCACTGCTCCCAGAGCCACTGACTCACTGTGTGACCTCGGATAACTGAATCCAGTCTCTGGGACTGGCTTTCCTCATCCGTAAAATCCCTGACCTGGCCGGGCTCTTCCTTTTGGAGCACTGTGATGAGGCCAACCCCTGTCCTCAGTTTCGCAGTCTGTAAAATGAGGGGACTGGACCAGATGATCTCTGGCTCATCTCAGCTCAGGCACATGGAATTTCTCCCAGGAAGTGAAACAATGGTCAGGACTAGGCTGTGTGCAAAAGGGAGGTTTCATGATTAATGAAGGGGCAGAATCCCATAGTAGGAGAAGCCATTCTGGAGACTGGGGTTTTGTACCTGAGGTCACACAGTGCGTAGATGACTCTGAGACCACTGCTCTTGCCATTCCTATGGCAGGAGAAGCCCTTGATGCTGTTGGAGTCCCTCAGGGAGGCAGAAAGACAAACCCAGGGCAGGGAGAGAGCTCACCATGCTGCAACCCTAGCCCCAGACAAAGATGAGGGCATGGGAGGGGACTGGAGATGTCTTTTCACAAATTGCTTCTGAACCTCAGAAGAAGAGAATAGCCTGGCACCAACTGTGCTCCTCCTTTGTTCCAGGTTTTGTTCCAAACACTTTATACATCTTCACTCATTTAATCCCCATGAGGCAGGCATGATTGTTATGCCCATTTCACAGATATGGAAACTGAGGTACAAGGAGGTAATTTGTCCAAGTCCTCACAGCTAGTCCACAGCAGAGCTGGGGCATGGACTAAGACAGTCTGGCACTGAAGCCACTCTCTTAAAGTATCAATGATGAAGAGCACCATTTCATGAGCACCTACTATGTAACAGGCACTGTGCTGGCTTCCTTACAGCATTATCTTCATTAACTGGGACTGCATTCTTACCAGGACGGCACTTTGTTACTCACATTTCACAGAGGAAGAAATGAAGGCCCAGAGAAGTGAAGCACCCGGCATTGGTCACAGAGCCGGAATGTGGCTAAGCTGGGATTCTGACCCGGGGCCCAGGCTCCTTCCATGCCACCAGGCTGGACAGGACCCCCTCTGCAGAAACTCTGAGTAGAGGCTAAAGCAAATGTAAGGAGACACGACATAGCTATGGCTTGTGTAGAACGGCATGAAAGTCCATCAGGTGGTCCAGGGACAAGAAAAGGCCTCCAGGACACAGCTAGGTGGTGGGGAGATCCCTATGAAGGATGTCTGGGGGCTTTGAGGGGCTCTGGGGGGCTTCAAGGGGTTCTGGTAAGCTTCACACAGCATCAGAGTCAAGAGGCAGGTCCTCTGATTGAGGGCCTGCTGTGTCCTGGACACTGTATTAAGTGCTTTGTATTCATTATTGCTCAATTCTTACCGTGGTAGGAACGGCATAGATACCATTATTATCATCCCCACCTCATGCATAAGGAACTGAAGCTCACACAGGTGGAGTCCCTAGTCCAGGGTCACATAGCTAGCAAGAGCCGAACTCAGGTCCCCCCATTTCAAAGCCAGTGCCTTTCCAACGGGGCCACTCCTTCCTTCCCGGGTTCAAAGTGCTCAAGCCATCCAAACCGCATGGCTCAGGATCTGGCACACGGCAGGTCCACGGCCTCGCCCCTTCCTAGCTCCATCCCAGGACCCTGAAAGGGTTAACTCCCCTGTGGCCCCAGGTCCTTCCCTGTCAGCCCACCACCCCTGCCCCTGCGTTATGAGGACCAGATCAGCTCTCGCTCCGGGCAGCTGACCAGTTCTCTGCTCAGTGGTTCGCGCTCCAGATATTAAATTACTCATAAAATATTTGGCCTGTCCCCAAAGTGGCTGCTACCTCCTCCCTGTGCCCACTGCTCACTTCACAACAGAAGGTCACACTCTTCCATGGGGGAGGGGCCCTTGGAAAATGAACCCAACTTCATCTTGGGGGATCTAGAAGCCCAGGAAGGGGTAGGCTCTGGTGAGGCTGGGATGTTCCAAGGGCGAGGATTCTGTCCCCCATTCTGGGGCCCCCCGGCCTGGCCTGAGCAGAGGACTATGCCCCCAAATCTCCATGCGGCAGGGTACAAAGGGCCCAGAACTGCTGACTGCCCTGAGTCCCTCAGGATAAGGCCAAGGGTGACCTGGAATAGGTTCCCATTGTCTGAGGGATGAGTGGTCTCTCCTCTCCTCCTCCCTCCCTTCCTCAGTTGCCATGGCAACCACAGTAGGGGGTGGGAGGCTGGACCGCTCAGCTCCTGGCCGGGCTACCCAGCATGCTCTGCTTTCACCCAGTTTTCTCCCTCACTGCCCCTTGGCAGGCAGGGGGTGGGGCAGACCCAGCCCTTTCACCACTCAGCAGAGGGTTTGCAGCCAACGAGCGTCACCTATGGTCCCCTGTCTTCAGGCAGGAGGTTTTCCGGCATGGCTCCCAGGAATGGGACTTTTCTGAGTATGGTTTATCAGAGAATGATTTTGGGGAGGGGTCTCTCTCAAGCCCCCTGGAGTTAATGAAGTCAGTTAAGCCCTGGGATTAGAAGGTCGGGGTCATGGGTACAGCCCATGTTTGCAGAGTAACACCCCACCCCACCCCTAGCTCCCACCAGCTGTTTCAGAAATGCCTAGTGCTGGTCGTCTAGGGAACTAGTGAGAGGGTCTGGCAACCTCATCCTGAGTCCCCACAATCACAGTCCCTCAGAGTATATACCCCGCAGCCTCCTCTCTTTCTTCCTGCCCCCTTGTAGAGGACACCTTTTTCATAATAGTAGTGTATATATTACTAGTAAGTTCTTGTCACCCTGGCCTGGAGTTTCATAAATGTAATACTGAAAGAAACTGGGTTTAGCCTTTGTCGTGGCGCTACTTGGGGTACACTGCCACCAGGTGGCAGTAGTCACTTTCCAACTATTTCCTGAGATTCCAGAAGATGATATTCCACTTTTACATTCCACCACTACAACCTACAAAATGCCATTGCTTTTTTACTTTTATATTAAGATTACAGGACTTTGTAAATAGCCAAAATTAAGCAGACTTTAAACAAACTCTGCGTTTTGGTAGTACAGCACAGCAGTCAGCACAAACTCGAAGCCAAACTGCCTGAGTTCAAATCCTGGCTCAGCCACTTGCTAGCTGTTTAACCTTGGACAAGTTGCTTCTCTGTGCTTCAGCTTCTTTATCTGCAAAATGGAGATGATGGAAAGCACCTCCCTCAAGGCATCGTTTTAAAGACTCAATGAGTGAACGTACACGAAGCATTAGGAACAGTGCCTGGCACAGAGCATTAAGCTCTTTAGAAATGTTGGTTATCAATATTTAAAGATGAGCATAAGGGCAAAGATTCAAAAACAACTCATATTGAGACCCACAGACGTCTTTCTCTGCTCGGTCTTTTATCTGGTGTTTCTAATCTGGTGATTCACTTCAGGGATCCCCTGCTAGACACCCATCATCTGCCCAGATGCCTCCTCCAGCTCCCTCAACCCCACATTCAAGCCCATATCCTAATGCCTTCATCTCCCAGGTGTCTGTGGGATCGTCCCCTGCATGCCCTGTGCACGGCCACCCTGATCTCATTCTTGAACCACTGCAAATGTCCCCCTGCCTCTTGCCTGCTCCCCTCCAACCATCTTCTCACGGCAGCCACAGTGATTTTTCTAGAACAAAAATACGCTTCCACTCAAATGCTCTCCATAGCTCCCCAGTGACTCAGTATCCAGTCCAGGCTCTTCAGCTAGGTCCCTCTTCCCATCTCCCACTCCAGCCTCATGTCCCCATCTCCACTGTCAGAATGCTATGCCCCGGTTCCAGCTTCCTCCTTGCAGTTCCCCCAAAGCCTTGGGCTCCCAGGCTCTGCTGCCTAGGCAGGGGCTGCCTCCTCTGCCTGCATCTCTTCCTTCCTTCTCCTGCCTGCCCATCTCCTGCCTGCTCAGGCTCAAGATGTAGCCCCCATTTCCCCTTCCCTGGGAAGCACTTCATGATCCCTCCACGGCCTCTGGACTGGGTGCAGACCTTCTCGGCATGCCCTGAGCCTCTGCATGCTGGAAAAGGGCTATCTCGGTTCGTTGGTATCACCAGAGATGCCCTGCACACAGCAGGCCCTCAGAGTATCTCCAGGGAATGAATTCAGAATGTCCGTTTTGCTCATTCGGCCTACAATGTCCTCTTTCCCATCTTCTCTGTCCCAGCATCTCCTTCTAGGCCTGGCTCAAATGTCACCTCTTCAGGAGCCTCCTGGTAACCCTCACCCCTATGTCATCCCTGCATTAATTATTTCACTTTCTCCTCAAAGAGGCAAATGCAACAGGTATGAACTTGACATGTGCTGAATGAATGAACAAATGACCAGGATTATGGTCTAGACCAATGTTTCTCAACCGGGGTTGGCCTTCCCCAGGGGACATTTGACAATGTCTGGAGACCTTTTGGGGGTCACAGGGGTGCTGCTGAGATCTGGTGGTGGGGGCCAAGGATGCTGTAACACCTCCTGCAATGCACAGGACAGTGCCCAACCAGGAATTATCTGCCCCAAATGTCACTTTCTCAAGGCTGAGAAACTGGGCTAGAGCCTGTTGCCTACAAATCTGTCTTCCTAGTGCACAGAGGGCCCCAAGCACTGAGCCGGATCTGATTTCTCTGATTTTCTCAGTTCCCACCACAGAGCAGACACGCAACAATTTTTTTACACGGAGTCTCGCTCTGTCACCCAGGTTGGAGTGCAGTGGCGTGATCTCTACTCACTGCAACCTCTGTCTCCTGGGTTCAAGCAATTCCCCTGCCTCAGCCTCCTGAGTAGCTGGGATTACAGGTGCAGGCCGCCACATCCGGCTAATTTGTCTGCATTTTTAGTAGAGACGGGGTTTCACCATGTTGGCCAGACTGGTCACAAACTCCTGACCTCAGGCGATCCAACTGCCTCAGCCTCCCAAAGTGCTAGAATTACAGGCATGAACCACCGCGCCCAGCCAACAGTTTTTTAAAACAAGCTCATGGGTGACATATTTCTTGCCCTTTTCCTCTCCCCCGCTTCCACCTCTCGCTAGCAGCTTGGCCTCAAACTACTGTCAGATGCCCCTTCTGGGGCTATTCTTGGGTCCTGAGGCTTCAGCTTGCTAAGTTCCTCCAGTTTCTGCTGCCCCCAGCCTTCCCTTTCTCAGATTCTCCCGGTACCCACAGCCACGTGGAGTAAACAGGCAGGAAAGGGAGACCACATTTCCAAGATGGCGGGGAGCTTTGCTGGGTGCTGGGGACCCTAGGAGTGAGTCCTGGTTGGTGACTAACTTGCTGTGTGACTTGGCTGAGTCACAGACCTGTCTGGGCCTGGAGCTCTCAGTGAGGTGATGGGGGCGTGTAGACAGACCCTCTCGGGCCTGCCCCCTCTAAAGGACGGGTCGGTCCCCCACCACTCCCAGCACCTCTCCCCTGCATGCAAGAATGCTCCCTGGGAAATCCTGGGAGGTGCCGAGGAGACAAGGATTCCTCCGTCTTTCCCCTGCCTGGGTGCTCCAGGTGCTCCGGGCTCTGCCACTCACTGGGGTGCCACTGTCTCCAAGGGCGCCACTGTCAGCTGTGACCCCTGCGCCCCCAGAGGCGACCAAACAAGCGGCCTTTGTGGTCTGTGCGTCGGCGGCCCTCGGGGAGCGTCACAAAGGGAGGGAAGAAAGGCCGCCAATCCTCTTAGGGCCAGCCGCCGGCTTTCCCACTGTGGCCCATCTGCTCCTGGGGAGCGGGCATAACCGCCGCCCGGCCCCACGGCGCGCAAAGCAAGCAAAAGCTGCTCGGGAATGAAAGGCAGGGGCCCGGGCCAGCCCAGATCCCCACGGCAAACACAGGCCTGGCCGGGGGCCTGGGAGGGGGCAGGGCTGATCCCCGGGGGAGACCATGGTTAAAAGCGCCGCCCCAGGAGGGGGACCCAGGGCTAATCCCCTCCTGCCCCACGCCTTCCCTTCCCACACCCCTACAAGGAGAAGGGGAGAGGCAGGGAGGGGCTGGGATCAAAGGTCCTTCCTCCTGTGCCAGGCGCTCAGTGGGGTCCTTTCTACACACCCCTGTCCTTTCCTTGAAGCACCCTATTTTATAAAGGGACTCAGTAAGGCTAAGTCAGTTGCCCAGGGTCACCCAGCTGCGATGTGGCAGAGCTGGGATCTCAGCTGGAGGCTGAATGTGAATTCTTTCATCCACGTAGCTGAAGTTTGCTGAGCCACTCCGTGCCAGGGGCTCTACAACCATCTCCATTTCTTACTGCAACTCTTTTAACAGATGGGGAAACTGAAGTCTATAGGCTGGTGGTGACTGCCCAAGAGCACAGACCAGATCAAGTCCTGGCTCTACCACTCCCCTGCATTCTGGTCCCAACCCCCATCACTCATGTGCAACCTTGGGCTCTGCTAGCCCCTAGCATGGGCCCTCAGGCCAGTCACTTCACCCCCCGGAGCCTCGATTTCCTCCTATGGAAAGTGGGGATCTGTGAAGGGCGTAGTTCTGAGGGTTTGATGAGATGATCTGCTAAAGACTTGAGCTCAGGCCCGGCACACAGTAGGCACCCAATAATGGCTGCTACTATTGGTATTACTTGGCCCAGAGCAGGATGGATCCCAGACCAGGAAGAGAAGGAAACAAAGAATTTCCGCCCACTAATGGCTGGCCCCAAACACTTCTTTTTCCCATGGTTGGGATTGGTTTGGCAGAGTAAGGAAGGAGCTGGAGAGAGGGGGAGGGAGGCAATGGATGCGTGGGAGGCCGCAGCTGGGGCCCAGGCTGAATCCACCCAGGGAGGGGGCTATCGACCAGCTGCCCCACCTCCCACCCACGAGCGGCCCACTGCCCAGGCGTGGTGGCATCCAGAACATCAGAGCCCAAATGCTGCCTCCTACACACACACACACACACACGTGCACACACACATATATTTGCACATGCGTAAATACATACACTCACACACATGCACACACAAATATACACATACATATGCACACATACACACACAACCACACACATGCATGCACACATATACTCCCCACATACACACACGTGCACATAACCACACATGCACACACACACCCCACCCAGACACACATGCACACACACATACACACACATACACACACACATCTCATTCTACTTCACATAACACACACACACACATATGGCCACATACACTCACATGTATTTCACTTCACACTCTCACATTACCAATAACCACATGTGCACACACACATATCCCCTATTAGACACATACACACATAACACACACATACACTCTCTTTCACACATTTGACAATAAACACACATGTACACACACATGTAATATACACACACACTTCACACACACATACATCGCTTTACTATTTATACATAACTATCCTCCACATGACACATACATTAATAAACCACACACCACACACAATACATACACACATACATATACACACTCACACACACACAATATTGTGACATACACTCACAATATTAGATATTATAACCACATACACACATATCCCCCCAGAGACACACACATACACACATGCACACACACATATATACACACAGATATACACACCCTCAAACACACACATAACCACAACACACTCACACACACACAAATAAATATACACACATGCACACACACATGCACATATACACACACGCACACATACACTCTCTCTCACCATAACCACACACACCACACATAAATACACACATGCACACATGTATCTTTATATACATTATATCCACACACACACACACATGCCCCTATGCATTAGAGACACACATACACACACACACCCATACACACACACACACACACACGCAACTCCAGCTCTGGCTGTTTTGCAGATTTGGAACCTGAGGCTCGGGAGAGGGGCTGTGGCTCACTGAAGATCACTCAGCTCTTGAGCATGGCCCAGGCCCCCCAGTCACCCTCTCCCATCCCTCAATGGGATCTGGCCCTGAATCCCACCAGCCTTGCTCCATGCCTTGTCCACCAAGGAGCCATGCAGGGGACAAGGGGACAAGGAGGCGAGGGTCCCTATGCTCCCGTCGAGCCGGCTGAGTTAGCCACTCTGCCCTTGGCATTCCCCTAGATCTGGAAATGGGTTCTGCTCAGAAAATGGAAATGAATCCATTATTCATTCTCTCTCTCTTTTCTCTTCCCTTCCTCCCTCTCCACCCCTCCTCCCTCCTTCCTTCCATCTTTTCCCCCTGCTTGCCCTCTCTTTGTCTCTTTTTTTCTCTTCATGTCTCTTTTAATCTCTCTCACATCACCGTCTTTCCGCTTCCAGCTGCTCCTCCCTTCCCCAACTCTGCCCATGACACTGTTCCCAGGGAACCTGACTGTGTGGCTTTGAGCCTGTTTCTGCTCCCTTCCATGTACCAGGGGGTTGCTGGGAGCGTCCCCCACTGACAGGCCCCCTCTGGGGTATGGGGGTGCAGTTAGTGCAAGACAGGCCATGGTTTGGGGTCAGTTCCAGCCCTGTCACCAACCTTATGCAACTCCTTTTCTCCTCCAAGTCTCGTCTCTTCCTCTGTGTGTGGAGTGGGCACCCATGAAGAACATGGCCTCCACAAATGCCCTGCCCCCCAGAACCAGAGGCACGGAACCCTTTGAGGGATGCATAAGAACTGTATTCACCTTTGAAAATGGTCCCCCCTCCAAATCCTACTGCCTGACCTCCTGCCCAAAGCTCTCAGACTGCCCCCCTCCCAGAATAGAGCAGAGCAGAGCAGGCCTAGGGATGTCCTGACTTGGACTGACTCCAAGATGTCACCAGTGGACCAAAGCATTCCCAGTTAACCTTGGCCTTGGAGGGTGAGAGGTCACAGAAATAAGCGAGACCAGGAGTCAGACAACCTAGGTCCTAATCCCCCCTCTGCTTCATGCCTGACTGAGGGTGTTGGAGAAGTCCCTTTACCTCTCCTGGCCTCATTATCCCTCATCAGGGAACTGGAGCTAATTGCTGATTTGTGCTTGAAATTAAAGAAAGGGAGGTTACCACAGAAACTAGCACTAAGGTGGCATTTTACTGAATTCATGGATCGGCTAATTTATGGACCACAGACTGTCTGCTCTACCCAGGCTCTTTCTACTTAGGGGGAAACTGAGGCTGGGAGAAGGGAGGCAACCTGCCCAGGGTTGGCGGCGAGTGGCAGCAATGCCCAGACTTGAATTCCAGCCCGACATTTAAGTTCCTCAGTGCAGGCTATCAAAGACAGCCGATTCCAGAAGGGAGATCAAAGGCCTGCTTCCTTATTTACAAAGAGAAGTCCTCATTAAAACATGGCCAACGGCTGAGGCGGCTATGGAGATGGGCCACGTGTGCGCCAACAGAGAATTCACCGTCCCAGACTGTGCTGAGCAGCAGGGGAGCTGTTCAGTGAGTCTGTGCTAGGGAGAACCGGCCCGAGGGTGGGGTTAGTCAGGGAGGGCTTCCTGCAGGAGGACTGGGTTCAGGTCAGCCTCACAGGGAAGACGGGACATCCAAGGAGAGTTGACCACAGCTACCTTTTTTGTTGTTGTTTTTTTAAGTTGGAGTCTTGCTGTGTTGCCCAAGCTGCAGTGCAGTGGTGCTATCCCGGCTCACTACAACCTCTGCCTCCCAGGTTCAAGCGATTTTCCAGCCTCAGCCTCTTGAGTAACTTGGAGTACAGCATGTACCGCTATGCCCGGCTAATTTTTGTAGTTTTAGTAGAGACGGGTTTTCTCCATGTCGGCCAGGCAGGTCTTGAACTCCTGGCCTCAAGTGATCTACCTGCCTCGGGCTCCCAAAGTGCTGGGATTCCAGGAGTGAGCCACTACACTGGGCCCACAGCTACCATGATTGAGCATCTACTGGCAGGCACTGACAGTAACTCTGAGAGGCTGGGATCCTGTCCCTGCTTTCCAGGGGAGGAAAGAGAGGCACAGGGACCTGCTGGGGGATCGCCACAGGGCAAGCCAGACACCACTGAACCTGGCTCTGGGGTCCCCGTACCTCCAAGCTTGTCGCTACTGGGCTGCTTGCCTCTTCAAGGATAACATGAGCCACCCTGTGTATCTGGGCGGTGGGAACATGGTCTGTCACCAGAGTCATTTGTCAAAAGCAAAATGTGTGGGAAGTGGGATGGAGGGGCCCGAGGAGGGCCTGGCTGAAAAGCAGGTTGGGGCTGGACTAGACAGATCCTTCCAGCATGCAGAGCCCAGGGTTCTTTGATTCGACGGAATCCTTCATGAGCATCTCCTATGCAACAGGTACTGTTCCAGACACGAGGGACACAGCAGCGACAAAACCAGACGGCATCTGGCCGCATGGAGCAGATCCCTTGAGAAGGATGAAGAATAAATCCATAAATAAATACGATCATGTCTCATTTCAGATGGTTATCAGTCTTCCAGAGCTGCCGCAATAAGATAACACAGACCAGGTGCTCAAAACAACACGCATGGATTGTCTCGCAGTTGTGGAGGCTGAACGTCTGGAATCGAGGCATGGGGGGGACCTGCTTCCTCTGAAGACTTGGGGAAGAATCCTTCCTTGTCTTTTCCAGCTTCCGGTGGCCCTGGCGTTCCTTGGCTGGTAGTGGAATCGTTCATATCTCTGCCTGTCTTCACATGGCCTCTTCCCTGTGTCTGATGACATCACTTGAGAACTTGGATCCAGCCACACCTGAAGTTCACTTCTGGTCATTTCAATGATGTGCATCCATAAACTCCATTTATTCACTCTAGCCAACTTGGTGTCCTGACTTACACTATTTTCTTATCTGGAAAACTCCAAGGAAGGCAGTGTGAGCCACCCTCAGATGACAAGTACACAACTTCTTGCCCTCCCCACCTTCCCTGCTGGACCAATAACCTTCATGCCCATCCCAGGCATCATTAGCCAATAATAATGGTAAGGAAGACTGTGCTCTTCAGGCCGGGCGCGGTGGCTCACGCCTGTAATCCCAGCAATCTGGGAGACCAAGGTGGGCAGATCACCTGAGGTCAGGAGTTTGAGACCAGCCTGGCCAGCGTGGTGAAACCCCGTCTTTACTAAAAGTGCAAAAATTAGTTGGGCATAGTGTCATGCGCCTGTAATCTCAGCTACTCGGGAGGCCGAGGTAGGAGACGGAGGTTGCAGTGAGCCGAGATCACGCCACTGCACTCCAGCCTGGGCGACAAAGTGAGACTCCATCTCAAAAAAAAAAAAAAAAGAAAAGAAAAAACGCTCTTCTTTCCCTGATTCTCTGCCTAGTAAACTCCTATTCATCCTTCAAGATACAGCAGAGAATGTCACCTGTATTGTAAAGAAATTCCCTGAAAGTTTGCTGCTCCCTCCTTTGCCTTCTTCTAGCTCCCCCTGCCATGCTGTTCTCCCTGGTGGCAGGGAGTGGGGGAATCTCATAGCAGTCTGTATTGTAAGGTCTGTCTTGGAGCTTCTGAGCTCCTTTGGATCAGGCATCATGCCTCATTCATTCATTCACTCATTCACTCATTCATTCATTCATTCAACAAATATTACTCAGAGCTCTGAGTCTCTGCTAAGCACACGGCTCAGTGCTGCGTGCTGGGGGAGAGACAGACTTTCCTTTCATGCAGCTTTCCATTGATCTAGAGAAACTGATGAGAAAATAGTTAACATCATGTGTGACATGATGATGGGGAAGTCAGTAGAGGGACTATTGAAACACAGGAGCCAAAGGGTGGGGCTGTACACGGGCTGCTGGGGAGAGGGGCCAGGGGACTTCCAGGCAGAGTGTGCAAAGGCTGAGAGCCAATAAGTGCACAGCACGTCCATGAAACCAAAAAAAATTTCAGATGGCCTGGATTAGAGAGGGTGGGTGAGGCAGGAAGGGCCAGACTGGGCTAAGGAGCTCAGATTCATCCTGCAAGCCTTGGACAGCCGCTGAAGGTTGTGAATAGCAGAGAGATGTGGCGGAGACCACGTTAGTGCCCGTATGGAGATGGGCAGCCCAAACCTGAGCAAAATTCAGCTGGAGCCGCAGCAGGGCCTAGGCAGCTTGGACTTCGGGGTGGCAGAGGGTGGAAAGAGTGGAGTGGCAGGAGCTGGCAACTGGTTGAAAAGAATAGCGTAGGGAAGGGGAAGGCGCCAGGGCAATATCTGGGTTTCCATCTTTTGCAAGCAGGAGGTTGGTGGGACATCCCTGAGAGGGAGGACACGGGGTATAAGCAGGGTGGGGGCCAGGGAAGGGGATGGCTTCGGTTTGGGGATGTGGGGTTCGAGGAGCCTGCAGCACCTCCAGATGCAGATGTGGATCCATCTCTGTGTTCATACCTTTCCAAGCCTGGATGCCTGACCCTTCGTGCTGGTACAGTCCCACCCACTCAGCAGCGTCCTTGCTCTCCCTTGGCCCCTTGCCTTTCCATGCCACAGGGCACCCCTCTGCAGCTCTTTGAAGAAGCCACATTCTCCCCAAACTTCTCATGGCCTTTGAATATGCTGTTTCCTCTATGCTTCCTGCTTTGACCCCCTTTGCCTGGCTAATTATTTGTTATATGGCATCTCCTCCAGGAAGCCTTCCTGACGTCCCCCAGTTGGGAGAATGCACTCCTCAGATCTCCCCCAGCCCTTTCTGTGGCTGCCACCATAGGGCTTCCTAGTGCGGTATGGCACTCCTGAGTCACACTGGCAGTGGACAGTGGGTAAGTGTCATGCTCTGGGGACAGGCTGTCTGCGTTCAAACCCTGAGAAAGCCAGTTGACCTCTCTGTCCCTCAGTTCCTTACCCTTAGAATGGGAATAACAATACTTCTTACCACTCAGGATTTGCTGTGAGAACTAATTGAATTAGTCCTCTTAAGGAACAGTAAGGTGCGTAGTAAGTATTCACTATTAGCTACTGTCATGGGTCCCTGCTTATCTCACCCAAGTGTCTTGGGGGTCCTTGTGGGCCAGTTCTTCCCCAGCAAACAGCGTGGGGCTAGCACACGGGCAGAACCTGCCCAATTGCCTGGGGAAGGATCAGGGCATTCTGGGATTGCTTTCTTCCACTCAAATCCAACAAAAGAGACTGCATAGAACAGTATCGGCACAGAGGGCCAGGCCCATGTCTTGATGCTGGGAGGACACACATTGCGATCGTCTGACCTAGCACCTGCCTCTGGGGAGGCTCTGGCAAGGCGTCTGAATTCTCAAAACACACCAGCGACTCAAAGATGGAGAGAACCCCTCCGGTTGCTTTCTCGCTGAGACCCTGGATGCTTCTCCCATGAGTATTTCCCACCCCGTCTGGGTCCGTCGCACACCTCCAGCATCGTCTCCTAGCCCCGGGGCCTCCAGCCCATTCTTCCTTCCCTGTCCCCAGTTCCCCTTCAGGCTGAGCCCTGGCGGGGCCCCTCCTTGGCTGCTCCTCCTGGAAACTGGCTTGGATTATGCAGCATTTTTGCTCAGCAAGGCTGGGAGGAGACAGACCCTCCCATCCTCCCACAGCAGCCCCTGCCTGGCTGGCGCACAGCCCCCAGGCCACACTCTCCTTCCCATCCCCCTTGAAGCCCTTTCATTCCTGGTCCTGACAGCTCTGTCCTCAGCGACACTCTCCCTCCTACACAAACTCATTCCCTCCTCGGCCAGGCCTGTCTCTGGGCACTGTACGTGGGAGTCCACAGACACTTCAAACCCAGTGCATTCCCGTTTATCATCTCCTCCCCAGACCTGCTCCCCGACTGCGACTGCGGCCCTGTCTTGGCAGCCAGCAACAGGCACCCAGGCCCTGCCTCCCAGCCCACTGCCTTCTCTCAAACCTGCCCCTGCTCTCCTGTGCCCTAGCTCCCATCCCATCCCTAAAAGCTGCCCCTTCACCAGTCTCACCGTCTCCCAGATTTCCCCTCATCCAATTCATCTTCCTCAGAGTGTGACCCGGGATCCCCAAGACCTTTACGGGGAATTTTCAAGGTCAAACTTTTTTTCAAAATCATAAGCCAGACATAAAAGAGATGTGGAAAAATGTGAAACAGTGGTATTCTGTCCACTAAATACTTTTATTTGGGAAAATAGTTATTTTTCATAAAATATATTATTCACTTAAACATGGAATGGGTTTGTTATTATTATTTGGAAATGAATTTATAGATAAAAATGTTCACATTTCCTCAGTCTTAATTTTCTTTTTTCTTTTCCTTTTTTTTTTTTTGAGACGGAGTCTTGCTCTGTTGTCCAGGCTGGAGTGCAGTGGTGCGATCTTGGCTCACTACAATCTCCATCTTCTGGGTTCAAGCGATTTTACTGTCTCGGTCTCCCGAGTAGCTGGGACTACAGGCGCCCACCACAATGCCTGGCTAATTTTTGTATTTTTAGTAGAGACAAGGTTTCACCATGTTGGCCAAGATGGTCTCGAACTCCTGACCTTATGATCCGCCTGCCTTGGCCTCCCAAAGTGCTGGGATTACAGGCGTGAGCCACAGTACCTGGCCCGTCTTAATTTTCAATACACATAAATATCATGTCCATGGATTGTATCAATAAACCATATAAGTGACGGCTCTTCCTCAAAAAGTTTTGAAGAGTATAGAAGGATCCTGACAGCAAAAAGTTTGAGAATCACGGTTCTAGAACTGATTGTCAGAGGCGTAGGTTGTGAGGACAAGGGTCTTATCTGTCTTACTCTCAATCAGGGCCTGGCGCTGTGCCTGGCATTCAGCGTAGTAGGCTCTGGCACTCAACATATGCTTACTGAACAAATAAATGAAGATGTCCCGCTCCCCACCCAGACCCTTCCTTGACTCCTCACTGCCCACTGGATTTAGTCCAAGCCCCATGGCCTTTTTAAAGTTGCCCGAAGGTGCTGTTCCCTCTTTGTCTCCAATTCTCTGCCCACTCTGACCCTCTGCCCCAAATACCTTCCTTGTCCTTCACCTGACTATTGCCTAATTCCCTCTTCAAGATGAGAGTCAGGCATCACCTCTTCCAGGAAGCCTGCCCGGATGCCTCTCATCTGAGCTGGATGCCCCTCTCTGCTCCTATCATTCTCACACTGCCCTCTGTCAAAGCATTTCAGAGCACCCGTCACCCTGTGTTGAAATGTTCTGTTTTGGTGTGTCTTCCCCAGAAGACTGAAGCCCCATGCTGGTCTCTGCATCCCCATCCCTGGCATAGAGCCTAGCATAGAGTAGGTGCTCAGTGAATCCTGGAGCTGAATGAGTAGCCTGTGACAGGTGGACAAATAGTGGTGGGTCCAGAATTTCTATATAGAGGAGCTTCAAGGCAGCTATCTTGCTAGAAGGCCTGTTGCGGGATGGCTGAGGAATTCACTGAAGTTGTAGTGACTCAGATAGGTTAAGCCATTTGAACTCTCTGAGCCTCAGTTTGCTTACTTGTGAGATGGGGTTAACAACAATACCTCTCCTCCCTGCTTCACAGAAATGCTTTGCAAACTGTAAAGTACTCTACACATGCAAGATATTCATTGTAACTATTAGAGCTCGGAAGGGACCTGGAGATGGCATCATAGCCTTAATCTCAGCGCTGAATAAGACCTGAACAATCAGTAGGGTGCGGTGGCTCACGCCTGTAATCCTGCCATTTTGGGAGGCCAAGGCAGGTGGATCACGAGGTCAGGAGTTCAAGACCAGCCTGGCCAACATGGTGAAACCCTGTCTCTACTAAAAATACAAAAAATTAGCCATGCGTGGTGGCATGTGCCTGTAGTCCCAGCTACTCGGGAGGCTGAGGCAGGAAAATTGCTCGAATCTGGGAGGCACAGGTTGCAGTGAGCTGAGATGGTGCCACTGCACTCCAGCCTGGGTAACAGAGCAAGACTCTGTCTTAAATAAAAAAAAAAAAAAAAAAAGACCTGAGCAATCGATTTCATCCAGCCTTCTCATTTTACAGGTGAGAAGTCTGAGGCTCAGAGAGAAGGAGTCTGAAGTCACTTGTCTAATGTCACACAACGACAGGGAACACTGAAGGGGTGTTTTCCATTCTCAGTTTATAATCTTATCTCCCTCTATCAACTTGGGGGGCCCCAGAATCATGGAGAAACATGCCCCTCACCTGGACATCAGAAAACCTGGTTTCCATTCTGATCTATCCCTAACCTGCTTGAAGAAGCAGCTCCTCGCCTCTGTGCCTGTTTTCACATTTGTCAAAATAAAAAGCTGGATGATAAGTTCCAAAATCTGTTTCAGTATAATTGACCAATAAGCATAAGGAAAACACGTCCGTGACATCCCCAAAGGAAATACAAATTAAAACAACAATTAAATAAAAAGTGATAATACCCAATGTTGGCAGGCATAAGCTGAAATGGACACTCCTGATGTTTTTGATGGCAGTGTTAATCAATACTGTCAAATCCTGTAGCCAAAGTCTTTTAAATATGGTATGCATATCCCTTGGCTTAGAGACTTCACCTCTAGGATTTTATCCTATGGAAATAATGAAGAAATTGAATACAGGAATGTTATTTATTATTCAAAATAGTGAGAAAGAGAAAGAGAGAGAGAGAGAGAGAGGACACTGGTCCTGCCAAACATATACACAAGGGAATACTCTGCAGCCACTCATACTGATGATGTAGCAGCACATTTATAGATGTAGAAAAATATTCATGGTTGGATGGAAAAAGCAGGTTAGAAACAGTAGAAGCAACACATTCTTGTTAACGTTGTCTTAAAAGTGTATGGAAGAAAACAAGCAAGATACAGGTTGAACATCCCTTGTCTGAAATACTTAGGACCAGAAGTATTTTGGATTTTGGATTTTCAGCTTTGAGATCTGGGATGCTCAACCAGTATTTACTAAAATATTAAAGGTAGTTGTGGCTCACGCCTGTAATCCCAGCACTTTGGGAGGCCAAGGCCAGCAGGTTGCTTGAGGTCAGGAGTTGGAGACCAGCTGGACAACGTGGTAAAACCCAGTCTCTACTAAAAACACAAAAATTAGCTGGGCATGGCAGCAGGCACCTGTAGTCTGAGCTACTCAAGAGACTGAGGCATGAGAATCACTTGAACCCAGGAGGCGGAGGTGGCAGTCAGCTGAGATAGAACCACTGCACGCCAGCCTGGGCAACAGAATGAGACTCTGTCTCAAAAAACAAACCGCAAATAAATAAATAAAGGTAGCTATCATTAGGTGCTTGGATTGTAGGAGAGAGAGAGAGAGAGATCTTTTTGGGTTGTTTGGCAGTAAATGTGCATCACTGTGAAATAAGAGAAAAAATAGAATCAAGCCCTCAGCTCTGAAATTCTGGAATGTGGGACCCTCGCTTGGTTGCATCCTCGTCAAAATCAACTTATCTCTTTCAGCCCCGTGTGACTCATGGAAAACAGGAGTGACGGTCAAGCAGAGAGGAATGTGAACCTAGTGGGTAATGCCATAAACCTTTGGCCAGGACATAAGCAGTGGAAGCAGCCTGCGTGTGTCATCCATGAGAAGGCCCCGCTGTGACTGCAGAGGCAGGAAACCAGGTGTCAGTGGAGACAAAGGAGTCCTCGGCGCGTGAAATGGGACTTGGAGCAGGGCCCACCGGGAGGGGACAGAGGGTGGCTGCCCAGCCAGACAGTCCTAACTCGGTGAATTCAGTGACCAGAGCATCCCCGGGTGACATGGCTGTGAGGCCTTCAGAGCGCCACCATTTGGTCACCCCTTTTTACACTGGGGAAAACTCAGGCTCAGGGAAGTAAAGCAGAAATGCCTTTAGACCTGGGCAAGAGGGGTCCTGTCCTAGGCCCTGCATTTTGGGAGCAGTGCTTCTCAAACTACCTAAGGCAAAGGACCATTTTGGTTTTTAAACCTCTAATCTGTCTCAGACTGATACTTTAATAAGAGACAATAAAAATGAATCTGCTGGGCACGGTGGCTCACGCCTGTAATCCCAACACTTTGGGAGGCTGACGAGGGCGGATCACCTGAAGTTGGGAGCTCGAGACCAGCCTGATCAACATAGAGAAACCCCATCTCTACTAAAAATACAAAATTAGCTGGGTGTGGTGGCGCATGCCTGTAATGCCAGCTACTCGGGAGGCTGAGGCAGGAGAATCGCTTGAACCCGGGAGGCGGAGGTTGCGGTGAGCTGAGATTGCACCACTGCACTCTAGCCTGGGCAACAAGAGCGAAATTCTGTCTCAAAAAAAAAAAAAAAAAAAGAATCCATAATGAGGTATCTGAAGTCAGTCCAATTTATAGAAACAGATAGTAGAATGATGGTTACCAGGGGCTGGGAGGAGGGGGAGAGAGGAGTTGTTTAAAGGGTACTGAGTTTTCATCTTTTTGTAAAGATGACAAAGTCTTAGAGATCTATTTCACAATATCGCGAATAGACTTAGCACCACGGAACTGTACACTTAAACATTGCTAAGATGGTAAATTTTATGTGATGTGTTTTTTTCACCACAACGAAAAAAAAATAGCTTTATAACTTGCAACGATAGAGATGCCAATATACAATGTGTGTTATTTTGAAACGACAGTCAATACATCCTGAAGCAATGGTAATAAAATTTCAGGAAATGAGAGAAACATGTTCTCACTGTCTTTGAACATTTTATAAAATAATTACTTAAAAATGAACTACTAGAAAAGTGAACATGAGCTTGGATGTAGCAATAATGCTGTGAGTGTTTTAAAATACTTATTCTTGGTTTCTGAGTAGTTCATGCACCATCCACAGTCCTCAGGCCTAGACCACACATGAGTAGCACAGGGACCCCCAGATCACAAACACACACAATTTATTAAAGGATACATGGAGCCTTGGTCACTTGGCCCAGCACACCCATGTAACCCTCAACATCCACTTTCGTGACTGACACTGCTCAGGCCCCAGGAGGCAGAAGGGATTCACTTCTCTTTTCTTGCTCTATGTCCTTGACACAAAGGATGACTGCATCCAAATGCCACAAAGGCTGTGCGTTGTGCGGCTGCTGACAGTGCAGATGGACGCTGCTTTGGGGCACAGGGAGGCTCTGAGCAGTGTAAGAAAAGCTTTCGCTCTTAGGTAAGAAAAAAGACAAATTAATTAACTTGCTAAATCCTTCCTCTAAGAGAGCACAAATGCAGTAAATTCCCACTAGAACCAAACATCTATTTTCCTTACTTCTTGTTATGTTCCAAGTCCTGGTTCTGGAGGTGCTCAAAAAAGAGCATGGCATCTGCAAGACCTGCACAGGGAAGCTGAAGAACACTTTGCAATATTAAATCTTTGATATTACTCTTAAATTTGTGTATACGTAGGTCCAGCTGTAACATGCTTAAAATGTGACGTCAATTACTTACGTGGCTGTTAGATCTCGATATTGCCTTGAGAGACAGTAAAAAATCATGATATATATGATATGATTTACACAAAGAACTTACAGCTTGTAACATTTTCCACAATAATCATAATTTATCATATGCAACCCCATTATAATGTTTGAGCTTGCTACATAAAATTCATGGCTCATTTCCTAATCTAAATATTGCTTTAAGAATTTTATTGACAATTTGTTGCTACATCCTCAACAGAGCAAGTGTTTCCAACTTGAAATTAATTAAAAACTAGCTAAGAAATACAATGACTTGCGAAAGGTTGTCTAATTTCACATTGCCATCAACAGAACAGAAATTACGTGAGAATCTTGATTATGACCACACAATTACTATTTTGTTGAAAGAAAGGCAAGAAAGACAAAATTGATGGAACAAATAATAATTTATGAATCATGTAGGTTTTTGTTTTATTGCTTATTCAAATATGATCAGCCTATCAAGAGACTACCCAGATATATGCAATATTATATTCAGTCACCTTTGATACCTTGCTGACTTTTAGCCATATAAAAACTGCAGCTTTACGCATATTTTCTATTTTGTTATAATAAAGGTATAGTTGCCATATTTTATTTAACTGTTTATTAGGTTTGACTTATAACTTTTATTTTATTTCATTTTTTGAGACAGGGTCTTACTCTCTTCACCCAGGCTGGAATACAGTGACATGATCAGGGCTCACTGCAGCCTTGACCTCCTGAGCTCAGGTGATCCTCCCACTTCAGCCTCCCAAATTGCTGGGACTACGGGTATGTGCCACCATGCCCAGCTATATGTATATGTGTGTGTGTGTGTATATATATGTATATATATGTGTATATATACACACACATACACACATATATATGTACATACACACACATATAAGTTACATATGTTTAACTCCTGGCCTCAAGTGATCTACCTGCCTCAGCTTCCCAAAGTGATGAGATTACAGGCATGAGCCACTGCACCCAGCCTGATTTATAACTTTTAAATATTAGATACAAACTCCATTTGTATCTTGTCCTAAACCCCACAAATGTTTGGATGGACTTGGCCCAGGAACCAGCCCAGGACCACACAGGATTCAAACATCTCTCATTCAAACCTGCATTTAATGAGCCCCTACTAGTTGCTAGGCATTGGGAATTGGGTCAAGATGTGTGGTTTACAGCCCCTGTTCTTGGGAGGGCACCAGCTCATAGTGGAGCCCAGACAAATCTAGATTCAGCCATCAGGACCCCTCTAGGAGGCTCATGCCTATAATCCTAGCACTTTGGGAGGCAAAAGCGAGCGGATCAGTTGAGGCCAGGAGTTCAAGACATGTGACTTAGTGGCTATCCTACTGGACTATGCAGAATGGAACAGTTTCATCATTGTGGAAAGTTCTATCAGACATTGCTGGTCCAGAGCCGCACTGTGCAACCAAAATAGAAGGCAGCCACATGTGGAATTTTAAATTAGAAAATTTAGCGATGTTCATAAAAGTAAAACGAAACAGGTGGAATTAATTTTAATAACATATTTTACTTAATCCAGTATCTTCCATATATTATTTCAACAGTATCTGTTGATGGGCTGAGTCTGGCCAACATGACCAAATCCTGTCTCTACTAAAAATACAAAAAAATTAGCCGGGCATGGTGGTGCACACCTGTAGTCCCAGCTACTCAGGAGGCTGAGGCATGAGAATCACATGAACTTGGGACGCAGAGGTTGCAGTGAGCCAAAATCATGGCACTGCCCTCCAACCTGGGTCCTGGGTGACAGAGAGAGACTCTGTCTCAAAACCAAAACAAAACAGAAAAAAAAAAAAGAATCCCTCTAGGAGGTGGTATGTCAGAGCACTTACATACATATCATCAGGTTTTCATTCAGACGGGCCTGGACTGAGGTCTTGAGTCCATCACATCTTTACTGAGTGGACTTAGGCAAGTGTCTTCTCTTTGAGCCTTGGTTTTTTCCTCTGTAAAATGGGGGTAACAACAGTATCTACATCAGATTATGAGGATTCAATGAGATCATGCATGTGTTTTTACTATTACTGTATAACAAATTATCCCCAAAATGTAGTGGTTTAAAAACAACATTTATTAAACCACAGTTTCTGTGGGTCAGGAATTCAGGAGTGGCTTTGGCTTTGGGTGAAGGTCTTTCATGAGGTTACAGTCAGAATGTCAGCAGGGCCTGTGGTCATCTGAAGTTCTGCCTGAGGCTGAAGGGCCCGCGTAGCCGGTGGCTCACTCCCAGGGCTCTTGGCAAGAGGCCTCAGTTTCTTGCTAGACACTTGCAGGAGGCCTTGTTTCTCACCACCTGGGCCTCCCAATATGTGTCCAAGGGTCCACAAGATGTGGCAGCTAACATCCCCCAACACGAGACAGCAAGAGGAGCAAGCCACGGTGCCTTTTTATGACTTAGTCTCCAAAGTCACACGTCATCATCCCTTCTACTTTGTTTCATTAGTTACAAGCAAGCCATGAAGTCCAGGCCACCCTCAAGGGGAGGGAATTAGACTCCACCTTCTGAAAGGAAAAAGATTTAAGAATTTGGGGACACAATTCAAAGTCACTACAGTATGAGGTTAGCATGAGGGTAACACCTAGGAGGGTGTCCGGCCCACAGTAAGGATCATAATGATTTCCCATGCTTGCATTTCATTTGACAGTTAACAGGGTACTTTGCATCCTTAGCTGCATTTAATGTTCATCAGAGCCCTACGCTATCATTATGTCCATTTTACAGATGAGGAAACTGAGAGTTGGAGAGAAGTGACTTGCCCATAGTCACACAAACAGTTGTTGGCAGCTCTGGGGTTGGAGCCCTGCCCATCCTCAGCCTGGTAGGGGAGCAGTGAGCCAGGCTGCTCCTGGTATTGCTTCCACACGAGATGGGAGTTCAAGTTCTGCATTTTAAAGTACCTGGGGCCAGGCGCGGTGGCTCACGCCTGTAATCCTAGTATACTGGGAGGCTGAGGTGGGTGGATCACGAGGTCAGAAGTTCGAGACCAGCCTAACCAACATGACGAAACCCTGTCTCTCCTAAAAATACAAAATTTAGCCAAGCATGGTAGTGCATTCCTGTAATCCCAGCTACTTGGGAGGCTGAGGCAGGAGAATTCTTGAACCTGGGAGGTAGAGGTTGCAGTGAGCCGAGATCGTGCCACCACACTCCAGCCTGGGCAACAGAGTAAGACTTCATCTCAGAAAAATAAAAATATTATTAATAATAAAGTACCTGGGAAGCCCGGAAGCCATGGAAAAGTAGCAGACCACAGGCAGGAGCCGTCACTCTTCCCAGAGCAGAGGATGGGACAGGATGCGAGGGGCCTGGAGAGCACGTAGGAGGGGTGGGTTGAGACAGGGTGTAGCCAGTGCAGAGAGGCCCGTTCAGGCATGAAGTGCTGAGGGATGAGGGCGGGGAGGGTGGCAGTATCTGAGCACAGACTGAGGCAAGTCGGCAGGTCACCTCAGCCTGGAAGGGGGTTCCAGCAGGGTGCCCAGGAGGCGGGGTGCTCTGGGGTGGGGTGGTACAGGCCAGTGGTAGACTTGGAGGGGTTCTTTGGAGACGCCCTCCCACCCCACAGAGGAGGCAGCAAACCTTGAGAACAAGCCCAGGGCTTGGAGGGAGGCTCACCTGGGGCCAACCCCTGACTCTGCCACCTCCCAGCTGTGTGCCCTTGAGTAATCCTTAACCTCTCTGAGTCCTATTCACTGACCTCCTCTTTGTGTCCCCCACACCCTGTACAAACACATCTATTGGGACACCCAGAACACACTGTGGCACTTGTTTGTCTTCACAAGGCAGAAAAGCCCGCCCCTCTGGAGCTGTGCTGTATGATACAGTAGCCACGAGGCATGTTTGGTCTCTTCAACTCCAATTTAAATTAATTACGGTGAATTAGAATTAAAACTGCACTTGCTCAGTCGCCCTAGTCCTATTTCAAGTTCTCAATAGCCACATGTGACTCACTGACTACCCTGCTGGACCCTGCAGAATGGAACAGTTTCATCATCGCAGAAAGTTCTCAGACAGCGCTGGTCCAGAGCCACACTGTGCAACCAAAATATAAGGCAGCCGCATGTGGAATTTCGAATTAGGAAATTTAGCGATGTTAATAAAGGTAAAACGAGGCCAGGCGCGGTGGCTCACACCTGTAATCCCAGCACTTTGGGAGGCCAAGGCGGGTGGATTGACTGAGGTCAGGATTTCAAGACCAGCCTGGCCAACATGATGAAACCCCGTCTCTACGAAAAATACAAAAATTAGCCGGGTGTGGTGGCGGGCGCCTGTAGTACCAGCTACTCGGGAGGCTGAGGCAGAAGAGTCACTTGGACCTGGGAGGCGGAGGTTTTATTGAGCCGAGATGGTGCCACTGCATTCCAGCCTGGGTAACAGAGCAAGTCTCTGTCTCAAAAAAAAAAAAAGTAAAACGAAACAGGTGAAATTAATTTTAATACATTTTATGTAATCCAGTATCTTCCAAATATTATTTCAACATTTCACCAATATTAAGAAAAAAAACACTTCAGCCAGGCATAGTGGCTCATGCTTGTAATCCCAGCACTTTGGGAGGCTGAGGCAGGAGGACTGTTTGAGGCCAGGAATCTGAGACCAGCCTGGGCAACCTACAAGATTCCCATCTCTAGTTTCTGAAAACAAAAACAAAAACAAAACTCTCTTAATGAGATATTTTACATTCTTTTTTTTTCCTTAGCCTTTGAAATCCCATGTATATTTTACATTTACTGCATATCTCAATTTAGACTAGCCACATTTCAGGTGCTTGATAGCCACATGTGGCCAGTGGCCACTCTGTTAGACAGAGGAGTGCTCAGGTCCCTGAGCACAGGCCCAGGTAGGTACCTGCAGAACTGGGTGTGAATTCTGCCTCCCTCATGTGCTGCAGTGCTGTGTGATCCTGGACAAGTTATTTAGTCTCTCTCAGTCTCAATGTCCTTATCTGTAAAAGGGCAGTGATATTCTACATGTGACATTATTATATATGTGATACTGTTAAATTCTATATGTGATATTATATTATTATTTATTATATCACTAACTGATACATTATTATAATATCACCAGCCAGTGATTATTATGAAGATCAATGAAGAGTATGAGTATAAAGCCTGTTGCACAATGTATGCTACAAGGTCACCCTTCTTTTGAGACAGGATCTTGCTCTGTTGTCCAGGCTGTTGTGCAGTGCCTCCATCATAGCTCACTGCAGCCTCAGCTTCCTGGGCTCAAGTGATCCTCCTACTTCAGCCTCCTGAGTAGCTGGGAGTACAGAGGTACACCACCACTCCTGGCTACTTTTTGTGTTTTATTTTAGTTTAGTTTAGTCTTTATTTATCTATTTTTTTGAGACGGAATTTTGCTTTTGTTGCCCAGGCTGGAGTACAATGGCACGATCTCGGATCACTGCAACCTCCGCCTCCTGGGTTCAAGTGATTTTCCTGCCTCATCCTCCCGAGTAGCTGGAATTACAAGCATGTGCCACCACGCCCGGCTAATGTTGTATTTAGTAGAGACAGAATTTCACCATGTTGGTCAGTCTGGTCTCAAACTCCTGACCTCAGGTGACCCACCCGCCTTGGCCTCCGTCACCGCGCCTGGCCTATTTTTTTACTTTTGAGACGGAGTCTCATTCTGTCGCCCAGGCTGGAGTGCAGTGGTATGATCTCGGCTCACTGCAACCTCGCCTCCCGGGCTCAAGTGATTCTCCTGCCTCCGCCTCCTGGGTAGCTGGAATTACAGGCATGCACCACCACTCCAAGCTAATTTTTGTATTTTTAGTAGAGACAGGGTTTCACCACGTTGACCAGGCTGGCCTTGAACTCCTGACCTCAAGTGATCCGCCCACCTCAGCCTCCCAAAGTGCTGGGATTATAGGCGTGAATCACTGCACCTAGCCTAATTCTTGTTTCTTTCTCTCTCTCTCTCTCTCTCTCTTTTTTTTTTTAAGAGACGGGGTCCCACTGTGTTGCCCAGGCTGGTCTCAAACTCCTGGGTTCAAGTGATCCATCTGCCTCAGCCTCCCAAAGTGTTGGGATTTCAGGCGTGAACCACCGTGCCCGGCCACAAGACCACTCTTGATAAATGCTACTTGTGGTGGTCTACTTATGCTACCAATTAGAGGTCTGACTACCCACCAGACTGTGAGTTCTCAAAGGGCAGGGACCAGGGTCTCTTCATCATCTCTGTGCCTTCTTGTCCATACCCGTTCCCCACTCCCCTTCTGCAGCACCTCATCAAGAGCTCCCCTCTTTGTCTGGCTTCCGTCTGAGGTCAGACGGGTACAAAGTTGTTCAGCTTTGGTGCCGCCCACCCCCAGGGCCTAGCTCAGGCTAGGCCAACTCAGGCTTAGCAAACATTTTCAGCCCATGAGGCAGTTGGTGGTTCAGCAATCAATCGCCCCAGGGTGGGTGGGAGTGGGAAGAGAACCAAGTTCTGGGCTGGGAGACAGGAGACCTGCTGGTAACTCCATCTGCTATGGTGACTGGGTTACTTTCCCTCTCTAGGCCTCAGTATCCCAACTGTAAAATAGGCAGGTCAAACCTGATAAACATCAGGGCCCTTCTATAGTGTCTATACCGCTGGGGAGATGAGGGCCCCTGACCAGCCAGGATCTGCTCAGAGGTGGGAGGACAACAGACACACCCCTCCAGTACACACACCCTCAGGCATGAAATGGGTGCATTCGTATTTGCCTCTATCGTGGGGTTGTTGTAAGCCCTCAGTGAGCTAATAAAAGGCTCGGAACAGTTCCCAGCTGCTGCTGTAGGTCCTCTCCAGGAATTCGCTGTCATATTACTTTTTGCTGTTATCGTGTGTGTATATATATAATTTGCTGCTATATTGTGCATACAAAAAATATTATTACATTACATGAATTATTGTTGTATTTATTCCATATGGAGCAAGTGGATGAAGAGGCAAGCATTGGTATGACTGAGCTGAGTCCCAGGCCTTTAACAGACTTTACATCATTCAATCCTCTCATCAACACTATGAGGGTACAATCATTGTCCCCCATGTCACAGATGAGGAGATTGAGGCTTAGAGGGGTAAAATGACTCACCCAAGGTCACACAGCCACCAAGTGGTAGAGCAGGGATTTGAACCCAGTTCTGACTCCAAAACCCTCGCCCCTTCTCCTATGCCTCACTGTCTTCTTGGAGAAGAATTAAGCTCTGCATCCCATGCTGGATTCCCTTCAGGGTGACCAGTCTAATCTCCCCTCTGTTGGTAAAACCTACCCCTAGACTCCCTCTAGAAGTTCTAGTCCCAGGCACATAACAGATGCTGGGGAGGATGTGGAGAAATAGGAATGCTTTTATACTGTTGGTGGGAGTGTAAATTAGTTCAACCATTGTGGAAGACAGTGTGGCAATTCCTCAAGGACATAAAACCAGAAATATCATTTGACCTAGCAATCCCATTACTGGGTATATACCCAAAGGATTATAAATCATTCTACTATAAGGACACATGCACATGTATGTTTACTGCAGCACTATTTACAATAGCAAAGACTTGGAACCAGCCCAAATGCCCATCAATGATAGACTGGATAAAGAAAATGTGGCACATATACACCATGGAATACTATGCAGCCATAAAAAAGAATGAGTTCATGTCCCTTGCAGGGATGTGGATGAAGCTGGAAACCATCATTCTCAGCAAACTAACATAGGAAGAGAAAACCAAACACCATATCTTCTCGCTCATAAATGGGAGCTGAACAATGAGAACACATGGACACAGGGAGGGGAACATCACATACCAGGGCCTGTCGGGGGTGCGAGGAAAGGGGAGGGAGAGCATTAGGACAAATACCTAATGCATGAGGAGCTTAAAACCTAGATGACGTTTTGATAGGTGCAGGAAACCACCACAGCCCATGTATACCTATGTAGCAAACCTGCACGTTCAGCACATGTATCCCAGACCTTAAAATAAAATAATAAATTAATAAATAAGAAGTTCTAGTCCCAGGCTGCACCCTGTTAAGTCAGGATTCTTCCAACTGCCACACCCTGGCCCTAGACTCAAGAAAGGACACAGTCCCAGCTGCGGCCTTGGTGGAGGTTTTCTGGAAATGGACAGGTCTTTAAAACGACGAGAACAGCCAGGAGCTCAGAAATCTTCCCGCTCCCCTCCGCCTCCCTCCCCCCGCCACCCCCGCCACCGTCCACAGCCTCATTTGCATAATCCCCACAATCCAATGCAGACCCAGCTTCCCTTTGTGATATTAATTAAGTGGAGGAAAATGTCCTGGACAAGAACTGGCTCCCGTTTTTCAACCATTGTCCCTTCATGCCACCCCCCACTGCTTCATCCCTCCCAAATGTGTCATGGGCATGGCGCAGAATCGGAATTCAGGAACAAAAGGTTTGACCCTCTACCCATGTGCCCCCCCCCCGTTCCTGTGTTCCCCAGGGGCTGCCTGGGCCCCTGAAGCCAATGGAAGAAGGCCTGCCCCTGCTCAGAGGCCGTGGACCGATGGGTGCTGAATGCTCAAATGTGTGATAAAACAGGCCATTTGCATTTAAATATTAATCCTAGAGGAAAATAATAGACTATTAGTTAATAGATGGAATTGACAAGCTGGCTGCATTCCAATTCCATCTCAGACAGTTGCAGTGCTGAGCTTGGCCCCAGCCGTTGAGATGGTCCTAGAAAAACGGAAACCACCCACCTTATCTCCTTGGACTCTGCTTGGGCTCCTTGTCCCAGACTTCCAGTTGGAAATCTTAAGCCAACTGCCAATTCCACTCCATGAGCTGGAGAACATCTCACCACCGTTGCCTACTAACTTGCTGTGTGACCTTGAGTTAGTTACTTTCCTTCTATGAGAACCAGTTTCTTCATTCATAAAATGAGAGGGATGGAGAAGCTGATTCCAGATTGGCTCTTCCAAATCGAAAGATTCTAGGGTTCTGGCCATGCACAGTGGCTCATGCCTGTAATCCCAGCACTTTGGGAGGACGAGGTGGGTGGATCATCTGGGGTCAGGAGTTCAAGACCAGCCTGGCCAACATGGTCAAACCCTGTCTCTACTAAAAATACCAAAGTTAGCTGGGCATGGTGGCAGGCACCTGTAATCTCAGCTACTTGGGAGGCTGAGGCAGGAGAATTGCTTGAACCCGGGAGGCAGAGGTCGCAGTGAGCCAAGACCGTGCCACTGCACTACAGCCTGGATGACAAGACTAAAACTCCTTTAAAAAAAAAAATAGATGATAGCATTCTGTCATCATCAATATCAAGGACATGGGTTGAAAACTGGCTATAGGCACAGTTCACCTCAACATCTTGAGGCCTATTTCCTGGGAACAGAGTCTATCCAAGGAACACCTGTGAAGGCTGAGAAGTTTAGGCTCACTACCCTCAAAGCTCCTTCTCCTTCCTTTATCTCAGCTCCTCTCCTGGAGCCCAAATGCCTGTTCCCATCTGAATGCAGAGATATAAAAGCACTGGGACATTGAGTTCTACTCCTGACACTGCTCCAACCCACCATGAGACCCTGGGCAGGACTGTTCTCTCTCTTAGGAGACCGAAAGTCAATAGGGCTTTGGACTGGCCAGGGGCCCAGGTGGTACTCCACCCACACTGGGCTGACGTGCTGACTGGGCCGATCCCAGTCTCTCCTGAATGGTACAGAAAGAGTCAGGCAGACAAGGTGGGTACTAAGAGGGAGCAACCTGCCAAGAGAAGGAAGGTACAGAGTCTTTGTCAAGCATCCTAAGAGAATTTGGGACAGTGAATAAGATGATGTTTGTAAAATGCTCAGCACTGCCCCTGGCACCAACTTTTTGTTTGTTTGTTTGTTTTGTTTTGTTTTTTGTTTTTGTTTCAAGACAGGGTCTTGCTCTGTTGCCCAGGCTGGAGTGTAGTGGTGCAAACATAACTCACTGCAGCCTCAACCTCCTGGGCTCAAGGGATTCTCTCACCTCAGCCTCCCAAGTAGCTAGAACTACAGGTGTGCACCACCATGCCCCACTAATTTTTTTTTTTTTTTTTTTTTTTGAGACGGAGTCTAGCTCTGTCGCCCAGGCTGGAGTGCAGTGGCCAGATCTCAGCTCACTGCAAGCTCCGCCTCCCGGGTTTACACCATTCTCCTGGCTCAGCCTCCCGAGTAGCTGGGACTACAGGCGCCTGCCACCTCGCCCGGCTAGTTTTTTGTATTTTTTAGTAGAGACGGGGTTTCACCGTGTTAACCAGGATGGTCTCGATCTCCTGACCTTGTGATCCACCTGTCTCGGCCTCCCAAAGTGCTGGGATTACAGGCTTGAGCCACCGCGCCCGGCCGCCCCACTAATTTTTTTATTTTTATTTTTGTAGAGACAGGACCTTGCTATGTTGCCCAGACTCGTTTTGAACTCCTGAGCTCAAGTGATCCTCCCACCTTGGCCTCCCAAAGTGCTGGGATTACAGGTGTGAGCTACCACACCCAGCCAGTCATTGTTATTATCATTATCTCAGTGGTTACAGATGCCTTTGGTTCTCAATAACTACAAGTCCTGTTCAGGCCCCCTAAGGCTTTTGCTGGGTTCCAATAAGTCCTGATCACAAAGTAGACATTCCTGGTTTTTGATTGCCATATGTGTCCTTCCAAAAACTCCTTAGTCAATTTCTTGCAATCCAGAGAATCATCATGGCTCACATGTCACTACCTCCTAGAAGCCTGCCTGCTTATCATCATGTCCTCTGCTCTCCATCCATTCAGCCAACCAACCATCCATCCAACCATCCACTAGTCCATTTGGCAAACACTTCCAGAACGTCTTCTTTGCCTGGTCCTGTTGAAATGTGAATCAGCTAAAACTTTCCCGGAGAGCTTAGCTACACCCATACCCAGTTCTATGACTTTTCCTTTTCACGTCCAGGGTCCTTAAAAAATGGGACCTGTGCCTTACCCTTCTGTATGTGTCCCCAACCCCAATGCCCAGCCTAGTCTGAATCTTTTCTGTGATTATACCTGGATAGGGGACAGCTGTCCTGGCCTTCAGAGCCTCCACACCCAGCTCACTCCCCCACCCTGCTGCACCTCTGTTACCAGGAACCCATCAAAACAGCATTATCAAACTCCGGGAGAGAGGCAGATTGGGAAACGGTCGGCCAGGGCAGTAGCCATAAAATTCTGTGTACTCCTGTGGGGCGCAAAGATCAAAGTATCCCATATCAGGCTCAGTATATAACTGTAACAACCTTTAACCTGGATACGGCACTCCACAGTTGACAGAGGTGTTCCCCATCTCCTGTCTTCTTTCAGCTTCCAACAGGGCCCCTGGCTACAAGGAAACCGAGGTTCAAGAAGTTACACAACCACCCAAAGCCACGCAGAAACTAAAGGGCTGAGTTGGGATTGCAACTCGTTTCTCCTGACATTAAATCCAGTGCCTTTGCAACCACATCACAGCCACAAACTTCGAAAGGGCCTTAATCTGGGGAATCGGGAGACCTGGCTCCCAGCCCAGCATTCAGGAGTCTCTTGGGCAACCTTGGCTAAGTCACTTCCTCTCCTGACTGCAGTTTCCTCCACTGTAAGGTGACAGGGCTGTCAGGCTCACAAGGTGGTTGCAAGGATCAAAGCAGACGATGGGTGGGAACAGACTGTGGAGACAGGCTACCCACTACAGGCTAGACACCCACCCACCCACCAGGAGCCTCACCTACAAGCTGGACAAGCCAGGCCCTCCCAGCTCCCAGGAGGAAGTGAGTCTTTGGCTCCACATGGTAATGGAGCGACTGGGAGCTACATGGCTCATAGCTACTGGGTAGCATTTTACCACTTGTTTCCTACACCAACACAGTTCTTTCTACTGGTGGGAGAGAAGTTTCCATTCACTCTCTCAAGCAATGAGTCAGTGCGCATGTGTCAGGCCCTTCGTTGGACTTGGATTCAGGGGTGAACAGAATGTAGACTTCCCCAGGGCAGCTTCCTGTATGGATGAGGCATGAACTCGCAGGGAAAGGAAACTGACATTTCACAGGTATTCTCTAATGCCAGGTGTTTTCTGTGTGTCGTCCCATGCTACGCTTATCATGAACCTATAAGGATCTGGTCCATTTGACAAATAAAGAAATCTAAGGGCTGGGTGCAGTGGCTCATGCCTGTAATTCCAGCATTTTGGAAGGCTGAGGTGGGAGGATCGTTTGAGCCCTGAAGTTTGAGGCTGCAGTGAGCTATATGGTCACACCTCTGTACTCCAGCCTGTGCAACAGAGTGAGACCTATCTCTAAAATAAAAAAAGAAAGAAAAATACTGAGGCTTAGACGAGGTTGAGTATTCTTCCTGCTCAAGATCACACATGATTCCAACACATTCCCTCCCCTAACTCCAAAGGCCACACTCTTTCTGCTCCACAAGGCTACTTTGCAAGAATATAGGATGAAGGAAATTGAGGTGTGTGTCATCAGCAGGCTGGGGAAGTTTCCAGAAGAGGTGTGGGTCTGTGGAAGGATTCCTGAGGAGCTGGTCTGTGATGCGGTCTTTGGAGGATAAGCAGAATTCTGGAAGACAGGATGGGGAGAAATATGGTCTAGCGTGAAGCTGAGCATGAGGAGAGCGTGGAGGTGAGAAAGTGGAGGAGTTCCTGGAGAGCGGAGGACAACAGTTTGGCTGGGGCAGAGGGTACCTGGAGGTGAACAGTGAGACAAGACTGGGAAGGTGGGCTGGGTCCCGTCCTTGAGGGTCCTTGAATGCCAGGCTAGGGAGTTTATATTTATTGCAGGGGGGAATAAGGGGCATTCAAGACTTGTGAGCAGGAAAGTGGCTCCATCAAAGGGGTTTAAGGGTTAAGAGCAGAGAACCAGAGAAAGAGGATGAGATTTAATAAGATTCATCCTTGTACTTTGCATTTAATTTCCCTCTGACATTAAATAATTTAAAACACTGAACATGTACTGTGGACAAGGCCCCGTGCTTGTCCACATGGATTATCTCACTTCAGCCTCACAGCTCTAGGGGATAGGCACTATTATTAGTCCATGTTACAGATCAGGAGACTGAGACAGAAACGTAGACTGGCCTGAGGACACCACGCTCGTAAGAGGTGGTGCTGGATTTGCACCCAGGCAGTCCTCTCCCCAGGCTATGACCCTTTAAAATGACAACAGGAGGGAACCCCTTCTCCAGAATGAAAACTCAGATGACCCCTTCCACAGAAGGCTGGTCATGAAGTGGGGTGCGGGGCCAGGGGTCAAAAGTGGAAACCCAGGACCCCAGCACCTTCTGCCTCTGGCCACCTCCCTGATGGTTCTCCTAGAGGATGCATTCACTTCCAGGGCCACCAGGTGGCAGTCAAGAGACTGGCTAATTGGCGCTGCAGCCCAGCCCAGCCTCCTCCAGCCCTAAGTCACAAAGACTCAGGACTGACAGTGAGGAGTCAGGCAAAGCGTGGCTTTCAGGGAACTCTCCGCTCCTGGTTGCTTCTCTCCACTCTCCCTGCAGCCTCAGAGGGGCGTCCAAAGTGGAGCTAGGTTCTCAGGTACCTCCAGGAGAAGTGGGAAAGCAGGAGAGTTTCTGGCTTCATGGCCCATCACCTCCCTGGAATAGCACGCAGTGGTTAGCAATGACGTTTCCAGAGGGTTTTTTTTAACAACCCAAGGGAATGCTCACTCCACAGTGCTAGGTGGGAAAAAACAGGACACAGCACTGTACAAAGAGCAAGATTATAGTTACATGCAAAATACTTGTGCCTTAAAAAAAAAATACCTGGATGGAAACAGATCAAAATAGTAGTAGTGGCTCTCAGGCTGGGGAGATTAGAGGTGGTTTTTGTTCTCTTTCTTATCTCTTCTATATCTTCTTCATTTTTAACACTAAGTGTGTATTTCTTTTATCATAAGGTAGAAAGAAAAGTTTTCTTGAAAGTGGGAAGAGGATTAGCTATCAAGGTAATTTTTTATCTTTTAAATGTAACCTCCTCCAGGAAGCCTTCTCCCCTTCTCTAAGCAGAAGTGGTGACTCCCTCCTCTGTGCTCGCAGAAGGCTTGGACAACCTCTATTAAAGAGCACTTTGAGTTCCTTAGGATAACTATTGCTGTCAGTGTCTGTATCTATGCTATCAAATACGGTAGCCACTAGCCACCAGCCACACGTGTCTATTGAATACTTGAAATGTGGCTAGTGCAAATTGAGCTATACTGAAATACAAAATGCATGCTACATGGTAAAGGCTTCATATGAAAAAAGCATGTAAAATGGTTTATTCATTACATGCTGAAATGATAATATTTTGGATATATTGGGTTAATAAATATATTAAAATTAACTCCACCTATTTCTTTTTTTTTAATATGGCTACTAGAAATGTTTTAATTATATATGGGGCTTAAATCATAAATTTATTGGACAGTACTGGTTCATGAGCTTCATGAGGGTAGATCTGGGGCTCTCAGCTCAGGCCCAGAAAGGGGAAGAGCCCTGTCTGAGGTCACACAGCCAACTGGTGGCAGAACTAGAACTTGAGCCATGTCTCTATACATTTATGCAGCCAACGGACACATGAAAGAATGCTCTTCATCACTGGCCATCAGAGAAATGCAAATCAAAACTACAGTGAGATACCATCTCACACCAGTTAGAATGGTGATCATTAAAAAGTCAGGAAACAACAGGTGCTGGAGAGGATGTGGAGAAATAGGAACACTTTTACACTGTTGGTGGGACTGTAAACTACTTCAACCATTGTGGAAGACAGTGTGACGATTCCTCAAGGATCTAGAACTAGAAATACCATTTGACCCAGCAATCCCATTACTAGGTATATACCCAAAGGATTATAAATCATGCTGCTATAAAGACACATGCATACGTATGTTTATTGAAGCACTATTCACAATAGCAAAGACTTGGAACCAACCCAAATATCCATCAATGATAGAGTGGATTAAGAAAATGTGGCACATAAACACCATGGAATACTATGCAGCCTTAAAAAAGGATGAGTTCGGCCGGGTGCAGTGGCTCAAGCCTGTAATCCCAGCACTTTGGGAGGCCGAGACAGGCGGATTACGAGGTCAGGAGATCGAGACCATCCTGGCTAGTGAAACCCCGTCTCTCCTAAAAAATGCAAAAAACTAGCCGGGCGAGGTGGCGGACGCCTGTAGTCCCAGCTACTCAGGAGGCTGAGGCAGGAGAATGGCGTGAACCCGGGAGGCGGAGCTTGCAGTGAGCTGAGATCCGGCCACTGCACTCCAGCCTGGGGGACAGAGCGAGACCCCGTCTCAAAAAAAAAAAAAAAAAAAGGATGAGTTCATGTCCTTTGTAGGGACATGGATGCAGCTGGAAACCATCATTCTGAGCAAACTATTGCAAGGACAGAAAACCAAACACCGCATGTTCTCACTCACAGGTGGGAATTGAACAATGAGAACACTTGGACACAGGGTGGGGAACATTCCACACCGGGGACTGTTGTGGGGCGGGGGGGGGGGGAAGGGGGAGGGATAGCATTAGGAGATATATCTAACGTAAATGACGAGTTAATAGGTGCAGCACACCAGCATGGCACATGTATACATATGTAACAAACCTGCACGTTGTGCACATGTACCCTAGAACTTAAAGTATAGTTATATATATATATATATTTTTTTTTTTAAAAGAAATTTCCCGTGGCCTGGCACTGGCTGTAGGGATAGTTTGACCCACAAATGGCCATGTGACCCCATCAATCCTGCATCAGTCAGCAAAGCCACTGGGATGGGAGTCAGAGACTTGGGTACACCGAGGGGGGATGTCTATTCTATGTTTTCTCTGGGCTCTGCCACTCAGTGTAACACGTTGCCCCCCTTCAGGAGCCCCACTACCTTTCCCTTCAGGAAGAAGGAGTCTCAGGGAAAGCAAAGGGAGCCTATAGAGCTCGTTGGCATCCTCTGGTATGGCTGAGATCCTCACCAAGGTCCTGTTGCCCCCACTGAATCCACAATGAGAGGGCTGAAAGTGGCCTCAGAGAAACCACCTTGGCCAATGCCCTCATTTGGCATTTGTGGCAAGTGGGGCCCAGAGACGGTGAGTGCCCTGCCCAAGGTCACACAGTAAGTGAAGGGAGGGCTGGGGAGTGGAGTTAAGGGAGTCAACTTAAGGGAAGCAAGTTAAGAGAACCCCTGGTGTCTCCATCTAGGAGCTTTAGAGGCCAGCCCAGCCCCACAGACCAGGAGGATGGTGGCATGGGTTAACACATGGGGTCCCCTAGGCCCTGCTCGGCCGAGTTCATGATATTTCCTCCACCTCCAGTCTATCCAGTCTCAACTTACAATCCTCCATGACCCCCCATTGCACTTAAACTACAATCCATATTTTCCCTTCCTGACATAACCTCCTCCACGCCCCAGTTGATTGCCGTACTTCAGCTCCTATTCCCAGAGGGTACCCAGTGTGTTCCCACCTCAGGGCCTTTGCCTCCGCAGTTTCTTCCACCTGGAGCTCTCTTCCCACATGTTGGCATGGTGGACTCCTCGCTGTCCAGCTTTCAGCTGTCATGTTGCCTAAGAGGCCTTCCCTGATTCCCCTGCGCTCCGTCAATGCTGCCCCATTACCCTGATCATTATCTTTCTTGCACTTACCATTATCGTTATGAGCTTGTCCATATATGGGTCTCTCTGCAGCAGAATGGAGGCTCCCAGAGAGCAGGGCCTTGTCTGGCAGATCCACAGCTGCATCCCTGCCTCCCCAGTGCCTGGTATTCAGGAGGTGCCCAACTAATGTTTGTCAATCAACTCTGATGGAAAGAGACATAGACAAGATGGGTCACTGAAGCCTCACTCCAGCTGCAGCAAAAACAAACAAACAAAAAACCCCAAACCTTCCACGTGTCTTTGGGCAAGTGGCCCCTCTTTGGGTCCCAATTTCCCCTTCTGAAAAATGGCGTTCCCTGGCTGCCAGGCTGGCTCGCAGGATAGGCTGGTTGAATTAGCATGAGTCGAGTTGATGGGTGTGAACGCTGCTTTGTAAACTGTTAAAGCGTGATTGCAAATTCGAGTAGCTGTTGTCATTAGACAAATGAAGCTTAAACCGCCTCCTCCTCTGCTGAGGAGGGGATTGGGTCAGATGCTCCCTGGGGGCCTCCTGCCCTGGCAGTGTACAGTATAGTTTTGCATCCAGGCACTGCCCTCATGGAGCTCACAGTCGGCTGGAGTTGTAGAGATAACATGCAAATCAGAAACAATCCATCAGAGAAACCAGCAATGGACCATGTGGAGCTGATTATCTTTCAGGGAACAGATAATAGGCAAATAGGTTGGTCAGAGAGGGGCGAGGCAATGTCCGTTAAGCTCTTGATGGTGGCCGGGGTGAGGCTAAATCCAAGTCTTTAAAGCCAAGAAGGCAACCAGGTGGAGTGCACAGCTAGGACAAAAGCACAGCTAAAGGCGGTTGCCAAGAAATCAGGGAGGAAGAGCCTGGCCGGACTGCAGAACCCAGCCACCCCATAGGATCCCAAATGGGGAATAAAATACTGTTTAGAGAGAAAAGGATGGGAGAGAAGGGGAACTTAATTATGATCACTAATTTTCTATTTTTGCCAGGTAAAGGTCCTGGATAGATGTCTATTTCATCAGATAACATTGGGTGAGTCACTTTCCTCTTTAGGCCTCAGTTTCCTTATCTGTGAAATAGGTTGTGGGAAGAGCCCTGAGCTCTGTGCTTCTGTGAAAGGTACAAGGAGATCAGCACTGGGGTTGGACAGACCTGGGGTTGAATCCTAGCTCTGATTTGCCGTGTAACTTTGAATGAATTACTTATCTGGTCCTCAGTTTCATCATATGAAAAGATCAGCACCTGCTGCACAGAGTAGGAAAGATTAAGGGGGACAAGAAATTAAGCTCAGCCTAGCGCCTGGTACCAGGTCCTCAATAAAGCAGAGTCACTGGTTTTCCTATTTTGAAGCAAAAAGGGAAGTAACCACTGGCCGTGGGTAGGTGGAGTCAAGGGTCCCAGGAAATAGAAACAGCAAAAAATCTGAACCTGTGCAGTACATAATAGGTGCTCAATAATGACTTCTTGAATTTGGAAGTGTCTAGCACCTGGATGCACTGGAGGGGGGCAGAGCTTAAAGCTGCTCTGTCCAGAAGAGGGAGGATTGCCTCAAGATGGGCCAAGCTTGGGGTCCCTCAAACCCTGGGTCTCCTGGAAGGTCTGACAGGCAGGAACTGAAAATAAAGGCCTGCCCCACGCCAGTGAATCTTGACCCTGGTGAGTGGTCTGTAGGCTTAAAAGGGGAAATCTTTTGTTTCTCCTCTCCCCCTGCTCACTCAAATAGGAACAGTAGTGGCTCTGCCAGCCCCATCCCACTGGCTCTTGACCCTGGTGAGGGGTCTGTAGGATTAATAGGGGGAAATCTGTTTCTCCTCTCTCCCTGCTCACTCCTATTCTGTCTCCCTCCCAGGCTGCCTCCTCCTGGTGGCCTTCCAGGATGAGACCCATTTCAACCGAACTCTTGGAGCTTCAAGAGACGACCCAATTTTCCAAACCTTAGATGGATTCCCAAAGCCTGTGATACCTCATTTTCTTGGTATGGACTGAAGGAAAGGGATTGCTGGGACATTTTGATAGTATGTGGGACAAAGAGACACAGGAGATGTGGGTAGCATAGACTTAAACTGCCTTCGACTTAAACCACCTGCTCCTCCACTCACTCCACAGAGTTCCAAGCTCCTGATGAAGTCTCCTTAGTCAGGAGTGGGCTCCCAACCGCCAGGGGTTCAGCCTGGGTGATTGCCGCAGGCCCCCTGCAGCCGCCCACCATCCAGACCTCAGTAAAGTCTGTTAATGATGATGGTGATGAAGGCTGTCAGAGCAGGGCAGGGCCCACAGGGTTGGGACTCGGGTTGTGTTCTCCTTGAAGGGACGGCCATGCACAAAACCACGGCTGCACAGACAGGTCCATTCCACAGCGTGGGGGTGGCTGGGGCTTTCCCCAGCTTCACTCATGGACTTCCTTCTCCCCATCCCCAAACTGCATTGGAAGCAAGATCAACAGAGAAGGAGAAATCTAATGTATAGACGAGTATGCAGGGAGGGGCTCGCGGGCCCGCTCAGAACAACGGGGCAGGGAGGGGTGGCCTGGGGTCTGCCTGCCAGGACCCAGCCCACCAGTGCCGAGTGACCCCCCGTCCCCCCGCGCAACCCTACCCCAGGCCCTCGGGTAGCACCAAGGCCCAATCTCCCACTCGGAGGCCCCAGCCCAGCCCCCGTGCCTGGGAAAGCCGCCTGTTTTGTTCCCAGATGCCCCCCCCCCCCCCCCCCCCCCCCCCTTTTTTTTTCCATTCATAGCAGTTCGGTCCCTTTCGAAGCCGCAGGGACCCGGGTGGCAGGGCTGAGGCGAGGGGGTGGGACTCCCTGCCCTGACAGGTAGTGCCGGCCCCGCTTTGGGAAGCCCCTTCCCCCGCCCTCCCCTGCCCCCCCGTCCGCTCTCCCTGCCCCTGTCAGCCGCGCCAGACGCTCTCCGGCTTTGCAGCATTCAATAAAAATTGAGAAACATTTGGGCTGAAATCGCTGCTTTATCTGGAGGAGCCACAGCGCCGGAAGAGACCACTGCTGCGCGGGGGGAGCCCGGGGTCTCAGTGGCTCGGGCGAGAGGGGTCGCCGCGCTCCAGCGCCCGCGCTGCCCCCGGGTGACCCTGAGATCGTGGTGTGGGGACCGGGGCTCGCGGCGGCGCGCGGCCGCCGGGGGCTGGGGCGCGCGCGGGGGACGGCGGCCCGGCCAGGCTCCCCCCGCACCAGCGGCTCAGGTGGGCCGTGCCCAGCGCTGGCGGAGCCCGGGTCCCCGTTCTGCCCGGGCTGGATGGCTCATTCTGCTGGCTGCGCGGTGGCGGCGGTTGTGTGTGCGCCGCGCCTTGCCGCCCCCCCCGGCCCCCCGAGCCTGGGGCGCGCGCTCCCGCCCGGGCCGTACGGGCCCCGCGGCGCCGCGGCCCGAGGCCCCGGGAAGCGCAGCCATGGCCCTGCGGAGGCTGGGGGCCGCGCTGCTGCTGCTGCCGCTGCTCGCCGCCGTGGAAGGTGAGCGGGCGGGCGGGCGATGGGGGCGGGGAGCGGCCGGGCACGGGCGGCCGCCGGCGCCCACCTCCGCTCCGCGGCCCGCAAAGTTTGCCCGGGGGCCGGCGCCGGGCGCAGGTGGCCGCGGGGAGGTGTGTCCGGCCGCGCCGGGAGGAGCGGGCCCCGCGGGCGCCCGGGGAGCGGCCGGTGCTGATTGACTGTGCCAGGAGGAGGCGAAGGGACCATCTTGCCGAGGCTTTGTAGCCAGCCCGGCGAGCGCCGCCCAGGGCTGGGGGCTGCCCACGCGCGCTCGCCGCCCCCGGCCCCGGCAGCCGCCTCGCGCCGGCCTGGTCTTGCTCGGCACGGGGTGGAGGGGCGCGAGTCCGGCCTTAGGGTGGCGGGGGCGGTGGGGGAGGCCGGCGCGCGGTCGGGGCTGGAAAGTTTGGCAGGGAGCAGAGGGTGGGAGGCACCGCGGTTGGCCGGGGTGGGGGGCTCCCGGCCCGCGCCCCCGAGATGGGGCCCGGCGCCCCGGAGAGCGGGGACTGGCAGAGTGGAAGGGAGCGCGCCAGCCCCCGCGTCGGTGCCTGCCCATCGCCCGCGGCGTACAATGGGGTCCCCTCCCCAAGAGGACTGGCGGGGGATGGGTCTGTGGGCATCTCTCCGCCGCGCGGGGTCTCCGGGCACCCCCGCCGGCCACCGCCCCGCGGCCGCAGCGCTCAGCGTGGCGGCTGGAGCCCCGGGAACTCTCCAGCTGCCGCCAGGGCCGGACCAGATGCTCTTGCCATGTGTTGGCCTTGGCCAGGGTCGCCGGGCCCTCTCCCCGTGGCTTCGTGTATTGGTACCACCCGACCCCCAGGGGGGCAGGGGTAGCTGCTAGGTCTCCCGAGCCAGCTTGCTCTGGAGGGAAAGTTAGTGCGGTCTGGGTGTGTCCACCAGGAATGGCCGAGCTTGCAGGGTAAGAAGCGAACATGAATAATGGTTCTCACGTGTACTGCACTTTACAGTTTTCAAACCACTTTACAGTTTATGAAGTACTTCGCACTATACGCAGCTCTCTGTGGTTTACAACGTGCTGCACAGTTGACAAGGTACTTTAAGCTTTACGAAGTGCTTTCCCGCCCACAATTGTGTTGGATACCTCAAAATACACCTTCTAGGGAAGCCAGGTAGGTATGATTCCTACTTCTCTTTAACAGATACGGAAACTGAGGCCCTGGAAAGTCCAATGTCTCACCCAGGGCCGTTGGGTGACAAAAATAGAACCCAGGTCTGTGGTCTTTCTTTGAAACCAGCACTCACTTAGCTGAGTTTTGTTGCCCCTAAACTGCCTGAGCCCTTCCAGGGTTCTGCTCCCGTGGGCTGAGGGATGATGTCTGTGTGCACTTCTCAGGCCACTTTGGGGTTGTGGGAAGCCCCTTCCCTTCTTGCAGCCTAAGGAAACATATCAGACCAGGCGTGGGGGCTGCAGCCTCTGGGAAAGGCGTTGTGGGGGACCCTGTGCTACAACTTCAGTTTCTCTTTCGGTAATGAGCACTTTAGTGACCGCAGTCAGGGAGTTGGGGGGGTGGTGTCCCTGGATGGCAGCCACAGTTTCTGGCACTGAGGCAGCTGTCCTCCGGCTCCTGGGGGATTTGGCGGCTGCCTGCGGTTTCCCGGAGTGGGGCCACTGGGGCACCGAGGGTGCCACGGGCCCTGGGTGTGGAGGGCAGCCCTGGGGCCCGGCTGCTGGCGGGAGCTCTGTGGAATATGACTGAGGTACCACTTATTAACTCTGGCTTTGGGGAAATGACTCATGTGTTGGCCCGCTATACATTGGGATGTTTACAGTATTATGGGGAGCTTGGCATAAATATTGCTATTTAGGTTGCAGTCAGCAGTGCTGGAGGGGAAGAAAATTGGCCCCTCTCTCGTTGGAAGAGGCCTGGGTGTGTTTTTAATTACTCCGGGGTAGATGGAAGGGCCACGTCTGTCCAGCCATTGCCCTGGCAGGGACTGGTTGGAATCTGGTGAGCTGTGGCCAGTCTGGACCCTGGCCCTGGACACAGGGCTGGTGGGCGCTGATGTCACAGAAGGGTATGGCTACTTGGACTGCCACTTGGGGGCAGGGTGGGGAAGGGAAGCCACAGCAGGGTGGGAGGAGGGCTGCAGCAGGCACCCCAATGCTTGCGTCAGGCTCTTCTTCCCTTTGCCCCCTGGACGCTAGGAAGTTAGTCCATCAGCGGTTAATAAGGAGCTGGCCGAATGGATGGGGAGATGGTGCGAGGTGGAGGTCAGAGGGCCTGCTTCTCATTTACTATGGGACCCTGGACCAGGTCCTTTCCCTATAGGGGCCTCAGTTTCTTTGGGTGTAAAATGGCCTGGCTAAATCTCTTGTAGAGTCCATCGTCTACACCCTACTTCCGCTCTTTGAGCCTCATTTTCCTCCTCTGTCCAATGAGGGTGATGACAGCACCTGTCCTGCCTGTCTCCTGGGGTGTTTGTGAGAATCAGACCAGATGACGGATGGGAGAAGTCCCCCCTTCGAAGCCAGGGATGGACGGTGCTGCCTGTGCACATTTGGGAGACACCAGGGTCCTCCTGAGAGTAACACAGTCTGTAGAGACAGGACTGGGCCATGGAGCAGTAGGAGGGGGGCCCCTCTGGCTCCCAGAACCCAGAGCCACATGGTCACCACTTCCTTCCCTTCCTCCTTCCTTGTCTCCTCAGCCCGTAAAGGGCTGTCCTGCCGGTTAAGGCCCCAGGAAATCCCCATCTCCAACCTTCGGAATGGGAGAGAGGAGAGAGTGTGTGTGTATACGGGGGGCTTCTAGGTTAGGATGGTAAGCTTAGCATCTCCCCTAAACCGTGAGACCGCCCCTGCCACCAAGGGAAAGAAAGCATGGAGCATGTGAAGTGGGGGCTTAGAGCAGGATGGAAGAGCACTGGGGAAACATCCAACAGGACAGGAGGCCAGTGGCAGACCCGCCACTAGATGGAATCCAAAGGTCGAGGTCTCGAGAAAATCAGCCTCCTTACATCTGCTCATTTGCTCTCCAAATATCGATGGACTTTCTTCTCTGGCTGGCAGGGTGGTGGACTCCAGGACAGGCAAGGAGATAGGACAAGCTGACAGGGAAAAGAGTGGGCGAGACAGAGTGTGATATGGGGTCCAACGTGCTTCCCAGAGGAGGCTGTGAACTCCCCGGGGCGGCAGGGGCGGTTGAGGACAGAACAGGGTTATTTCATCTTTTATGCCGTTATGCTTTGCCTCATTTTCTCACCACCCGTTTTCCCTGCTATGAAACTTTCTTAGCCACCTGTCATGCTAACGAACTGTGTTCTCAAGAGTTAAAGAGGTTGACTTTGGAACTTAGAGGATGTGGAGAATTTTACCTAAAAAAGGAAATAGCATGTCTCTATGTCCATAGAAAGACATGGAGGCAGGATGATCAGGTGCTTGCTTTGATGTGTCTGAAGAGGGTGGGGTGTTGAGGGCAGCAGTGCGGGTTGAGACTGAGAATGGGAGTGGGGCGGTCAGGTCCTGAAGGGCTAGAATGGAAGGCTGGGGAGTCTGGATCAGATGCTGAGGGCAGCAAGGAGTCCTTGAAGGTTCTTGAGCTATCAAGGGACCTGGCCAGATTCATGCTTGGAAAGATCACTGACTTGCAATGTGTGATGACGTTCAGATGAGCCAGATCTGGTCCTGGACAGTCCCAGTAAAGCCAGCTTGTCGATTCCCCGCTAGACTGTGAGCTCCCTGAAGGCAGAGACCCATCTGCCTCATTTTTGTGTCCACAGTTCTGGTCTGAAGAGCTATGTTCAAATTCCACCTCCCCAGAGGCCTTCCCTGATTCTCTCTTCTAAAACAGACCCAGTTCTGCTGCTTTCCATCCCACCCGCTTGGTTTTGCTCCATAAAACCCATCGCCACCTGAAGAAGCATCAAAGACTTGTTTGGCATCTGCCTTGCCCACTGCACTATAAACTCCAGGACTTCATGTGCCATGTTGGCTATGACATCTCCGGTGCCTAGAACTGTGCCCAGCCATGCAGGTGCTCAGTAATGGAATGACATTGTCAGCTGAGGAACGTGGAATGAATTGAATGTTGAGTGAACAGACAGATGAATATATGATACTGTGTTATGTGATAAGTATTGGGAGAATGATGTGGAGATGGAGTAAGGTCCATCTGGCAGAGGAAATCAAGGAGGTCTTCCTGGAGGGAGATACCAAGGGAATGGCTTGAGTAGAGATGCAAGAAGGGGCTTGGGTATAATGAATAGACCAGTTCAGCCGGAGCAGAGCATTCAGATGGGCCAGCAGCCACTGTGTGCTAGGTAGACAAGACTACTTCTGATGGGGGGTGGGGGAAACGTGCCTCCCTCCCTCCCCTAACTCGACTCTCCCACCCCCACCCCCACCTCCACCCTACTGGGCCCACCTCTGGGGCATTACCTGTCTAAGACCCAGCGACCTTCCATGGGATTAATTTGGAATTGGTTTTCCTTTTACGTCTGTTTCTTTTGCTTCTCATTTTTAAAGGAGGCTGCTTTCATGTATTTGTCTTAGCCAGGAAATCAGGGCTTAGATTTAAAACCTAAATGTTGTAGAATTTGAAAGCCAGTTAACTTATTCACTCATTCATTTCTCCATCCATCCATATATTTTTAAAGAGTCACCAGGCACCTAGTTCATGTCAGGGGCTGGTCGGGAGAAGGGATTCTGCCTGCGGTGGGGAACAGGGCCAGCTGACTTCACAGGCAGTGTGTGGTAGAGAAAAGGCATAGCCTTCAGGGGCAAACCGACGTGAGTTCAAATCCCAGCTGTGTGCTCTGGGGCGAGGAGCGCAGACTCCCTGCACTTCAGTTGCCTCCTGGGTTCCTGTGTCAGACACTCATTGAGTGCTGTGGACATTAAATGCTGGTCTCAACCCCTCTGAAGTTCTTCCCTCAGTGATGGCGATGTGGCCCCCTTTTTGGCACTTAGTTTGTCCAGGCACCAGATCAACCTTCAGTGTCTCCCCCTAACCCACCCCACAAGCTCCCAACTTCCCCCAGACTTGGGATGGCAACGCCCCAAGTGTGGACAGACTCAGACTCCATCCCTGCCTCTTTCTCCAGAGCCCCGTCAGGGGAAAATACTCATATTCCTAGTCCAGGGGGGCTCTCGTCTGGGGTCCCTAAGCCTCCTAAGTCCTGGGGATCTGTAATCACCCTGAAATTGTCATAGAACATTGGATGGGCCCCCTCCCTCCTGTGGGATTGTCCTAGGCACCCTTGGCCCTACTTCCTCAAGGTTCTGCATCAGTGCCAAAGTGGAGACAGGTTTTTTGTTTTTTTTGGTTTTTTTTTTTAGATAGTCTCACTTTGTCACCCAGGCTGGAGTGCGGTGGTGCGATCTCAGTTCACTGCAACCTCCGCCTCCCGGGTTCAAGTCATCTTCCCACCTCAGCCTCCCAAGTAGCTGGTACTACAGGCATGTGCCACTACACCCGGCTAATTTTTTTACATTTTTAGTAGAGACGGGAATTCACCATGTTGGCCAGGCTGGTCTCAAACTTCTGACCTCAAGTGACCCACCCACCTCGACCTCCCAAAGTGCTGGGATTACAGGCATGAGCCACTGCACCCTGCCTGGGACAGATTCTATGGGCCAGTTTGCTGGGCATTCAGCCTGTGGTAGCCTCTGGTCAACTCTGCCTGCCCAGAGCTCACCTGTGAGTTTAGACTGGAGACTGGATCTCTGCACACAGAAAGGCCCCTAACAGGAAGGGGCAGATGGAGCCCGCTGGGTGACAGGATGCCTGGGCTGGGCAAGGCAGGGGACCCATGCTCCTACTGAGGGTGGAGGAGATGCAGAGCAGGGTGGGCCTCCTGGCAGAGGAGGATCTGCCACACCTCTGACAAGGACCCGTCTCCTGACCTGGCACCTGCATGCCTCACTTAGCTGGAGATTTGGGAGATGGGGAACAAGGTTGGGGAGTCTGTATTTTTAACACACTCTCCAGGTCTTTCCATTAGGCAGGCAAATTTGCCCCCCAGCGGCCTATGATAAAGCACAGGACTCCTGGGAAAGAGGAAGAGAAACCTCAGCAGGAAACTGGAAAAGACTGAAATGAAGTGAAATCAATCAGAGTTAGCACCCACCAGCCCTAGCTGCCACTGGCTCGTGCATAAAAAGAGGGTTAGCTGGGGGAAGGCAGGGAAGGAAAGAATGTTTGCACAGCTCCCAGGGGTGGGGCAGCGGGCAGGCAGTTGTTGATTGTGGCAGCACCTGGAGGCTCCCTGATTGGGATCAGCTCAGGCCCTCTGATAAGGCTGCCTTGAAAGCATTTTAGGGCCTTTTAAAGCAGCTGCCTTCCGGCGGGTGCAGGAGGGGGACACCTGTTTCCCCAGTACCCCCGTGTCATCTGGGGGCTTTCCTAGGACACCCTCACTAGGTGAGCTTCCTGGAGCCATCTGCTGCCCTGCTGCAGCCCCCGCGGTGGGGGGGAGTGTCCTCAGAAGAGGGGACCTTGCCTGCTGTGTGGCCTTGACCAAGTGATCCACTCTCTGAGCCTCAGCTTCCTCATCTGGAAACTGGAGGTACCACGCATGTGTCAGAGGCTCATGGCAAGGATTAAATGAGATGCTGTGTACTGTGACTGGCAGAACCGCCTGGCACTCAGCTGTGCCCATTCTTTATTAGTTTCCATAACCATTAAATGTCAGCAGCACCCTCGTGCCCCCGGCCAGAATGACTTGCCCCTTTCTCTGAAGTCCCACAGAGCCTTTGCTTAGCCGTGATCACTTTCTCTCTTGTTTTATAAACAGCAGAGCCTGGGGGGTTACAGGAAGAGTGTGTGGAGTCAGACTGCTCCGTACTGTGTGTCCTCTGGCTTGTGTCTTCACATCTCTGAGCCTTGGTTTCCTCATCTTTAAAATGGGGGTAATCATTGTTCCTAGCTCTTGAGATGGTTGTGAGCGATGGATGTGTTAATCTGAGGAAGACTAAGCTGAGTGTGTGCCTCAGATGTGCTAAGCTTGCAATAAATGTTAATGGTTGCCATCCTTGCTTTCTACCAATGGGAAGCTCAATTCACATTAGGGGAATAAGGGGCCAGTGTACCAGGTTTTCCATCTCCAGCTCTCCCCCACCCACTCTGTTCTGAGCCTTAGAGGGCAAGGGTCTGACTGGCTTGCTAAGTGGCTGAGAGGCCCCTCCAGCCTGCCCACTCAGGGTTCCATCTAGGTTTTCTCAAAGGCCCCCTCCTCACTCCAGTACAGCCTCCCTAATCTGGGAAAGGCATAGACTCCTTCATGGCCGTGCCCTCCTTCTTGGCTCAGTGCCTGCCAGGCACCACCTTCCCTGCCATGATCATGGGAATGGCTGTCAATTCTTTTTTTTTTTTTTTTGAGACAGAGTTTCGCTCTTGTTGCCCAGGCTGGAGTGCAATAGCGCAATCTTGGCTCACTGCAACCTCCGCCTCCCATGTTCAAGAGATTCTTCTGCCTCAGTCTCCCTGAGTAGCTGGGGTTACAGGTGCCTACCACCACGCCCAGCTAATTTTTTGTATATTTTAGTACAGATGGGGTTTCACTATGTTGGCCAGGCTGGTCTTGAACTCTGACCTCAGGCGATCCACCTGCCTTGGCCTCCCAAAGTGCTGGAATTACAGGTGTGAGCCACCACGTCCAGCAGCTGTCAATTCTTGTGTCAGTCATTGTACTAACAGCATTATGTGTGTTGCCTTGTGCAATTGCCCCAAGAGCCCCACAGGTCATTGTATTATTATGCTCATTTTACGGATGAAAAAACCAAAGCTCTGAGAGGAGTGACTGGCCCAAGGATACCTAGGGAGTGGTGAGGCAGGGATTCAAACCCAAGTCTGGTGACTCCAGAGCTCATGCTCTTTTCCACTTCTGGAATGTGCCTCCCTGCTCAGAGGAAAGGCTTGGCTCTGATGAGGGTCTCTAAGGCAGCTGTCCAGCCTCCAACTCCATCAACATCCTGAGATAATGCAAGTGGGAGGGTCCTGGAACTCACAAACCTGCCATAAAAATGCAATCTCTGTCATAATGGTCAGAATAATGTTGTTCTAACTTAGACAAATTGGGTGTTAACTCATTATGTTGTAAGGGGCGCCTCCACAGAGAACGGAGACTATGGAACCGTCACAGGGCCATTTGCAGCTTGTACTTCCAAATACAATAGCTCATTGGGACTTCACAGCCATCCCGAAAGGGGCAGGAGCCACGGGGCCCACTTTAGAGATGAGAAAACTGAGGTCTGGGAGACAATGTGACTTGCCCAAAGCCAGCAGCTGGACCAAGCTTGAAGCCCAGGGCCAATCTTAATAGCTCATCCATCCAGTTCAAATTCTTAGCCAACGTTTGAAAATCAAGAGATTTTACAGAAAAGTCCTGTTTCTGGCATCTCTGAAAAGTCAGACAATGTGGTTTCGCTGGGCCCACATTCCCACATGGCCACAGTTGGCTGGAGCTGAATAGTGACTGCCTCTTAAGACAGAATGTATGAGCACCAGGGGTACCTCTCTACTGACTTGCAACATACATTTGTATTGGTGTGTTGCAAGTCGGTGGAGAGGTACCCTTGGTGTTCAGCCCTGTAAGGCTTGAATTTGCCTCCTGGATCTGCCTCTGTTACCCTGTGTGACCTGGAGTTAATTGTGTGGCCTCCTGAGCCTCAGCTCTCTCTTCTATAAAATGACAGGGGTGAGACTCAGTGGTTTTGGAGGCCTTTTCCAGCTCCGGGATTCAGTGTCCAGTGCCAGGGTTCAGGCAAGAGAAGGGAGAGCTACAAAAAGTACAAGACTCCACTCCTGAAAAGCATATCACTAATCTTTAGCAAGCCACCACAAAACCTACTGGCTTAAAACAATAATGATTTCTTAGTTGTCCTGATTCAGTGGATTGGCTGGGCTCAGCTGGGCGCTTATTCTGTTCCCCAGGTTGTCAGCCGGGATCACTCAGGAGGCTGCACTCAGCTAGGTTGGGCTGGAAGTTCCATCATGGCTTCACATACATCTTTGAGGCCCTCATAGAGAAGGCTGGAAGACTGGGCCCCTCATGCTCCTTGCTATCTCCCATCCTTTGCTAGTCTAGACTGCGCCTCTATCCATGCTAAGTAGCTCGCAAGATGGTGAAATGGAAACTGCAAGACTTCTTAAGGACTGGGCTCTAATGTCACAAAGTGTCCCCCCCTGCAGCTTTCTGTTGGTCAAAGCCAATCACAGCACCAGCTCAGATTCATCCTAGGCTTCCTCATCAGGTTCAAGGAAAAGGAAATTATACTGGGCTTGATTTATTGGTTTATCCTTGAAGAGAAGTCCCATTTCTCGCTCAACTGTTTAGCACAGAAAATTTAATGGTGGGTTGTTGTCCAGCATCCCACTCAATATGTCCTGATCCACTCAATCAGGTGACACTCAGAGTTCAGTGCCTGCCCCTGCACCCTGTTCTTTTCCATGTTTCTTGAGCCAACCTGTGGTCCAAACTTGAATCTAGACCCCCCTTACTGGGAGGAGTGGCTTCATGTTTAGGAGTGGGAGGAATTTTTGGCAGCCATATTTGTAGACAGCCTCTCACAGGTAGTTTATTGTCCAGTCCAGGGATGGGGGTGGGGAGGTAACAGGAAGCCAGAAACCTCATTCCCTCCCACCCCACCCCCAGCACTTACCCCCTGAATTGTCTTCAGTGTTATCTGCCTCTTCTGAGAAGGCAGGGACTTTCCACTTCACCATGTACAGCACAAAGCTTGGCTCCTGACAGATATTAGATAGATGTTTACACAATAAACGAACCTAAAATTCATGAAAAATGGCAGCCTGGAGTTGTAGATATTCAAGACCTAGTGTGAGGTGTGAGGCCAGAGAAAGGGGCCTTGGGCTGGTGGGATTTAACTGAAAGGATGGGTCCCAGGTGCTCCTGTGGCCTGGGGCAAGTCACTTCACCCCTCTAGGCCTCATTTTCCTTATCAGTGAAAGGGGCATCGTAATTTCAGGCACCACAGTAGGCTGTGCCGAGGAGCAACTGTGTTCTTCATTCTACTATGAAAGACCCGGTAAAGGGGTGACTGTGGTTGTCACTCCCACCTTGGCCAGAGGTCATCGCAGGAGTGGGGAAGCATTAGAGGAAAAGAAAAATTTCTAAAGGCATGGGCCAGTTGTTGTCAAATTAAGTTTGGACCACAGGTTGGCCCAGAGCACATGGAAATGTGGACAGACAGTGAAGTGAGTGAGTCAGATCACTGAGCTCTGAGGGTCACTTCCAAAGACAGTTGAGGGGGACCTGGGCAACACGTAGTCAAAGTTGATGCATTAAACCATGGAGCAAGAAATTGGGCTTCTGTTTGCTGACTGACCAGGAAATCTGGCCTAACATAATACAGGGAATAAATCACAAGAGTCTTGCTCAGAGACCCCAGACTTGTGAGCTGGCCCGCGTTGTGAATGAGTGAGGTGACTTGACTGTTGAAAGTATAATAGTGCCCCCAGGAAGAGCACACATCCAGTCTAAAGGAGGCAGGTGCTACCCACTCCTGACGATGTTGTCACACAGGAATCTGTGTTCGGTTTTGCCAGATCTTCCGATTTGCAAAGTTCTTTTTTTTCCTCTCTCTTTTTTCTTAGACAGGGTCTCACTCTGTCTCATAGGCTGGAGTGCAATGATGCAATCGCAGCTCACTTGCAGCCTTGACCTCCCAGGCTCAAGCAGTTCTCCCACCTCAGCCTCCCAAGTAGTTGGATCCATAGGCACCTGCCACTGCATCCAGCATTACTATTATTATTATTATTTTTTTTGGTAGAGACAGAGTATTTCACCATGTTGCCCAGGCTGGTCTCGAGCTTATGAACTCAAGCGATTCTCCTTCTTCAGCCTCACAAGGTGCTGGGATTACAGACATGAGCCATTGCACCCAGCCTGATTTGCAAAGTTCTGATGCTTATGGGAAAACTGGTTTTTGTTTTGTTTTGTTTTGAGTCTCGCTCTGTTGCCTAAGCTGGAGTGCAGTGACGCTATCTTGGCTTACTGCAACCTCTGCCTCCCAGGTTCAAGCAATTCTTGGGCCTCCGCCTCCTGAGTATCTAGGACTACAGTGCCACCATGCCTGACTAATTTTTGTATTTTTAGTAAAGACAGGCACCTGCCACCATTCCCAGCATTTTTTTTTTTCCTTTTTGGTAGAGACGGAGTCTTGCCATGTTGGCCAGGCTGGTCTCAAACTCCTGGCCTCAAGTGATCCACCCGCCTCAGCCTCCCAAATTGTTGGGATTACAGACATGAGCCACCATGCCTGGTCTGAAAACTGGTTTTTGAATGTTTACTCATTTTATTCTAAAATACAGTTCTGGCCAAACCAAGCCATGTTTGCTGGCTGGATTTGGCTCCCTGTCTGGCAGTTTACAACCTCTGGTTTAGGTATTTGGGGTAAAGAAATAGCAAGGGTATTGTTAGCACCATTGTACAAATGGGGAAGTTGAGGTTCAATGACTTACTCAAGGTCACATAGCTGGTAGGCACTGGGAGGTGTTCAAACATGCCTCCTCACCTTGAAATGGGGAGTCTCTTTCCCTGTAACTTCCCTGCATGGTCCCTGTTTTCCACCCTCCAGAACAATCCGGGAACATAAGATCCATCTTGCAGGCATCTGCTGTGTTCGAAGGCAGAAAGCATGTCTTCCCTAGGTTTCTTCTTGAGGGAGGTAGAGTTGGCAGAATGAATGAAAAGCAGCTGGTCTTAGAATAGAACCATGCTAGATTGGACCTCTGGCTCTGACAGTTAACAGTGTGACCTTGGCCCTCTTCGCTCTTTGAGCCTCAGCTTCTTGAACTATACAATGAGGTTAGACAAGGCGTCCTAGAAGAGGCGACTTCTAAGATGATTCTTAAGGAAGAGCCAGGTGAAGAAGCAGCGAGGCAGCCATTCCAGGCAACAGGAACAGCATCTGCAAAGATCCGGATAGGAGGCCCGTGAGTGTGTGATGTATTTGGGGAGCTGGAAGGAGTCCTGTATGACTGAGAACAGGGCATGCCAAGCACTGGGGCGGGGTGCAAGCTGCCTGGCCCCAGCAGGGAGAGAGCGTGGGGTCAACATTCCCATTATGGCGACGACATATGTCCACGGCACCAACTTGTCACTTGGCCTGAGTCCATGGGAAGCCGGAAGGACAAAAAGCATCTGAAACGTGTAAGTGGGGAGAAAGCGGCTTAGCGCACAGTGGGATGCGTCCCGCCTGAATGGGGCTTCTCCGCCTCTCACGGGGAGGCAGAGCCTGGGAACAGCCTCATCCAGAGCCCGCAGGGCCTTTTTGGAACCCACGAAAGGCCATGGCCCAGGGAGTCTGTTCGAGTCAGGGCCCTGGCCGGTACATCCTCTTGCCTGTCTCCATCAGCGTCAGCTGTCACTCCCCACGGCCTTAGATGGCAGCTCCCGCAGCTCTCGGGAGAACAGTGGAAAAGGGCTCCTGAGCTGCCAAGGAGCCCCTGACACTGGGTGCCCCTGGCTGGCCCGGAAGCACAGCCATGCCAGCAATGCTCAAGACTCCCTCTGACCAGCCCCTTTTGGAGTTGAAAGGGTGATGAGGCTGGGCCTCTTGGCCTGAGTCCAGGAGAGGGAGGACATATTGGGGGAAAGACCCTGAACTTTGGAGACAGACAGAGCTGTGTTCAAATCCTAGTCTTTCCACTCACCGGCGGTCTTAGTTTCTCATCTGTAAAGTGAGGATACTGTCACCTACCCCATGGTGTTGTTTGAGGAATTAAAAGAGCTCATGTATTTAAAAAAAAAAAAAAAAAAAAAAAAACTGGTGTTTTACCAAGCCTCTCTCATCCTCAGTGTCTCAGCCACTCAAAGACAATAATAATAGTAGTAATAATAACAACAGCAACTAGCATGTATTAAGGACTTGCTAAGGACCAGGCACTGGGCTTAGGTATTATTGTTAGCTGAATCCTACAGATGAAAAAATTAAGGCTTAGAGAAGGCATTCATGTACCCATGGCCATTCGGCCAGTAATGGTGGAGCTAGGATCCAAGCTTAGGCAGTCTTGCTCCAAGGTAGATGGAGAAAGAGCTGATTTCTTATCTTTTTCACATTTCAAACATAGAGGTTGAAAGCAGAGTAAAACACCTGTCTAGCCTTCACCTAGATTCGACAATTATCAACATGTTTGCCACATTTGCTCTCCTGTATGTTCTCACTCTCTCTGGCCACCTTTCCCCCTTGCACATGTGTGTGGGTGTGTGTGTATAATGTAGATGTATTTTTTTCTGAACCATTTGTACATAATTTGCATACATGGACAGAGAACTAATATTTACTGAGAATTGACTCCTGTTGTCTAAGGCCGGCTGTCTAACCCCTGTTTTAGATCACTTTGCCTGGCACACAGTAGGACTTGAGTATTGGCAGCAACCAGGAAAAGTAACTAGTATTTCCCACAGCTTACCAGGTACTCCCTCTGTATTAGCTGGTTCCGTCCTCACAATGGCCTAGCATAGAGCTCTTGGTGTTTTCTTCATTTTCAGAAGAGGGCGAAGAAAGACTCAGAAGTTAAATAACTTGTCGCAAAATAAGAAGTTGGGATTTATACCTGGGTTCGCTTGGTAGCAAAGCCTGTTTCACAAAATCTTAGGGCACCCACTTTTCCCTCCCTCCTGGGTTTAACCCTGTTGTAGCCATCAGAGCACAGCCCAGGGCAGCAGATGGCAGCTTCCCACCCAGCTGCCACAGGACGTGGCCCTTTCTCTCTAGGAATCAAGAGGGAATTATAGAGTCTGGTGGACTTGGAAAAACTGGGGACCGGCCCAGGGCCCACAACTAACCAAGTAGTTTTGAGGACTCAAGGCTTTGGGCTCCTAGAATCCACCATGCTGTTTTATGTTGCTCTTCCCTCTCTTCCTCACCTGGGTACCCTTTTCACCCTCTCTCCCTGGTCAATTCTTGCTGTCTGTTAAGATGAAGCTTGAGCATCTCTTCCTGTGTGAAGCCTGCTCTGATCTCTCTCATTGGCCCCTCCCCCTTCTGCTCTTTGTGGCCTCTGTGTCCTTGGTGGCACCTTATATGCACCCCTTTTATATTGCCTAGGTTATGCCATACCATGTATATAGGTTTCTCCCCAATCGTACTGGGAGATTCTCATCCATGCTGGTTGGGTAGTGTACAGTTAGTTGGGTAAGCAGCTCAGCAGTTGGATGAGTAGATGAGTGATTGATGGTTAGATGGATAAGTGGCTGGATAGATAGAAGATAAGTGCATGGATTGGATGGTTGGGTTGATGGTGAGGTAGATTGTTGGGTTGTTGATGGTTGGCTAGTTGGCTGGATAGATGGAGAGGTAGATAGATAACAGGATGGTTTCATGAGTGAAGGGACAATGGCAGGATAAGGTTGCCTGTTTTGGATAGTCGGATGGATAAATCAATGAAATTGATGGATAAATAAACAAACACCAAAAACCAGAGTGCATTTCTCCCCCGAGACTCCCTTTTGTATCTGGACTGTGACATTTCCTCATTTTCCAGTTTCTGGCCCTGGAAAGAGCTAGCAAACAGCACACTCCCCGGGTTTGGAGAAACCTTCTGAGCCATTGACTATGGATTTGCCAAGGTTTTTGCACTGCAGAGTTCTGGAGAAGTTGGCCCCCAAAGTGAATTTCTGTAAAGTAAATCCTATTTTCCCATTGACTTGGCCCACACTTTTGGAGATATGTTCCTGCTGTCAGAGGCTGGTGACAGGTGGGGGAAGAGCTGGAACTCCCCTGGGTGTCAGCTGCCCTGAGCTTCTACTCACTCCACCTTGAGAGCAGACCGATGCTGGCCAGGAGCACAGGAGCTTAGAGCCAGGAGGAGATGCAACAGCAGGGGAGCAGATTTGGCATCTGGTCCCAGAAGCCTCTGCTGCCAGTGGGATGCTCTGCTGCTAGGCTTCTGGGATAGCACACTCCGTCTCCTCCAGACTGATCTGTTTCTGCTCATCTGTCCGTACATCCTTCCTTCTTACAATCCCACCCTCCCTCCTTCATCCATCCATCTGTCCATCCATTCAACAATCATTTTTGAAAGACTCTAGGATGCTAGGGGACATAGAGGGAAATTAAAGAGAATCGATGTTCCGATGGCAAAGAATTATATCCCAGTAGAGGTGATAGGCAAGGCCTCCTTCCTCCTCTTTCTCCTTCTCCTACTCCATCGCTTTTTCCTCTTCCTCTTCCTCTACCTCTTCTTTCTTTTCTGCTCTTTCTCTTTCTTCTTCTTTTCTTTTTCCCTCGTCGATGATCACAGCAGCCTCTACCGTTGAGTCCCCACGAAGTGCCAGGCACCATCATAGGTGAGGTTCTGACATGCTCTAATGTATTCCCCCAACAATCCTGCGTAATAGTTTTTTTTTTTTCCTTTTTTTTGAAATGGAGTCTTACTCTGTTGCCCAAGCTGGAGTGCAGTGGCATGATCTTGGCTCACTGCAACCTCTGCCTCCCAGGTTCAAGCGATTCTCCTGCCTCAGCCTCCCGAATAGCTGGGATTATAGGCACGCACCACCACACCCAGCTAATTTTTTGTATTTTTAGTAGAGACGGGGTTTCACCATGTTGGGCAGGCTGGTCTCGAACTCCTGATCTCAAGTGATCTGCCCGCCTCGGCCTCCCAAAGTGCTGGGATTATAGGCGTGAGCCACCGCACCTGGCCCATAATAGTTAATAACACTCATTTTGCAGGTGAAAAAGCAGGCTCTGAGATGTTCAGTGATATACCCAAGGTCACACTTTTAGTACATACTTGTGTATGAGATGGAATATGTTGAGTGCAGAGGAGAAAGTCCTTCAACCTTTGCTGTCAGGATGGCATTATTTGATAGGTAGGATTTTGATACATAGTGGATGGAAAGAAGGGCATTCTTAGCAGGGGGAACAGCCTAGGCAAAGGCCTAGAGGCTGGAAAGGGGCAGGTTTGTAGGAGCCATGGTGAAGCAAAGTGTGAGAAAGAAATGGCAGGAGAGGTTTGAGTCTGTTAAGAGAAGCCTTGAGTGATGAGCTATGACTGACACTGGAAGCAGTAGGGAGCCACTGAAAGAAATCAAAAGGAGGGAAAGGTTCAGGAAGATGGTCAGGAAGCCTGGCATGGGAGGAGGATCCAGAGCAGGGAGAGGCAAGCTGGAGGCCAGGAGGGGCTATAGGGGCCTAGACTCCATTAAGCCAGACCCCGGATGTGGCTACTGCTGCCCAGCCAGCTACTCCAGCAGTGGGAGAGGCCAGGATGTAGCCCACATCCTTGGGGGATGGGCCACAATGGCAGGGAAGAGGGCAGAGTGAACGAGTTAGGGCAGAGCAGCTGCCTGCCTGCCTTCTCCCCTCACTGAAGCCCCACAGCTCCCAGGGAGCTCCTCTACATCCTGTCCCACCCTGCCCACTTCACTCCTTGAGCCAGGGAAGGGTTACCAGCACCTTGCTGGGCCTCAGCTCTTCCATCGAGCCTGGACAATCCAAGCAGCACCCTGAGAACCATCCCAGAATGCAGAATGTCAGAGCTGGACATATGGGGAAGCTGAGGCCCAGAAAGGGACAGCTAGTTGCCTGAGGACACACAGAGACAGTGGCAGGGCTGGAACTTGGGGCTAGATCTATAGCCTAAAACTTCTTCCAAGGGAGATAAGTTGGTGGCTCCCTTTTCTAGCTGTGGAGGCTTGGACATACTTTTCTTTTCTTTTTTCCTCTCCTGTCTTTGCCTACTTTTTCTTTTCTTTTTTTAAAAAACTTTTTTTTTTTTTTTTTTTTAAACAGAGATGAGGTCTGCTCTATATTGCCCAGGCTGGTCTCGAACTCCTGGGCTCAAGCAATTCTCCTGCCCCAGCCTCCCAAAATGCTGGGATTACAGGTATGAGCCACTGCGCCTGGCTGAGACTCAGACATATTATTTAACATCTGCCTCTAGCCCTCTTGAGAGTAAGGTGGAATAAAAATAAATAGTGAGCCTTTTAAAAAAGTCTTAATCACTCTGAACTTCAGTTTACCCTGCTGTAAAATGGGGATAATAATAATAAAACATTATTTAGTCATCATTTTTCCTATCACCTCCCTGTAAGAATGCGAACTTCACAAAGGTAGGGATTTTTTTTTTATCTCTTTTGTTTACAAATGCTCAGCATGGCACCTAGGACTTAGCAGATGCTCGGTAAAAAATTACTGAATGAATGAATGAATAAGGAATCCATACGATTTATGGGTTCCTCACAGTGTGCCTGGTGCTGCAGGAAATGCTTTCCATGTGGAATCCTGTTTAATCCTCAAAACAATCCTGAGGTGTGGAATTGGTTTGATTATCTCCACTTTGCAGAGGAGGAAACTGAGCCTCAGAGAGATTACACGTGACTTACTCGTGCTCATACCGTTCCTGGGTGATGGAACTGGGATAGAAGCCCTGTTCTGTGGGGCCTCACAGGCTGCAGGGCTGCACGGCTGGCGCAGAGCCGGGCGAGTGCTTCTGGGAACAATTGTGGGGCCTGGCACAAAGTAGGTGCTGGATAGACCCTGTCTCTTGTCCTAATCCCCGCATTCCCCTTTTCTGGACTTCAGCTTCCCCCCCTGGAAAGCTCCAGGGCTGGACTCTGACCTTTTCACCATCCTCCCACATGGACTGATCACACTAGGGATGATCTTCCCACGCCTGACAACTCTAAGGCCAGTTGTCCTGCCTGATGATGAGCCCCAATCCCGAAGGGAAAAGGCCTCTGGAGGTGTCCCAATGCTCACTTCCCCTCTGGGACCCCAGCACCTCCGTGGTCTCGTCACTTGCTTCCTTAGGGGCCTTGAATTGGCCTCCATGCAGATCCGCCTGCATGACAGCTCCCAGTGGCCTGCGGGAGGAGTGTTGTCTCGGCTCCCTGACGGCATCCGTCCCAAGGTGCGAGGCTCCAGCTGCACGCGGCGGGCCAGGCTGCCGTTCTGTCTGGAGCGCTGCGTGGAGAAACAAACACAGCTGTGTTTATTCCAGAAATTACACATCCTGATAATCTGCTCACTCGGGGTAATGCCTCCCAGTTAGGATCACAGGGGGAGCTGCACCAAGGTTCCTGAACTTCTGGGTGGGTTTTAATTCTCTGCGACATCTGTGCTGTTGGGCAGACCTTGGGCAGCAAGTAGACCTCGGCCAGCGGGCACCGAGACAGTTTTGGAATGCCCCGTCCTGAGGGGGGTGGACATTCTCACCTGGGCATGAGATGCTGCAAGGAGATGACCTTTTGTCTTGAAATCTCCAGATTAGGATTTCAGGCCTGACACCCTGGCCCATAGCCACACTGGGAGACAGAAACCCACAGACCTATATTAGGAGAACGTGACCCAGGATTGGATCGTGAATCCAGTCATGTTGTTGCTCTAGAGCATTTCCACGACTCCCTGTTGCTTCTGGGTCACTCTTCCTTGGCCCATAGGCCCTGTGCAGTCTGCTTCCTGCCCACTCTGCCTAATTTCCATCACCCACCTCGGTCTAGGGGTTCTACCCACTCTGGCCTTTCAGTTCCTTGCAACTCCTAGACTTCCCACCACAGGGCCTTTGCACTGCTTGGTCCCTCTAGCTGGAATGCTGTTCCCTTATCACCCGGATAACTCTCACCCATCCTCCACGTTTTCAAGGAAGTCTTCCCAGAGCCCTGCATAGCTCCATGGGCCAATCTTTTGCGGCATTTGTCAACATCATAGTTTTAAAATAATTAGTGTGTTTCTTTGAACATCTCTACCTCTCCTAGCAGACCGCCAACTTTACAAGGGCAGGGACCATGATCCAATAGCTTCATCACTTAGATTCCCTGGGCCTAGCATAGTGCCTGGCCCCTAGTAAGTGCTCAACTGATATATATATTGATGGGGAGAATGAATGAATGAATGCACGGCCCTCAGATGAGTGAAAGGAGGATATGCTTCTGTTTGTTCTTTTGGGTGACAGTTGGCAGAGTGCTGTGACATCCGTCATCTCCCTTTAATTGAACGGAGTGGGATTGAAGTCTGCAGGGGCTTGGCACAGGGCCAGGCCCCAGGGTGGGGGTGTGGGATCCGAGGTGAATTAGGCATCGTGGGCCTGGCCTTGGGGAGCTCACACGCTGGCTGTGCAGAGCCCCGTGGGAGGAAGGTCCCACTGGTATTGTTCTCCTGTGTGGACAGATGAGGCTCCTAATACTCAGAGCCAGGGACGGAGGCGGGGGTGGCTTGATGAGGCCACACAGCTAGTCAGCGGGACAGACATGCACTCAGATCCGACGGATATCAAGCCAGGTGGCCCTTCCCCCACTTCTTGCGGGCACTTGGGTGGGAGGTGTCAGAGCTCCCTGGCCTTTGGGGGTCTTGACATCCCAAACTCTTGCCAGCCATGTGGCTGTGGACAATTTACAGGGGGCAGCATGGATTGTCCTGCCCTATGGAGGTTTTATTCTAATGGACAGGACTGATGCCAGATGTCTAGTGAGTAGCTTAAGTAGGGATGGTGCTAAGAAGAAAACTGCAGCAGAGATGGGAGGGCCAGCAGGAGGAGGGATCAGGAAGGCCTTTCTGAGGAGGTGATGTTTGAGCAAAGGCCAGACGGAAGCAAGAGAGGGGGCTCGGGGATACCTGGAGGAGGGTGTTTCAGGCAGTGGGGAGAGCTGGGCAAAGACCCTGTGACAAGGATGTGCAAGGCAGCCAGTGTGGCTGCAGCGGGAGGGCCAGGGGAGAATTGGAGTGGGTGACACAGAGGGACCGGCCATGGCAGGACTTTGGCTTCTACCTGGAGTGAGATGGGAGCGGTGCAGGGTTTTGAGGAGGAGACAGGATCTAACCTGGGTTCAGAAAGCACCACTCTGACTGTCATAAGAGGTCAGAGAGTGGGGGACAAAGCAGGGGACAGGAAGAACCATCACAGAGTCCAGGCGAGAGACGGTGGTGGCTGGACCAAGGGGGCAGTGGTGGGGAGTTGTCAGTAAGTGGCCCTTGTTTTGCTCCCCAGGCTGCCTCACATGGTTTGGGGGATCCACAGGGGGCAGAGAGAAAATGGACCTTAAATGTCTTCTCCCTCTGGCCTGCCCCCACTCACCCCAGGAGGCTCTGTTGGCATTTTTGGCGTGGAAGCATATGTCACTTTCTTTCTAATGTAAATTGATAATGTATTGACAATGTGATCTCCTGGCAGCCAGGTTGGTGACTCTGGCATGTGCTAGATCATTCTGGGGGGAATGGAGGGCAGAGGGGCAGACAGGAGCCTGGTCTGGGCCCATATCCACCCCTGTCAGGACTTGCTGAGCGACTGTGCACAAGGCCCTTTCCCTCTTTTGAGCTGGGGGCTGCACTGGGGGATTAGCGGACCACCAAGGGGCTCTGCAGTCACACCAGCTGGGTTCATGTCCTGGTGCCAGCTCTTATTAGGTGTGACTATGGACAAGTTGCCTTACTTCTTGGAACCTCAGTTTCCTTATCTGTCAAATGGAGATGGTAATAGTCCTTACCTTAGTAGGTGGCTGAGACATAGTAAGTGCTCAATAAATAACCATCGTTGGCTAGGTGCAGTGGCTCATGCCTGTAATCCCAGCACTTTGGGAGGCCGAGGAGGGCAGATCACGAGGTCAGGAGTTCAAGACCAGCCTGGCCAACTTGGTCAAACCCCATCTCTACTAAAAATATAAAAATTAGCCAGGCGTGGTGGCATGCGTCTGTAATCCCAGCTACTCTGGAGGCTGAGGCAGGAGAATCGCTTGAACCCGGGAGGTGGAGGTTGCAGTGAGCCAAGATCACGCCACTGCACCCCAGTCTGGGCAACAGAGCAAGATTCCATCTCAAAAACAAAAACAAAACAAAACAACAAAAAAAATCACTGTGTAGAAGCCAGAGCAGAAAAGCCAGGGCCGGAATGCTTTTGTCCGGCCTGTGCCCCAGTCTTTGTCCCACCCGAGAGGAATTTGCTTGGTCCTTGGTTTGAGCAGTCCTAAGGATCTCTTGGGTCTCAGGACTTGCAGAACTTCAGCAGCAGCTGCCCTGGAAGGCGGCCCCCTCTAGCGGAGGAGATTCGGCTCCAGGCTGTACAGACCATTTACAGGCTGTGTGACCTCAGCCTGGGAGCACAACCTTCCTGAGCTCCAGAGGTGATGAGCTCCCCTTATCTGTGCAATGGGAAGTAGAGGGCCTGCCTCCCAGAGTGAGGATGACATACGAACCCACTTGGAAAGGGCTTAGAGGGTGGGGCTCTGTGAATTCTGGCTCCCTTCTGCCCAGATGTGTGGGCCAACTGGCTCCCAGGAGTGGGAGCCAAGAGCTGCAGGGGCCTGGGAAAGGTGAGGGGGCTAGAGAAGACGGGGGTGGAAGCCTGGAGGCGGAGGCAGCAGGGTTTGGGGAAGTGCGTGGGGGGCCGGAGGGCGGCTCTAACTCTTCTCTCTAATTTTTGAGAAAATCTTTTCCCCATCTTCATATAATTAAGAGTATTTTTAAAATGCCTTGTTGAAATAAAAATAGTCCATTTCCATATGACCTCATTTCATTCCACACCCTCAGTGCGCGTGTGCACACAGATACACACACGCACACAAATGTCTAGATTTTTAAAGCTGCCTTTTGTGCCTCTGCTGAAGGGGTTCTTATTTTTGCCTAGCAGGTAAATATTTAGGGACCACCCCTACCCCGCTTTATTTTCTGATTTGCAATTGGAGGCCCTGTAGGGTCCATTAACAGCAGGTGACACTGTGCGGCTCTGCAACTTACAAGGCGCATTCACATTGCTATCTCCATTGCTCCTGGGAGGGGCTGTCCCCATGACCCATCACTTAGAGGTAGGACCATCATTTTTACCAGCAGCATCTAGTCCAGATATGGCCCATCACACACAAAAAATCAGCTATTGTCTTGAATACAGATGAAGAATGAGACGCATAACACAGATGAAGTAACTGAGGCTCAAAGAGATTAAAGGATTTGCCCAAGTGGATTTTTCCTGAGTTTTAATCCAGGACTGTCCAGGCTCTCTGTATGTTATGTTCCCCCTCCTAGGCTGCCCTTTTTTTTTTTTTGAGTTTTACTCTTGTCACCCAGACTGGAGTGCAATGGTGTAATCTTGGCTCACTACAACCTTTGCCTCCCAGGTTCAAGCGATTCTCCTGCCTCAGCCTCCCGAGTAGCTGGGATTACAGGTGCCTAGCCACCATGCTTGGCTGATTTTTGAATTTTTAGTAGAGACAGAGTTTCATCCTGTTGGCCAGGCTGGTCTCAAACTCCTGACCTCAGGTGATTCACCCACCTCAGCCTCCCAAAGTGCTGGGATTGTAGGTGTGAACCACCACCCCTGGCCCAGGCTGCCTTTCTAACCAGCCTCTTTATTTTCAGATGGGGAAACCAAGACCGAAAGAGGATAAGGACCTGTGCAAAGTCACACAGTGATGAGTGATGATATGAATGATGAAAATATTAGCGTCATACAATTTTAACATTCATGATAACAGTCATTTGAAAGGATTGGTTTTACAGAGCAGTTTTGCACGGTGGAAATCAGCATATATCATGGCCTTATTATGTGCCATGTTGCCATGCTGAATCCACCACTGTGAGGCAGGACTATTATTATTTTTGTTTTAGAGAGAAGAAAACTGAATCTGTGAGAGGTTCAGTAAATTGCCCAAGGCCACACAGCCCGTAAGTGGTGTAACTGGGATTTGAACCCACAGTTCTCTAAGTCCAAAGCCCATGCTCATGACACGCTACTACATCAGGCTGGTATGATTTGGTGGGGACAGAGCTAGAAGTTGAACCTGGGACTGGATTCTTGGCCTCTTGATCCCCAAAAACAAAACCCCAGCCCAGAGGCCACAGGGGTGGCCCTGTCAGGAGCTTCTCAGTCAAGAAAGACAGAGCTCTGCCCTGGGCCTCCCACCCAGGGCCAGCCTGGGCTGGGGCAGGGGGCTTGTGTCTCTATCAGGCCTCTCTGTGAGGGGGCTTTGGAGCAGCTGCCTCTGTGGCCCAGCCTGCAGACAGCTGGCCCTGGCTGCCTCTTTAGCAGGAGCAGGATAAATCTGCCGCCCCCCTGGATAGCCCACTGTAGTTCACAGCATCCTTTCCCCTCCACAGTCTCACCTGAGCCTCGCAACATCCTTGTGAGACAGTTAGGGTAGGGCTCCCCAGTCTTCAAGTGGAGAAACCGAAGCCCAGAGGTATATACACTCAATAAAGTACCACCAGAACTTCAATATTCTTTTTTTTTTTTTTTTTTTTTTTGAGACTGAGTTTTGCTCTATTGCCCAAGCTGAAGTGCAGTGGCGCAATCTCTGCTCACTGCAACCTCTGCTTCCTGGGTTCAAGCGATTCTTGTGCCTCAGCCTACTGAATAGCTGGGATTACAGGTGTGCACCACCACGCCTGACTAATTTTTGTATTTTTATTAGAGATGGGGTTTCACCATATTGGCCAGGCTGACTGGTCTCTAACTCCTGATCTCAGGGGATCTGCCTGCCTCGGCCTCCCAAAGTGCTGGGATTCACAGGCATGAGCTACTGCTCCCGGCCTGAACGTCAATATTATTTTGCTGTGATTCTTAACTTCTTTGGGGTCATGAAGAGCCTTGAGAAGCTGCCACAGGCTATGAACTGCCCCACTCCTAGAAAGTTGGAGACACACAGATACTTTTATGCACAAATTCAGGGGACTTACAGATTATAAGCCTCTGTTTTGTTGTTCTGCGGTGCTGCTGCTGATGATAATGAATACAACTTTGTTTTATTGAGCCTCTGCTTTCTGCTGGGCAGGGTATTTGATGCTTTACATACATTATCTCAGAATACCCCTGCAGGGTAGGGAAACTGAGGCTCAAGAGAGGGTGACACTAAGGCTGCACAGCAGGGATATGAACCTGCTCTACCAACTCTTGTGGCCTGCGGGGCATGGTGTGGGAGCATCTCCCTGAGGCTGTGTTAAGAACCAGGAGCTTTGCTGAGTACGGTGGCTCACGCCTATAATCCCAGCACACTTTGGGAGGGTGAGGCAGGAGGATTGCTTGAGGCCAGGAGTTCGAGACCAGCTTGGGCAACACAGAAGAATCCATCTCTACTAATGTGTTTTGTTGTTGTTGTTGTTGTTGTTTTAAATTAGCCAGCCATGGTGGCGTGTGCCTATAGTCCCAGCTACTTGGGAGGCTGAGGTGTGACGATCGCTTGAGCCCAGGAGGTCAAGGCTATAGTGAGTCATGGTCATGCCACTGCACTCCAGCCTAAGCAACAGAGTGAAACCCTGTATCAAAAGAAAAAGAAGAAGAAGAAGGAGAAAAAGGACCAGGGCCTCTTAAGGAAGTTTAGAGTCCATATTTTCTGCCTTTGGAAAAGACTGCTGGCTTACCCCAGCCCTGAGAGCAGGAAGAGCTACTGAGGACAGGGTTTCCAGCAACCTCTGAACTCCCAGCAGGGAGCCTCCTTCTCCCACTTCCCAGGGGTCTGATTTGACGGCCCTGGGTAGAGCCTGTCTCTCAGCTCTATATGATGGGAAAGTCTGCAATTCAAGCTGGACTCATTTGGCTTAACTCATGGGAATTTGCCTTCCTTGAAATCCTCTTCCCACCACAGGACAGCCTAACGATTCCTGTAGGGCACTCGGGACTCCCTTGGCAATGAGTCTGCCCGAGAGCAGGACTGAGGGAGAGGGCTGGGAGGTCGGTAGGGCTGGGAGGTCACTAGACTTAGGGCAGAGCCCCTGCCTGTGTACCCCTCAGGACTGGAGCAGCCTCAGGTATCTTGTACGGTGGATAAGAGTGTGGGCTCTGAGGGACCTGGGTTCAAATCCTGGCTTACACCTACACACTCTGTGGCTTTCAATAGGCTGCTTTCCCTCTCTGAGCCTCAGTTCCTCATTAGTAAAATGAGGATGATAAACAGCACTAAGAGACCTGGCCCTGGCCCTGACCCTGGCCCAAACGAAGTGCTCGGTAAAGATAATCATAGTGGTCACCATTGTTGCTGTCGTAAGCAGAGTTGGGGGGCTGTGGAAGAGAGCACATCGCACACACGGGGGTCTCCAGGAGGATGCTCAGGAGGAGACCTCCCTTTCCTCTTTGGCAAGACTGTACCTGGAAGAGGATTGGGCGAGGAGTCATCAGGCTGGCATGGGGGAACGTTGGGGGACAAGGAGGCCCCTCTTGCCTGGTTGGTGTAGGGAATGAGGCCTGGTGCTGGGCCCAGAGGCACAAAAGCCTCTCCCCTTCAACTTTCCTCCCAAATAATTCTGGAGGCTGGACAAAGAGTTCCATGGGGCCCCCCTTCCCAATGCATGAGCCGAGGCTCTTGTTTAGCAGCCCCCACCCCACAGACCTGCCTCAGTCACTGTGTTGGCCAAAGCGTGGTTCCCTGGGGGGTGGGAAGGAGCCTGGGAGCCTCGGTGGGGCCTGCAGGCCGCGGTCTGGTTCCCAGAGGCCCTGGAGGGGGCCCCTTCACAGCTTCAGCACGAGGCCCTTTGGGGGTGGGGGCAGTCTCCGCGGCGCGGCATGTTTGCGCCGCTGACACTCTGGCAGGGTCACTGTGGATAAAGGCACTGCCCAGACCCCGGGCACAGCCTGCAATGGGGCTTTCTTGTCAGAGAGGAGCCTTTCTTCCCAGCGCACTGTGGGGCGGCGGCAGGGGGTCACCCTGCCTAGGAGGATAATGGAGCTTTGGGCCAATGGAGACGCAGGACTCAGCTGGCCCCCTCCCTGTCGGAGCTGGGGAGGAGGGGAGACGGGGAGACTGATTGGCTTGGATCAGCCGCTACCTTGGCCATGGCACTCTGGGTGGATTCAGAAGGGAAGACACAGCGGAGAACCTGGGACTCCCCCAGGCCTCCAGGTGTCTGCGAATCCAGCCATCAGCCTGACGAGGAATCTTGAAGGGCCAGTCGTCCACTGCTTCCGTTTCCTAATCTGGCTGCCTTGTGGTTCCCAGGAGAGACCACCAGGGCCAGAGCTAGCACGACCCTTTTCAGCTGTGCCTCGCTCTCACCCTGGCCCTTCAGCTACTGCCTGCCTCTCTGTTCCTACAGCTACCACCTGACCTCAAGTCTTCCCCCTGCCCCACCTGGACCATCTGACGTCTGAACCCCAAAGCATCACCACTGAGTCTTCGAAACTGCAATTGAGACCACATTACCCTCCTGCTCTGACCTTGGGCTCCTTATCTTAAAAAATCAAGGTCAAACAGCTGCTCATTGACCTGGTCCCTGAGGCCTTCTCTGCCTGTCCTTATCATCCCACAAACTCTAGGTGGATGTCATTCTCATCCACAAACTGTAGGTTTCATACATACATGTTATAAACTCCCGTGCCCCCAGATCTTTGTTCAGGCCCCAGCTGCTGCCTAGAAGGAATGCCCTTCTCACTTCTGTCTAGTGAACTCCTACTCATCCTTCAAGGCCCAACTCAAATGTCCCCTCCTTGGTATATCCTTCTTTGTACTTACCCTCAGCCCTTGATTAGCAATTCTTATAACACCAAGGTATGGCTAATTTTGTCTACATCACCCTCCCCCATTAAACGAGTGTAGAGACTTTCTTGTCTTATTCATCGGTGGGCCTCCAGTGCCTAGCACAGAGTCTGTTACCAACAGGCTCTTGGGTTGATGTTTTATGAATGAGGGAATGAATGAATACATTGTCTGCCCATGAAAATAACTTCCTCCTCTATCCTACAGGCTTTTACAACTCAGCATGCCACTCCCACAAGGCCTTGGAAGTAGGAGGAAATAATCATGATGCACAGGCTGTTCAGATGCCTCTGAAACTAGTAGAACCTGGAATGAGACTGGATCTGGGTCTCAGGCCAGAACAAGGTAGCTCTTATATCAACCTAGCCTCGCAGAGGTCTTGGAGTTCGTGCTCTACCTCGAGGCAAGACCTGGTCAAACCGTTTAAAGATAAAAAAAAAAAAAAAAAAAATACTAACTCATCGCAGAGTTGAGAATTCTCTACTTAGGGGCTGGATGGATTCTTAGGGGCTACCTGTCCCAACCCCCTCTTTGGGGATGATTTATACAGAAGCACAGATGCCTTTGTTCGCTTGGGATCCTCGTCTTAGTTTCTCTTCCTCTTTTTCCTTTGGCATTTTCTTGTTCCTTAGTATTCCTGGCTCTGTGCTTATCTGTGTTGATGATCTTTCCAAAACCAGGAGTGCCCAAATGTTCTAGCTCCCCAAACCCTTAAGCATGTAGTGATGATGGTCATGAGAATAACAGTTGCTATCTCTGAGCACGCCTGCGTGTCAGGTCCTATGCCGAGCTCTGCTGGTACCGTAACCATAGGAGCTTCCTAACGACCCCCGTGGTAGGTACTACCATTAAACCCCCACGTTGCAGATGAGAAAACCAAGGCTCACAGAAGCAAAGTAATTTCCCAGAAGTCATCCAGGTAGTAAATGGCAGAGCCAGGATTCACATCTACACAGGAGTTCCGTGTGCTTTCCTGTTCTAGGGCCATACTGCAATTCAATCATTCATTATCGAGCCATTCATTCAGTAGCCACTCACGGAGCCCACGTGCTGTTATTAGTCATTGTAGCCATTTACTCCTCCCTTGCATTCAGCAGTTGTTTACTGAGGACCAACTATGTGCCAGGACTCTGCTGCAGAAACTGCTAGGGGAGGTGAGACCTTGAGGTTGGCATTGGCAGAGAGAAGGAAGAGAGGTATTCTCAAGCTATGATGCAGGAACCTCTAGACCAAGGTGCCCCCACAGTGCTTGAACGGTTTGGACCTGCGGCCCTGGGTCCTGTAGAGTAGCAGGCTGGGGAGGACACCAGTAGTGAGTAACTGTTCTCACTCCCAAGTCTCACCTGGCACGGTAAAGCATGCTCAGGGTTGCTTTTTTAAATCTATTTTTTATTTTATTTATTTTAAAAAATTGTATTGTGTACTTTTTTTAGCTACAGGGTTTTGCTTTGTCACCCAGACTGGAATACAGTGGCACAATCATAGCTCACTACAGCCTCAAACTCCTGGGCTCAAGCAATCCTCCTACCTTGGCCTCCCCGAGTAGATGGGATTACAGGCATGTGCCACCATGTCCAGCTAATTTTTTTTTTTTTTTTTTTTTTTTTGAGACGAAGTCTCACTCTGTCACCTAGGCTGGAGTGCAGTGGCATGATCTCAGCTCACTGCGACCCCCACCTCCCAGGTTCAAGCGATTCTCGTGCCTCAGCCTCCCAAGTAATAGGGACTGCAGGCGCACGCTAGCACGCCTGGCTAAAGTAGAGATGGGGCCAGGCTTGTCTCAAATTCCTGACCTCAAGTGATCCACCCGCCTTGGCCTCCCAAAGTGTTGGGATTATAGGCATGAGCCATTGTGCTCAGCCTGTTTAGGGTTTTGGCTTCTAGACTTAGCTCTGCCGCCTTTTCCATTTCACCACATCACCCCATCTCAGAGCACATTTCTGAAGTGAGCTACCCAGACCTTAGCTCACCTGGGCAATCCACAGCCTCAAGGAATTCATCTGTGTAAAGGATCTGGCACGGATGATCAGACCCAACCCAGTCTGGGCATTTCTGGGGTCCCAGGCAGGTGCCCCTTGGGGAGTCAGGGTCAGGAGAAGCTGGTCCGAGCCTGCGCAGCAGCCCAGAAGCTGGGAGTAGAAGGAAGCTGCCCTCCCCCACGTGCCCGGCCTGGCCTGGAATCGTTCTCAGATTTGATGAGTGATTCATAACCTGACGCTGCAGAAAGTTGTGCCGGGACGTAGAAGGGCTGCCCGGGGTTTGTGGTTTTGAACACAGAGAAGAATTCCCTCGTCGGCTCAGACTAGGATAACTTACTTGTTGAGAGAGACATTTTCACAAAATAAATCCTTAGAGAAACCAGGCGCTGAGGCAGGGAGGCCTGGTGAGGGATTATCCAAATAAACCGGTTTTGAAGCTTCGGGTCCAAACGATTTCCCTGAGCCCTTTGTTGCTTCCTTGTACTCAACCCGAGGTCCCCAGTGACCCTGAGACCTTTTTCAGTGGTACCAACGCAGCCAGGCCCTCTCTACCTGGGTGATGTCCCCATCACGTGGCATCACTGAAACGCTCTTCAACTGCGGTCGCTGGGATAGATTGTTCTTTTGGGAAGTGTGTCATGATCAGTCTAATCTACTATTTTTTTCTAAACAAGGTTACTATTCACATTTTGGGTAGGACAGTTCTTCCTTTTGTGGGACTGTCCTACCCAGTCAAGGTGTTTTCCACCCCTGGCTCCAGCCTCTGAAATGCCAGTGGTACCCAGTATGGTCATTGTGCCCTCACAATCCTTAAAAGGTGGGACTCGTGGCCCTGAGGTCCTGCGGTCTGGTGGGCTTGGGATGGTACCTCTGTGGCATCAGCGTTGAGCAAGCGTGCCCTCAAGCCTCACTCGTCACTACAACAACCACAGCTGCATTTCTGAGTGCCACCTGGGGGACACCATGCGTAGCAAGACCCAGTGGTCTCACCAGAGCCTCGTGTCCCACCACCCTGAGTGTCTTGCCATGCCTGGAACTCACCTGACCCTTTCAAACCTCGCTGCCTTTACTCCCACTGTTCCCTCTGCCTGGCAGGCCCTGCCCCGCCCCTCTCATCTCTCCCAGAGCCCCACCCTCCTTCGGCCCCAGACCCCTCACCATCATACCGGCCCCTCCCTGCTTCCTGATGTGGGTGGCCTTGTACTCATTTCTTCAGTTTTCGGAGTGTCATTTTCCTTACCGGTAAAATAGGGAGCAGAATAGAACCTTCCTCCCCTGGCTGGGGGGTGGTCCGTGTAAAGTTCTTAACTTGGTGTCCAGTGGTGAGCGTGAGCCGTCCCTGCAAGGCCAAGCCTTTCCTTGCTGACGGCAGGGATTGGCACCCCAGCTCATGTGCCCTGCTCCCCTCTGCCTCCCCTTCTCCCTGTCCCCAGGTCTCCCCTGTGGTGGGGGATGCAGGTCCCATTTTCCTATGGGGCACTGGCTTTGGAGACCACCCCTCCGACCTCATCCTCTGATTCTATCTAAGTGCCTAATCGCTCCCAGCAGCAGCCCTAGGAGACATCTCCTGTCTCGCTGTGGGGCCACTGGGACCTGTCTTCCCAACCCGACACTTCACAAGTCTGTCCCCCCTACTTTATCCTCCCCCTAGGTAAAACTCCTTCAAACCGCGTTCCTGGAGCCGTCTGTTTTCCCTCCCCTGACGACACCTGGCTGCCTCCCTCCAGCCTGCGCCCCCTAGTCTCCCTCTTATCTAAATCCCAAGCCCTTCTGTCTCTCTTTGGGAGATAAGGGGTTCCCTGCAGATTACTGTACTTACATCCTAGGTGCTCACTGCCTGATGCATAGAATCACTCCTGGCGCATAGTAGGCATTTAAATATCTGTTGAATGAGTGAAAGGACCTTGTAGCCCATCTGTTCTTCCTGTTTGGAGGTTTGGAATGAGGTCTAAAAGCTCAGGGAAGGCAGGATATATTTGCTTTGACAGCCTGGTTTTCTTCCCAGCAAAAAAAAAAAAAAAAAAAAAAAACTCAGTTTCTCATGTTGGCTCTGGCTCTGTGCAATAACAAAAACAAGGGCAATAATAGTTCACCTGCGTGGAAGCCCCAAATCTCCACACACTGGGCTTGTTGTCTTACATGCCTGTCTCAGGGATGGGCTTTATTTTCCTCGCTGTTTCAGAGATGAGAAGGCTGGGGTTCAGTGTAGTTAAGGCACCTGCCCCCAGTGGGGAAGTGGTAGAGTCGGGACTTGAACTAGTTCTGTGTCTCCAATGCCTGTGTACTTCATTGGTACCCCACACCTCCTCTGCACTGTTTTATTTTACTCACAAACTCATCCTGCTACAGATGGGAAATCTGAGGCTCAGAGAGGACAGCTTGCCCGAGGTCCCCTGGGTGAGTGGGTGGGTGGGTGGGCAGGGTCCAAGCAGGCGTCCGACCCAGGCCCCTGCTCTTAGGGTCCATCCACATCACCGTCCTGGCCCATATGAGCCCAGAGGCTGTGTTGCTGTGCAAAGCTCCGGGCTCATGGTATGGACAAGCCATAGGGTTATTGACATGAGGACCGCCCCGCCCCGGCTAATGTAGAAGGATGCCCAGAATGAGACAGGTTTGAGATAGAGAACCCTCTCTTCTGCATTCAGGGTGGGCCTGGGAACAGTCAGGCATGATGGAGCAATGTTGGTAGAAAGGGTGGGGACAGGGGCAAAGCTGAGAGCCGGAGCTCTGTCCAGGTTCTCAGCTGCTGGACCTCACTCAGATCAAAAGGAAAATGGGGTGAATAGACTAACTGACTTTCCAGCCTGCCTGCCTGCCTGCCTGCCTCCCTCCCTCCCTCCCTTCCTTCCTTCCTCCCTCCCTTCCTTCCTTCCTTTTCCTTTCTCTCTTTCTTCTGAGAGAGGGTCTCACTGTGCTGCTTAGGCTGGAGTAGAGAAGCAATCATAGTTCACTGCTGTAGCCTTGACCTCTGGGCTCAAGCGATCCTCCCACCTCAGCCTCCTGAGTAGCTGGGACTAAAGGTATACACCACTACGCCCAGGTAATTTATTATTTTTTGTGGAGAGGACTCACTAAGTTGCCCAGGCTGGTCTCAAACTCCTGACCTAAAGTGATCCTCCCACCTCAGCCTCCCAAGGAAAGTCAGACACCTGGCTGACTTTCTTTTCTAAGTGCTTTGATGTCTTTCTGAGCAGAGAAGTTTAACCCCCAGGTTTACTCAGGGTGCTTATTCTGTTTCTACTTTGAGGTTCATTTATTATGAACTTTTTTTTTTTTTTTTTTGAGACAGAGTCTCACACTCTGTCACTCAGGCTGGAGTGCAGTGGTCCTATCATGGCTCACTGCAGCCTCAACTTCCTTGGCTCAAGCGATCCTCCCACCTCAGCATCCTGAGTACCTGGGACTACAGGCTTGCACCACCACGCCCAGCTAATTTTTAAATTTTTAGTAGAGATGGAGTCTCACTATGTTGCCCAGGCTGGTCTTGAACTCCTGGGCTCAAACAATCCTTCCACCTCAGCCTCCTGAATTTCTGGAATTACAAGCATAAGCTCCTACACCTGGCCTAAACAAGCCTTTTTGAGCGCCAACTCTGTACTAGGCATCATGCTCTCTGGAATGTATTGGCTATTAATGGTCACAGCAACCCAGGGCTTGGTGATGCCACCCCTACACCTGAAGGGCTGCTGACCTCCAGCGCCAGCTTACCAGGATCAGCTTACTTCTTTGAGACTCAGGCTGAGGCACTTCACCTCTCTCAGCTTCAGTTTCCTCCTCTGTAAAATGGGATGGTCATCACTGCTTCATAATACATTTGGGAGGATTTCTGTAAATTTAATTTTATTTTTTAGTATTTTTTTTTGAGACAGGGTCTCACTCTCTTGCCTAGGCTGGAGTGCAATGGGGTGATCTTGGCTCACTGCAACCTCCACCTCCCGGGTTCAAGTGATTCTCGTGCCTCAGCCTCCCCAAGTAGCTGGGATTATAGACACACACCACCACACCCAGCTAATTTTTGTATTCTTTTGTAGAGATGGGGTTTCGCCATGTTGGCCAGGCTGGTCTCAAACTCCTGGCCTCAAGTGATTTGCTCACCTTGGCCTCCCTAAGTGCTGGGATTATAGGCGTGAACCACTGTGCCCGGCCCGGGAGGATTAAAGTAGATCATAGCCCCAAAGCTCTGAGTACGGTGCCTGGTACACCTCCTCGGCCTCCTCAGCCACCTCTACAAATGGTAATGTCATCTGCTTCTAGACTGGGCCCCCAAGCTCTGCATCAGGAAGCTTGACATGGCATCCAGGGCAGCAGGTAATGAAGCTGTTCTTATCTGAAACCCCAAATTACAACATAGGAATTCTGACAAAGAGTTTATAATTGATGTGCCGATTTGTTTCTAATGGAACTCACTCAGTAGCACTAAAAAGAATCAGATCACATTTCATTGTTAACACAATGAATCACCTTACTCAAAATAACAAAATCACCCCAAATCATGATTTCTCTAAGAAACAGACTGGGGCAAGGATATGAATAAAATCAGGCACATAACCCCCTTGGAAAACAGTTGAGCTGTTTCTAATAAAATTGAGCACACGCCCACCTCATAGCCCGGTAATTCCCCTCCTTATTTAGTACATTTGATCCTTGAACAATGTGGGGTAGGGTGCTAACCCCCCACACTGTTGAAAATCCACATATAACATTTGACTTCCCAAAAACTTAACTACTAATAGCCTACTGTTGACCAGTAGCCTTATTGATAACAGTCAACTAACACATATTTTGTATGTTATATATAATATATAATATAATACATATAATATACTGTATTCTTACAATAAAGTAAACTAGAGAAAAAATATTAAGAAAATTATAAGCTGGGCATGGTGGTGTGTGCCTATACTCCAAATACTTGAGAGGCTCAGGCAGGAGGATCACTTGAGCCCAGGAGTTTGAGGCTACAGTGAGTTATGATCGCCCAGTGAGCCTGGGCGACAGAGTGAGACTTTGTCTCAAAAAAAAAAGAAAAAGAAAAAGAAAATCATAGGCCAGGCATGGTGGCATACACCTATAGTCTCAGCTATTTGGGAGGCAGAGACAGGAGGATCGCTTGAGGCCAGTTCAAGGCTGCAGTGAGCTATGATCATGCCACAGCCCTCCAGACTGGGTGACAGAGTGAGACCATGTCTCAAAAAAAAAAAAAAAGGAAAATCACAAGGAAGAGAAAATATATTCACTGTTCATTCAGTGGAAGTAGATTGTCATAAAGGTCATCCTCATCGTCTTCGTGTTGAGCAGGCTGAGGAGGAGGGGTTGGTCTTGCTGTCTCGAGGGTGGCAGAGGCAGAAGAAAGTCCAAGCATAAGTGGACCTGCTCCGTTCAAACTGGTGTTCCCCAAGGGTCAGCTGTATATACCTAAATGAGATGAATGCACATGTTCACTGAAAGACAGGGACTAGAGCACAGTGTTCATAGCAGCTTTGCCTGTCACAGTTCCAGACTGGAAACAACCCAAATATCCATCAACAAAGAACGGGCAAATACATTGTGGGGTATTCATTCACACGATGGAATATGACGCAGGAATAAAAAAGAACAACAAACTGCCGATAACACGCAGCATCATGGATAAATCTCAAGATCATTACACTTCACAAAAGAAGCCAGACACCAAACAATACATACCCGACTGGTTTCACTCATAGGAACTTCAAAACCGGCAAAATGAATCAATGGCAATTAAATCAGGATCGCAATTGCCTACGGTGAGGGAAGGATATTGATGAGGAAGGGACACGAGGAACTTTTTGAGTGGTAGTTACACGGGTATATGCATTTGAGACATTCATCAAGCTGTACACTTAAGATCTGCGTGCTTTACTGTATATGAGCTATACCTCGACTAAAAAAAACTGCAGACATCCCTCTCCACTTTCTAATGGCTTGGCTTTGGGCAAGTGACCTGTCTGAGCCTCAGTTTCCTTTATCTCTGAAAGGGGGTGGTCACAGGGGTTGAGAGGACATACTGAGATAATTATAATCCATGCAGCAGCCTAGCTCACGGTGGGTGCTTGGCAATGGGGGGCTTTGTTGATGTCATTCAGCAAGGCTCAGGCTGGGCCTCAGATGATTGGCAGCTGTGAGTGCAGGGGGTGCCTGACGTCTGCCCACAGATGTGGCTGGTGTGTCTAGCTGACGCTGCTCTGGATTCTGTGACAATCTGCAGCTTATCTTCCAAAGCCTATCTCCCCACCCGTTTCCATACCTCAGCAGTCAGCCTGCACAGTGGGGATGCAGCAGGATCAGGATGTTTAGCTTCTCTATATGCCAGCAAGGTTTGGTGAGAAAGACGTCCAAACACATAGTGATCAACTCTGCTCTGATCGAAATCCAGTAATGACTGAGTCCATGCCCTGGGCCAGGCATTTTGCCAGGCAAGGAGGTGAGTGCAGCCGTGGAAAGATCGCACCAGACACCTGCCCTGTGGACCTTACAACCTCTGGCAACAGATCAGACAGTTTTCAAAGAATGAGCCCACAGACATGGGGCAACTGCATCTTTCACAACTGCCAAAAAAGGCTGTAATGATTGGGTCTGGTAGGGAGGCCAGGGAAGGCTTCCTGGAGGAAGTGACACACAAGTATGGCCTGAAAGATGAGCGGGAGTTGACCTGGCTAAAAGGGAAGGGAGGGTGCACCAAGCCGGGGAAACATCTTGGGCAAAGGCCCAGCAGGAGTGTGAGTTATTGGTGGCCAGAAGGATCCAGAGTGGCTGGAACTGAGAGCTCGATGGGGAGAGGGGCAGGGTGAGGCCAGGGAGGCCTCTGGGCTCCTCGAGCCACACCCTGTGTGTCTTCACACTTGGAGCAACAGGAAGTCATTGCAGTGTTTTCTGCACGGGGGAGAGGAGATGGTGAAATTAGCCTTTTACAAAGAATAACAAAACTTCCATGATCGACCACCTACTGTGGACCGTGGACCATGGACCGTGTTAGGTCCTCCAGTACACACCTCTAAATACTGACCTCCTCCTGCATGGGAGGCCTCACCCCCACCTTTCAGGGTGCAGAAGTCAGGTCACGAGGGTATGAAGTGTGTTTTCTTCATGACCTTCCCACGAGGGTGTGGGAGAGCTGGGATTCAGACCCTGCTCTGTCTGAAGCCACGTCCACACACTTCCCTCTGCACCCTCCTGACCTGTGACCCCCTCGGGGTGCAAATCTCTTAGGTTAACCTTGCTTTCCTCATTCCTGGAAGGGGGTTAGGACCAGCCCTGCCTCCCTCCTAGGGAGCGTTTTAAAGTCAGATGAAATAAAGGAAGAAGTGACAGGTGGTCAGAGCAGGAGAGTCCCTCAGTCCAAGCCTTTTCTTTTATAGAGGGAGAAACTGAGGCCCAGAGAGGGAGATTGGCTGGCCCCAGATCACACAGCCAAACTCGGGTTCTGCATCAGCTGCTGCTTACCAGAAACCCAGGCAAACAGGGAGAACTGCCTTCTGCTCAGGCTTCAGTCACCGGGCTGAGGGCCTGAGCGAGGCAGACTTATGTCCTCTGTTCACTGGTCAGAGCCGCTGTGGGCCACAGATAGCCCAGGCAAGGTTACTTGTATTAATAATGGCTGAAATTTATTAAGCACTTTCTCTGTGCCAAAGCACTGATAAGCACTTTTACTGAATTATATTTTTCTAATTATATTACTTAATCCTTGACATTGCCCCCAGGTGGTGAAGTAGCTTGCCCAAGGTCCGACTCAAAATCAAGGTCTGTGGATGCCAGACCGACCAGGCTGTTTCAGAGATTCTTTGTCATCCTAGTAGAGCAAATCGAGAGGGGCTTGAGATTCTTCAAATCCCAGCTGCCAAAGCCCTTGCACAGTCACAGGCAAGGAAGGGGGGCTCTGAGATGACTCACCCACCCAGCTGAGCAAAGCAAACACCTTGGGGTGGCATGTGGTCTGTGAGCTGGCATTGCCAGACCCCCAGTCATCAGGGACCTCTGCCAGCAGGGGCGGCCTGCAGGAGAGCAGGCAAGCGAGCCGTCGGGATTCCTCTGCCGTTCGGGGACTCAGGTGTGACCTGTCTCTTCACCTGGAATGAACCTATTTGCTTCCTTTGGTTGGTGGCTTGAACTCTAGAACCTATTGTGCTGTGGAGTGGAGCCGGTCTGCTTGGGGAAAAGGACAAGGAAGTTGGGCGGCCCCACTCAGCACTGATGAGCTGTGTGACTTTGGGCAAGTTACTTCACCTCTCTGTGCCTCAGTAACTTCATTCAGCACCGGAAGATAATAACACCCACCTGGTAGAGCTGTATGAAGCCAGTAAAAAACCGCATGTAAGGGCCTGGCAGAATAGCATGGTAGCTGAGAACGAGTATGACTCTAGAACCGAATTTCCTAGTTCACTTCCTGGCTCAACTACTTGCTAGCCACTTGTGCAAGTTATTTAATCCTCTCTGGCCTTAGTTTCCCCATCTGTAAAATGGAGCAAGTAATCTTCCTGATTTTACTGGGTTACTGTGAACATTCAATGTGTTTCCACAAGTGAAGCTCTTAATGCCTGGCACAGAGTAAGCACTCAGTAAGTTTGGCTGTTGTTCTTAATATTCCTTCATTGTACCCTCCCAACTTGCTTCCTTTCTCACTTTGGCTGCTGGGAAGCTCAGAGCAAACATTGTTTCCTAATTAGGTTCATGGAAGAATTATCTTTCCCTTACCTCAAGGGGCTTTCTGGGTCCTCTTTTTTGTTTGGTTTGTTTTGTTTTGTTTTTGAGATGGAGTCTTGCTCTGTCACCCAGGCTGAAGTGCAGTGGCGTGATCTCAGCTCACTGCAAGCTCCGCCTCCCGGGTTCACGCCATTTTCCTGCCTCAGCCTCCTGAGTAGCTGGGATTACAGGTGCGCACCACCATGCCCAGCAAATTTTTTTATTTTTAGTAGAGACAGGGTTTCACCATGTTGGTCAGGCTGGTCTCAAACTCCTGACCTTGTGATCTGCCCACCTCGGCCTCCCAAAGTGCTGAGATTACAGGCGTGAGCCACTGCGCCCGGCTCTGGGTCCTCTTTTTACATAAATTTGATTCTAATGTCCTGAGATACATATACATACATAAACACACACACACATATATATATAGTATTAAAGTAAAATAAATTATATAATTTATTTTAATTATAAAGTTTTCCTCCAGTTCTTTCTAGAAATAGTATTAGGTTGGTGCAAAAGTAATTGCGGTTTTTGCCTTTGAAAGTAATGGCAAAAACCAGAATTACTTTTGCACCAATCTAGTAGAATGTATCGCGTTTTATGAAAACCAACAAGGTAGGCGACACATGTCATGGGGCCTCTTGTCTGTGAGCTGCTGGTCATCAGGGCCTGTCCCATTCTTTCCTTTTTACTTTGTGGCTTTTTTTTTTTTTTTCCTTTTGAGATGGAGTTTCACTCTGTTGCCCAGGCTGGAGTGCAGTGGTGGGATCTCGCGTCACTGCAACCTCCGCCTCCTGGGTTCGAGTGATTCTCATGCCTCACCCTCCCTAGTAGCTGGGACTACAGGCAGGTGCCACCACGCCCCACTAATTTTTATATTTTTAGTAGAGGCAGGGTTTCGCCATGTTGGCCAGGCTGGTCTCGAACTCCTGACCTCGAGCGATCTGCCCACCTTGGCCTCCTGAAGTACTGGGATTAGGGTGTGAGCCACCACGCCCAGCCTCATTTTTACTTTGTGGCTTTGCTTGTTGCCAGCATGTTGGTGCCCTGGAAAAAAGAGGAATGCAGGGCAGGGACTGGGATGTACATTTCTTCTAGAACTCTCTACCCCCTACACTGGCTGGCCCAGGTCTGGGCACATGATAAAGATCAAACAGAAACCTGGAGGTGAATTGAAGGATTCAGACTAAGGTGTTTGGTTCTGTGGGTGACAACAGGTGTTTCTTGGTTGTCTTGTGTCACAGATCCTATGTGACATCAGCTGCCATTGCCAAGGGAACTGTCCCTCCTGGCTCCTCTTTGAGGGCAGGGGAAAGGAAGGTGAAGGTATCGGGCCCAGGATGGAGAGGGGAAGGATGCTATCTCCTCCCCGTCCACAGGGTGGCTTAGGTCTACCGGAGCTACTCATTCATTCATTCATTCATTCGTTCATTTGTTCATTCATTTACTCAGCTGGACTTCTATTGGGTACCAGACCCTATACTGGGGGCTGAGGATACTGAGATGAGTCAGCTGGCCCCTGCCCTCATGGAACACCTAGAAAGACATACGGACAAAAGGATGGAGATGAGGAAGGGATGCATGAAGTTACCCCAATCAAGACACGTGGTTTGACAAAGGACTTTCTTCTCAAATTTTGAATTTATTTATAACAACAACTGACATTCATTGAGTGCCAGCTGTGCACTCAGAGCTGTGCAAAGACCTTAACCTGCATTATCTTATTAATAAGCCCCCAAGGCCCCCTGAAGAAGGCTGTTATATTCTTATTTGGCAGATGAGGAAACACACCAGAGCAGGGATGTGACTTGCCCAAGGTCACACGGCAAGCAAGTGTCAGATGTGGAATTTAAAGTTCAGAATCCTTATCTCAACTTCTCCCATGTCCCACCTCTCCAGGAAAAGAAAGGCAGTGGGGTAGTTTACATTGGGGCAACCCGAGAATCCAGGGAAGGTAGTAGCCGGGGCAGTAGAAGGATTTTCAGCAGGCAAGGGGCAGGGAAGCAGGGGAGATGGGCTGGGCTGGGTGCTGAGGCCCGGACCTTTCTGTGGCATCAGAGCTTTGCTCTCTTCTCTTTCTGGAGTTGTGGGTCACCAGAGCCAGACTTCTGATGTGCTTTAGTCCTGTGTTTACATGACAGTCAGACGGAGCAGGCTCCAGGGGAACACGGAAATGGCATTAAATAACGCTGAATCACACGGTAAGAAAGTTCCCCTTCCCTTCTCCTCTGTGCCTGCTGATTACTCACGGAGAAAGTCTCTGTTTCCTGCCAGCACGTCTCTAACACCTCTCTGACAGCCCCTAATCTCCCTTTTCAATTGGGAAAAGCAGACTTCAAGCTCAGACCCTGCTGGGGAGCCGGAACGCCAGGACATCATCTTGTTTTCATCGTGAATAGTTTAACTTATACATACATGGCACTTTCTAAGTGCTTTGCACATATTACAAATATTTCATTCCATTATGACTTTATGAGATAGGTGCTATTATCCACCTTCCAGATGAGTAAGCTGATACACAGAGAGATTGAGTAACCTGCCCAGGTACACCTCCAGAATGTCAGAGTAAGGACTAGGAATCCAGGCAGCGGGCCCCGGAACCCATGCTCTTAAGCATCTCCCCAAACTGCCTCTGATTCTCAGAATTGGTGCTGCCTTTCTTCTAGTTCCAGCAGTAGCCTGATTTTTCCTTTACTGATGAATTCATTTCCGTGAAAATATTAAAAGTAAAGTGGAGTTCAAGTGGTTGTGTGGAAATAGCCAAAGTCCTAACAGTAGTTGAAGGGCTACTGAAGTTTGAAGAACACTCATCAGTCCAAGCCCTTCATTTGCTGGGGGGAATGCTCCGAAGAACAGAGAGGGTATGGGACCTAACAGAGGTCACACGGTGAGTGAGCCTGGAGGCTGCCAGGACAGATGGGAGCTCTCACCTGCCACCCACACCCGTCTGCTTCCTGCACACAGGACTGATGGGGCGCCAGGTGGCAGGAGCGCAGAGGTGTGCTCACCTGCCCAGAAGTGTCCCGGTGCTGTAACAGGATCCCTGTTATCTCTGCTGTTCCGGGAACAGGCAGATCTGAGCCTCGAGGCCCAAGCCCAAGTCAGCATTTTGGCCACTGCTGAGCTGACTTTTGTTGTATGTCTTTACCTTGTCTTCCAAGTCTCAACAGAACCTGAGTGGGGAGCTCTGTCCTCAGCCTGCTGGTCAGGGCTCACTTTCTCTACCTTTACGCCTTTCCAGAAGCTTCCACAGCCTCTGCCTTGGGAGATGTGAGCTGACCCTGGATTCAAATCCTGGTTCTGCCACATACCCACCATGTGGCTTTCTTTCAGATGCTTAGCCCCTGTAAGCTGTGGCGTCCTCATGTAGGAAGTGGGGATGTACGAGATCAAAGACAGTGGGCCGAGAGGATCACCGCCACACAGAAAGGCAGCAATGATGTCAGCTCCTTCTGGAGTCACCTTGCTGCAGGGCCACCTCCTTTGTCATGAAGGCCACCGGCTTTCTCCATGAGGGTCCTGGGAAGTGGAGAATGAATTAGGGCCATTGTCCCCGTGATAGAGATGAGAATACCCCAAGTTGGGGTCTGGCTTCTTTAAAAATCGAGTTTTGGTCTGGAGTTCCACCCTGCGCACAGTGACACCAGTCACAGGCTTTGGATTTGGGCGTTCACTAGTTCCGTGTGGCCTTGGGTGGGTCATTTCTCCACTCCCAGCCTCAGTTTCTTCATCTGTCCAGTGAAACCATGCAGGGTTATTGTGAAACTTAAACATGATGAATGTTCTTGGAAATGTCTGATGTACTTCACAGGTGTTATTTTTGATGGTTTTTATTCTTTGTACAGGCAGAAGAATAAGTGTGCAACACTCTAAAATTACTAGGTGGGGTGTGGTAGCTCACACCCCTAATCCCAGCACTTTGGGGGCCAAGGCAAGCAGATCTCTTGAGCCCAGGAGTTCAAGACCAATCTGGGAAACACCGCGAAAACCTGTCTCTGCAAAGACACAAAAATTAGCTGGGCGCAGTGGTGTGCACCCGTTATCCCAGTTACTTGGGAGGCTGAGGTGGGAGGATGGCTTAAGCCCAGGAGGTCGAGGTTGCAGTGAACCCTGATTGCACCACTACACTCCAGCCTGGGTTACAGAGTGAGACCCTGTCTCAAAGAAAGAATAATAATAAAATTACCATGTAGTCAGGACATACAAGGGAATTAAAACCCACTTTTTAGTAAGAGCCTCTGAAGAAGGCCTGAGCAGAATTGGATCCAGGCTGATCTATATATTTGCATATAAAAATATATTTATATGCACATAAATACATTTTTAATATTTTAATATTTTCATGTAGCTTAATATTTATAAAGTAAATATATATGTATACTTACACACATGTACACACACACACACACACACACACACACACATGTATTTTGAGTTGGGGTCTTGCTCTGTCGCCCAGGCTGGAGTGCAGTGGTGTAGTCATTGTAGTCATGACTCACTTCTGCATCAGATTACTGGGCCCAAGCAATCCTCCTGCCTCAGCCTCCTGATTAGCTAGGACTACAGGTGCATGCCATCATGCTGGGCTATATATATATATATATAATTTTTTTTTTTTTTTGAGACAGGATCTCACTATGTTGCCCAGGCTGCTCTTGAACTTCTGGGCTCAAGTGATCCTCCTGTCTTGGCCTCCCAAAGTGCTGGGACTACAGGCATGAGCCACTACACCTGGCCCCAGGCTGATATTTTGTTTCCCATCTGTTCTTCCAGTCAACAGTCTTTTTCACCCACTGCCGGGTTAGACATCGTGGTATGGAAGAAAGAGTGTGAGCCCTCGAGTTGGGCAACCCTAGATCTATAGCCCAGTCTCCCAAATCCTGGCTGTGTGACCCTGGGCAAGTTGCTTTAACTCTCTGACCTTCAGGTTCTTCATCTGTAAAATGGGGGTCCCTCGCCAGATTGTCGTGTGGATTAAATGAGTCACTGCACATAAAATACTCGGCACACATCCTGGCTTGTGGTGGACACTTAAATGATGGCTCCTCTTGTTGTCACATGATCACGAGGCACTGGGTCCTGCACTGGGCTGTCATGGTCCAGTCAGGTGGCTTTGGTGGACATCCAAAGTAAGTCAGTCCCCTGCCCTGACGGAGGAAATGCAGGCACCAAGCCCAGTCTGAGTGGTCAGGGAAGGCTCCCGTGAGCCAAGTCGGAGGGGAAGACAAGGGCTGGCTAGGTACAGAGACCAGCACAGGCCCGAGCGTGGAGGCCGGAGGTGGAGGGGCCCTCTCCTTTGGTTGCGCCCAGGCTTCGTGTGGGGGAGAGGCAGGAGATGAGGATGCTGAGTGGACGGGCCCCCTGGGGACAGTTTGTCGGGGAGCTTGACAAGGTTAAGGATCTTCCTTGGACATCCTTTCACTTTCCCTCAATAACCTGGTGCGGATCTATCATCCCAGTATTTATCTAAACCCTTGCTGGACCCATTTATATCCTCCGCCTCTCCAGCTTCTCGGCATAATGAGCTCCAGATGTGGTGAAGGGGCCTTCCCCAGATCTCTACCTCAAGCTGGGAGGGTGCTGGGATTGCGGGGATGAGTCCTCGTTCACCAAGAGATAGGAAGGCCTTAGAGCCTGCAACTCAGCCTTGGCTTCACCCTTACATGGGCCCAAGACACTCCGATTCGTGATCCCCTGGGGTTCCAGGCCGCTGTAGGGACCCCAAATCCTGGGCGAGTGCTCTGTGGGCTCCTTAAGGGGCACCCCAGAGATGTTGGACCCCCTGTGGCCACCCCAGGAGTGAGACAGGCAGCCAGTAAGCTTTCAACCCATGGAGATAGCAGAAATGTCCCCAGAGCAAACCAAAATGGTGGCTGGAAGGTGCTCAGAAACCTCCCGTCCTGTGGCTCCCAGCTGTCAGTCTCAACTTCTACCATCTCAAGCCATGTTCTCACTGTTGTTCTACAAATGACTCACTTTTCTATTTAATGTATGAAGATGGAAAGTCCATATCCTGCCATAAATAAAACACCAGCATCTCTTGACACACACAGAAGTTAACTGTAACCATAAATACAACAGAGGCAGGACAGGGTGACCATGTCCGGCTCCAGCCCTGTGCTCACTCCTTGGCTAGGCTTCTGCAGAAGGGAGGGCGCCTGAGACCAGGGCTCAGGGGGCCAGAGAGGGACCCAGGGAGGCAGGCAAAGGTGGCTCAAGGTGTGCAGTGGAGCTGACCACCCTGGCAGCTGAATCGATCCCAGGTCTGGCTAACGAGGCCGGAGCATGACCAGAACCCGTCACCGGCCCCCTGTCAAGGCTGTCTGAGCTGGCTCCCCATGTCTCTATGTGTCAGCAGGGGCAGATATTCTTGAATGCATCTTTGTATCCAGATAACGAGGAGGGGCAGGAGGGCAGGGAGGTGGAGGGGCAGGGAGGGAGGAGGGCAGTGGGAGGGAGGGAGGGGGCAAGGGAGGGAGGTGAGAGGAGGAGGGAATGGGGGGGGGGTGGGTGGAGGGGTGGAATGGGGTGGAGGTGGCAAATATGATGATGTCATGGATGGCAAATATGATGATGATGATTTCATGATGATAAAGATGCAACATGACGAAAGGACGATGGCTGGCGTGACGCGATGATGGGCCATGATGATGCATGGACGGTCCGATGACCGATGAAACCAGGATGCGATGGCATGATGGCCATGATGATGATGATGCGATGATCGATAAAACATGATGATGATTTATCATGTCGATGATGCAAAATATGATGTGCGATAAGATGCCATATGATAAAGACGATGCAAACATGCATGATGCCATGATGTGATGATGACCAGATGATGTGGCCATGATAAAGATCGATAGCATGGAAATGGATAAAATAATGATGCGGAGGAAATGATATGGCTGAGCAAGATAGTGAGGGGGCAGGGGGAGGTGAGGAAAGAAGGGTGGTGGAGGAGGTGGACAAGAGGGAGGTGGAGGGAGGAACAGGGGGGGTGGAGGGGGGGAGGGGTGGAGGGGTGGAATGAGGAAGGACGGAGACTTGAGCCTGGAGCCCTGAAATGGGAAGAAACGGAGGTTGAGTGGATCAGGATTGAAGAGAATTGAAAAAGGGAAAATGTTCCCAGTTTATGGCATCCTAGAATGCAATGTCAGGTGCCACTAAATCCTCTTGCAGATGGCCCAGGTGGGAAAACGGAGGTCCAGAGCCAGGAAGGGACTTGGCCAGGGCATGGACACGCCAGAAAGATGGCCTCTCCTGTCAGTGCACCGACTTGCTGTCCCTGAATCTGTTTATGCTCACTGTTACTATTTTTAAAAACAAAGACCAAAAACAAAAACAAAAAACATTTTTAGATGGATGCAGGGGAGGGGATGCCCCAAATCAAATGGGCAGGAGGCCAACTTCAGCCACGCTAAGGTCTAGAGAAAGAAGCCTCAGAGAGGCCCATCCATCCCACTGGCCTACCCACCTCCTCCCTGCCCTTCTGGCCCATGCGCCCAGGGTGAGCTCAGAACTCTTGATAGTAGACGAATGGTAAGGACAGAGAGGGGAGCCATCTCACTAGGAGGGGCTTCTGGGGGAGCTAGATGCACTGGGTTTGAATCTTTGCTTTGCCCTAAAATGGCCACGTGATCTTGGGCAATTACTTCACTGCAAAGTGCCTCGGTTTCCTCATCTGTAAAATGGGAATAATACAGTACCTATGTCAAAGGAACATTTAGGATATTAAATATTCATAAATTACTACATGTAAATGCTTCCAAGTGTGCCTGGCGTAAACACTGTGTTTGCCAGTCATACTATTATTATTATTATTAGGCACAGGGAAGAAAGGAAGGAAACTAACCTGTATTAATCTTTATGAATGGCCGAGCACTGTGCCTGCAATTTAAGCAGCTCATCTTATATAATTTCACAACTCTAGAAAGGTAGTTCTTTGTCTGAGACCGTCATTGACGAACCCAGGGTCCCGTCATTGTGGGGATGCAGCCACATTCTGACCCTGGGCACACAGATGTTCACTACATGGACTCAGGACAAGTGGGGAGGTGGAAACGAAGGGAGAGGGGCCGACAGCTGAGCTGAGGGCTTCTGAGGTGGGGGTGGGCTGGGGGTCCATCAGGCTGGAAGGGATGGCTGGGGCTAGCTCAGGAATTCCGTGGGAAGAAGCTTGCACTTTCTCCCACAGGCCCTGGGGAGCCACGGGCAGGCCACGAGTAGGGAGTGACATGATAAAGGGGGTGTTCGGGAAAGGTCTGTGTGGCTGTGGTTTCAGGATGGATGGGGGTGGCGGAAGGGTCCGGAGGGGAGGCAGGAAGCTCCGCTGGGCAGCTGGCCTGGGACAGTCCCCTGGGAGAGGCACAGGGAGCCTTCAATCAGACTGACCGCCAGGACCTCATGGTCCTGGGCCCTGACCCGGCCCTGACCCTGAGTCCCGCCTGAGGTGTGGACTGGGCCCCAGTCCTTCCCTTCACCCGTGGGCGGCTTTATCTGGGAGTCTCCGGAGGGCGTCCCGTCTGGGTTGAGCCGGCCTGGCCGCCTGCAGATTTATGAGGTGTAGGGGAAGTGGCGGGGGCAGCGGGCGTGTGAGGCAGCCCTGGTGGGAGAGGGGAGAGCTGGAGGACGCTCTCCAGCCCACGGACCTGTGCTGACCCCACTTCCACCCCGAACTAACCCCACCCCATCTCACTGGGCCAGCCCCAGAACAAGGCGGCACCTGCTGCCTCAGTTTCTCCTCACAGACACCTCGAGGGGTGAGTAGAGAGAGGCTACATGCAAGAACCTTAGACATGAGGGGGCTGTAGACAGAACGTGCTAGAAGCTTCTGTACCCGGGTCGGAAGATGTCTATGATACGAAGCAGGTTACTAACAGTATGCTGGGTACAATTCCATTTGCAACTTTGAAAGGAATAAATATGCATCTGTGCCTCTATAAATACATTTTATGTGCAGTAAAATGCCTAAATGGTGTTTAATTGTGACTTCTTCTAGGGAAAGAGCTTCGACTTTCAGTTTATACCCATCTATATTGTTTCAATATCTTGTAAGCATATACTTTTTTCACTTACAAACTTTTTTAAAAACAGAGTAATGGTAGGAGGTGATGTTGGGTGGTGGAGGGCCTTTGTGTTTATGAGTAATAGGGGGTTGCTGTCGTGGGGGCCTGAGGGTGCTCAGGGTTGGGTGGTTCTGGAATACTTGGGTCATTCTCTGCTGAGAGTCCCACCCTCTGAGAGACCCCAGCCTCACTGGGTAGACCCCACATGGATGAGCTCCCAGGATAAGGCAGGCACAGACCGGTTCCAGGGAGGGGGCTAGAGACAGTCAGGGAGGTTTCCCAAAGGTGGTGGCCATTGAAAGGTAAGACAATTAGATTAGATGGGAAGGACAGCCTCGGGCATTCTGGAAGGGAAGCTAAGAGCAGACTCTGGAGTCAGAGAGGTGTGAATCCATGTCCTTGCTCTTTTCCTTACCAGTCATGGGACTCTGAGCAAATTTTGTCATCCCTGAACCTCAGTTTTCTCATCTGTGTAACGTTTACCCTAATGATGTTAAAAATTGACCAGGCGTGGTGCCTCATGCCTGTAATCCCAACACTTTGGGAGGCTGAGACAGATGGTTTGCTTGAAGCCGGGAGTTTGTTTTATTTTATCATTATACTTTATGTTCTAGGGTACATGTGCACAACGTGCAGGTTTGTTACATATGTATACATGTGCCATGTTGCTTTGCTGCACCCATTAACTCGTCATTTACATTAGGTATATCTCCTAATGCTATCCCTCCCCCCTCCCACCACTCTATGACAAGCCCCGGTGTGTGATGTTCCCCTTCCCGTGTCCAAGTGTTCTCATTGTTCAATTCCCACCTATGAGTGAGAACATGCGGTGTTTGGTTTTTTATCCTTGCAATAGTTTGCTGAGAATGATGGTTTCCAGCTTCATCCATGTCCCTACAAAGGACATGAACTCATCCTTTTTTATGGCTGCATAGTATTCCATGGTATATATGTGCCACATTTTCTTAATCCAGTCTATCATTGATGGACATTTGAGTTGGTTCCAAGTCTTTGCTATTGTGAATAGTGCCGCAATAAACATACGTGTGCATGTGTCTTTATAGCAGCATGATTTATAATCCTTTGGGTATATCCCCAGTAATGGGATGGCTGGGTCAAATGGTATTTCTAGTTCTAGATCCTTGAGGAATTGCCACACTGTCTTCCACAATGGTTGAACTAGTTTACAGTCCCACCAACAGTGTAAAAGTGTTCCTATTTCTTCACATCCTCTCCGGCACCTGTCGTTTCCTGACTTTTTAATGATCGCCATTCTAACTGGTGTGAGATGGTATCTCATTGTGGTTTTGATTTGCATTTCTCTGATGGCCAGTGATGCTGAGCATTTTTTCATGTGTCTGTTGGCTGCATGAATGTCTTCTTTTGAGAAGTGTCTGTTCATATCCTTCACCCACTTTTTGATGGGGTTGTTTGTTTTTTTCTTGTAAATTTGTTTGAGTTCTTTGTAGTTCTTTGTAGATTCTGGATATTAGCCCTTTGTCAGATGAGTAGATTGCAAAATTTGTCTCCCATTCTGTAGGTTGCCTGTTCACTCTGATGGTAGTTTCTTTTGCTGTGCAGAAGCTCTTTAGTTTAATTAGATCCCATTTGTCAATTCTGGAAGCCGGGAGTTTAAGACCAGCCTGGGCAACATGGCAAGACCCTGTCTCTACAAAAAATAAAAATAAATTAGCCAGGCATGTTGGTGCACACCTGTAGTCCCAGCTACTTGGGAGCTGAAGTGGGAGGATCACTTATGCCTGGGGGGTTGACGCTGCAGCAAACCATGATTGTGCCACTGCACTCCAGCCTGGGTGACACGGTGAGACCCTTTCCCCCCCAAAAAAAACCACACCATGCTCACTATGTGTAAGCTATGTTTTTAGGTGTAGGGATCCCAAAAGCTGGGGGATAGCCCCTGATAATTTGAAGGTACCCTACCAGATGTCCAGGACCCCAGCCTGAAAAGGCATAGGGTCAGGAAGGGTCATGTAGAGGGAGAGGGTCCCTCCTAGGAGAGAACAGCTTCTCCTAGGAGAGGGCTTCCTAGGCAGTTGGATGATACTAGCAGCACATCATAAGGGCACCAGGCAGTGCTTAGGTCAAGGTCCATCCTGGTCCGGGTATCCAGTGGCAGCTGGCATTCATTTGCATGAGCACTGCCTCCCTGGGGCTCCCAGGACAGCCTCAAAGCAGAACACCATGCTGTCCTTGTGCCACACCTGAGCTGTGATCCAAAGCCAGGGCAGGATTCTGGCTGCCCTCCAGAGACTGAGTGCCACCTCTCACTCATGGTCTTTCCCTGCATGATCAGGTCACCTTTCTAAGCCTCAGTTTCCCTCTCTGCGAGATAGTGGTATAAGGGGGCAAGCTGGACCTCTGTCTGAGGGCCACTCAAGATTTTATAGTCTGTGAGGTTGCAGCTAGTTGTCAGAACCAGTTCATATCCTCATCTCCCAGCACAGAGCCTGGTACCTATTGGGGGCCCAGCCAGGTCCTGGTGGATGGACAATGGATGGATGGATGGATGGATGGATGGAGCATGGAGCGTGGACGGATGAATGGATAGATGTGTGGATGGATGATGGGTGATAGGTGGGTGGGTGGATGAATGGATGGATGGATGATGGATGAATGGATGGATGGATGGATGGATGGGTAGATGAATGATGGATGGGTGGTGGATGGATGGATGGATGGATGGATGATGGATGGGTGGGTGGGTAGATGAATGATGGATGGATGGATGATGGGTGATGGGTGGGTGGATGGATGGATGGTTATCTAGTTAACTCATGAACACACCAGAAAATGACAGAATCAGATAATGAATGCTCCCTCCTCAGGCCTTTGCACTTGGTCCTTCCTCTCGGAACATTATACCGAGCTATTTTCCTGGCTAGCTTCCTCACCTGCCATGAAGCATCCTGAGAGAAAACTTAATCACCATGGGCTTTGAGCAAAACCCTTGGCCTCACTGAACCCTAGTTAATCTGTAAAATGGGGACACGGAGGCTTACCTGTTTCCTTTATACTGCTCGGGTGCTCCCTGTGTACTTCTCAATTGCAGTACCTGTTACCCTTTATTGCACTTAATGGTGGTCCATTTGTCCCAGGCCATTCCTGCCACCCGGCCCCCATTATCTGCCTTGCCCCGAGGGATGGTGGGATCTCATTCCTCTTGCAGTCAGTTGAGCTCAGCACAACCCTGCAGTATGCCCTCAGGGAGGCTCTGATGAGTGTCTGAGTGTCTGAGTATCCCTGACAGTGATGGGAAGGCGCCTTGCAAACTGTTTAGCACTGTGCTGTTGCCTTTCAGGAAGCTCAGCTGTGCCTCGGTCTATACCAACACCTCTGCCCAGTCACCTCCCTCACCAGGTGGCTCCGAGCCTTTGGGCAGAGAATTCAAAGCCCTTTCTACCACCCCACCCCCATCCCCTTGAGTTCTGTGACACACTTTAGAGGAGGTGTCATCCTCACAAGGGGGACAATTAGCAGCTCACCTTCCTTGATGACTGTAGCACCCTCTGGAGAGATTCTCTCAACACAGCCACACCCACTGCTTCAAAGCCAAATTTTGGGCCTGACTAACAGCAGGCCTGCATGTGTGTCAGGGGAGGGGTGGAGAGGCTCAAGAACCTGCCCCAGATCCCACCAATGCAACATTCTCACTGCCTATCAACCTGAGGTTTGTGCACGCTATGGGTTTAAGAGGCACCTGCATCCTCTAATTTGCTATGGATGCCAAACCTCTGAGGCATGGCAGATGGATAACACAAGTCACCCATTTTACAGCTGAGAAAACTTAGACTTAAAGAAGTTCATGCTTGACTTATTCAGACAGAGCATAACCTGACTCAGTCTTGCCCTCCAAGACCCCACAGTTGGGTGGAGGTGGAGCACTCAGAAATAATGATCTCCCAGCGTGGAGGACGGGGTGGAGGCTCACAGAAAGTGGGGCCGAGGGAACCCAAAAATGACCTTGTAGCCAGGTCCTGAAAGCTGAGCAGAATTTTGGCAAACAGGGTGGGCTGGGGAAGACTGTGGGCTCAGGTCAATTCCACGCTTGATAGTGGGGGCCTGGGTTTTTTAAGACAGGGACAATTCTGTCCCCTGTCTGCAGAGGCAGTCTTGATGACATCCATTTTGGTTTTGCTTCTAAAAGCACCTCCTGCCCCACCTGTGCCCTCTTCCCCAGCTTCAGGTGTTGTTGCTTCTGTCCTCAAGGAGCAGCTCTCCAGCCTTCCCAAAGCTGAGCCCCTCAGAGTCTCGGGTGGGTATAAGATCCTGTTTGGCCTTTTTCTCTCATCCTCCCCACAAGCCTGCAAAGGAAGGTCCCATGAGTCCAGATAAGGAAACTGTAGCTCAGAGAGGTGAATGCATGCAACCAAGGCCACACAGCCCAGCCCCAGGTTGACCCAGGTGATGCCAGCTGTCTCCAGAGCCAGTGGTCTTGCCAAGTGCACGTCTGTAGGCTTCCTAGGCTAGCAGCATCAGCATCACCTGGGAGGCTTGTGGAAAATACAGATTCCCAGCTACCAATTACGAGCCTGCCCCCATGATTCTCTTCTGGTCTCATGGGCATCAGGGAATGCCAGGACTGATGTTTTTAAAACTTGCCCAAGTCCGTTGTGATGCACAGCCAGCCACTACCCTGTGCCACCACCAAATGATGTTCAAAGTGTGACAGATTATGAGAAGCAAAAAAACAAAGAGTAGCACGAACACACCAAAATGTTGGCAGTGGTCGTGGAGATGGGGAGGGATAGTGGGGGGAGATAATTATTATTTTGTACTTTATACTTCCATCTGACTTTTCTGTGTTTTCCAAATTGTCTGTAATGAGCATGTATTGCTTTTATAATGAAAAAATAAGTAACAGAGCATCTGGCTGGGAACCATTTGGAGAGGGGTGAGAATGAGCATTGGAGCCATGTCCACACAGACCCAGGTCAGCCACCCGCTCTTGGGCAGGGCACTTGACACTGAGCACTGAGCCTCCATTCCCTCCTCTGTAAAATGGGGATGGAAAGTCTCAAAGTACAGCTAGGAGATAATTCCCTAGAGCTAACAATTCTCCTTCTTTCTTCCCTCTCCTGGACCTCTCTCTCCCTGGCAACCCTTCCCTGGACGCCCTTCCCTGCCAATGCCCAGTTGAAGCAGTTGAAGCCTCCTCCCCAGCTCACCCAGACCCTCATGGAGTGTGCAGTCTGCCAGGGGCTTTCAGGGCTGCCTCAGCAAAGCCCATTTTGCAGATGGGGAAACCAAGGCCCCGGGCAGCCGAGGGACTTGGTTGCCAGCTCTGGCTCCCCAGCAGAGGGAGGGGGGCGTACACGTGTCTGCTGCGCATCTCTGCCTGTCGTTGCCTTGCTCAGTGTGTGTGAGGGGGCAGCAAGTCACCATCTGTGTTTTCCAATAAAAGAAAATGAAAATTGAAGCACATTAAAAATAGCTCAATTGGGATTCCGAGCGGGGCTCTGAGGCCTGCTGTGGCAGACGCCCAGCCTGCCTCCCCCTCCTCCCAGCCTGGCACCGACATCACCCAGAGTCATCTGAGGCGAACGTCTCCTGGTGGCGTATGGGAAGGGACCAGGGTGCAAGCAGTGGCCCTGATGGCACCAGGGGACCCCTGATTCCAGTTTCCCAGCTCCCAGCAGCTGGTGTCCCACCAGAGACAGGAGAAAATGGAATCGGGGCCATATGCTGGGCAGACTTCAGACACCCTCCACTCCTCCCAGGGCTGCAGGACCCTCAGCTGGAACCTCTACCCCCCAAGAGTGGCTCAGGGACACCCTGTGGCAGAAAGGAAGGCAGCCTCTTCTGGGGGCCTGGAAACCAGGTTCCCAGGCCACCTTTTCACTGAACCCCTGTGCTTTGAGCAAGCCAGGAACCCCTGGGGGCCTACTTCCTCCTCTGTCCAGTGAGGGTCTTGGTAGGGGCCAAGGGGTGGTGTGTGAGTGGGCTTCTGAGGCTCCTGTCTCCAGCAAGGCTCCTTCCTGGCTTCATGACCTGGGGAAGCCCCTTCCCCTCACTGAATCCCAGTGACCTAGTTGGAAATGAGGATGATTTAGGAGTTTCCTGTAGGGGATGTGTCAGAGGACAAAAGGAGACATCAGTAAGCACTTAGCTTGGTGCCTGGCATGGACAGGGACTTGACCAATGGCCACTATTGTAATCCTTCTCATTATCTTGATTTTCTGTGAAATGGGAGCGTGGTGGCCCCACACCATAGAAAGCCTGGGTGAGCTCTGCGCTGGCTGCAGTGGCTCATCACGAGGAAGGCTGGCATTCACCCAGGAGTGCTGGTGCCCAGTGATTCCCAGCATCTCTTCCTCCCCCGTGGGTCCTGCTCTCTGCAGCAGCATCCGGTGCCTATGGCCAGCCACTGTGCGGACCCTCAGTGAGGCAGACAAGGGGGCACGATTCCTACCTCGAGGCCTAGAGAGTGCTGGGCAGAGAGCAGCCCTGGACCCACATAGCTAGGCCCACGCAGGGGTTACCTGCCAGGATCTGAGTGATCTGGGAGTGGACAGGGCATCCATGGAGGACCTGAGCTGCCTGAGTCTGGGCCTGTGCAAGCAGAACCTGGGCTACATCCTGCAGGATGGCCTTGGGCAGGTTGCTTCACTTCTCTGGGCCTCAATTTCTTCATCTCTAAAATGGGGTTGATAATAGTTCCTGCCTCATAGGGCTTTGGGAAGACGAGTCCTGGGCAGGGTTTGGCAGGTGGAAAACACTACATCCATGGCACCCCTGAGAGCACCAGCACACCCCCACCTGCAATCCCATCCCTCCAGGACGGAAACTGTTGCTGGGCCCACCAGGGACCAATCACACAGGACCAGCACCTGCCCCGCCTCAGCTCCAAGCCTCTCCTGGACGGGCACACAGTGGAGGTGGGGTGGCTCCCCTCAACCATAGATGTCAACTAAAGTGGCCAGACCGCTCCCCCGACCACTTCAAATGCCCTTCAGCAGAGGGTCTGGGTGGTTTCTCAACGGCAAGGAGTGAGTGTGTGGGGTTCACGGATCCCGCCATCACGGGGTATGAGAGATGACCACTTTCTTGGCTGAGGATGGTCTGTTAGTTTCTTGTTGCTGCTATGACAAATTACCAAAGTCTTCATGGTTTAAAACAAGATGCATTTATTGTTTTACAGCCCTGGAGATTAGATGTCTGAAAAGAGTTTCACTGGGCTGAAATGGCCGGGGGCGGTGGAGGGCACACTACCTCCAGAAGCTCAGGAGGAGGATCCTTGCCCTTTCTAGAGCGTTCTAGAGGCTGCCTGCATCCCAGAGCTTGTGGCTCCTTCATCCCCAAAGTGTGTCACTCCCACCTGGCTTCTGACATCACATCTCCTCTCTAATGCCAACCCTCCCACCCCCTCTTACAAGGACACTTATAATTATATTAGACCAACTTGGCTAATCCAGGATAATCCCCCCATCTCATGATTCCTAATCTCATCTCATTTGCAAAGTCCTTGTTGCTACATAAGGCAACATTCCCAGATTCTGGGGATTAGGAACATGGGCATCTCCTCAGGGATATTATTCTGTCTCCCATAAAAGAGAAAGCAAGTCTGCTCAGCCTTGCCCAGAGGGTGCTGGCTGATGTTGATAATAACAATATCATAACATCCGCTTATTGAGTGATTGCTTTGTGTTATAATTTGAGTGATAATGACCACAGTCAACATTTTACTGAGCACTTACTATAGCCAGGTTCTGGGCTAAGAACTTAACATGCATGATCTTATCACAGCCACCTGCGAGGCGGGTACCAATCTTGTTCCTATCCCACAGCTCAGAAAGAGAAGCTCGAGACTTACCCTGGGGTAGTGGGTTAGAAAGTGGGGTTCAAATGTAAATGACTCTGCTGGGCTTAGTGGCTTACTCCTGTAATCCCAGCACTTTGGGAGGCCGAGCCGGGTGGATCATTTGAGGCCAGGAGCTTGAAACCAGCCTGGCCAACATGGTGAAACCCCATCTCTACTAAAAATACAAAAATTACACGGGTGTGGTGGCGCACACCTGTAATCCCAGCTGTTCGGGAGGCTGAGGCAGGAGAATCTCTTGAACCAGGGAGGGAGGCGGAGGTTGCAGTAAGCCAAGATTGTGCCACGGCACTCCAGCCTGAGCGACTCTCAAAAAAAAAAAAAAAAAAAAAAAATGTCTAAATGACTGCTGAGGCCACTGCCTCAGACCCTGGGATGTGCTGCTGGATAGGCCATTTCCCTGCTGTTTGGACCTAACACCTGGGTTCCACTGCCAGGTTCCCGCTCCCCTGCCCCTCGCTCCAGTGGCAGATACAAGAACTGCTTGATGGGGTGTCACCCTTGCCAGTTTGGGTTCCTCCAAGCAGGGGCTGTGGTTGGGGTAGATGCACAGGAGGCGCTCAGAGGGGATGTTAAAACAGGAGGAGGGCGGAGCCTGGGAGGATAGGCAGGGGTGCTGAGGGCTGCTTGTGGGAGAGCGGAGTGGGTGTCTGTCTGAGTCTAATTCTGTATCTGGGTGAGGGTGAGGAACCGGACATTCTTGGAACCAATTCTGGCCACACCACTGAGTGTTTCATAGGGAGCCTTGGCCCAGAACCTCTGAGGCTGTCTGTAGCATAGGATCCCCACTGCACTCTGCTCCTTGCAAAGCCTTTAGGAAGCACCAGTGTGTTGAAAACCCTGAGTCTAGCCGGGTGCAGTGGTTGACGCCTGTAATCCCAACACTTTAGGGGACCAAGACGAAAGGATCACTTGAGGTCAGGAGTTCGAGACCAGCCTGGCCAACATGGCAAAACCCCATCTGTACTAAAAATACAAAAATTAGCCAGGCGTGGTGGCGGGCACCTGTAATCCCAGCTACTCGGGAGGCTGAGGCAGGGAATCGCTTGAACCCTGGAGGCGGAGGTTGCAGGGAGCCGAGATGGCGCCACTGCACTCCAGCCTGGGTGACAGAGAGAGACCCTGTCTCAAAAAAAAAAAAAAAAAAAAGGAAACCCTGAGTCCATCCCTTGAGCACCAGCATTCTCCTTTGCTGGAGCCCTGGGGCCCTTCCCCAGTTCTGTCTTTCCACCTCTCCACGGGCTTTCTGTCACTCTGCGTCTTAGGCCCCACACATTGCTACCTCACCATGGGATCTTGGACCAACCCCCAGGCTGCTTCAGTCTTTCCGTGTCTGCATTGGGTGCTGCCTTCATGCTGCATGCCAGCAATCCCTAAGGCCTCAGCTCATGATGTGACCCCTTCACAACCTTTGCGGGACTGACAAGGAACCTCCCCACCCTGGGAACCCACTGCTGGCCTGGTCTGCTCCCTGGGGCAGGGGCAGAGGGGACAGAGGCCAGGTACAGGAAGAGGGCCTCCCGCAGGAGTACATGTCTTCCCTGCTCCTTCAGTTGGAGGCTCAGGGAAGATTCCTTAGACATTCCCTGTTCGCAGCATCCTCCTCCATCAGGGTCTTTCCGCCTCCCTGGAGAGCTCAGCTGTAGCCAGTGGGAAATGGGACAGATAATTGCAACTTTAAATAAGGCCAAGTGAACGCTCCCTCCCAGGCCCAGCACAGGGGACTCTGAGCTTTGAAGGGAGGCAGCCGGGAGGAAGCCTCAAATGGCACTCAGAGTCCCAGCACTACCACTGCCTCCCTGGTGACCCCAGGCAAGTCACAGCCCCCTCTCTGAGCCTCAGTTTCCTCATCTTTGAAATGGGGACCACATGGCATCATCTATGGGAAGTCGCTAGCACAGTGCCTGGTACATTGAGCACCTAGTAGGTACTCAATAGCTGGAAATAAGGGTTATGATTATTATCCCTGTTCAGATTCAGCTGTCCCACTCATCCCACCCCACCCCAGAGGTTTCTTTGGGAGCTGTTCTCAGCCATGTCAGCCTCTAGGTGAAGGAGGGGCGACGATGATTGTGGTACTAGCCTCCTCTGAGCTAGGCTGACTGTGCTAGGCCTTGTGCAAAGGGTGTTGTGTCCATACCTATGAGTGGGTGCTGTTTACTATTCCCATTTCCCAGATGAGGTCACTGAGGCCGCATCCTGTGGTGGGTGGGGGAAGGAGAGGGCTAGCAGGGAAGGGGTTGGAAGCCCATCAGCCTGAGGGGACCACCCATCACCCAGCCCATCAGAGAAGTATCCTGTCCCAGTGGGATGCGAGCCAGCGTGGTGAGATGCTTGAGGTTCCGGGTCCAATTTGCCCTTTATAGGAAAACATTTCTGAGCCTGCTCCCAGCATCAGTAGGTCTGACTGGGCTGCCCCAGGCTGCCGCCACCACCACCAATACAGAATTCCTAGTGAGAAGGAACCCCAGTGTGGGGCTGGGTTGCTGATGGGCTGACCGGGCAGGGCACTGGGCCCAGCTGTGGTCCGTGGTCCTGTGGCCTCCGGCTCTCATGTGGACCAGCGGAGTGGCACAGCCAGCAGCTTGGGAGGCTTCTGTTTGGCTCAGAGACAAGGCCGGGTCTGCCACGTTTGTGGGCTTAGCACAAGGCCATCTGACGTAGCCTCTCCTTGTGGCTCAGGGGAAGCTGTCTCCAGGTCACGCTGGGCACCAATGGCCTTCATCCTCCACTTAGCAGCCCAGCTTGCAGGGCCCCGGGCCCAGTCCAAAACCAGACTAGGAAAGGGCCTCAGACACACTCTGGAGGGCGAATTGGAGCTCAGAGAAGGGGCGTCTAGCTCAAGCTGGGGAAGTGGAGGTGGTCTGATCCCATGCTGCCACCTGAGGCCCGGAAGCCCACCCTTCGCGACGCCACTGCCTGCATCAGCTCTCACCGGAGATTTTCAACTCCCAAAAGGCTCCTTGGGATCAGGAAAGGAGTTTGGGTCACACAGCCCAGAAATCAAAGCCTGCCTCCCTCACCAACTGGCAGCCAATTTACAGGGATCTTGCCGGCTTACTTGTTCCCCCTGCCCCTTGGTTTACTTATCTGCAAAATGGGGGCAATGACCCATCCCTTGAAGGGTTTTGGAAAGCTTAGAGGAGCTCAGGTGCTGTGCTGGATGTCCATTGCATGGGATAGTGCCTGGCAGGTAGTAGGTGCTCAGTAAACAGTAGCTATGATGATAGAGATCCTAGTGGTAGAAGCAGTATTCCTTCACCTCCTGGCCCATGTCCTCCTTCCCACCACTGGCTCAGGGTGCCCCTCATCCCCCTGTGTCTTCTGCACCCCAAAAGCTCTCTTAATTTCGAGCCCTGCTCCACGTCAAGGGCCCCACCAGCCCCTGCCAGAAGCTGGCTCTTTGGCTGGCATTGCCTCTCAGGGTGTCAGTGGGAAATGGTGGGAAAGAAATGGTCACTAATGCTGCAGACACGGAGGCTCTGGTGAAGATGGTGATGGGAAATTGCTGAGCAGCTCCCCTGAGAAACATCGACATGCGAGAAAATGCCCCAGTAGAGCCGTGACTGCTTAACTGCCTGAGATGCCAGGTGCGGTTGGCAAGAGAGCCCAGGGAGTCATGCTGAGCAGAGATGGCACCCTGGGGTGTTCTGTCACTGCACCCACACTCCCGAGGGCTGCGGAGGTGGTCCTGGAGCCAAGCGTTGATGTGGGAGGGATGCAGGCGTTCTGGAAACGTCTCCTCCGAGGCAGCAGCCTCTCTCAGAAAGAGCGAGGGCTTTGGAGCCACCAGACCTCAAGTGGAATCTCTTCTCTGCTCCTGACCAGCTGTGTGGCCTGGAGAAGCCCTCCGTACCTCTCTGATCCTACAATGTCCTCATCTATAACATGGATCCATTACACAAGAGAACACAGCAAGAGCTGTCAGGCCACTTCTTCTATGGTCCCCTGCTATCTTAGGGATGAAGTCTTAGTCCTTCAACCTGGCATTCAAGACTTTTGTGAGGCCAGGTACAGTGACTCACACCTGTAATCCCAGCACTTTGGGAGGCCGAGGTGGGAGGATCACATGAGACCAAGAGTTCAAGACCAGCACGGGCAACATAGCTAGACCCCAGTCTCTACTAAATAGATAAATAAATAAATAAATAAATAAATAAATAAATAAATAAATAAGCAAGCAAGCAAACAAGCCAGCAGGGTGTGGTGATCGCGCATGTAGTCCCAGCTACTCAGGAGGCCGAGGTGGGAGGATCACTTGAGCCCTGGAAGTTGAGGCTGCAGTGAGTCATGCTGCTACTGTACTCTGGCCTGGGTGACAGAGAGAGACCCTGTCTCCATTTAAAAAAAAAAAAAAGACTGTGGTGTCTGGAGTTCTCTTTCTCCTAGGCCTTCCTTCTCCCTCCTGCAGGTTCTTGAAGGGGCCCTGATCATTCTCTCCTCCTGGCTTTTGTACAAGCTGTTCTCTCTGCCCAAGACACCCTTTCCCCTTCTCTTGGCTTCTTCCTTTTGCCTTGCTGTCTTCTACTCAGTTTGGGGTTCAAGCCAGTTGCCACTCACTTGGGAAGTCTCCTTTAACCTCCAGGCAGGGTTAGGATTCTTCCTTTGCTGTGGGATCCCCCTTATAGACTGGGACCCCTTATGTCTGGGATCTCCCTTACAGACTATAGGACAGGAGACTGTGGCAGGGGTAGGGCTGAACCTGGTTTAAGTTACCATTCACTGGCCCCTCTTGGGGTGGGATGGGCCCCAGCCATGTGCATGTCCATAATGTGATGTGGACAACAGATTCTCAGGCCACATGGGGCCCTGGTGAAGCAGGCTATCTGAAGGCAAAGGGAAGCCAAGTTCCAAGGCCACAGAACAGAGCCCAGGATGCCAGAATCAGCAAGGGCCCAATCCGCAGGTAGAATGTGGAGCTTGGAAAGTACTTGGGAACTAGTGGCAGGCGCCATACAGGGTTTGCTTCAAATCAGTAAATTTCTCTAAGTCAGTGATAGTATCTATTTTTGATTCTCCAATACTACTACTTTTTCTTTTTTGAGACAAGAGTCTCACTCACTCTGTCACCCAGGTTGGAGTGCAGTGGTGAGATCTCAGCTCACTGCAACCTCTGCCTCCTGGGTTCAAGTTGATTCTCGTGCCTCAGTCTCCCAAGTAGCTGGGATTACAGGCATGCACCACCACACCCAGCTAATTTTTGTATTTTTAGTAGAGACAGGGTTTTGCCATGTTACCCAGGGTAGTATGGAACTCCTGAGCTACAGTGATTCACCCGCCTCGGCCTCCCAAAGTGCTGGGATTACAGGCGTGAGCCACCACATACAGCCTGATTCTCTAGTACTCAGCATGGGCTTGGCACATAGTAGCTGTTCAACAAATGCAGGCTGGCAGGATGGGAGGAGTGGGTAGCAGATGTATAGATGTATAAATAAATGATGTGAATGGATGGACAGGTAAATGAATGGTCGAGTGGATAGATGAATGGAAGGAGGAGAGGTAGGGAGGGAGATTGCTTCAGAGGAAGGGAGAAAACCTAAGTGGGATGCTGGGCATAGGGGTGAGTAGATGAATTGGTGGTGTAAGGATAGACAGATGAATGCGGTAAATGAGAGAATGAGTAGATGAATAAATAGATGGATGAGTGGAAGACAAGATGGCAGAATGACTTCCTAAATAGCTGCTTGGATTGGGTGATTAGATGGATGGATGGATAGATGAGCGTGTGGGTGGGTGGACTGCTGGATCAGTGAATGGGTGGCTACATGGGCAGGCAGATGGATCAGCGTATAGATGTGTGCGGGTGGGTAAATAGGTAGGTGGGTGAGTGAGCAGATGTCAAGATGGTTTATGGATGATTGCAAGGATTGGATGGTTGGAAAGATAGATGGATGAGTGGGCGTATGGGTCAATGGGTGAATGAATAAACAGTAAATTTCATGTAGCTCAATGCCTGACACCCTGCCCAGAAGCAGAGGGGTGGTCTGGGTTCTGGGATTTGAGTTAATTGTCCTTCACTGGGGGAACCAGTGCCAATTAGGCAAATCCATCAAGTCCCAGCAGGTCCTGCAGCAGGCTTGCTAATTGACTCCAACCCGACAGACCCCATCTTGGACTTAGAGAGTGGCCTGTGTCTTATTGATTTGTAATTTACACTCCATTCACATGCAGAAGGATTTGAGGTGACTTGTAAGATTAAACCTGCATGCAACAGGACAGTTAGAAATAAGGTGAGACAGCTAAGAGATCACATAGCAGAGTGATTAAAAGAGTACCTGGTTCTGCTCCTGGATCTGTCATGTACTCGCTGTGTGATGTTGGGCAGATTACTTAACCTCTCTGAAGGTTATTTTCCTCCATCTGCAGGAAGGAAGGGATGAAGGGAGGTTGGTTCAGTAGGAAGATGAATGGATACATATGCGAGGTGCTAGTGGATGAACAGGTGGTAGAATACTAGGTGAGTGGAGTGGGACAGATGGAGTGACAGGGTGGGTGGGTGGATGAATAGATGGGTGGGTGGGTAAATGGGGACAATAATCATTATCACGTGGGGCATTGTGAGCATCAAAACAGATGATATGTGTGACAGCTCAGCACCGTAAGTACTTTGGATTATCTACTATATGGAGTCATCTTGATACCAGTGACCGTGTTTCCTGGAGGAAAAACTCAGACACCCAGACTGATGATGTCGGCAAGAAAGAGCATTTAAGGTCTGGGTGGGCCTGGGTGATCAGGAGTAAGGTGGTTTTAGAGGCTGGTGGCTACCACAGTGAACCAGACTTGGTCTTGCCTACAAGGCACTTACAGTCCAGTTGAGGGGCAGATGAGTAAAAGAAAGTTGCAGGACAAGGTGACAAGTACAATGATGGGAGACACATATAGGACTCCGGGAGCCCCAGCGCCAGGGTCATCAGGGAAGGCTTCTCAGAGAAGACGTTTGAGATGGGTCTTAATGAACATGTCTGAGTGTCCTAGGCAGGCCAGGAGGGCGAGGGACATGGCAGGGAGAAGGAACAGCACCTCGAGTGCCAACAGTGGAGTGAGGCTGTGTCCAGTGGGCAGAGGGGAGATGCACACAATTTAGAACCACTCAGAAGGGATGCAGCTATAAGCAACTGGGGTGCCCAGGCCCCCTGCCTTCATTAGCTAGCCTGAGCGTATCTCAGCTCTGCCGTGTCTTGCAAGTGACTGCCTCTCTGAGCTTTCCTCCCCTCTTCTGTAAAATGGCCCTGACGATTGGTCCTCCCTCAATATGTCCCGTTAGGATCTCAGGAGATGAGTATTAATGTGGTAGGCATTGTTCCGTGCACACGGTAGCTGCCCAGTAATGCCAGCTGCCATGATGATACTTCTTTACCTACTGAATAGATGTGAAAACTGTGTGGGTTCATTTAAGTAAAAGGCTTTAAAAATTAAAAAATCACTCGGCAAATGCTGGCTGTGAGATGCAGCCTGGTGTATCGGGAAGGCTTGAGGGCAATTGGCGTGGGTTCAGTTTCTGATTCACTATGTGGCCTTGGTCAAGTCACCTAAAATGGGACCAGTCGCAGGCATCCCTCAGGGTTGTTGTGGGAACTAAAGGAGCGCTTAATGTGTCCAGGGCTGTTCCCGTCCCTGCCTCCCTTCTTTCCCTTCCCCAGCAAGCCCTGGTGTTCATTTACCACCCACCCCACCCCCAGCAACCCCGTCCCAGACCCCCATCCATCATCCTGTCCTTTGCCGAGGTTAAGTGGGTCCCCAAGCAGCGAATCCAAACTCTCCCGAAGCCACGGCTGCACAATGTGGCCCGCTGTTAGTGAGCAGCCGGGCTGGCCCAGAGGATTGGGTTTCAGCCGGGGCGGCCGGCGCTGGCGGATGCCCAGGCCAGCGGCAGGCAGGCAGGGGACAGAGCGGAGGAGCTGGCGTCACAGGGATTCCTCCGCCTGGGCCTGAGAAAACAAGAGCAGGCTCCAAGCAGGCAACCGAGGCAGAGAAGGGCCTCTGAGCGGTGGGAGGACAAGAAGGGGTGTGTGCTACGAGAGTCCTCGGGCAGAAGGATTTTACATTAGCCAGGTTCTCTTTCCTTGAGACTGAGGGCTGAGCAGGGGGCCGAGGTAGAAAAACAACGTGCTGCTTGTTGGTAGATTTCACTTTAGAAAATCTGCTTTCTTCTAGGAGCTAGTCGGGGGCTTCTCTGGCGTCTCCACCTCTTGCCTTGCTTTGGGCCAGGGAACCCAAGGCCATCTTGGGCTCCCATTCTCATGATGTTTATAGAGGAGAGGGCTCAGGAAACTCAGTCAGGCTGGCCTGGGTTCAAATCTCAGCTTTGCTTCTTTCTGGCTGTAGGACTTGGGGCAGATCTCTGAGCCTCTGCAGGCTCAGTTTCCTCATCTGTACAATGGGATAAAGGTATTGGCCTTACAGGGCATGCAGAGGGTTTAGCTCAGGGCCTGGCAACGAGGGCACAGGGAGATGAAAGCAGTGATTCTTCCTTCCGTTTCCTGAGGCAGCATGATCTAGTGGCTTCTGGGATCGGACCAAAGCGATCAAATTTTACAGTGCCCCTTACTGGCCATGTGGCCTTTTGGAAGTCCTTGATCCCTCTGAGCCTTGGTTTCCCCCTAAGTTTGCTCTGGGATGTAAAGGAGACAATATCAATGAAGTGCCTGCCCCTAGGAGGCCGCCATCAATGTCAGTGACTTTCCCTATGGCTCTGTATGGTCCAGCCTTCGCATGCTGTAAAAACCTTTGGCTGCCAATGCCTCCTTTGATCTTTAGAACAATGCAGTGAAGTATACAGAGCAAGGATTTTGTCATCGCCATTTTACAGATGAGGAAACTAAGGCTCGGAGAGATGAAGTGACTCTTCCAAGCTTGTCAGTGTCCTTGCCTCCTCCTGGAATTTCTAACTTGGACCATGGAAAGAGTGCTGTGACCATGGACAGTCTGGGTCAGGCCTCCAGGCTGGCCTTACCAGGCCATGAGATCCCAGCCAGGCCTAGCTTCAGGCCACTTCAGCCCCGCCAGCCCCAGACAGGGTGCAGCAGGAGCCGCTGGGAAGAGCCCGGGCTTGCAACTGCTGCATGGGTCTCACGCCAGGCTGGTTTGCTGCCTGGGCTGCAGGCTGCTAGTCAATTTGTAGGTGAAGACCCGTGGGTGCGGTTACCAGGTGTCTGTTCATCTTCAGCTTCAACCCTTCCCCCAGCTGTCCCCCAAATCTAGCCTAATTTCCTCTGCCAAGGCCACTCTGTAATTCAGCGGTTCTCAGGGCAGATCACATCACTACCCTCTTCAAGAATCTTCCATAGCTCCCCGCTGCTTGTGGGATAAGACCCAACTTCCTCAGCCCCACGTTTGAGAGGCCCTCCACATTCTGATGCCCTGTCCTGTGCTACCATCTCCTTCCATGAAGCATTTTGCTCCCACTACATGGGACGGATACTCCAGCGTGGCGCAGTGGCTAAGGACATGGGCTTTGGTGCGAGGCAGACCCAGTTCCACTGCTTCCTGGCCATGGAAACCTTGAACAACCTCTCCAAACTTTGATTTCTCCAACTGTAAAGGGAGATCCTAAAGTACTTACTTCACAAATAGTTAACGATGAAATGGGATAATGAGTGCTAAGCGCTTGGCCTGGAGCCCACCACTGAGAGCCAGTCATCAGTTTTATGATTGCCCAGCCTTCCCCGATGTCTTACACTTCTGTGCCTTTGATTCTGCTGGGCCCTGTATGTGGTGTGCCCTTCCCTCTCCTCCCAGCTCACACGCCACCTCCTCTGAGATGCCTTTCCAAATTTCCTGCTCAAAGCTACTCCCTTCTTCCTCTGGGTTTCCTGGCTCCTGGCCGGGACCAGCCGTCTCACTCCGCCTCTCCCTGCAGTAAGTTCACACGTCGGGCACTAGTCTGGGAGCTTTTTGAGGGAAGGGCCTGCTGATCTGCCTCTGTGTCTCCAGTGCCTGGCTCAGGGCCTGGCACACATCGGGTGGAGGAGATGTTCATTGAATGACCATGACTTTGTTACTTAACCCAGCCAGAGCAGGAGGAGTCAGGACAGCTGCCAGGAAGAAGGAAGAAGGAGGCTTTGAGCTCAGTTTTGGAAGAGAAGTTAGCCAGGCCAACAAAGCAAGAAGGGCCAGGCGTTCCAGGCAGAAAAATCTAGAAGGGTCAAGTCACCAGTGTTCGGGGAGGTAAAGTGCTTTCTGCAAGCAGGAGGAAATTTTGGATGGCTGGATATGAGAGATGCGGAAGACTGGCTGGAAGGAAATTAGCTGGCCTGCTTGGCAGGGGCCTCGAGTAGCTTGTTGAGAGCTAGGACTTGATCTTTCAGGCAGCAGGAGCTCTGAAGGGCGATCACACGTGGACTTTAGGAACATCACCCAGCTGCCGTGTGGAGGATGGATGCGTGTGCTAGTGCCAGGCCTCGTTCTTAGTGTTGAGGGTACAGTGGTGAACAAGGTGGATGCAGACCTCCCCTATATGTGGGCCCTGGGAGACATCAGATGAACAGGACTCACCTACATGGTGTCATTTAATTCTCACCATGACCCATTTTTCAGATGTGGAAACTGAGGCCCAGAGAGAAGAACTGGCGTGCTTGCAATCACACACTGGAGAATGCCACAGCCAAGATTCTGGCCTGGGCAGTCTATGCCCCACTCCCCTGCTGCCCTTCTCCCGCCCCCTGCTATTCTCACACAGGCCCATGCAGAGAGAGAAGATAAACACACACAAGCCCTGAAGACTTTGTTGCTTTGTGTTGTCTGTCTTTTAAGGCTATGGCCATGGCATCTTAAAAATAACACAGTTGTGAAAATAGATGGATGTGGGTTCCAGTCCTAGCCCTGCCTGTGTGCACTTGTGCAGGTTGCTTCTCCTCTCTGACCTCAGTTTCCTCATCTGTGAAATGGGGTTAATACTAGTATATACTTCTGGAGGTTGAGCCTGCAATGGCATTTAGAGGGCCCTGGACAGTGCTTGGCATGCAATAGGTGCTTAATGAAAGTTCTTTCTTCATGACTTTGGAACACTCACATACTGTCATTAGTGCAGACAAGCGGCATCTGTGGTCCTAGAGAATTATAGCCCACGAGGGGATCAGACAGAGCTGACTAGGAGTGGATTGGAGACTAGGGGGCAACCACCCGCTCCAGCCTGAGAGCAAGGGGCCCCCCTGCAGCCACCTCCTTTCAGCCCAACGCTAACGACTTCAGTGTGTCTCCCCTTTAAGTTCAAATATTTCTGAAATGTACACTGCTCGTTCACACATAGCCAGAGGGGCCATCGGGCCTCCCCAGCCCGGCAGTCAGGGCCTCCTGATTGCTTTCTTCTGTGCAGCCTCCAGGAAGGAGAGGGGGTGTGGGGACAGTAGGGGTAGCGCCAAAGTCACTCCCATGGCCGGGCCCCTGTTTTCACACTGAGGAAGACGCTCTGGGCTGGTGGCCCCAGGTCCAGCTTTTGCCTGGATGCTAAGAATCTGTGAGTCTCTTTCTTCATCTATCCATTGGGATTTTTTTAAATGGGCATTAAGAGCAGCCCAGGTCTGGGAACCAGACATTTCAATAGGGTGGGAGGGCCTAAGAGCAGGTGAAACAGCACAGTGGGCAGAGTGGGAAGCAGGTAATAACAGCAAGGCTGGCAAGGATGTGGAGAGACAGGGATGATCCAGCAGAGGGGCCTCGGAGAGCTGCTGACCCTTCATGGCCCTGTCCTGTGCTACCTGGGCAGCCCCTGCTTAACCTCTCCAGGCTCAGCTGTCAGCTCCCACCACTTCCAGCCCCATCCTTCAGCCAGCGCTTGATTCCCACAAACCCCGCTGTGGCCCAGCTCACCTCCTGGCCTTTGCCTCTGCTTCCCCTCTGCCTAGCGTGCCCTTCCCACTCCACATCAGTCACTCCCCACTCACCCAGTCTTTAAGCCTCCATGCAGGCATCACATTCTCCTGGAAGCCATCCCTAAATTTGGCATTTTCTTCCCCTCCTTCCATATTCATTTCCTATAACCTACAATACACCACGCACGTCCTCATTGTGGTCTCAGCCACATAGTGTGGTGATTAATTATCTGTGTACAGTGACAACAGCTTCCCCTGCATGAGAGATTGTCACCGTCACAGTGGGGATAGAGATAGAAACATTTCCAGAGCTTCAGAGGCAGCTCAAGGGAGCCCAGCAGCTCCCAAAGTAGGGGAAGTGAAATGATGTTCGGTACTTTGCAGACAAACATTTTTAATTGTAGTAGTCTGTGTTTATTTTCCTTCCTGTTATGGCAAGAGATATTGGTTTTCCATTTATAATCATGATTACGTTTTTTTCCTCTTTAAGATGCATTTAAGAAAGAAAAGGAGTCAAGTGGAAGAAAAAGTAGTAACTAAATAATTGTACAGGTTGTAGGTGGAAGTGGCTAAAGTCATTAACGTTGTCTATGTGAAAGGCTCAAGCCTGGGCAACCGTAGTGGAGCAGAACACTGGCATATGCTCAAGCCCTTGCAGATGGGGAGAGGAGGCCTGTGTGCCAAGCCCTGTGCTAAGTCTTAGGGATCCCAGGACCAGGACCCAGCACCCACCTCTCAGGGGACCACAGAGCTTTGGGAGAAGATAGCAAATAGGGGTAGTTACCACCCAGAATATCTTCAAGTGCTGGGATACCTTGAAACACCCTTGGCTGCAGAGCATTGGGGCAGAATGGATTTAAGAGAACTTGCTAGAGGAGGTGACCTGAGTTGAGACTTCACAGACGAACAGTAGGGCAGGCAGAGAAGATGTAGAGGTGAGAAGGTCAGAAGGAACAGTATGTGTGAGGTCCAAGGGTGAGAAAAGACCACATTGTCTGTGCAGAGTGAGACGGCCAGTCTCTTCACCTACTCATAGCTGACTGGAAGGCAGCTTGTGGGTGGAATAGATGTGTGATCTTGGGCAAGTTCCCGAGGCTTTGGAAGCCTCAGCTTTCTCATCTGTGAAATGGGTCATCTGTGAAATGGGACAGTATCAAGTACCTCTTGGCATTATTGTGAGAATGTTGGTGAGAGATTCTGGCTCCTAATAGGATCTCAGCAGACATGAGTTCTCTCCCTCTGTAGGTTTTTGGGATTGGAGGGGAGGCGTCTGGTGTGTTACAGGGTGGAAAAAGGACATGATGGTGGTGGAAACAGAGCTTGGTTTCCTGAACCCACTAAGTTCTTGAGGCAATAACTATTAACTCCAGATTCCCCAGAGAACAGAGTTTGACTTTTGTGCTTGGTTTGAGAGGAACAAAGAGAAAACTCAGGGCACCCCAGGGAAAGCAGCATCAGATGGACTGGGATGGGCTTTGGCCGTGGAGCAAGAGACTGATGCTTGTCAGATGTTGGCAGGCGTATCTGGGAGGTGGGGGAAGGCAGGCAGACTAAGCTGGAGCCTCTTGGGACTGCCTTCACTTTCAGGGGCCACCTAATAAGCCCAAAGGAGGAAGCAGTGTGTGCAGGCACTGGGTGTGCCAAAAAGCATTGCACACCATCTAAAGACAGCAGCTGTTACTAAGTGAGGATCTACTTTGTGCTGGGATCCAAGCTGCTATACTTCCAGACTCGGAAGGTATTTTGGCCATTTTCCAGGTGAGGAAACTGAGACTTAACAAGAGATAGAACAAATAAAGGTCCATTTGTTTTTTGTTTGTTTGTTTGTTTGTTTTGTTTTGTTTTTTGAGACAGAGTCTTGCTCTGTCACCCAGGCTGGCGTGCAATGATGCAGTCTCAGTTCACTGCAACCTCTGCCTCCCAGGTTCAAGCAATTTTCGTGCTTTAGCCTCCCAGGTAGCTGGGATTACAGGCATGCGTCACCATGCCTAATTTTTGCATTTTTAGTAGAGACAGGGTTTGACCAAGTTGGCCGGGCTGGTCTCAAACTCCTGACCTCAAGTGATCTGCCCGCCTCAAAAGGTTCATTTGTAATAGTCTGTGTTTATTTTCCTTCCTTTTATGGCAAGTGATATTGGTTACCAAGCAAGGAAGGGACAGAACTGCTGTTAGAATCCAGATCTCTGTGACCTCCAGAGCCCAGGTCTGTGTGCTCTGCTCATTTGCCTTTTGTGCAGAGGTAGAGGGAGGTGTTAAAATTGAAAAGCAAAAGACCAGGTTGGGGAGAGAGCATGCTTGTGCTGCCTCCTGCCACAACCCAGAGGGGTGACAGATTTCCCAGAGCCAGGCTTCCAGGCAAAGCCAGGAGTGGCACTGGAGAAGGGAGCAGAGGAGATGCCGGCCCTCTACCTCCTCCCAAGGGGATCTGCAAACTTCATGTTCCTTCGTGTTTCCTTTTTGTCTGCAAACCAGCCAGTCCATTTACTTCCAGTCCTTCTTAGATCCTCCCAATGCTTTGAGCCACTGCTTTGGGCCAGGAGAGGTAGAAGGCACAGGCGGACTGTGGGGCCCCCCACGCTAAGCTTCTTGGGAGCCCAGAGTTTGAGCACCAACTTTTAGTGTGTGACTTTGGCAAGCCATTTGCCCTCCTTGAGCCCAAGTTTCCACCCATACGATGAAGATGTCAGTTCCCAGCCCCTCCTTCTCTGAGCCATGGAATCCTCTAGTGTTTGGCCTCTGGGTCAGCCCAGGAATCTAGCCAAGGGATGGGGCCACCTGCTTGGTGGGCTTGCCTCCCCCGCCCGACCCTCTTCTTGTCCCAAGCAGAGTCTCTCCTCTGCCTTGTTCGACACAGCTCCCAGCAGCTGTTCCCTGGGCCCAGGCAGAGAGCCCGGCTTGGCGTGTCTCTGGCTGAGGCCGATGAGAGAAAACAGGTTAAAAGTTCAGCCCTTGTTCTCTCCAGGAAGAAAAATCTGTAGCATTCGGAGTGTGAAAAGGAACCCTTTTTTCAGCTCCAAAGCTGCATAATAGAACTTCCCTCCAATTTGCCATCAAAAAGATGCCCTTGGCACTGGCTCCACCGTCCCTGGCACCCTTACCCCACACCCCCTCCCTGTGCCAGCCCCCAGTGGAAAGGGACACAGTGACCACAGGCGGTCACGGGGATGCCAGTGCACAGGGACACAAGCCACAGGCGGTCGTGGGGACACTTCTGCATCCTCTCTTGTCAGCTCATGGGTCTGACTGGGGTCACCTCTGGCCAAATGCTTCCTCCTGTCCCCACCCTTTATCCCCTCCACCCCTGCCATAGTTCAAGCCCTAATTATCTGCCATTTGGAACTTCTGAGCTGCCTGGACACTGGGCACACAGCCCCAATCTCCTGGTCCTTGTCATTTAGCCCAGACCATTAAACTAATTGTTTGAAGTGCCTAAAGGTTTATAGGCTAGGAGGCAAGACACCTGCACTTCCCACTGTGCCGCCAACTCCTGTGCAATCTTTGGAAGCCCCTTCTCACCCCTGTGCTTCAGTTGCCCTGTCTCCGAAAGGAGGCAGTTGGGCTGGGCCAGGGACAGCATCTCTGGTTTATATTTGTTTCCTGGAATACTGTGGCAAGAAGTATCATGTGGCCATAGTATAGGAATTGATGAGTGATGCCTGCCCTGGGCACAGAATTGGAGCATGGCAGCAAGCATACCTCTTACCCACTCTCACCGAGCGAGGTGGTGTCACTGTGACCTTCTAGGTCTCTCCCCCTACTGTCTCATAGCTATTTATATTCATACCTCATCTCCATTGCCAGACCAGGAACTGCTCCGTGGTAGGGTCTTGCTAGCCACAGTTCTCTCTCTCAGGGTGCCCAGTGCAGTGCCTGGTACATAATGGGCATCAGGATATTCTGTCGAATGAATGCTTGAAAGGGGTTCATTTAAATTCATTCGTTGTATTGCAATTCCATTCAGAAAGTGTTTGGAAGCCAAAGAGGCCAGGAAGGGGTAGAAGAGAAGGGTCCTGAACCTGACCTGGGGAGAATGGGGGTCTCCAGGGCCATGTGGCTCTTCTTCCCCCTAGGCCATGTGGCTCCCTGCAGCTGCTGGAATTGGGGGAGGCAAGTGGGGCTCAGGATGGTCCCAGACGCTGATGTGTCTCCTGAACCCCCACAGGCCATGTGACAGTTGGCCCCTACTGGGTGCAGTGCTTGCTCTCAACACTTCTCCACTCCCGGGACCCTGTCCTGGGGGCAGAGTTACCTGAGCCCTGGGGGAGGGACCTCAGCCACAGGAACATGATGGAAGACTCCAGGTTTCTAGAGAAAGGGAGAGTGTCTTGACAAGATGTGTGCGCCAGAGGGGCAAGGAGGGGAAACTGGGGGTCTCAGCTGGGACACAAGAACAGCCCGTCTAAGGCCCAAGTTCCAGTTTTTGAGAGTTTCATGCATGCTGAAAAGCAAACAGATCCCCAGAGTTTGATGTTGAGTGGCAAGACCCAAGAGTTTAGTGGCAGACCCTCTGAAACCCATCCAGTAGACCCCAGGTTTAGTGGATGTAAGACCCTCCCTGTCCAGAAAAGGAAGGGAAGGACAGTACCTAGGTTAGTGGGATTAGACTGGCTGAGAGGTAGAGCCTGACCACGATGTAAGGGTGGACTTGGCCTGGAGGGGTGGGGCCTAGAGGAGTGGCATTAGATGATTGGCTAGGCTGTGGGGGTAGGCGGGATAATGGAGTAGAGAGGCGGAGTCTAAACCAAGAGCAGTCTGGAGAATTAGAGCCAGATGACTGGGGCAGTGGAAGTAGGCGGGGCTCTCTGTAAAGAAGGATGAGGGCCCAACAGAGAGATTGACAGCACCTGGTAGGTGGGGCGGAGCGGTGACTCTTTGCTCTCCCCCACAGAAACGCTAATGGACTCCACTACAGCGACGGCTGAGCTGGGCTGGATGGTGCATCCTCCATCAGGGGTGAGTCAGTGGTCCCCAAACCTTGCATTGGTCCCCAGGATCCCTCAAACCCTGCTGCAGGGCCCGAATGCCCCCTCATATTCTAACCCCTTTCTCCCTCTTCAGGGCCCAGAGCCAGGCCTCTCTCAGCCCCACCCTCCCAATCTCCTACCATTGATGGAGTCATGATCCCCTACCATTGATGGAGCCAGTTACCATGACAACAGGCTGGATGCTTTCAGCCTTTATCCCGTGGAATCCTTAGGGCGAGGCTGAGAAGTAGGTGCTCGCACTACCCCCGTTTTACAGATGAAGAAAGTGAACTGTCATTTCCTGAGTACCCACTCTATGTCAGATACTGTATTAAGCACCTTTATACATATCATCTCTAATCCCATAGAGAGGAATTATCTCCATTTTACAGATGAGAAAACTGAGGCTCAACAGGGTGTAGCCACCTGCCCAGGGCCCTATAGATAATAAGTGAGGGGCTAAGGTTTGTATTCAGGACTATGACTGAGCCCTCTCTGCCCGCTTTCTGGGTCCCCATAACACAAAGCTCCCCATCCTTTGGCTCTTATCATCCTGGGGTCTATGTTGTGAGCTCTCCAAGAGCAAAATCTGGCATAAGTTACAGGCTGTGGGGTCAGATAGTCCTGAAAATCTGTCTTAGCTCTGCCACTCACCAGCTGTGTGATTTGGGGCCAGTTCCTTAATCTCTCTGAGCTTTAGTTTCTTCCTCTATAAAATGGTGATGATGTCTTAGACCTCACAAGACTGTTGTGAGGTTTTCCTGCAAAGTGTCTAACACAATGCCTGGCATAGATTGGGCTCCCAGTCAAGAGAGCTATAATCATCGTCAACATTGTCATTGTCATGAAGTTGAATATTCATCCCTCATCCCCGTGGTCTCTGGGGAGGGCTCTGGACTCTACAACCCAGCCCTTCCCTTCCCCCCACCCCGGTTGCTCCGCTGGGACTCAGCTGCTGCCCCAGGGAACTGCGTTCCTCCCACCCCCCAGGCCTGTGTTCTCAATAGGCAGGGCCCCAGGGTCAGGCCGCTTTCTGTGGCTCTTTCTTGTCACCAATTTTCCATCTGCGAAGGCGGCCGGGCCCACAGCCCCACCCTGCCAGTAATGAGGCCAGGCTGGGCTGCAGGGCCCCCGGACGCAATTATTTGGGGTGTTTAGGCTGCAGGGCCTCCGCATGTTAATTAGAGAGAGGGGAGAAAGGCAGAGTGCTCTAATTAAGTGTTCTAATTAAGTTCTGAAGAAGAGCAGCGGTTGTAACAAGGGGCTGACTTTGTCACATGGTGCCACCAAAAAAAAAAAAAAAATTAATGCAATGTAGGGAGCTTCAGAGTCGCCGTTGAAGAAGAGGCTGAGCCAGTCAGCTCCAGACCTGCCCTCCCTGTGTGCACTCACCCTTCATCGCACCTGACCCTCCCCAGGCTGCCAGCCCCTGCTCCACAAGCACAGACTTGGCCCAGGGAATCTGAGTGGCACAGGATAAAGGACACCCACTTGAGGGGGACACCTCTTCCATCAGCTGCCACTCCCACAGGCACATTTGGCAATTGGAGGCCCAGGAGGGAGAAATGGCTTGCCCAAGGCCACTCATCAAGTTAGTAGAGCTGGGACTAGAACCCGGGACTCCTGGGGCACACTTGGGGTCCTTGTGGTTCCAGGCAGCACGGGCAAGCACACGAACAGCTCTGGGTCTGTGTGGCCTGGGTTAAGTGACCTCACTTCTGGTCTCTACTCCCTCGCCCTCTGTAAAAGCGGTCTAACCGTATAGACCATGTGTGATAATCACACCAAAGAAATGAGATTCTGTTAGGGTGCCCAGCCCCGGACGTGGATGGGAGAGGGGACTCTGCTGTTGGGGCTCCTTTGGGTCTACCCCAGGTGAAGCCAGCCAACACCAAGGGGGACACAGGAGAAGGACAGGAGGGGTGGCTGCCCTCAGCAAGCTCTCAGTCCCACTGACACTGGCCCAAGAGGGCTGAGTGTACTGGGCCCTCACGCAGGGAGACTATTCCCGAAGGCCCTTGGGAAAGTTGGTGAATGCAAACAGCAGCAGCCAGAGAGCCTGGTGCAGAGGAGACCAGAGATGGTGCTCCAGGAGGGCACAGAAGTGTGCAAAAGGCTCAGCAGTGGGAACGAGCCTGGTCCATGAGTGTGAGGAGATAACCCGGGTCCGCCCTAGGCCCTTCCCGCCCGAACTTTCCACCACTGGGCCCAGCCCCTGCAGCGGTGAGGCTTGGCACCTCTCTGCTGGGTTTGTGAGATCCCAGGCTGCCCCAGAGAGGGTACGGGAGTACCTTCCCCAGGCAGGGAGGGTGGGCAGCCTCCCTCCAGGTACCCGAGAGCAAATTCTAGCAGCCGAAAGCCCCAGAGCAGAGCTGTTCTCATGGGGAAGGACCCTGTCTTCCCCATCATCCTAGGCGTTCACTGAGGATGAGGACTGTCTTCCTCCATCGGACTGAGAGTTCCCAAGAGCAAGGGCTCTCTCTCCCTGATCAGACAGGGGGCTCTCCGAGGGCAGAGGTTCTGTCTCCTCCATCAGACTGGTAGCCCCCCCAACCACAAAGCTGTGTCTACTTTCATCAGAAAGAATTCCGTAAGCGGGGAAGGGTTCTCCCTATTTTCCCCTTCCAGGTGGGAACTTCCTGGCCAGAGTCCCTGTCTCCTTTATCAGATTAGTGTGCCGCTGACAATAAGGGCCACGTCTGCCCTGTCAGCTAGCAGAATACCAAGAGAAGGATGTGTGCCTTTCCCACCTGATTGGCATGTCTCCCCCATCAGATTGGGAATTCTCTGATGTCTTCACCATTAGACTGGAGGATTCCCTAAGGCAGAGTCTGTGTCTTCCACCTTAGACTGAGTGTGTGCTGGGGCTGAGCCCTTACCTCCCCACCTGACGAGCATTTTACCCACAGTGGGAAGAGGTGAGTGGCTACGATGAGAACATGAACACGATCCGCACGTACCAGGTGTGCAACGTGTTTGAGTCAAGCCAGAACAACTGGCTACGGACCAAGTTTATCCGGCGCCGTGGCGCCCACCGCATCCATGTGGAGATGAAGTTTTCGGTGCGTGACTGCAGCAGCATCCCCAGCGTGCCTGGCTCCTGCAAGGAGACCTTCAACCTCTATTACTATGAGGCTGACTTTGACTCGGCCACCAAGACCTTCCCCAACTGGATGGAGAACCCATGGGTGAAGGTGGATACCATTGCAGCGGACGAGAGCTTCTCCCAGGTGGACCTGGGTGGCCGCGTCATGAAAATCAACACCGAGGTGCGGAGTTTTGGACCTGTGTCCCGCAGCGGCTTCTACCTGGCCTTCCAGGACTACGGCGGCTGCATGTCCCTCATCGCCGTGCGTGTCTTCTACCGCAAGTGCCCCCGCATCATCCAGAATGGCGCCATCTTCCAGGAAACCCTGTCGGGTGCTGAGAGCACATCGCTGGTGGCTGCCCGGGGCAGCTGCATCGCCAATGCGGAAGAGGTGGATGTGCCCATCAAGCTCTACTGTAACGGAGATGGCGAGTGGCTGGTGCCCATCGGGCGCTGCATGTGCAAAGCAGGCTTCGAGGCCGTTGAGAATGGCACCGTCTGCCGAGGTAAGGGCCAGGGCGGGGCACGTGCCCCTGCAAATGCATAGAACTGGTCTTGGCTGCAGACTTGGGCTGCAGACTTAGGCCTGGCCTCTAAAGCTCAGAGCTGACCATGAGGCACTCTAGGGCCAGGCTTTCCAAACTGGCAACCATCGCTCAGCTTCTTAGAGGGAGGCACTTGAATATCGCACTTCCTGAAAACGATCTGTGCACATCCTGCAGGTGGTATTCCAGATGATCTGGGTTGGCGTAGGATAAAGGTTTTTTGTTTACGTCATCATACGAGTATGTCAAGTGGTGTCTTTTTCTTCATTTACAAAGGTGATATGGTTCCCCTTTTAAGAAAACGTATGTTATAATAAGTAACATTTATGTATTAATAAGGTAACATTTTTTGAGCTTTTACTCTGTCAGTATAGACCGGACAATGCTGAAGTGACAAAACAATAAAAGTTTATTTCTCCCCTTAATGCTCCATATCCATTGTGGATCAGCTTGGGACTTCTCCCTCTGAGAGTCAAACGGATGGAGCGCCACCATTCGGGATGTTGCCATCCACAGGGCAGACGGTGGAAGGAGTGTGGCAGATGGATTACTGGCTTTAAAGCTTCCACCTGGGATGCACCCCCGCCGTAACCTCTGTGTGCATTTCACTGGCCAAAGCAAGTCACAAGGTTACTTCCTATTCAAAGAGATGGAGAAGTGCGATTTTACCATGAGCCAGGCCCACGACTCCCCCTTGTACTATTTGCTGAGCACTTCTGTGACTTAATTCGTTTAATCCTCACAAGGACCCTGTGACAGAGAGTACTGTTGTATATGAAGAAACTGAGGTTCAGAGAGCTGAAGCAGAGACTAAGTAGAGGATCTGGGATTCCAAAATCCACCCTCTTAACCACCATGCCACACAGTTAGCTTAAGGAGAACTATTAAGTAAGTATAAGTGATGTTTGAGTATGGCAGAGAACCGTGAAGGTGGTCTGCAAACACGAGAAGTTTGTGAGAGGTACAGCCTGGTGCTAAGAAGGCTGTGAAGGTTGAAGGACCTGGGTTAAATCACCCCTGCCAGTCACTAGCAGTATCACCTTGGCCAAGTGTAAAACCCTCCTTCCTAGGTTGGTGTGAGGAGTCAGGTACTTGATGCATGCAAAGTACTTGCGATGGTTTCCAGTACACAGGAAGTGCTTAATAGATGTTAACTAAATGACAGGATGTGTACAAAGCCCAGGTGCTCAGCCTGTGAACTGCAGTGGTGGTGCTGGGGGTGTAGGGGACTTGAAGCTGCCTGTGTCATGTCCTCTTGCATTCCCCATTGGATTCAGAGGTTGGGGCCAGATCCTGGGGTGCCTCAGATGCCAGGCTAAAGGTTTGGACCCTAATCCAGTGTCCTTGGAGAGCCAGGGAAAGTTTAGCCGGGGGGTGGTTGCAGTGATCCTCAATCTGATAAAATGCTTGTTAAATCTACCAGCTCTGTGGTTCCTCCCTCTAGCCCTCTGAGATAAGCAAGGCAGCTTTTCAAGATACCTAGAAGGACAGATGGGGGTGCCAGAGACAGGAGGAGGGGGCCTATAGGGGAACCATTGTTGTCATCTCAAGAGACAGTGGCATCCTGGAGTGGGGCGTGCACCAGTGCTGGGGAAGAGGAGAGGTAAGATCAAAGGATGTTTTGCCAATGAAAGGGATGGGATGGGAAGACAGGATGGAAAGGGAGGAGAGGGAAGAATCACAGAGAAAGGGCATTCCAGCTTGCAGGAAGGTGATGGTTCTAGGAAAGAAATGGGCAAGTTAGGAGAAAGGGCTGGTTTCTTGGGGAAGATAACAAATTTGGTTTTACGTCCTTGGGTGTAAAAGTGCACAACCTTGGGGGACGGCAGTGGTGAGACAGGGTGTGGGTGGCAGAACAAGTGAATGGGAAACCAGCCACTCATTTTTGATGGTCCGTTCATTCATCAAACTTTTACTGAGCCTGCTCTGTCAGACCTTATGCTGAGCATCAGGCAGTACAGAGAAGAATCAGACTGTGGCTCTGCCTTCTGGAGCTCAGAGTCTAGCAGGGGAGACAGACATATAAATGTACAAAGGTGTGATGTGTTAGACTTTTTTAATAGGAACTGCTCAGGCTACAGTGGGCACAGAAAATGACAGAAGGCTTCACAGAGGAGGTGACATTGGAGCTGAGTCTTGGGTGGGTGACCCAGGAATGCTGGAGGATGGAGCTGCATGAATAAAGGCCTGGGAACGTGAATCAACTTGGCCCATTAGGGAGGCAGGTTGGTATGGCCATAGCTAAGGGCTGGAGGAGGGTGTAGGAAGAACTGCAACAGGCAGGGTGTTCAGATGAGAAGGTATGTTCGTTACCTGTTGCTGCATAAAAATTATTCCAAGACTTAGCAGTTTAGAACAACCAACAGGTTAGGTGTGGTGGTTCATGCCTGTAATCCTAGCATTTTGGGAAGCTGAGGCAGGAAGATTGCTTGAGCCCAAGAGTTTGAGACCAGCCTGAGCAACATAGTGAGACCCTGTCTCTACAAAGAAAGAATAAGAAAAAATTTAGCCAGATGTAGTGGTGTGCATCTGTAGTTCCAGCTACTCAGGAGGCTGAGGTGGGAGGATCGCTTAAGGCTATAGTGAGCTATGATCATGCCACTGTACTCTAGCTTGGGTGACAGAGCAAGACCTTGTCTCTAAACAACAACAAACGTTCATTATCTCATAGTTTCTGAGGGTCAGGAATCCAGGTGTGGCTTAGCTGGGTACTTCTGGCTCAGATTTTCCCGTGAGGTTGCACTCAAGGTGTGGCCTGGGGCTGCGGTTTCATCTGAAGGCCCGACCAGGGAGGAGTCTGCTTCTAAGGTCACTCACGGGGTTCTTGGCAGGACTCTGTCCCTCACCACATGGGCCTCTTGCATGTGCAGTGACATTGCCCAGAGTGAGAAAGCCAAGAGAGAATACCAGCAAACACCCAAGACAGAAGCCACAATCTTTTATAACCTAATCCAGAAGTGACATCTCACCACTTCTGCCATATTCTCTGCATTAAAAGCAAGTCACCCAACTCAGAGTCAGAGATGCTCCTTGCAGATGGTGAGGGTGCAAGGTGGGGCAGGGGTAAGGTGTGCCCAGCCCTGGCTCCCTTCCAGGTTCCCTTCCACACCCATCTTCCCCTGTACCTGACAGCCTCCCCAAGGCCCCAGCCCAGCTCAGCCATCCACTGAGTGTGAGTGGGGGCCAGTCAGGGTGTGATTAATGAGCTCAGGGAACCCAGAAGGACACCAGCTGTTGCTGTGGCCTGTGCTGCTGTCACCCAGATGTGAGGTTGCTGCAGGCCAAGCCCCATAGGCACTGGCCCCACTGGAGCAGGACGTGTAGGAATGGTGATTCCAGCTCACATTCAAGTAACATTGGTCAAGTGCTTTCTCGTCCTCTAGCTTAGGGCTTCTCAATCTTTATTGTGGATCAGTCACCTGGTTAGTTGGTTAAAGTGTAGGTTTCTGGGTCTGACTCAAACCTCTCCCCCAGGTCTGGGAATGTGGCTCTGAGATGGGGGGCCAAGAATCAGCAGGGTTTATTTTTTGTTTTTTGTTTTGAGACAGGGTCTCGCTTTATCACCCAGGCTGGAGTGCAGTGGCGCAGTCTCAACTCACTGCAAGCTCCGCCTCCTGGGTTCAAGCAATTCTTCTGCCTCGGCCTCCTGAGTAGCTGGGATTACAGGCGTGTACCACCATGCCCAGCTAATTTTTGTATTTTTAGTAGAGATGGGGTTTCACCATGTTGACCAGGCTGGTCTCAAAATCCTGGCCTCAAGTGATCCACCTGCCATAGCCTCCCAAAAGCTAGAATTACAGGCATGAGCCACCATGCCCAGCTGGAATCAGCATTTTTAAACAAGCAGCCCTGCCTGATGATTCGGTACCAGGACCATGAGCTCAGACACACGATGTGATAACACATGTTTGGACCAAGCTGGGACCTAAGGCCAAAGAGAGGACACAAGCCCAGCCCCAACACCACCTCAGGGATCGTCCCCGCTGGGGCAGTGGAACATTAGCAGAATCTCTAAGAGGATGTGGTTTGAAAAGATGCGTTTATTATTGAGATATAATTTAATAGGAAAACATCCATTGCTTTGTTAATATAAATGAGAGAAAATGAGGCTGGATTAAGTCTTCTTGGCAGATGGAGAGTGGGGGAGTCTTCATAGGGAGTGGCCACCATCCCTGGTGTGGGCGGTGATGGCGTTCAAAGCCTTACTAGTTCCCAGTACAGTGATGGGGGCTAAACTGATTCAATCTCACCAACTTCCTCTGGTGCCTACTGTGTACAGGGCACAGTGGGAGAGGGGAGGGGCCTGGGGAAGCCAACCATTCAACACACATGTTTTGAGTAACCTCTGTGGGCCATTTAGCCCTGTAACAAATATGTATTGCGTACCCACTATGAGCCAGACACGTTCCAGGTGCAGTTGGATACGGAAATGAACAAGACAGGCACATTCAGTGCCCTCCCAGAGTTTTTAGTCTGAGTGGGTGGATAGGAGAAGACAGAAGAAAAAGTCAATGAGCAAATCAATAAACTAGTTGCAGACTGTGATGAGTGAAGGGGGTAAGAACTGTGCAACAATAGAGATGAGAAAGTGGCCGTGCTTCAGGAAGGGCTTCCCGGAAGAGACATCATTGAACTGATGGGCCTGAGAAGGCTTGGGGGAAAGCATTCCAGGCAGAGGGTCCCTGAGAAACCCTGACACTCAGGGTTTGGTCTGAAGTGGCTCCTGGGTGAGCAGGGGACTCAGACACCCAGGGAACGAGGCAGAGTATGGTCCTGCCACAAATGAGGTCCATGCAGGCAAAGTGCTTTGAGGACACGAAGAAGAAGGCATCTTGTATGACTGGGCATCTTGGAAGGCTTTAGAAGAGCCATGTTCCCTCCCCAACCCCAGTCCCCACTGGGGCTTCCCGCCAGCAGGTCTGCTGGGAGTGGCAGAAGGTGTCCCTGGAATGCCTTCTTTGCAGCAGCCGCCTGCACCCAAGTCTGTTTCTCTGACTCTTTCCAGAGTATGATAGGTGTGACTGTGAATGTGCCCCTGCCTCAGTTTCTCCAAGTCTGCCTGTCTCCAGATCCCTGTTCTCCTTGGTTCTCCTTACCCACCTCAGTCCCGACTTCCGCTAGCCCAGCAGGAGCCCCCAACCTAGCCTTCTTTGGGGACCTTGCTGTGTTCTCTCGCAGTGGCCAACCCGCATCTGTGAGGGATCTGGAGGCAGTTCTGCAGTGAGCATGATTGCTGCGATGCTATCAGGCGTCATGGGATTTTTAATATTTAGCTTGGATGGGGAGAGGGGCTGCTAGCCAGGGTGGTTGCACGCACATGTTGATTCGCTGGCTCCAGCTCAGACTCCCCAGTTCCCAGCTGCTGGGTTTCTCCTCCCAGCCTCTCCCTCTTGTCTGCCCTGCCCTGCTGTGCAGCTCCTGCTCTCTCCCCAGCTCATGGCCTCTCCTTGACCTTGGCCTCAGGGACCCGCTTTCAAACCCCAGCCCTGCCTCTTGCTAGCTGTGTGACCTTGGGTGAGCAGCTGACCCTCTCCCAACCTTTGTTTTCTCATCTGCAAAACAGAATAAACAGAGGCCTGTTATACAGAGTAAATGAGAAAATACCCAGAAGAGTGTTATAAAAATAAGATTAAGGACTTGTATGAACACTGTCTTTGCCTGTGAACTTTTTTTTTTTTCCTGGTTAGCCTTTTATTTTGAGGAAAAAATAACTTTTCTTTATCACAAAAGCAATGCAGGTTATTTGTAGAATCTTTAGAAATTACTGATAAGCAAAAAGGAAGAAACTAAAATCACCTGTAATCCTATCATCTAGAAATAAGCACCGTGAAACCAACTGGTATAGGTTCTTCCAGGTGGATTTATGTGTATTTACACATATTGATTTTTTGTTTTAAGAAAAAATGGACTCCTGCTTAAACTACATGAGTTTTTTTTCTTTTTTCTTTTTTTTCTTTTTTCTTTCAGAGAGACAGTATCTCACTATGTTGTCCAGGCTGGTCTTGAACTCCTGGCCACAAATGATCCTCCCACCTCAGCCTCTCAAAGTGTTGGAATTACAGGCATGAACCACCATGCCCAGGAGGAGAATTTTTGACAATAATATTTTGTGGACATCTTTGCATATCATGTTAGAGCTATAACATCATTGTGGGGAAGCTCTTGGGATCCCATAGAATAAATGTACCGTAACTCATTTACTACTGCTCTGTTGATTGACAGATAGATTGCTTGCAGTATTTCACTATCTTAAACAAATGCTGGGGTGAGCCTCATTGTTTCTCTGTCTTTTTTCATGGCTGCTGCTATTTGCGTAGGATACATTTCTAGGCGTGGAATTGTAGGGTCAAAGGGCATGCACTTTTTTTTTACAGCTTTTGACTAACATTGCCAAATTACCCTCCAGAAAGGCTGGACCAAGTTACCCTCCTAGCAGCTGCCTTTGAGAGTGCCTGTTTGCTGGCATGCTCTCCAGCATGAGATGTTATGCCTGTGGCTTTATTTTCTCTTTTACTCCAGAATCTTGTGCTTCCCAGCCAAGGGAGGGAGGGGCCAGGGGTCCTTTCAGGGCCTTCAGAGTTGGATCCTCCTTCCCACCCTGCTTTCAGCTTGAGCCCTTCTTACAGAGGCTGGACCAGTGGCTCAGATGTGTTTGGGGGAGTCTGCGGGGGTGGGGTGCGGTCAATGGGGTGGGCTCCGGGAGGGAGGCCGCCAGCTGGCAGCCTGTGCTATGCTGACTGGGGAAGGGTGTGAGGGTTGGAGTGCTGGGTGGGAGGGGAGGCGTAGACCCCCACACAGAAAATTCTGCTGCTTCTCTTCAAGGACAGGGTGGAGACACCCAGTTGAGGGAAAAGGAGGGGGTACAGAAAACTCGGGCAGACCCCCAGGCTCAGGCCAGGGCTGAGACCACACAGGCCAGCCTTTTGTGAAGGGAATTGGATAGGGACCATGGCCAGTGTACTCAAGCAATTCAAGCCTTTGCTCTTAAAAATGGGAAAAATTCTACACCCTCCCCAGCTTCCCCTTTCCTATCCATCCATTGGTCCATCCATCCATCCATCCATCCATCCATCCATCCATCCATCCGTCTGTCTATGATACATCCATCCATCAGACATCCACTGAAATCATTCAGCTCTTGATTTTTCTGCTTCTTGGAGGGCTCAATGATGTCTTCATAGAGGACGAGGAAGCTAACACTTGTTGAGTGTCATGTGCCAGGCATTAGGGGGCCTTGGAAATGGCCATGATGACCCCTGTCCCCAAGGCCCACCCAGCCTAGAGATGGTGACAGATACCTCTACAGACAGAGAAGGTGCAGGCGGACTGGGGTCATGCTGAAGAAAGCAGAGCAGGCGGGGAGGGTCTGTGGAAGCAGACGGAGGCACCCAGCCCATCCAGGGGAATGTTAGCCAGGAACAGGCGATCAGAGGACGGCCTCCAGGAAGATGGGCCACTCCGGTGGAAGCTGAGTGAGGAGCAAGAGTTAGGCAGGTGAGGAGGACGTGGAAAAGGCCCGGAGGCAGCCAGAGTACGTGCTTCTGGGAAGGGCGGGGGTCAGTCACCTCAATCCTCTCTCCTCTCTGATTCAGCTAAATGGAAGGTTCTGGATCTCAGGACATGAGATGATTCTTTCTCTCTGGTCTTCAAGTTCCCAGTGGTCTGGGTAGGAAGTATGGGACAATTTGGGCTTCAGAACAGCTCATTCATTTTTCACTCAAATACCACTTCCAGGACACCTGCTGTGTACCAGTTCCTAGGCCAGGTGTGGGAGCTGCCCAGATGCTGAAGGCCCTCCGTACCCTCCCTGGGGCTGCCAGTCTAGGGCGCAGGAGAGAGCTCCATCCATGACTACAGACTCGGGGTGCTTCGGAGGGAATGGGGAGAGAGCCAATAAGGTTTCCTGGAGGAGGAGCCATTTTCCCAGGGCTTGGGAGGATGAGAAGAACCAAGGGTTAAAAGGGCAATTAGTCCAGGAAAAAAAATGATTGGAAATGATGGTGATTTTTTTCTTTTTAAACCCTGGCCTCTTGCTTATCCCCAGACAAGGTTCAGCCATCCAGGGAAGAGCAGAAGAAAGGTGTTCTTGGCCAAGGGAGGATGGTGGAAGGGCTGCCAGGGTTTCAGTTCTACTGCCCTCAGAGACTGAGGGGAGTCCTAAGAGGCCTGGAGGAGGCCCGAGACAGGGAGGTAAAAGGTGCCACCTGTGTGTCCCGCACTGTGGTATATGCTATGCTTCCATTATCTTATTGAAACTTCTGTTGGTATTATTAGCTCTATTTTACCAATGATGAGACTGAGGCCCAGAGAGGGTCATCAAGCTGCCCAAGGCCACACAGCCACTAAGTAGCCAAGCTAGAATTTGCACCTGGCTTTCTGTAGCTTGCTGGGACAACTTATTAACCTGAAGAGGACGGATGCCAGAATGTACTCACCTTTTATACCTGAGGCCCATGTCTTGTCCACCTGGTCATTGAGTCCCGATTCTGTAGACCCTATGCAGAGCGGCCAGCAGGGTGTGATAGAAAGAACCTCAGTTTGCTTACCTGGGAAATAGAAACACTACGCCCCGGCCTGCCTACCTCCAGATGACGGAGGACCCCCCAAGATGGTGGAAGTGAAGAGCTTGGCAGATAACCGGCTAAGGGGCTCATGGTTAGGACTGTGGGACCTCAAAGGAAGGAGGGGGCTGACCCTACTGGGGCAACGAGGAGGGCTTCTCGGGAGAGGAGGAGACCCGGGGCTGGGCCTTGAATGACGAGGTGCTTTCCTATCAAGAGATACGAGGCAGGATGGAACACCGTCCCAGGACGAAGGCTCGGGAGTAAGGAAGCCTCAGGGAAGGAGGCTCCCCAACCCTGGCTAACCTCTGGCCAGAGAGAAGAGCCCCCAGTCTGTCCCACACCGCACATACCAAATGCTCACCTTGGGTGGGCCGCTCCTGCCCAGTCACCTCCTTGTGTCCTCTCATCAGACTAGGAAACTGAGACTTGGTCAATATCACACCCCTCTTAGGTGGCAGAGACAGGTCTATGCTTTTGTGCCTTCCACTCCTGATTTCTTCTGATACAAGCAGTATCCACTGGCCCTTGGTCACCCTACAGGGTTAGGTAAGGTCATCCCTATTTCACAGAAGAGGAAATTGAGGGGAAAAGTCCCAGATGACCCAGCTAGGAAGAAGTAGGGTTAGAACCCAGGCCATCTGACCCCAGAGCCCTGCACTGTCTGCTCTTGGCCCCAGACTGGCTCATCTGGACCCTGAAAGCACACGGGCTGCCTCCAGATCACTCCAGCAGGACCATAAACAGCTGGGGAAGTTCCCCGCCCTCCGGCCACTGCCTTTTCATCTGGCTGGGCTTCAGAATCTGGCAAGAGAGGCCCGTTTATTGAGGAAGTTTATGCATTTAACAGTTTAAGCCTTTCTAAGCCTGTGGTACAACAGGATTTGGGAGCTGTTAACAATTCTGTGTGGTTAAGAGCTTTTCATTGCTCTGCGGCAGCTGGCTCAGGCCCCACTGGTCTGCTCTGGCCTCACCCACCCTGTTTGGGCACCCCCCTCCCTGGGGCCCATTATCCTCACTCCCCCCACCGTAAGCCTCTACACCTCACACCTCACAAGAGGAACTGAGGCCCAGAGAGGGGAAGAGAGTTACCCAAGGCTGCATGGCAGGTGAGACTCTTAAACCAAGACCTGCCTGAGTCCCTTCTCCCATCCCAGACCCCCTGCCTTCGAGAGGAGGGAACATTCTATTGTTAATTCTTCATTGGCAGAACTTGCAAAGCCTCTCTAAAACCAGCATCTGTTTGATTCCCTACCAGGGCTGCAAGGCAGGGAGTTGGAGGTGGCTCGCTCAGGCTCACTCACCTTATCAGGTGCCTACGGAGCTGGAATCAGAACTCAGGCCTCCTGAAATCCTAATGAGAATCCTTCGCGCCATACTGAACTGGTTTCTGTTTTGTTTTCCTTTTTTTCCCCCATAGCTTGGTGGGAAAAATGCCATTTGTAATGATAATGTCTTACATATGTACAGTATTTATTTACTTACACCCTGCTTTGTTCCAGAAAAGATTGGAGGCTGCTTTTGTGTAACATTCGGACTCACTCCATGAGATATTTTGATCTAAATGATACCCACATGCGAGAAGCACGGCAAAGGTTGTTAGCACCGTTTTAGAGACAAGGAAAACTGAGGCCCCAAGGAGGCATGATTTTCTCAGGGTCCCAGATACTTTTTCAGGCAGAAGCCGGGACTAGAACCCAGCGCGGCAGGCTCCTAGGCCTGGCTCTTTCTGGAGCCCCTTGTCATCTCTAAGATGTCCAATCACACAGCTCCCGCGACCAGGGGAGGTTTTCCAGGACCTGTTACCATCCCGCCAAACCGCCCCACCCCACGCTCCTCTTCATAGGAGCTGTGTGTTCTCAGGTCCGTGAGGAGCTCCCAGTGAGGCTGGCCTGCCTCTTCCCACCCAGGGCAGAGACCAAGGTCCTCTCTGGAGTTTCACGGGAGCCCGGGGGTCTCACCAATGCTGAGGTGGAAGTGGGTGCAACAGGTATTTATTGAGCACCTTCTGTGAGCTCAGCACCATCCTAGAACCTGGAAATACAGCGGCAAACAAAACAGACGAAATAGCTGCTCTTGTGGAGTCCACCCTCCACCTGGGAAAGACAGGCTGCTGGAGAACACAGTGGGAAATGCACAGTATGTCAGACAGCGATTAGGACGACAGGGAGAAAGAAATCGGGGAAGAGGATGGGCTGCGTAGCCCCCATGGCTGGGGGGCCAGGGGTCACCCTGTGGGGTGGGCTGGCCTGGGACTCCTGCTCTTGCTGGTATGCTGGGCTTTCTGCTCCTTCCTCCGGCCTTCCCAGTCTCTTCCCGTGGGACCTGGTGGAGGCTGGTTTAAGTTGCTGTTTTCATAACCGGAGTGTGTTTTCTGGTCACAGTAACCTGCCTGCCCAATGAGACGACAGAGCAAGGAGAGGGCCATGCGTGCACAGCCATTTCCATTTCACTTGCAACCTGTGAGCTTTGTCACCTGTCCTCTCTGTCCCCCCATCCCCCAAACAAAGGGGGCCAAGGCCACAGCTTGCCAACTTCACAGCTGTAAAAACTGAGGCCCAAGAAGTTAGATGAAATGACTTGTCTGGGGACCGGCACTCAAACTCAGGGTCCGACTCCTGACTCTGTACCTCTTGCTGGAACCTTCTTGTAAGTAACAAAAATAAGAATCCCCAGAGGAGGCAGGCACAGGCACTATCAATTGGATGCTCACTCTGTGCCAGGCTGCTAGCTTGGGCTTGGTGAACACTCTGCTGAATCCTTACAATCCCCAGAAGCTGGGTACAACTTTTAGAGAAAAGGAAGCAGAAGCTCAGAGAGGTTAAATAACCAAGCCAAGGTCACACAGCTAATGGACAGAGGAGCCAGAAGTGAAATCCAAAGCCTGTACTTGTCCTGCTGGAATATTTGCAGTGTTTCATCATTAGTAAATTTTCTCCATGACTGTTACCTCATTGGATTCTCAAGGACTCTAGGAAGTAAAAGGGCTATTGTCCCCATTCTTCAGATGAGGAAATCTTAGCACGGTGAAGTGACCTGCCCAAGGCTCACTGCTAGAAAGGGTCAGAGCTGGGACTGGAACGGGGTCACTGGGTTGGTTTGATTCTGAAGCCCCCCTTGCTGCTGACTCCCGTTCCTAGGGCTCATGAACACATTCATATCAGACATTCGTCCCCTTCATTCCACTAAAACAGCTCATCATCGAGGCCTCCAGTGATGTCCATGTCGCCAGGCCCGTGGGAGACATGGACACAATGTCCCAGACCTGGTCTTCTTCGACCTGCCAGCAGCATCTGACAAAGTGACTGCTCTCTCTTCTGGGAACGCACTGGCTCCCGGGGTGCCACCCGCCTCCACCTCTCGCTCTGAGCACTTTGTGGCCAGTTCCTGTTCTCCCGACCTCTCCACCTTGGAAGGCCCCAGTGCTGTGTCCTTGGCCTCCTATTCTCTCTCCCTGGGTGACTCCACCCAGTCCCACAGCTTCAAATGCCTTCTCTGGGCTGACTCCAGCCGAGACCTCTATTCTGAAGTCCAGACTCACTCCACTGCCTCCTGACCGCCTCTACCCTGCTCCCACCCTGCCTCTTCCAGTCTGGGGTCCCTAGGATGCTTGGTCTAGCCAGAATCTTTAAGACTCCCGATCTTGCACAGTGCAAAAGCCAAGCTCCTAGAAATGGCTCACAAGGCCCTCCATCATCTTTCCCTCCTCTCACCTCTCTGACCGGTCTCCTCCCATTTCCTCCTTCCCTCCCGCTCTCCAGGCACTCTGACCTCCTTCTGCCAGGCATGTTCTTTCCCCAGATACCCACAGTGGTTGCTCCATCATCTTCTTCAGGTTTCTGCCCAAATGTCACCTCACTGAGGTCTCCCGTCACCCAATTTGTATACAGGCACGCAGCCTGTCCCCTTCCGTGATTGATTTCTCCCTGTCGTCCTAATCGGCAGCTGACACACCACGTATTTCCCCACTGTGTTCTCCCTGTCGTCCTAATCGCCAGCTGACATACCACGTATTCCCCACTGTGTTCCCCAGCTGCCAGTCTTTCCCGGGTGGAGTGTGGGCTCCACGAGAGCAGCCATTTCGTCTGTTTTGTTCACCGCTGTATTTCCAGGTTCTAGGATGGTGCTGAGCTCGCAGAAGGTGCTCAATAAATACTTGTTGCAGAGTCTCAGCCACCCCAGTCTCAGACATGGACCCTTTCAACCCTGCTGGGAGTGACGCTACTAACCAAGGCCCATGGAGAGAATGGGGTTCTTCCTGCCGCCTCTGGAGGGCTCCTGAGGGACTGACATGGCCACGGCGCCCCACAGGTCTGTCTGTGGTTGGAACAGATGTTTCTAAGCATGAATGGAGACTCCTTATTCTTGATGCTGAGATTTCCCTCAGATCTCAACTCCGTCTTGGAATTAGAGCATTTTTCAGTCTTACCCTTTTTTTTTCTTTTCTTTTTTTTTTTTTTAACATAAACCATTGTAGTTTCAGCTCCTGCTCCCTTCCCTTCCCTGCCCTGGCCTGACCATGTTCTGAATTTCTGCAGTGTGGTCCTAGACCAGAAGCTGCTGTGGGACCCAATTCTCTCATAAGGAGCTGGTGAGAGCCCACCGTGTGTCTGGGTCTGTGCAGACCCGGAATTGGAAGTTGCCGGGGGAGCCCTGCACAGAGAGAGCTCCCTGCTCTGCCACTAGCCACCCATGAGACTGACTGACTTGGTTACATCCTTTTCCTGAGCCTCAGTTTCCCTGTTGTTAAATGAGAGCAGTAGTCCCAGTCACCCAGGGTTTGACGGAGGCTCCGAGGAGTCAAAGGAGCTCAGGAGACAGGAGCAGGATGAGAAGGGAGGCATTGTCCGGCCGCAGGAAGGATGGTTTTTCAGGCTGGGCACCAGCCCAGTGCTGGCAGAGTTTCTAGAAAGCAAGGCAGTGCCTACATGTCTAAAGTCGGGGGGGCATGGTAATGGACGAGCCCTCAGTTTTAAGCAGGTCCGAGTACACAGCAGGTACCTAATATGTGCGTGTGTCACGGCACTGTTTTAACCAGCCAGGGTGTGTGAATTGCATAGTGCAGGAGCAGCTCACAAAGTCAGGGTCCCTGGGTACAAATGTGGGTTCTGAGACCCTGGCAGAGCACTTCCCCCTGCTCCTCCCACCCTGGAGCTCAGTGTTACCGTCTGTAGAATGTACCTAACAGTCCGTGATTCTGTTCTACCTGGTCCTTGTGGCACTCCTCGAGAAGCCATCAGGACAGCCGTGACCTTCCGCGGCATGAGGATAAGGACCTGTGTTGCCTCCCACCACTCCAGACACCCACAAGCAGGAAGGTTTAGCAAAGTAGGTGGGAGCCAGCCACCTGGGTTCAAATACTGGCTCTGACATCTGCTACCTGTGTGGCCCTGGACAGGTGACTCACCTACCCGAGCCTTGATTGCCTCATCTCTAAAATGGGTTCAATAATAAATGGAATATTACAGGGCAAGTTGTGAAGACTCAAGGAGATAATGAAAAGAAAATGTCTGCACAGCACCTGGCATGAGGCACATGGTCAGAAAATGTTAGCTCTGTTTGTCACAGCCTGGCCCTGCGATCTAAATGCTCGAAGTCGCGACCATCCCCTTTTGTAGACGAGGGAACTGGGGTTCAGAGAAGCCAAGTGACTTGCTCCAGGCCACACAGCAAGAAAATGGTTGTCACTGAACACAGGTCGTTTGGTGGAGCAGGAGATATGGCCTGGGTGAGGCTTAGGGGCCATGCAGAGCTGTCTGTTGCTGTGTCCCCAGCAAATTCTGGGCCCAGAGCCTCATGTCAGCCTTAGAGAGAAAAGATTCTGCCCTGGGGGCTTTGCAGGCTTGACCTGGGACCTGTCAGGGTTATACTGGCTCGTTCTAGGAAACCACCCTCAAGTTCCCGGTTCCCTCCCTTAAAGGCATTGCCATCTGATTAGCAACATTTGAAGACCTAAGAGTGGTCACTGGCCTGTCTGTGCTGCCTGGGCAGGCCATGCAGCTTTGAGAGCCCCACATCCGTATCCCTGGCAACCCTGGTCCTGAGCTGCCCTCCCCCACACCCTGCTGTCAGAGCTGTCTTGTCTGTGGGAGCTCCCTGGAGACCCGGGAGGGATGTGCATGCACGTGCTGGGTCAGCACAGAGCGTCCCTGGTACGCATGCGTGTGTGCTGGGCCTGCTGGGAGTCGTTTGTGTGCCCATATGTGCACTAGTGTACCCACTGAGCCAGCCTCTGCCCGTGCAGTTGGGACGTCTCTGGAGCTATGGGCATGTACGTACATTTCATGGGCGGGCCACGCGCAGCGCTTGCCTGTGCAGGTGACGCTGGAGCCTGCTGGGAGCCATTCCTCTCCCTGTATCGGTGGGTTCCTGTGTCTGCCTGACCTGCCCCAGCATATGTGTGCAGGGAGGAGCACACTCATGAGTGTGCTGGATCAAAGTGCACACCTAAGAATGTGTGGGTGCAGCCGTGGAGGGAGGTCCCCGTCTGTACACGCCACTGCTGTTGAGTATGCTCACTAGGTCATGCAGGTATGTGTTTGCATGGGTGCCCACCCACCCGCAGGGAAATCAGCCAGAGTATTCAGATTCATGTGTACATCTGTATATTTTATCAAGCCAGATGTACATGAAAATGGGTACTTGTCAGCATATGTGAGCCCTATCTGTGTGTGTATATGTGTGTGTGTGTGTGTGTGCGCGCGCGCACGCACATGACTGGATCAATTTGTGGAGTGTGTGCGTGTGTGTGTGACACACACACTCTCTCTCTCTCTCTCTCTCTCTCTCTCTTTCTGGGGGCCAAGATGTCAGGGCCATTGATTTTCTGTCTCTTAGAAATTCCCTTTGAGGTCCTATTCATGCCTCTTTCATGAAGCAAAATCAGTGGTTCCAATGTTCTTAAAGCAAACGGGCCTGTTCTGCAGCAAGGCTCCATCCCTGGCCTGCCTGCCTCCTCCACTGGTTGTGCCTGCACACACACATGTACCCACAGGACCTGCTTGTTGTGCTCAGGTGGGCACAGCAGCCCTGCAGGGGTACAGGGGCCAGGCTCCCTGGCCAGACTCTGCTGCTTTCTAGCTGTATGGCCTTGGCCATTTCCCGTCATTTCCTGAGCCTTGGGTTCCTCCTCTGCCTGATAGGCACAGGGTGATGGTGAAGATGTGAGTGGTGAAGCCCCTGCCCAGGCTGGGGGTCACCATTCCCCTCTCGTCTGTCCTGGCTGTTATGTTTATGAATCACTTTCGCCTAGGAGAGAGGCTTGTGTCTGTCCTCGCCAGGCCAGCAGAGGAGCTTTGGGAAGGGACACCCACGAATGCCCCTCTTACTGTGGGCCCTCTGCTCCAAACATTTTGCTCACATCCCTTCATTTTATTCCAGCCACCGCCCTGGGTGGCAGCTGGTGTTATCCACCTTCCACAGAAGAGGAACTGAGCCCCAGAGAACTGCAAGGGCTTTGCCAAACTTCACTGAACGCAGGTGGCAAGCCAGGATTGGGACCCAGGTCCAGTGGATTCCGGAACCTTCCCACCGCATTCCAAGAAAGCTTCCTCCAGCAGGCAGGAGTGAGAGGCCAGGCCTTGGAGGATGCCTAGACCCCACACGAGGGGATGGCCTACAGGCCCGAGGCACCATGTGGGCAGAGGTGCAGCGTAGGGAAATACTGGCCTAGAGGAAATAGGCCCTCAGCCTCTGTCGCCTGCCTTGGGCTCTCCCATCCCATCCCCTTCCCCCTCCAGATGGGCAGCCCCTCGTGGGGTCCCCTCCCACCCCCTCGTGCTGCGGTCTTTGTGGCCCAGGAAGAATGCCTCTCTTTATCTCCCAGACGCCCCTTCCCTTTGATTCTCCTCTCCCCAGCGTTTCTGCTGACCTCTGCGTGTTGGGAATCCAATTAGAGGAGCGGACGGGGAGAGTGACAGCCGCGCCGAATCCCGCCTCAGCCCCTCCGAGCACGCTCAGCCAAGCTGCAAGCGGCGCAGGGCCTGCTTGTCATGCTGGGCCCTGCGCAGGGCTTTGTGGGGATTAGCTGCTGGGGGGTGGGGTGCTCGCAGATGGGACCAGAAGTGATGCTGGTGAATGTCACGTCCAGGCAGAGAGTGGAGGAGGGGGCCTGCCCAATGTTGAATCCAGCTTGGGGAAGAGAAGAGAAGGGGCGGGGGGGCAGACTACCCTGGCCTATAGGAGGTGCATGGGGGAAATGATGGGCCACTTGGGTCATTTGGTTCCCCATTTGAGGCTTGGAGGATAGAGCTGGCAGCCAAGCTCAGCTGTGTCTACTGTGGAGTGGGCACCAGAAGGATTTCCACCTGGGAGGGGCTTTGGGGGATTGATTGATTGGATTGCAGGAGTGGGTATTGAAGTTTCATTTGCAAAACACTTTATATATGATGGAGGTGGGGACCCTAGGAATGGGGAAGTGGCAGCCTTTGAGAGATGTGTCTAGAGAATCTCCCACCACCAGCCACCCCTTGGCAGGGCCACCAGTCTAAGGCCGAAGACTATGCCCGTCCCCACCCAGCACCATGAAAGTTACCCTCCTGGTTTACAGCTGCGGAAACTGAGGCTCCGAGAGGAAAAAGGTCTGGCTCAAGGACACAAAGGTAGTCCATAGCAGAGATGTCTCATCCCCCTGTCCACCCTCATCACCCAGGCCCCACCCCCAATTCCCTGGACCTCCTGAGTAGGGAGAGTCCCTGATGCCCTTCCCCACAAAGGGATGTGGCATCTAAGGAAGTAGATTTCAGGCCCTCAGGGGAAGCAACACCAGGTAGAATATGGTCTGACTCTCAGCCCGTGGACCAGCAAATGCCCCCGCCCCTCTAGAAATGTGCCAGGCATTGTGCTGGGCCAGAACACAGTGGGATCTGCCATGGCCTCTGCCCCCGGGAGCCCACAGTGGAGAGAGACAAGGAGCCCCTGGTGCACAGAGAGGATGGAGTGTGTGCATGGAGCAGTAAGGACTATGGGGACCCACTGGGGAGACTTGGACTAGGATATGGGGATGGGTCCACCCTGAACCTGGGAGGCCCAGAGGCCTTTCTAGAGGAAGGGCCATCAGAACAGAGATCTAGAGGACAAACAAGAAATAGCCTGAAGAGACTCTGGCTATTCTAGGCCTGAGAGGCAGCGTAGTTGTGGGGCTTCTAAGGGGAGGGCATCTCCTGTCCCTCAAATCTTTGTACTCATTCCACAGCTGCCTGGGCCGGGCAGGGCTGACCCACCTCCCACCTGGTACCCTAGTGAGGCTGCACAGCTGCAGCTGCTGTGGAGTTGGCAGCCACCAGATGCTCAGGATCTTCTGTAAGAATCATGGTTAGGCCGGGCACAGTGGCTCACACCTGTAATCTCAGCATTTTGGGAGGCTGAAGCTGGAGGATCACTCGAGCCCAGGGGTTCAATACCAGCCTGGGCAACATGGTAAAACCCCATCTTTACAAAGAAATTAAAAACTAGCCAGGTGTAGGGGTATGCACTTGTAGTCCCTGCTACTAGGGAGGCTGAGGTGGGAGGATCACTTGGGCCAGGAAGTTCAGGCTACAATGAGCCGTGATCTCACCACTACACTCCAGCCTGGGCAACAGAGTGAGACCCTGTCTCAAAAAAAAAAAATAATAATATATATGTGTATGTGTGTGTGTGTGTGTGTGTACACATATATGAAAATTAAAAATTAGCTGGGTGTGGTGATGCTTGCTTGTAGTTCCAGCTACTAGGGAGGCTGAGGTGGGAGGATCGCTTGAGCCTGGAGTTTCTAGGCTGCAGTGAGCTGTGATTGCACCAGCGCACTCCAGCCTGGGCAACAGAGTGAGACCGTGTCTCAAGAGAGAAAAAAATAGTATTTAGAGATAGTGGTTAGGAGGCTACAGTACCACAAGCCAGGCTTAGAGGTCTGGAATTTCTGTGGTGGTGCTAGGCACCTTCTATACACATCTTCAATCCCCGGGAGCAGGAGTTGCCCACCCTGTCTTACAAGTGAGAAAACAGGTTCTAAGAAGCAGAAGGGCTTGTGCAGCCTCACAGAGCACATTAATGGAACTGTCCTTTACACTCAGGACCGCATTAGACCTTTCCCACCGTCCTAGGCTGCTGCGGCCAGTGTGGGAATGAGCTTATTGAGTTGGTTGGTTTGGTCCTCCTGCCCCAGCACCGTGCCTGTCACATAGGAGGTACTTAGTGGGTGGGGGATGGATGGATGGATGGATGGATGGATGGATGGATGGATGGATGGAGAAAATCAATCAATCAACCAATCAATCAATTCTTCCTTACCTAGTACCTTTAAAAAAATTTGCACCACTCCCCATCCTGCCAGCGAAGGCTGTATTAAATATGAATTAATCTTTCAGCTCAGTTCTCATGAATACAAAATGCAGAGGGTGTGTGAAGCCAAGAGATCAAGACAAAACACCCCAGTCTGCCTGGGCCTGAAAGTACACGCTCACACCCACTCACACTTGGAAGTGTATTCTCACAGTCACACAGACCCACTCACAGTCCTCAGCCACCCTCCCTAGCCCTTCTAGGAACCTCCCCACCACACCCTGCCCTGCTCAGTTGGGCCCCTTCCAGGTCAGGCTTCTCTGGGCCACCACTGGCCCTGCTCTTTCCCATCCCACACCCTTCCTGCCCCTCTCAGCTCTCTGTACTTGACTCCTCCCTCACACCTGCCTCTTCTCTCCTTCCTCCTCTTGTCTCTTGCCCCCTCGTCCATCCCCTCCTCCTTCAGCGTCCTCTTGTCTTCCTTCTCCTTGTCTTAGTCTCTCCATCTCCCCCGCTCTCTGTTTCTCTCTCTCCCTCCCCTGCCTCCCCACTTCTCTCTCTCCCCATCTCTCTAGCTGCCTCCCCATCTCCTTCTCTAAGAGGCCACTTGCCTGTGCCTGGACATGCCAGGGACCCTGGGCAAATTGTGGGATAGAGAGAGAAGCCTCCCTCCTCAACCCAGACACAATGGGGTCAGAACACGCCCCCCAACTTTCCCCCCTAGCAAGGGGCACAGGTACCTACACACCAGGGCCATACCTTGCCCCCTCTCCTTGCCCCCACCACCTCCCAGGGCTGGCATCCTGCAGGTATGGCATGAGCCATGCACCTGGAGTCCACACCAGACACCTGTCAAATCCATGCCCCCGCAGGGGGCCTGGCCTGTTGATTCTGAAGGACTTCAGAAAATGTGTTCTAAAGGGATAGAAGTGTGTCCTGGTTTGGTGTGACCCCATTTGTGTGTCTCTGAGTCATACTCAGTCTCTCTGAGCCTCAGTTTCCCCACCAGGTCCTTGAATAAATTAAACGAGGGGCTGCTGGCCCAGAGTAGGCTGGGATAAATGTCTCCTGACCTCCCGTGATGCTCCCCAAGGTGAACATTCCAGACCTGCCCCTCCCCTGTGGCCTGACTCGGGCCCTCCCTTTCAGGAGCTGACCTCCCTCCCACTGCCTGAGGACTCTGGCCCAGGATGCTCTCACCCTCTGCCCCTCTCTCCACCTCTCTGCGACCACCCAGTCCAGACAGCTGGGCTGGAGGGGATCAGAGACTGTGAGCAGCCTCCTCCCACCCACCCTGGACCCAGGGTCAGCAAGGAGGGGGTGGGGATGCAAAGGCTGTGATTCTTTTGGGTGGGAATGGGGGTGAGGGTGAGAATCAGGCAGGTGCGTGTGCGTGTGTGCGTGTGTGTGTGTGTGTAAGAGAGAGAGAGAGGGAGAGGGAGCTCACTAGCGCATATGTGCCTGCTGGGGGCTGCAGATGTGTCTGAGGGGGAGCCTGGTGAAAGAGAAGACAAAAGAATAGAATGAGCTAAAGCAGCCGCCTGGGGTGGGAGACCGAGTCCATTTGTATGCAGCAGGGGGCAGGAGCCCAGCAAGGCTGGCTCTTCCTGGGAGCCTCCATTCCCAGGACTCTGGAGGGAGCTGAGACCATCCACGCCCGCAGAGCCCTCCCTCACACTCCATCCTGTCCAGCCCTAACTGTACAGGTGGGGAAACTGAGGCTGGGAAGCCACATAGCAAGTGACTGGCAGAGCTGGGACTGGAACCCAGCCAGCCTCCTAGACCAGGGTTCTTCCCATCAATGGAGTGCTAGAGACTCCAGCCAGGTATGAAGTTAGATAAATGAAATAATGAATAATGGCCCTTGATGTTTGTAAAGTGCACAGTGCAAATGCTTTATAACTCAGTAATCATCCCCCTTTTACAGGTGGAAAAAACTGAGGTGCACAGAAGTCATGTAACTTGCCCACAGTTATACAGCTAATAAGTGGCAGAGTCGGGATTCAAGCCAGCAGGTTCCAGAGTCTGTGCTTGGTGTACCTCTTAGAATGGCAAGTCCTTGAACTGCAGGGATCGTCACATTTCTGTGCCCCCAGCTCTGAGCACTGTCTAGGCACATAGCAAATGCCTAACAGTGCTTGCTGAGTCAATGAGTGGATGGATGGATGGATGGATGGATGGATGGATGGATGGATGGATGGATGGATGAGAAAGGAGTTCACCATGAGGATGGCTTCCCAGGCCCCAGGAGCCCAGCTTCGCAGCACAGTAAGGTCCTACTGCGTGTGCTTGGCTCCTGCCGCCCCCATTCCCACCCCCACCAGGCAGGTGTTAGCTGTGCCCTCCACAGGGCCAGGCCCCACAGGGACAAAGCCGAGGGCGCGCCTGGGCGGCCCAGCCCCTGCACAGGCTGAAGCTGCTAACGGGCTGGAAATCTCTTTTGTCAAAGCCTGCACTGCCTCCAACCTCCTTTAATTAAAGACAATTAGTGCTTTCAGCCCCTCTGCACAGCTCAGCTCCCCTGTTTGCAAACACACAGCTGCGGGAGCTTTGTGGGCCCCCCCTCGTCACCACCCCCCAGCCCTACTTCCCCAGAGACACACAGAGGTGCCTTTATTATCAGCGCTCCGGCTGCAGCACCAAGAGGCAAGCGCCTCTGCTTAAAGGAAGGATGGGAACGCTTCCCAGCTAGGCGGGAGAGCAGGAAGAGCTGAGGACCCTGGGGTGGCCTGGCACATGTGGGCCATGGGTCCCACGCTTCAAGGAACAGCCACCTGGGGCACCTCTGAGGGACCTGCCATCTCCCCTTCTCCCCTTCTGTCTCCTCTGCTCCTCTGGGCCTGCTTCCTGGAATTTAGGCTGTCCACATGTTTTCTCCCAGAATCTTGTCTCTGACCTGGGCACTGTGGGGTGTAGATGCTGGCCCTAAGTACTACCTTAGGAAAGAAGGAAAAGGGAGGAATGGCTTTTATTGAACACCTGCTCTATGTTAGGGCCCTTGCTAGACTCTGGCTCTGCACAACATCATTCTGAAATATCCCCATTTTATAGATGGAGCTGCCAAGGCGCTCAGAATGGCTTGGTGACTTGGCCAGGCATGACAAGGACATAGCAGAACCAGCATTTAAGGTCAAGCCTTCTGACCTGAGCATACTGGTTGGATCTACGCATATGAGGAGCCCAGCCTCCTAGAAGTCAAAAGGTCAGCTGGTCTAGTTCCCTGCCAGCCTCTACCCCCATGGTCTGAGCCTGTTCCATGTGCCAGGTAGTGGGTACTGGGGAAGTGACAGCCACAACCATGCCCTCCAGTTGGTCCCAGTCAGTAAAGGGAAGATGCCACCAACAGACCTTTACACAGTGGCAGTGCTCTGCAATGGTGGAGGGTTCTACAGAATTCCCGGGTAGCACAGAGGAGGGAGTGACTTCGCAGGGAGTGGTGGAACATTTGAGTTGGTTCTCAAAGAGGACAGTGGGGCAAAAGTATTCTAGCCAAAGGCCAGGGGCATAAAAGAAAAGCAAATTCCGGCCAGGCGCAGTGGCTTACTCCTGTAATCCCAGCACTTTGGGAGGCCGAGGCAGGCAGATTAGCTGAGGTCAGGAGTTTGAGACCAGCCTGGCCAACATGGTGAAACTCCATCTCTACTAAAAATACAAAAATTAACCGGGCATGGTGGTGCGTGCCTGTAGTCCCAGGCACTTGGGAGGCTGAGGCAGGAGAATTGCTTGAGCCCAGGAGACGGAGGTTACAGTGAGCCAAGATGGTGCCACTGTACTCCAGCCTGGCCGGCAGAGCGAGACTCTGTCTCAAAAAAAAAAAAGAAAAAGAAAAGCAAATTCCAGGAAAGGTGAGCAGTTCAGGCAGGAAGGATGTCACTGGGCCCATTGTGGATGAGGGGACTGAGGTTCCCCAAACCTGAATGCAGTGCTGCACCCACCCCATTTCTCAGCTCCTGTGGGAAACCATGACTGTGCTCGCTAACCTTTGAATCCAGGACCTCAGCCAGTGCCTGGCACAGAGCAAGGGCTGGGGATATATCTGCTGAGTAAGTAAAATGTTCCAATGATGGCAAGTGAGAGGCCCACAGGCTACCTGTCTCCCTTCCTGGGCACACTGCAGACATCCCAGATTAACCATGGCCCTCTTCCACCCAGTCCAGAAGGGGCCCGAGGCCAACTCCTGGGAGCTGGTGAGTGTGGTGAAACTGACGTGTCACCGCAGAGTCAAGTCCAATGCTCACATTTTGCAGATGAGAACATCCAAATAGTATGCTTCCGAATGGGGAGGAAGAGATAATAAGATTAATAGCTTAACATTTACTGAATGATATTTATATACCAGGCACAGTTCTAAGCTCTTAATGTATATTTAATTCCCGTAACACCCTTATGACACGGGTATTAATCTTCATCTTCTCATTTTACAATGAGAAAAGCTGAGGCACAAAGCAGTTAAGTAACTTACCCAACACCACACATCAGTACATTGCAGGGCCAGGATTCAAACCCAGGGAACCTCACTCCGGAGTCATGCTGTCAACCACTAGGCCATATGGCCTGTCCTCCATCGACGTGGGACCTCCTGGCCCCCAGAGCTGGCTCCCCTATGAGCTGCTGGGCGTCCTGCCTTGCTCTAACGCCTTGGCTTCTCCCACTCTGGTGGAGAACAGACAGCTGAGTCAGAGCTGGCAGGGCCGGGCCAGGCCTGGGATCCATCTGCCTTTCAGCAGCCTCTGGGCCCATTTCCTCCGGCCCAGACAGTTTCCCGGCGGTGCCTCTGCAGGCCCTTTTAAGTCCCCTGGCACCCTCAGTCCCACTTCCTGTGACCCCTGGCCCTGACCTGACCCACTCCACTCAATTTCCCAAGATGAGTTGCAGAAGCTGCAGGGTCTGTGCAGAGAAGGGAAAATTAACGAGCTGCTCCCCAGCAATTGGCAGTTTCCAGGCACCAGCTGGCCTGGAGTATTTACTCGGCACCCTCAGAGCAAGACAATTAAGTGGAGCTTAGGTTGGGGTGCAGAGATGTCCACAGATCAGACAGAAACCTCCCTAAGATGTTTTTCCAAGGGATCAGTGCCTACGAACAAGTTTCCAGGGAACTATAGTCTTTATTCATCCTTATTAGTATCTGATATATTAATATACATAACATATATGTTATATACATACTCATTTAATTATTTAGCACTCACTGTGTGCCAGGATCCTTGTTGAATCCTCACCATCTCTCTGCAAGGTAGACACAATTATCCCCATTTTACAGATGAGGAAACTGACTCCCAGCAAGGTTAGGAGACATCTGCCAAGTCACACAGGAGTCAGGATTTGAACCCAGGACTGTCTAACTCTAAGCTTTTGCTTTTTGCACAGATCAGACCTCCTTCTTGGTCTCTGATTGATTGTATGTAGTACTGTATGAGGCACCAAGACTGAGCCAGGGGCAAGAGAAGACCCAGTGTGTGCTGTGGACCTATGTGGTGCTCCACAGCAGGCACAGAGAAGAGTAAGAGCACGAGACCCCTTCCCTGCTCTGAGAAGTATCATTTTAAAGACATATGCTGCCCAATATGTGAGCCCAAGGTCTGGCCAGCTTGATTGGTTCTGAAGGTAGGGTAGGGCTTCACTTAGGAAACAAACTTTGTGCTGGGTTTTGAAGGTTGAATAGGAGTCTGCCTGGTGGAGATGAGTCAAAGGGCATTCCAGATGGAGAATTCGGCATGGACATTACAGTGCTTTGCGTGCTAGGGAAGTGACCGGAGTTCAGTCTGATGGGATGTTTGATAAGATCGTTGGGGTTGTGGGGCTTAGAGGGTTGGACTAGGCAGCTCTTGTGCGGGAGACCCGGGTACCAGCCAAGAAGAGACACAGGAGATGGGAGCGGGACCTTGCCACTGCCAACATGATCCTACAGCAGGAAGGGCCTGCTCAACACCACACAGCCGGGGCCCTGGGCCTGGCCGGGTATCCCCCAGCCCTCTACTGTTCTCCTGTTTCCTGTGCCCCACGGTGGTGGGGTGGAGGGAGCTGGTGGATTGCTTGGCCATTGCGCCTCCTCTTCGTGCTGCCCTCCAGGAACTTCACATCCACCTGTCCAGCACCACCCCACACTGGGCCATTACTGACTCACTCTGTGACCCGAGGCAAGTCACCTCTCTCTGGGCCTGGGTTCCCCAAAAGTCAAAGAAGGCTCTAAACTAGTGGTCGTCCTTATACCTCTGCGTCCTAGAGTTCCCTGAGAGAATGAGTGGTAAATCTCCACCTCTTGGGAGTTTCCCAGTGGGTGGGGATCAGGGCAGGGGTGCAGGGACTTCCCATGACAAGGGGCACATTCAGGGACACAACCGACCCCAGCAGAGCTGCCAGGGCAGGAAGTTTATCTTTCAGTCTCTCTGCTTTCCCATCCCACTCCCATCCAGGCCCCATCTGATTCCTTGTCACTTAATTTCCCCTGAAATGTCACCCGGTCCCTGTCATCCCACCCCAAGGCCAGGAAAGAAATACAGTTCGAATGAGGGACTTTCAGGCACCCTAACACACCCAAGAGGCCCTGGCAGCCCCAAGTCCCCCTCCTCAATGTCACCCAGCCCACTGGCAGCTCCCAAACAGGCTCTTATTAAAACACCCTGTTCCCTGCCCCTTGGAGTGAGGTATCAAGGACCTAAACTAGGGAGTCAGAAGGAAGGGTCCTGGCTCAGCTTGACAACCTATGTGCTGTGTTACCTGGGTAAGTCCCTTGCCCTCTCTGAGCCTCTTTTTCTTCATCTGTTAAATGAGATATGGGTTGGAAAGATGAATGATTCATAGCCCATGTGTGTATGAGAATCTCCGGGGCCCCCAATCCCATGTCTGATGCTGTTCGTCTGAGAATGGGACCAGCCATCCAGTGCTTTGGGTACCACTGGTGTAGGAGATCTCTGAGGGCCAAGTTCAGGTCCAACATTTGTGAACTCTGCATTAGATTCAGATTCTCTGTGCTTCTCCATTTAACCCCTCGGACCCTAATGACCAGGACCTCAGAGCAAGACAGCATCCATTCCATCAGTCCCCACCATACTTAGGATGTCCAGGCCAGGTTTAGGCAGAAAGCCATCTTTTCCCTTCTCTTTCACTCTCAGGATGGCTGTCCCCAAGCTTGTCTGTCCTTGTGGGTGGTGAGATAAAGGGCTAAAGATAACTGCCTGGGCACTGGGGATGGAGGACAAGGACCATGTACAGGAGGCAGAGGGGAGGGAGCCTGCAGAGTCAGGCCTGGGCTTAAAATCCCAGCCCCTTGGCCGGGCACAGTGGCTCACACCTGTAATCCTAAATCTTTGGGAGGCCAAGGCAGGAGGATTTCATGAATCCCAGAGTTCCAGACCAGCCTGGGCAACATAGTGAGACCCCATCTCTACACAAAATTTAAAAACTAGGCAGGCGTGATGGCATGCATCTATAATCCCACCTACTCAGGAGGCTGAGGTAGGAGGATCACTTGAGCCTAGGAGGTCGAGGCTGCAGTAAGCTATGATCACACTGCAAAACTCCACCCTAGGCAACAGAGCAAGACCTTGTCTCAAAAAAATGAAATAAAAACCCCAGCCACAACCCTGCTTAGCTGTGTGGCCCGGGGCAAGTCAGTTCACTTCTCTGAGCCCCCAGACATTTGTTGTGAAATGAAGGCGCCACACCTCTCTCTCCAGATGCTAGGAGGATGAAACTGTAGTGAATTTAGGTACCACCAGTCATACCCTACTTCTCCTGCCTGATCAGGGAGGGAAGGGGAGCGTCAAGGAGGGCAGTGAAGCTGCGGCCCTGCCCACAGGGCCTGAACTGCTGGAGGCTGGCACACCTTGGGCCCACCTGGGGACTTTCCACAAGGCTTCCACTCCGAGTGGACAGCAATGATGTCAGTGAAATCATGGAACACATTTTGTAAGAAAATTAATAAGGAACGGATGAAGATGGAAATTATGAGCCCTTGCAAGCCACAGCAGGAGGGGTGTGGTACTCGGAGGTGCCAGAACCACCCGGTTGAGTTGGGGGGACCCTCAGAATGAAGGAAATTGAGGGCGGGGGCTGTGGAGAGTGAGATGTTCATTGCCTGTGAAGGCAGGAGGGAGGGGACTTCAGGGCAACCAGAGGGAGAGGAACATGGCCCCACAGCCAGAAGGGCCATTCGTGTTGAACTGGGTCCTGGCCTCAGCCTGTCTGAGCCTCAGCATCCTCATCTGTAAAATGGGCGTAGTAACAGCTATGGGGATGGAAGAAGTTGGAGCAAGCCTGGTTAGACGGGCCTCCATAAACAGCAGCTGGCATCGCTCTTCATCGTGGGTGGGAGTTGAGCATTGCCATCTTCAAACCATCTGAGGCTGTGCAAGCACCTGGTACCTGGCAGGAGTTTGATGAGTGTTAGTAGAACAGCCAGATTGACAGCTTGGTGGATGGACTGACGGACAGGTAAAGGGACAAGTGAATGACTAGAAACCACCCTCACTGGCCACAGGAGCCTAAATCTGTGTCATGTATTTTTCTTCTCTCACCCACAAGCCCCCAGCTGGCTGCTGACATCTAGTACCCTTTTAATTGATGATCCGTAATTTATTATAATTTGGCATATTATATACTTGCGTTATACTTCAATATCGTACTCTGTTATCATTCTGTAAAGTCTAGCACCTACCTAGTACTTTTCTGTTTACAACGCATATCTAGACGCTTCAACTTGCCAGTCTGGCAGGTTCTCTTGTTTTCAGGTGAGGAAACCCAAGCTCAGAGAGGTTCAGTAACTTGTTACAGATCACACAGCTCCTGAGTGGCAGGACCAGAATTCACACCCTGGGTGTTTTGTCTTCCTGGGGCACTGCCAGCAGGGCTGGGGCATTTCTGGTGGTCTGGAGCCTGACTTGAAAGTGTAGAGTAGGGTGAGGGGGCCACTAGGGGTGGGATCAAGAAGAATGGGGTGAAGTTGGGCATCTGAGATCAGAGGCTGAGGGTAGGGAAAGCTCAAGGCCTTATCTGGGGTACAGTCCAGCTCCTTGTGGGAGCACAAAGGGCCTGTGCCACAGGAGGTTGACCTCGAGATGGGCAGCTGAGGTGGGTGCTGGCAGAGGCTGTGGAGGGGCCATCTGGGAGGTAGGGTCAGCAGTAGGCACCACGAGGCATTGGAAGATGGGTGGGCATGCCCAGATTTTCCTGAATGAAGTGTCCCGAATGAAGCATCACTGTCCACCAGCTGTATGACCACAGCAAGTGACTTCACTCTCTGAACCCTGGTTTCTTCCTCTGCAAAATGGGGGTTACAATGAGAGAAGTGAGGGAGACTTCACAGTCCTTTGCCCAGAGCACTGGGCACCCCGGCTGGCCTTCCTCTCAGTTCCCAGTATTCTATTTCATCCCCCCTGAAATATGCCCTTTGGCCCTCCAAAGACCACACCCCTGTATCTGAGGCTCAGCAATGATAGTCACGTGGCTGGGCATGGTGACTCATGCCTGTAATCCCAGCGCTTTGGGAGGCTGAGGTGAGCAGATCACTTGAGGTCAGGAGTTCAAGACCAGCCTGGCCAACATGGTGAAACCCTCTCTACTGAAAACACAAAAATTAGTAGGGCATGGTGGCAGGCACCTGTAATCCCAGCTACTCAGGAGGCTGAGGTGGGAGAATCACTTGAACCTGGGAGGCAGAGGTTGCAGTGAGCCAAGATTGCGCCATTGCACTCCAGTCTGGTCAACAAAAGTGAAACTCCATCTCAAAAAAAAATAAAGGAGAAAGAAATGATACTCACCACATGGATTTGTTGGCTCATCTTTATGTATTTACCGAGGACCCACTGAGTGCTGAACGTGAACATTGCTCAGTGAGGCTAGTAGGGCACTGGGGCCAGGTGCTCAAGCTTATCTGAGAAACAACAGAGAGGCCATTGCAGCTCAGGGTGATGACTGCCCTAATGCAAGTCGACATTCAAGGTGCAGCGGGAGCAGGAGGCAGCATCCCCTACACTGCCTGGAGGAGGTGGGCTTATGTACCTATGCAGGGTGATGCTGGAAAGGAGCGGGGGTCACAAATGGAAGGAAACAGACACCACTAAGCACCTGCTCTGTACCATGCTCTGCCTTTTCCATCCATTTCCCTGTCAAGCCTTCTTGCACTGCATCATGGTAGCCTCCTTGTGTGCACTTTACAGATGAGGCCACTGAGGCTCAGAAAACTGAATGCACTTGCTTAAGGTCACACAGCCAAGAAGCCAACCACAGCTGAGGTGTATCTACCCTCAAAGCCACCGAGGTTGGGTGAGTGGGCCTGAGGTAGGGCCCAGGGAGGCTGGGAAGAAGCAGGGGCTCCAAGCCCAGCGGCCCAGGAGCTATGTTCTCACCAGGCCAGCCGAGGCCACTGGCAGTGTGGTTTACAAGGCACGGGGCTGGCCCGACTGCTTTGCTTCACAAATGCACGCCAGCTCATCTGGGGTACATTTGCGCCTTTATGAGTGTTCTTCAAAAGCCCAGCTCGGCTCTGTGCCTGTAACCATGGAGACAGCTCTGGGTGGCTGGAACCAGTCGCCCTCTATGGCCACGCGTGAAGGCTGCCAGGTGCTGGGGCTGTCACCATGCTGGGTAGGGCACCCATAGAGGCCTTTCCTGAGAGGTGCTTGTGGATGCCAAGGGGTGAGGGTTTAAATCCAGTTCGCATGAAAAGTGAAAAGGTCAAGTCTGCTTCATTGACAGCAGAGCCGTGTGGGCCAGGGCCACCTCTCTGTCCCACCACGTGCCCGCTCTTCCTGGGTAAAGCTGGGCTTTCCCTTAGTCCGCCACCCTTGGAATCAGGACAGGCTAGAGATGGAAGGTAGGGGGTGGTTGTTGGGGTGGGTACAGGGGACTGGGTTTGAGTCCCAAAGTGCAGCCCCACAAAGCCTAACACCCTCACACCGAAATTCCATTTTCCAAATAGGGAAACCAAGGCCCATAGAAAAGAAATGAGTTGCCCAAGGCCACCCATCAAGGTAGAGGCCAGAGGAAGCCTGGCTGGACCCTGACTCTGAGTTCAGTGCTCCTTCCAGGCCACCATGAAGCTTCTCAGTGAAACCTGAGGTGGGGCTGGGCCCAGGATCTGGCCGTGACGGGTGCAGCCAGCCCCCGCTGGAGGCTGGCCTGAGCCCCGCATTGGCCCCAGGCCCTTCTTGGCTCTCAATTTTGGTCCAAGTCTCAGGGGCTGTTCAAAGATTCCGAAGGCATGTGAACATTTTGGAAGCAATTTGTCAGTCCTGGAAGCTGCTTGGAGGCTCCAAAGACTGTTTCAAGATTCCAGAATCTGTTATATTTGTAAGGGCTGTTGTTCATAGTTTCCAGAGTGGTTTGCAGGCCCTGGGTGAAGGTCCGGAGGCAGTGTGGGGGTCTGGGGCTGGAAGCATGGCTGGGAGCCCGGGGCAGTGCTGGAAGTGGAACTGATGGCTGTCTAAGCTCCCAGTTTTCTCTCCAAGGGCTCAGTCTGTGAAGCTGCCATGTCCATCGGGCATCTGCTCTTCTGAGAGGCAGAAGGTGTGTGGGTGTTGGCAGCAGCAGGACAGGATTTAAAATCCAACTTTACCATTCACATGCTGTGTCACCTGGGGCCAATTACTTAACCTCTCTGGGCCTTCTTTTCCCCCATCTATACAGTGGGACTTAGTCCACCTGTGCTGCAGGCCTGACTGTCCACCACCCATCTCATCTCAGGCATCTGTGGGATTAGTCAGAGAACACCCCCATCCAGAACTAGTTAACACTGTTCCTGGGTGTGGACTTGGGGTCTCTATCCAGGGTGGAAGCCTGGCCTTCTATCATAGCCCTGCTGGCCCTCCTAAAACCAGACCTCTCTGAGCCCCAGCCTTGTTGTGTCTGTCACTGGGGAGGAGCCATGCACTGTGCCAAAGGCCCTGGTTGACCAGGATGTCCATTCCTATCCATGCCCCATGGAAGTTTCTGGCTGGTCACAATCCCAGTCCTGCCTCCTGGCTTCTTCATACCCCATTGCCTTCTCCAGCACTCTTCCCTCCAAGCCCGTTGACCCAACTCCCCCATCCCCACCCACCAGTACCTTAAGTCTCAAACTTGCCCTTGTCCTCTGGGCCTTGGCTCACACTGTTCCCTCTGCCTGGAATGCCTGTCCCATCTCTGCCGTTCCCCCTGCAACCCTCCCACCTGGACCCCTGCGGTTCCCTCTCCTCCAACCTCCAGCCTGTCTCACGTTGCTGATTAGAGTGGCACAGTCTACCCTCCAGGTCTGCGTTGCCTCCTTGCCACCAGGTAGCCCCTCATAGCAACTGTAGGTTGTAGGCCTGGGGTGTGGAGTTAGACTGGCTAGGCCTGTTACCTGTAGTGTGACCTCAGGCAGGCTGGTGGCTGGGTCCTCCTGAACCTCAGTTTCCTCCTCTGTACAGTGGGAATGGTAACTCAAGCTCTGCCAACTCCCGAAGTGGTCATGAAGGTCAGATGAGATGATGGATAGGCAGGAGATGTATGAAGTCTGAAGTGATGAGGCTAATGATGGCTGAGTGATTTGCCTAAGGTCACCCTGGGGGGGATGGGGGCCAAGCCAGGACCTCAGTCCAGGTCTGCTGGCCAGGACGTTGACCACTAGAGCCCCAGACCATCATGGGTGCCCCTCTGAGAAGTTTTACTTTTCTCCAACTCCCTGACCCACTTGCAGAGCCGCAAGCAGGCAGGCTGGCTCCCAGCTGGGTAATCACTGGCCGCTGGCTGATGTGTGAAATGCATCGTGCCTTCCGGTAGACAGGAAGATCAATACCAAGGTGGATGGGCAGCCTCGCTCGATGCCACAGCCAGCCCCCAAGGGTGAGAACGGGCCAAGAATAAATATAACCAGGCCTGCTCCCTCCACAGGGTCAGAGCAGGCCAGACGAGAATGCTGCAGCTTTGATGGGACCACCTGTGGCATTATCCCATCATCATCCCGAGCAGCCTGATTAGACATAAACTCTCGTCAACTTGTTTGTTCCTAACGTGTTAACTCACCGAATCCTCATAACCACGCTCTGAAGCAGGTCCTGACATTATTCCCATTTTACAGATGAAATGTGGCACAGAGAGGCTTATGACTCACCGAAGGTCGCACAGTTAGATTAGAACCCGCAGTTGCCTGGCTCAAAGCCCATGCTTGCTGCTGGGATAGTCTGCTGCCTTTTTAGTCATCTGGACCATCCTGTGGCCACACCTGCCCACAGGCTCCTTCCTGTTCAGAAATGGCAAGTCAGGGGCCTTGTCTCCAGCCCCCGGTGTGCTTTGGGCACAGGGGTCTTCCGTGCCTGAGCTTCTTGGAGTTTTCAGAGCTTGGACTCTGCTTTAGCCAAGAGCTCCTTGACAGGTACAGACACCTACCTAGCAGATGCCCATGCTCAACCTCATTCTTCCAGAGCTCAGAGCAGGCAGGTTAAGGCGAGCCTGGCCCCCGTAGACACTGTGGGCATGAGTGACCCCCTGCCTGGCATGAACTCTCAGGGATCTGAGCCCTTGGACTGCAGTGGTCTCAGCCCCACTGCCCATCAGCTAGGGGCCTGCATAGCCACAGCCAAGGATGGGCCTACCTGACGGGCAGGACGGGAAGAGGACTCCATCCCCGAGCTTCCTGGGGTTAGACTGGGAGGTGAGACAGAGGTCAGCGCATAAGCTGTGGAACTGCTGAATGAGAAGGGCCCAGCCCATTTGTCTTTTCCCTGAAGGGCAGCCCGAGTGATAGGAAATGTCTGGGCTTTGGGATTCAAGCCAGCGAAGCCCCTGCCTTCTGTGTCATCTGGGCTTAGACACTTAACCTCTCTGATCCTTAGTCTGTCACCTCCCTTACTACAGCTGGCCCTTTCGCCCTCCGTCAGACCACGTGGTCCACCTGCCTTCAGGTCCTTGTGCTTGATCCATCTGTCTCAAGCTCAGTGTACCTGGCCAGCCCCCCACGACCTCTTCCTCCAGTCCCACCCGGAGTCATCCTCCAGCCCTCCCTCACCTCAGGCTGGCTATGGGGACAGACACCAAGTCCTGCCCATTTTCTCTCCTGAATATCCCTGAGTAGTCACCTTCCCTCTAGGCCCCATGAACCCCTGCCCTGGCTCAGCAGACCTTGTCGTAATTCTGGATTTGGGCAGCGGTCTCCCTGCGGCCCCTGCCTGCCCTCTTCCCCATCCAGCCATTTCCCTCTGGCAGCTCCAGAATCATCTTTCTAAAATGGAAATCTGGTCATGGTGTGTATCTACCTAAAACATGTCCTGATTACACACAGTATAAAGATCAAACTCCTTCCCTTCCCACAAGGAAAACCTGACACCCTCCGGCCCAGTCTTCCCACTCACCCCTGCCCTGGGCACTGCCACTCTGCCTTCAGCCATGCTGTGCAGCTGGGATGTGCTGAGTCCTACCTCTGAGCCTTGGCACGTGCTGTGCTCTAGGCATAGAATTCCCTTATTTCTCTTCCCTCCTCTGCACCATTCATCTTAGCACCGTCAGGTCTCAGTTGTGACGTCACCTCCAAGAATCCTCCCTTAACCACTCCCTCCCCCAAGACTGGGGTAGTTGGCCATCCCCTGAGCTCCCACGCTTCATGCCTCCCCTGTCACTCTGAGTTGTCACCATCTGTTTATGTGTCTTTCTCTCCACTACACAGAGTCCCCACCCCCAGGCTCAAAGATGGCCCCCATAGGTTAGAGTGAATGCCCCCCACCCCCAACCTAGGCTCCCCTATCCCAGGGGAATTCTTACTTCCTGGCTCACTGGGGGCAGCTAATGAAGTTCTGGTCCCAGCTCCCCTGGAGTCATGCTGTGAAACTTCAGGATAGTGTCTTCCCCTCTCTGTGCCTTCACTGCCGAGGAGCTATAAAAAGACAAGCCTGAATTAGATGACTTCTCGGGGCCTTGCCAGCTCTGCAGTTCCACAGCCTGGTCGCCCAGCAGATGTCTGTATCTCTCTCTCTCTCTCTGCTGGTCTTTGTGCCTTTTCATTCTGCCTCAAAACTCTGTTTCCGGCCACCGCCTCTCACAACCTCTGTTCCAGCCTCTCTGGCAGCCCCTCCTTTCCCTTTCTGCCCCAAGACTTCTCATGAAGCCTGAGGCTTTCTTTATGGAGTTCCAGATCCAGGTCGAAGGGCAGGCCTGGAAGCCTCTTGGTACCCCCACCCATCCTCCTGTCTTGGGACCTGCCATCTGCATAGCCCCAGTAGGGCCATTAAGTCACCATGAGTCAAACCAACTTATAAATAAGTAAAGGGGTGAGGGTCCCCAAGGGGACTCAACCCCAGCTGGCTGCCCCATCTCTGCCCAGATCTGGGGTCCCGACCACCCCGGGACAGACCCAGCCTGACAGATCTTGACATGTCATCACTGTCCCCGGAGAGTGATGGGGAAATCACCAGGCCTCCCCAGCTCCCATTAGTGTCAGTAATTGCCAATCAATTTCCTGGGAGCCTGGTGAGGAAGAGGCCCCTGGGTACCTCCAGTGAGGAAGCCACATCTAATGGCTTTTATTTGGATTGCTACAAATTGATTGGTTTTTTTTTTTTTTTTTTTTAATGGAGCTTTGGTTTTCCTCCCCGTGTCTTAACCACCCCCTCAGGGCCAGTTAGACCAAAAGATGAGTGATGGCGTGACTTTCTTCTCTGGAAGAGCCGAGACCAGCCTGGTCATACCCACACCACTCATGTATCCTCCATGCTGAAGACAGGCACTTCCTGAAGCCATAGCCACAGCTCCCATTTCTCCAGCAGTAACCCCGCCCCAGGCCCTCCCAAGGCTATCAGGTTGAAACTGCAAAACAACCCTGTTGAGATATATCTCACCATCCCCAGGAAAAGGGGAGGCAGGCTCAGAAAGGCGGTGAGACCTAGCTAAGATCACACAGTTAATAAATGGTGAAGTTGAGATTTGAACCCAGGTCTTTCTGGCATTAAGCCTCGGTGTTCCCATTCTAATATGTGTCATCCCAAGTATAACACAGAGTGAAGATGGTTCCCCTGAAAGCCAGAGAGTGACAGGAGTTACCGCTTTCATGGAGCTCCTAGGGCAGAGTTTAGCTGATGAGAATAATCATGATAGCTACAACGATAGCAGCTATTGCTGAGCGCGGTGGCTCACGCCTGTAATCCCAGTACTTTGGGAGGCTGAGGCAGCAGGATTACTTGAGCCCAGGAGTTTGAGACCAGCCTGGGCAACCTAGTGAGACCCCATCTCTACATAAAATACAAAAAAAATTAGCTGGGTGAGGTGGTGTGTGCCTATGGTTCCAACTACTCAGGAGGCTGAGGTGGGAAGATCACTTGAGCCCAGGAAGTTGAGGCTGCAGTGAGTCATGATTGCACCACTGCACTCCATGCACTCCAGCCTGGGTGACAGAGTGAGAGCTTGTCTCAAAAAAAAAAAAAAAAAGCAACTATTATTTACTGAGCCCTTAATTTTGAAACACAGACTATGCCAATGGGTTTACATGCGTATTTTATTTTCTCCTTGGAACTACACCAAGAAGTATTTGTTATTATAACCATTTCACAGATAGAGAAACCAAGACTTAGAGGTTAAGTGACTTGCATAAGATTGCTCAGATTATTGGTGCTAGTAGAACTAGGACTTTATGTTTGAATCCACGGCACGCACTTTTAACCATTTGCATCAGTTTGGATTGTGAGTAACGGAAAATAAAAATAACCGTGGCTTAAACAAGATTGGAGTTTATTCTTCCCTCAAGTAAATGAAATCCAGAAGTAGGCAGCTGGTACGGCTCCATAATCGTGAAGGACTCAGGTTCCTGTCTTGGTCCCAAGATCTAAGCTGGCTGCCAACCCTCCAACCATCACATCCACATTCCAGCCAGGAGGAAAGAGGAAGCGGTAAAGATAGACACACATGCTTCTTTTGAGGACACTTCCTAGAAATTGCAGCTACCATTTCTGCTAACACCTTATCAGCCAGAACCAAATCACATCACTATGCTACCCAGATGCAAGACAGATGGGAAGCATACGCTTGATTCTGGAATGCCATGTACCCAGCTAAAAAGTAGAGCCTATTGTTAAGGAATAAGGAGAGGTCAGATACTGGGACAATCATCAGTGACTTCCATCAGCATTATTCTAATGCTGATGCTTAGATGGAAATTTACAGTGCAGTCTGATAAGTCATCAAATCCAGCTTTCTGGTATCCCAGAAAAGGAACCTGAAGCCCAGAGAGGGGAAGGCACTCACCCAGGATTGAACAAAAAATGGGAGCAGAATCATGTTCAGAAGCCTGTCTTAGTAATCACAAAACCTGAATTATTGGCACAAGAAATACCCTTTGTCCCTCCTATATGCTGGGACATTTCTTCTGGTTCTTGGATTGTTTCTCTCACTTTCCCATTTTCCTCTCTCCCTTGCCTGGGCCTTAGGGTATTTGCCCTTTGGGGCTTCTACTAACCTTTGGATTGAGTAACAGAGCATCTGATTCTGTTCCCAACATGGACACAAAAGATGTCTGACCTTGGCCTTTAGCATTCTGGTCTGAGGATCTTAAAAATCTTTCCTGCTCTGACAGTCAGTTTACGACATACTCTGAAGCTAGGGGTGGCTTTTGCTTAGTGAATGTGGTTACTGGTACCAGTAGATCCATATATTCCTCAGCATATCAGGCTTCAGAGGTGGTACTTGTGGAAGGAGCAATGGATAAGGGAGAAAAAAAACTAAGGTCCTTGGATGATGCCAGGAGGAAAGAATGATCTTTGTTAGACATCTCCTGTGTACTAATTACAGTGCTACAATAAATGTAAGTAAGTATCTCCTTATTGCTAGACAGTGACTCTTAGATAGGGTTAAAAAATAGAATAAGTCCAGCTACATGATCTTTTGAAAGGATGCATCTAAAGCAAAATGGAGAAGGATCAAAGGTAAAGGGATGAGCTGGGCTCAGTGGCTTATATCTGTAATCCCAACACTTTGGGAGGCCAAGGCAGGAGGATCACTTGAGGCCAGGAGTTTGAGACCAGCCTGGGCAACATGGTGAAACCTCATCTCTATTTTTTAATTTAAAAAAAAAAAAAAAGAAAAAGAAAATGATGGAAAAGACCTACCAAACAATGCTAAAATTAAATTTAAAATGAAGATGAGAAAAGAAAGCAAGAGCAGCAATGTTAATATCATGCCTATTTCACAGTTGAGGCTCAGAATGATAAAGTAATTCCCCTGAGGTCATCTAGCCCCTCACTGGCAGAGGTGTGATTTGAAGCCAGGTCTTTCTGTCTCTTAAATTCCTGCTTCCTTGGGAACGTCTGGTTGCCTCCAATGAAATCGGCCAGCATTGTCACCTTGCCCTGATGGGATACTGATCTGGATCCAGGTGCCCACCATCACAGACCAGACTGGAGCAGGCAAAAGTGAAAGGAAGTCCCTGTTGGCCAAAGGGACCAGTCCTGGGTCAGGGCATGCACTGGCATCTGGACCAGAGCCTGGACCGACTCCCAGAGAGCCAGCCATGTGCTACTGTGGCCTGCCGTCCAGCTTCAGGCCCAGTGCCCACAGGGGTCTCCACTCCCCACCTTCCAATCCCTAGTCTCAGGCAGAGGCTGGGATGATAGAGGACCCGTCCCACAGAGCCACATGGCTAAGGTTCATGCCTGGAATGTAGTTCCCTCTGCCTGGCAGAGAACAGCAGGCCTGAGGCCTCCAGGAGACAGTCTGGCCATGGTTCAGCCGAGCCCTAAGCTAGGAGCCACTGAGACCTACATAGACCCTATCCATTCCCAGAGTGAGGGCAACAGTGGGGCCATCGGCAGGTCCTTATTGTTTCTTAGGAAGAGCCAGACAGGAGACCTGGGTCCAGGTTAGCTCTGCCACATCACCTGTACACATCAGGCTCCAGTCATCCCAGGTGGGCCTACCAGGGCTCCCAGAAAGCACCCTCGAATGCCTCGCTCCTCTAAGTTTTACACACAAAACACAATGTGCAAATGGTGGTTAGCTAGCCTATTTAGCTAACCTTGCCCATCCTTCATAACTCAACTGGGGTATCACCTCCTCCAGGAAGCCTTCACTGACTCCTCTTCATGTCTGTATTATAATGTATAGAACACTGGGTTTGGCTTTCTCTTTACTTGTATGTCTCTCCAGCTAGCCCCATGGGTCTTGACCTAACCTGTGTGGATGGCCTTTAAGGAGGTTTGTGAACTTACTGAAATTGTTCACAAAATGCTTCCTGTGTGGATATATGTGCATTTGAGTGGGCAGCAGTAATAACTTTCATCAGAGTGTCTTGAGAATTACCACTCTAGACTGTGATGCTCATACAGTTAGGAACTGTGTCTGTCACTGTATCCTCAAGTGATATATAATAATACAAGTAGGTGATATAATAAATATTAATTAAGTGAACATTGGATGAATATTCGTCAATTTGCTCGGTGACCTTAGGCAAGTAACTTCACCTCTTTCAATCTTGATTTTCTCATCTACAAAATAGGAACAAAAGTGAGGATTCCACTGTCTAAGCTTTTCCTCATCTCTGTTTTCCTCCTCTACCCCAGCACCTAGCATAGTGCCTGGCACGTAGTAGGTGTTCATAGATGTGTATGAGAGGAATGGAAAGATGAGCGATTGGTAGGCAGGTGGAAGAATCAGTGTTTAGACGAATGAATGACAGTGAGCAAGTGAGTGGCTGCTGTATGTGGGTAGAAGACCCAGCAGATGTATTGGTAGGTTCACTGGCTGGACAGGTAAAACAGTGCCTAGGAAGATAGGTTGATGGATGGGTGGAGAGAGTGAGTGGACATATTCATGCTAAATGAATGGCTATATGAATGGCTCAGCAAAGGGAAACTTCAATATTTGGGAGGGGCTTGATAGGTAGGTAGATTTTTTATAAAATCGTCAGTGGATGGGAGAAAATGATGAATACATGGATCATAGATGGATTTGTGAATGGATGTATAGATACATGATTGGATGGATGGATGGAAGGAAAGAAGGAAGGTTGGTCTAATCGATGGATGGGGGAAGGGAGAGAGGGAGGGAGGGAAGAAGGAAGGAAGGAAAGAAAGAAAGAAGGAAAGAAAGAAGAAAAGAAGAAGAAAGGCCTCCATCCGACTCAGGCCATGAGTAGGAAGGCAGAGACAGAGGGTTTCCTGGGTACAAGGCTGGCTTACAGAGCAGGTACGCCACCTTCCAGAGCTGCTGTGTGTTGGGCCCCAGCTGAGCTCTTCCTTTCCATGGGTCCAAGGTCTCTCTGGCGGTGCCAATATTCAGAAACTGGTGTAGGAGGGAGACAAAGGGAGTAGGCAGATACCAGGGCCAGAAGGAGGGAGGGAAGACAAGTGGAGGCTGGGTCTGCCATTGGGCAGCCGCCCCTGTTTACTCAGCTCCGGAATGAAGCCCCGGAGAAGGGCTGTTCATATTTCTCCCTTGAACAGGGAGCTGACATTAATGAACAGCTAATTAACATCTTAGAGTGCGATGGTTCCAGTGTCAGTGTCCCTAATTAGTCTCGCGCTAATCTGCTTTAATTAACTGTCCCTGTCGTGGTTTTAATTTAATTTTCAGCTCCAGCCTGGGATGGCAGCCCCGTGAGCATTCTGTCCCAGGGCACCTGTGGCCAGGGCAGGGTGGGTTGTCCAGTGCCAGGTTCCCAGGGGCATTGCCAGACAGCCCAGAGATGGGCAGAGCTGGTAACAGAGCCTGGCTCCTCTGCAGCCTTTGGGGGAAGGGAACTTGGGAATGGGACACTTTCCTCTCTTCTCAAGGAAGTGTTCTCAGGTCACCAGGAGCTCCTAGAACATTCGTAGGTCAGGAGCATAGTCTGTGACTGCACCCTGATCTCAAGCAGACCCCATAAACTGACCACGCTTTCTGGACACAAGCTCTAATTCAGGTAAACCTGGATTTCTGTGCGACCTTAGGTTAGGAAAAGCACTTGACCTCTTTGAGCCGTTCTAGGTTATCAGCCCCATTCGTTAGTTACACAGTTGGATATATGGTCCAAAGGAAAGAAGATCTAATCAATGGATGGGGCCAATGAGGTGGGGCTGGTAACCTGGATGCTGGCATCCCGCTTTCACCAAAGATGCAGTTTTTCAGGGGTGATTTGCATGCACACCTAACTCCTTGGATGATCCAGGCAGAACACACACTATGACAGCCACCCTTGGGTCAAGAGTGGAGAGGGCTGGGAAGGAGCCTAGATCAGGGGCGAGCAGAGCACTGGTCCAGGACTCAGGATACTCAGGTCTCAGGCCTAGCTTTGTTGCTACCTTCAAGTCTCTTGCCCTCTCTGGGCTTACTTACACCTCACTCCCACCCATAAGTTGGAAGGGGCAGGAAGAGGGAGAACAAGATGCTCTCTGAACCCTCTCATGCATTGGCCAGGGTTAGAGAATAGATGTACAACTGGCTCAGAAAACCTGACATCTGGAGCAGGAGGACCAAGTGGGAGCCGGGGGCTAGGGGCCCCCTGGGGGCCAGGTGCGGCCTCTGCCTTTTGCAAGGCAAAGCAGGAACTAGCCGAGGAGGCAGTGGCCGCCCTGGTTACCAGGACCCTGCTGCAGGTGGGAAACCAAATCAACGTGTCTGCCCCTGGCAGGAGCCAGAGAAGCATCTGCCAAGAGAGTTAGACAAATGAGGATCGTCTAGGGGAATGCTGGCTGCTGTCTGAGGTGGGGAGGGGAGAGTCCAGGATCTGAGTCAGACTCTTGTCCCAAGAGTGGCTGGGAGCTAAGACTGCAGGGTGGGTTGAAGGCTGAGGCCCGAGGAGTGAGGAGGCCCCTGCTGAGGCCTGGATGCCAGCTCAGGGATTTCAGCTGTAACCCTGAGGGCACTGAGGAGCCATGGCCAGATTTTGAGCAGGAGAGGAGCAGGGGAGTGAACTGGAGTGAGGAAGCAGGAGGCAGGAAGGGTGCCTTGCTGCAGGCAGTGAGTCTGTTAAGCGCGTTCAGCGTGACTTCCAGAAGTATAGATAGTGCACTCTTGAGGAAAAGGTGAGCGCACCTGCCTCTCTCCCCACAGCCTTGGGCTGACGGCGTATGTTTGGAGTTTCCTTATGGTACCAGCTCCCAGAATATAGCTCACACTTTCTGCAACTGGGGTCTGCAAACCCCAGAATGGGGAGAGGGTCCCAAATATATTCTCAGGGGCCCAGGAATTCTAGGAGAATTTAAACTTTTGACGTTTAGATTTGGATGCTGATTCAAACAGACAATTTGGGTTTGACCAGTTCTAAAGCAACACTTCTCTCCCAGTGATCTCTCAAGGGGGAAGACGTCCTTGCTCCTGGCATCGGAGGACTGGAGAGGTAGTCTCCAAGGGCCACAAAAGACCATTTCCATTTCTAAAGAGCCTGTTCTTGTCCAGCCCTGAGAAATGCTGTCATGCCTGCCTCCCCCAGGACGGTGAGCTCTTCCAGCCATGCTGGAGCCGGTCTGGTTCACTGTGTCTCCGCGGCCTGACACAGGTCCGAACCCAGGGAGGGTTTATGAATTGAGGCAGGTTCTTTCTGGATGTCCCACAGCCCTCTCCTTGTCTGGCCCTGAGAAATGCTGTCACGCCTGCCTCCTCGAGGACGGCAAGCTCTTTCAGCAATGCTGGAGCCAGTCTGGCTCACTGTGTCCCCATGGCCTGACAGAGGTCCGAACCTAGAGAGGGTTTATGAATTGAGCCAGGTTCTTTCTGGATGTCCCACAGCCCCCTCCCCCTGCCTTTGACCTCCAGTTGATCTTTGCTTTCAGTCCAGTCTGAGCCAAACCAGTTTTTCCTGAAATTCTTAGTACATGAGTATGGAATCCAGAGCTCCTGCCCCGCTTCCTCCCCACCAGAGCACAAGATTTCTATGAAAGGAGAAGAAACCCTCACCTTTCTTGATTCCCCTCCCTTGCTCATGGAAGCTCCACACATTTCTTCAGATCCAGCTCAGACCAGGCCACCTGCCAAGAGCCCTCCCTGGCTTCCCCAGATGAATGTGTCAGTCCGTCCTTGAAGCCCCTGGAACGTGTGCCACCCCCAGGCCCAGGTCCTCTCTTGCCTTGCGTTGACCATATTCATGGCAGGAACTGGATTGCTCCCATCTCTGTGTCCTCTGCTCCCAACCTGGCTCACAGCAGAGGCCCGCAGGAACAGGTGGAAGAGAGGTACCCCTCGTCCCCAGGGTATTCTCCACAAGGGTCCAGTGGCCGCCAGCCTGGCCTTTAGCATGGTGGTGTTATACATAGTAGTGGCTTTGCTGTCCATCAAGCCTGGATGCAGCCTGACCGCTAACCAGCTGGTGATTTTGGGCTGCATCTCTTGAAATCTCAATTTTCTCATCTAGAAAATGGGTAATGATGGCACTTACCTCGTGAGGTCACTGTGAAGACTTAATTTAGGGGACTCATGTAAAGCGCCTGGGACATAGTAAGTCCTCAATAAAACCATGCCAGTGATGATGGTGATGAAGCGCTAGAGCCCCCAAGCCACAGCCCTGGGGGCAGAGTGCTTTCCACAGAGCCAGCAGAGTTAAAAGAAGCCTAATTCTGAGTGAGACCTGCTAACCCTCCTGTTCCCTGTCTCACTCACGCCTGGAAATGGCTCCGCCAGGGCTCAGGTGACTGCAGAGATAACAAGCCAAAAGGTGACAGACCCTTGGCCTTGCTCCAGGGGGCTTTACCATCCACATGCATTTAGATACCTACACGCGGGGGACATGCACAGTGATACTCACAGAGACACAGCCAGGGCTGTAAACATGAGCACTCACAGTCATGTGTGTGTCCACACAGCCGCACGCTCAGAATAAGGAGAAAGAGACCACTTTTGATGCCCAGGCAAAGACAAACATTTCAAAGCAGAGGTGGCCAGGGGGGATCTCTGTTCTGCCTTCCCAGCCCTGGGCCACTGATGGGCTATAGCCATCCCCACTGAGTTCTCTCTGGGTTGAGCCAGCTGCCCGGGCTGATGGCTGTTTTAGATCTTGTGTCAGTGACCAGAGCAGGGACACCACCAGGGGCTGAGCTCCTCAGGGACTGCAGTGTGGGGTTCATGAGTGGGTGCTTATGCCTCTCCAGGGACCCTGGCAGAAGTGTCAGCAGCAGGGCCTACACTGCTCCACGACTCACCCAACACTGTGGCTCAGGATGCAGTTGAGGCATCTGGGCCCCTCCAGGTCCCCAGCCCAGCCCTGCCCACCCCACCTAGCAGCTCCTGGAGCCTCTTGTAAACATCTGCATGGATGAACATTGAGTTGACCCAATCCTTGTTCTGGCGGGAAGAGGCCAGAGGGTCCAGACTGTAGAAGAAAGCTGGAGACCTTTCGGAGAGAACTGTGAACACTGATAGAACCGCCAAGCAGCCAGGGGCTAGCAGTAGGGGAAGGTGACGAGGTCAGGCAACCCAAGGTCACAGGCTCACGTGACATCACAGTCACCACCTGTTAACGGCCACAGAATTGCACAGTGTTAAAATCACAGTCAAGCAAGAATTTTAGAATGTTACAGGCCTAGAAAGGTTGTAATCATGGAATTATAGAATGTTACAATCATTTAATCATTGAAGCACTAAGATGACGAGGCACGGAGGCAGGAGCTTTAGAATGTTGTAGGCATAAAAGGGTCAGAATTGTAGAATTATAGAATTGTACCACCATAGAATATTAAAATTGTAGGCTTACAAGCAGGAATTTTAGAAGGGTGCAGTCACAGAACTGTAGACTGTTACAGTAAACACACACACGTAGAATATTCACTTGTAGACTTACAGGCAGGAATTACAGAATGCTACAGTCATAGAATGTCATAGTCAAGAACTGTAGAATAGTCAATATTCAGGTGCCGTAGTGTCACATCAAGAATTAGAGATTGTGACTGCTGCAAGAACATTTTACGTGTCTTGTGCCAGATCCTGTGCAAAGCACGTGACACTGACTGACTCATTACTCCTCAGAGCGCTGGTAAAGTGGGCGGATCCACTACGGGGCTGGGAGGCGGGAGCCACATGCAGCCCCCAGGCCCTGGAGCCTTGGCAGGGAAGGTGGGAGCAGTTGCCTGGGCCTGCAGTCAGCCCCTCCCCACCCCCAGCACACACCCAGCGGGGAGGCTCAGGTCAGCGGCTCTCCCTTTGTTAATGTGTTTCTTAGGGGCCCACCAGATCAGCTTCCAGCGTATGGGCAGGACGCTGCAGCCTGATGGGCTGGGCTCTACAGGCCCCACCCAGATTCCAAGCCAGGGTGTGAGACCATGGGCGCGTGGTCCCCAGAGGCCTCCCCACAACTGGCCTTGACCCTCACCTGCCTGTCTAGTGCGCAAATAACCACACTGATTTTCATCAAACACCCTTCCCCCATCCATCATTCATCCATTCTGTCAGTTGTCATTTTCAGATCACCTTCTGAGGTCACTGGGGAGGTGGATGTGAATCAAGACAGCCCCCTGCTCTAAAGAATAGAATGATAGGGCCATTTGGGGACACAGAGGAAGTGCTGTGAGGGTTGGGGTTGGTGGGGATGGCCAGGGCATCACGGAGGGCTTCCTGGAGGTGAGGCTGGGTCTCAGACTAGGCAGAATTTGGCTCCATAGGGATGACGGATGGCAGGGGCATTCCAGGCAGAGGCAGTGACAGGAGGAAAGGCCCAGGAGACAGCCGCGTGTGATGTGTTGAGGAATCATTAGGAACTTCTGTTTGGGCAGCAATGAAGGCTCCGAGTGATGGCGATGGGGCAGGAGAGGTAAGTCGAGGCACCAAGTAGAGGCTTTTGAGTGCCAGGCTAAGGAGGTCGGGATTTGTAAACAATAAATGGCTGTGCAAGTTCATGATCATGCTCAAGTTTGACTGGTGGGGAGGGGGGACTAGGGCTGACAATTTGCTTTTCCTTCCTTTAGAAACAAGAAACTGCAAATTCCTTCCCAGGACTGGTGGGCCAACCCTGGGCTGGGCTCCAAAAATACAGAGAAAGGGCTTCGGCGGGAATTCCAGGGCTGCACTGAGGGGTGCTGGCTGCCTAGCCTTTGTCCCCGGAGGCTGGCATGAGGCGCCATGCTCTGAGGGGAGGGGCGGTTCGCAGACACTGAAGGGGACCCGTGTGATTCCTTCAGGTTCTTTGCAGCCTCTATAGAAGCCTGCTCAGAGGAGGAGGCCATGCACACCAGGGAAAGAGCCAGACAGGCCTGTGCTTGAATCCCTGACTGTCCTCATATTGCTGAGTTCACTGGCCAAGTGACGTTACCTCCCCAGGCCTTGGTTTCTCCATCTGTAATGTGAGAACTAACAGCAGAACCTCCCTCACAGGGCCACCAGGAGGCAAGGGATACCTGGCCCTTAATATGTTCAAAATTCATATTCATTTATTTTTTGTTTGTTTGTTTGTTTTGGTGTTATGTTTGTTTTTTCTGAGATGGAGTCTTGCCCAGACTAGATTGCAGTGGTGCAGTCTCAGCTCACTGCAACCTCCACTTCCCAGGTGCAAGTGATTCTCTTGCCTCAGCCTCTCGAGTAGCTGGGATTACAGGTGCCCACCACCACGCCTGGCTTATTTTGTATTTTTAGTAGAGATGGGGTTTCGCCTTCTTGGCCAGGCCGGTCTTGAACTCCTGATGTCGTGATCCACCCGCCTTGGCCTCCCAAAGTGCTGGAATTACAGGCATGAGCCACCACGCCCGGCCTCATATTCATTTCTTTATGCCAGCAGTCTTAGATCAACAAGAAGCATTTAGTCCAATCACCCCATTTTACAGGTAGGAAAACAGAGGCTCCAAGAACGACAGCAGACATTTCAAAGGTAGAATGGCCAAATGTGTGGGTGTCAGGAAGAGGAAGCTAGATGAAGGAAGAGGGATAATGCTCTGTGTTGACTACCAGAGTCTGAAAGTCTGAACCTGGGATGCCAGGCAGGCAGTAAACCCAGGGGCTCCCCAGATCAACCCAGCAGTGCTAACTGCATCTTTGCAGGTCCACGCTGGCAGCCTGTGCACTTTGAAGAACAGCAGGTCCACTGGGGATGAAGGGCGGCTGCAGGGGTGGTGATGGGCATTGCGTGAGGCAATTTATATAGAACAACTTACAGAGTGTCTTGCACATAGAAGGTGTTCAGGTCCTGGGAGGTAAGTGAGCATCAGATACAAACCCAGAACTGGGATGGCGAGTGGCTGCCCCTTGCTACCTCCCTGCTTAGTAAAAAGTGAAAGCATTTTGCACAAAAACTCAGCTGTAGGCATTGTGTAATAGCGTTCATCTATCCAAAAATACTGAGTGCCTACTGTGTGCCAGGCAGCCTGTGAAACCTTTTGCGTGAATCCTCTCATTTCAACTCAGCAACCCTTACCAAGTGAGTCTACTAGTATTACCATTTTATGGATGAAGAAACTGAGGCTCAAGGAGCCTGAGTGGTTTGCCTGAGGTCAGGCAGAGCAGGGCAAGAATCCAGGGCTTTCCAAATTCAGAGCCTTAATACCATGCCACACTGTGCTGGCAGAGATAGCAAGAGTTGTTGGAGATGATTATAAGGGGAGGGCCAAAATGATCGTGGGAATCCAGTCCCCATGGCAGTAGGTGGGAGATGCTGACATGGGCTTCCTCAGAAAGGTGTGAAATGTTGACACCCTCCCCTCAGGCTCTTCAAGGGCTCAAGAGGGGCTGTGTTAGGCTGGGCTGGAAACAGAGGGTTGACCCTTGTGTGGGTTCCAGAGGGGGCTATCCACCCCCCTACCTAGCCAGAGGCAGCCAGGATTCCATTAACCTGATTCTCTGCCCCACATAAACCTGCAAAGGGAGCCCCTGGAGGGAGGGATACTGGGGAGGGGAAGAATTGGGCTTCCCCAGGCACCAAATGGAGCAGCCAGTGGTACTAGTTTCCTCTCTTGCAGTCCAGGAGGACCTTCGAGGCCCCTGGCTCTTTGAATAGGGAATAGGGAGAGCGATGGAGAGCCAGAAAGTAGAGACAAGAGACTCCAGGCTGGGGTGCAGCAGCAGGAATAGCAGGAACAGGGTGCACGTCATCAGAACAATGGGCCCTGGGGCCCCCTGCGCCTGCCCAGCCCTGCATGGCCTTGGGTGAGTCGTGTCACCTCTCTGAGCTGTGGGTTCTTTCTCAATAGTAAGGGCAAAGCAATGCCACCTCTCAGTGTTGCTGGGCAGATTCGCAATACTGGGCCTCAAGAAATGGTGGCTGTTGCCAGTGCTATAATTTTACAGTCTTGACCCCATGTATCCCTTCTCAGCTTGCCAGCCACATTTGTCCTTTTTCTCCTTGGAGCCTCACAACACTTCTGCAAGGTGTCCAGGATTCTTACCAGAGAGGTTAAGGGACTTGTTCAGAATCACACAGCTTCTAACCCTTGGGCTGGGATGCACCCCTAGTGATTGTCATGGAGTGGGCCACCCCAGCCAGGCTACACCACTCTTCTTCAGTCTGGGTGGTTGCTATTCCTCTGCCATGATTCAGGTCAGATGCCTCTTCCTCCAGGAAGCCCTCCCTGACCACACAAGAGCCTTGTTAGTACAACTCTTCTGCTCTCCCACAGCCTTTGAGACATTTATCAGAGCATTTATCAGCAGTCGTCACAACTGTTAGGTGCTCCCACCTAAGACTCTGAGGGTTCAGCCAATACTTTCTGTATAATAGAAGAAGAGGGAGCACAATAAATATTTTGTTAATGACTATAGTACCTGCACAAAAGGACAGATAGGTGTCCACGGACTCACATGTATAAGTAACAGAGTCATGCATGCACAGCCATGCACATGTGGCTTAGTGAGTACACATGTTTACAGACAGGGAGAATTTTCTGGAGCATGAATTGTGCTGATGTGGATGCCCCATCCCCCCACCCCCATATAAACACATACAAATACTAGAGATGATATTGATACAACCTTGTAAGAAAAAAAGGAAAATCCTTGGGTGACTTGGTTTTTTCATTTAAGGGATTTTTTTTTCTTTTTCTTTTTTTGAGACAGAGGTTTGCTCTCTCGTGCAGGCTGGAGTTCAGTGGCACAATCTCAGCTCGCTGCAACCGCTGCCTCTCGGGTTCCAGCAATTCTCCTGCCTTCAGCCTCCTGAGTAACTAGGACTACAGGTGCATGCCACCATGCCTGCCTAATTTTTGTATTTTTTAGTAGAGACGGAGTTTCACCATATTGGCCAGGCTCGGCTCAAACTCCTGACCTCATGATCTACCCTCCTCGGCCTCCCAAAGTGCTGGGATTACAGGCGTGAGCCACCACGCCCAGCCTCATTTAAGGGATTTTTAAAATAGTAGGTGGAACAAAAAAAATACAGCCATAAAATAGAAGCTGGGAGGAATAGGATTGGAATTACAACATACTAAAATTGTTCGGGAAGTAGATAGGGACAGCAATTAACTTTTGGCTTGGTTGAGGCCAATGTGAGTGTTAAAAATGTCAGGGCACGCATGAAAGACGGAGTGTATAACTTCTGAACCAGCAGAGGGAATAAAAAGGCATACAGCAAATACAATCAATTCCACAGAATTAAGAAAGGAGAAAAAAGTTTTAAATGGATTACAAATAAAACATACAGCATAAGAGTATAAAGTCAAATACATGTTAGTGTTCACAATAAATGAAAATGGGTTCAAAACTGTTAAAAAACAGAAATTCATAGTTTGGAGGAGGAAAAACAGTACAGCTCTATCTGTTTACTGCAGACAGGCCTAAGAGATAGTGAGGCACAAAGGGTAAAAGTAAAAGAAGAGAAAATTATGTATCAGCAAATGTTCTCTAGAATAAAACAGGTAGCAAGATACATTTGAGAGGATAAACAGACTTTAAGACAAAACAACATTATTAGGGACAAAGAAGGTCATTTTATCTTGTAATGACAAGATATAATAATCCTGAACTTAGTCTCAAAACACTTAAAAAAAAAAAAAAAAAAAAAAAGCAGATACACGTGCAAGAAGAAAGTGTCAAATCAGATCCACTTGGTGGGATATTTTAGCATAGCTTTCTCAAAAATCAAGGGAGTAAGCAGACACAAACTATTAGACTCAAATGAGCTGACTAATAAGAGCCCTGCTCCCAACAAAGAAAAATTACACTTTTTTTCCCCCCAGATTTACCACACATATAGGCCCACAAACCTTCCCCAGGTGTGTAAGTACATGGGGACAGAGAGACAAGAGTGTAGGAACAGTTAACTCTCCCAAAGACATCCAGATGTGAGAGGGGGTCTTGCATGGTGGCCAAGGTGTTTGGCTAACTAAACAATTCCATGACCTTGGGCGATTGAAATACCTTGTCTGAATCTTAGTTTCCTTATGTAAAACATGTCAATTTGGGGACAGCAAATTATAAAGGGTCAGAAAGTTTATATTTTAGCCTTTGTGGGTTTTACAGTCTCTGTCGCAACCACTCAACTCTGCCATTGTGACCTGAAATCGGCCACAGACAACACATAAACAAATGAGCCTGGCTGTGTGCCAATAAAACTTTATTTTCAAAAACAGATGGCAAGGCCAGGCACGGTGGCTCATGCCTGTAATCCCAGCACTTTGGAAGGCTGAGGCGGGCGGATTACTTGAGGTCAAGAGTTTGAGACCAGCCTGGCCAACATGGTGAAAGCCTGTCTCTACCAAAAAATATAAAAAGTGGCTGGGTGTAGTGGCACGCACCTGTAATCTAGCTACTTGGGAGGCTGAGGTGGGAGAATCGTTTGAACCTGGGAGGCGGAGGTTGCAGTGAGCTGCGATCACACCACTGCGCTCCAGCCTGGACGACAGAGACTCTGACTAAAAAAAAAAAAAAGAAGGCAAGCCCGATTTGGCCTGTGGGGGCATAGTTTGCCAACCTGTGATGTAGATAATACTATTTGCCTTGCCCAGATTGATGATGACATAAAGAATGGTAAGTAAAGTAAAACATTGTATGCGGCACAGGAGTTCAATAAAGGGTATCTATGGGCCAGGCACAGTGGCTCACACCTGTAGTCCCAGCACTTTGGGAGGACAAGGCGGGCAGATCGCTTGAGTCCGGGAGTCTGAGACCAGCCTGGGTGACATGGTGAAACCTCATCTCTACAAAACATACAAAAATTAGCTGGGCATGTTGGCATGTGCCTGTAGTGCCAGCTACTCAGGAGGCTTAGGCCAGAGGATTGTTTGATCCTGGGAGATCAGTGCTGCAGTGAGCCATGATCACGCCACTACACTCCAGCCTGGGTGATAAAGCGAGACCCCATCTCACAAAAAAAGGAGGGTACCCATTTTGAAAGAGGACATAACAGGAAAATGTGTACACACATACACACATATGTGTACAGAGACACACAGAATATGTACATATGTTTGCATGTGGATATGTAAAGACTGGGTTGCACACGTAAGCACATTTTGTGCACATGAGTAGATATGCACGCATGTGGGCATGCTTTCATACATGTAGGCAAATCGTCTAGGAAGTGGGATAAGAACATGGACCTCATGGGGTTGTGAGCAAACGAGTCCATGGTGATCCGTGCGATGCCTAGCACATTGTAAGTACTCAGAAGTCGACTTTATTCCATATGGAAATGGGTCTGGAGCATGGTAAGGGGTACCTGATACCCCACACGTTCACACAGGCACCCACAATGCAGTCTGTGTGAGCTCATTTTCAGAGGAAAGCCAGGCTAATGAGGAGGTTGTCTTCGTAGCCAGCGGGTGCCCAGGACAGCCCTGACGGGGACGCCACTTGGCTTTCTCCTGAGATGTTGGGCAAATGAGGAGAAAAGGCGTTTTAATCCCTCGTCACGTCTCTGAGGGCTGGAGGACATGTGCTGGGTTGGAATTTTCAACTTCAGCCTTTTTTTTTTTTTTCCTTGACACATCCATCCCAGAAACATCTGTGAGATGAAACAGAGAAGGTCTTATGAATTCAGCTCGTACTCGGCCTGTGCTCCCACCCCGAGCAAGCGAGACATGAATCACCAGCCCGGGGGCCCAGTGGCCCCACAGAGCAGCCTCTCCAGCAGGGCCCCGGCCTTTCCAGCGTAGCCGCTTTTGATTTCCCCGAAGCCTTCTGATTGTCTCCACTCCACGGAGTGTGTGTGTCCAAGAGAGAGCTCGGCTTGCACCAGGGTGTGGGGGAAAGCCACTCATTCCTCAGACTCTGCCGAGTCCACCTCTACAGCAGGCTCTCGGAGGTACAAAGATGAACCAGACAAGGAGTGCGGCGAGGCCCCTTCGCTTGTCCCCATTTTCCCATTGTTTGAAAACACTGGAGGAAGACAGCTATTGTGGTTTTGTGAGCAGTTGCTTCAATGGGCATGTACTTTGGTACATTGATCCGTAGAATCCGTAGAATGTTGTCGTACGTTGGACATTTTTATCCTGCATGCGGGAGGGAGTGCATAATGGCTGCTGCTAGGCCAGGGATCGATCAGGTAAGCCCTTACAGCCAGCCGGTAATTGAACTTGACCTTCCGGGGACCTGTGCGTGACCTGCAGCTTCAGATCCCGCCAGATGGCTGAAAACCTCAGCCCTCTCCCACCATTTGTCTCACCTTTTCTGTGTGTTTCAAGAAAAGGAGTAGATTTCAGAGCCGCGGTGACCCCTGGCCTTTTGTAGCATGCGCCAGGGCCAGGAAGGGGCAGAAATGAGGCCAGCCCTCTTGTTCATTTCTTCTGTCCAATGGACAAAGCTGTGGTGGGCACTTGCTGTGCTCTGGGCCCTGTGCTGGGCACTGGGGAAACTGAGGAGAAGACAGAGCCTTCTTTTAAGAGCCCACAGGCCCAGGAGGTAAACGGCCCAGGGCCCTGGTAGAAAGCTTTTTGTTTCCTCAAAGATGCAGACAAAGTCCTGTGAGGTACAAGAGGTGGGAAGAGGGCCCTTGTGGTTCCAAGTGGCTGGAGCAAGATCAGGAGAGGCCTTACACGGCGGGTGAGGGGGACTTGAACTGGATTTGAGTGTGCAGAGATGGAGAAGTCTGTAGACGGCCGTAGGCACTGGATCAGCAAAGTCAGGGATGGGAGAGCCGTCAGTCTTTCAAAAGATGTCCCAACCAGAGGGTCCTAATTATTTCAGCTCTCAGTGTTATAAAGAAAGCAGCCCAGGCCTGAAGAGGGGAAGCCATTCTCCCACTGTCACGAGGGCCCCTGGGACCCCCAGTCCCCTTTCTAGGGCCATTTCCACAGTCGAGGAGAGAGACTTACTAGTATGACTCCCTGCACACACATAGATGCCTGCTTTCCTTATTCTGGCCAGCTGCTGTGTGGGGTGGGGAGGATGTGATGTTCACAGAGTCACAAGTTGATGAGAGGAATGGTGGTTCTCTAACATGAGAGAAGGGGGGAGAAATAAGAGTTTCTCAAGTCACGAAGAATTTGGGCCCATTTTACAGATGAGAAAGTTGAGTCACAGGAGACCAAGTCACATACCCAGAGTTGCACATTGTTTAGCAGGTTAAACTAGGTGTGTATGGAGCAAGGAGAGGGAGAAGGTGAACACCAAGTTTCAACCATTTTCCCATCTGTTTCCAGATCATCCCTGTCTTCCTGAGGACAGTCCCAGACCCATCCTTCCTGTTCAGCTTCTCACCTTGGCCTTCCCCTACTCCTTCCCAGAATCCTTAGCAACAGACTGACAGCCTGAGAGGGGCTGGAATCCCCCAGCCCACCCCCAGCCCTTGGAAGGACTGGCTCTTGTTTACCCAGCTGGTGTGAACCCAGACTGGGGTCGCCAGGAAGACTGAGGAGGCCTGTCGTCCAGCTGGTGCCCCACTGCTTGGGTCTAATGACCCCTTCTCTCCCTTTCTAGGCCTCCCCCAAAGAGGTGACCCAAGGTGGGGCTTGGCCTCAAGGAAGAGGGGAGCTTGGCTCCTGTTTCATCCCTTTATGTCTCTGTTCTTTCATCTTTCCTGAAAAAGCAGAGGTGGCCACGAGGAAAGAAGTGGAGTCAAACATAAGTGCTGGTTAGTAAGGGGCAGATAAACAGAGCCCGGGGTTTGGCTGGAACACCTGGGTTTGAGTCCCAGATCTGTGTGACCCTCGCAGATCCCATGCTCTCTCTGGACATCATGTTCCACTCTGCCATCTCAGGGCAATGGTCACCCCCATCCCAGTGAAGCTCAAGTGCAATAACCAATGTAAAAATGCTTTGTAGATTCAAAATGCAATATGGTTGGTGATTACAGTCATTATTAGATTGACATAAGGGAACATATCTGTTCAGAAAGGCACATTAAACTAATCAGGACAAGGGGCATAGGCCAGGAGTCAGAAGACCCAGGGAATAGTATAGGCGTTACCGTGTGGCTCTGGGCATGCGCTTTTGCTTCATTATCCCTTTTAGCTCCGCTTACCTTAAAATGGAATCGTAAGCCCTCTTCTCTCTACAGGGTCTTATGGTGACCAAGTAAGATTATTCATCCAACCAGCATTTACCCAGGACCTTCCATGCACCAGGCCCTGGGATAGGCTAGCATGTAGCTCCTGTCCCCGAAAATCTAGTATGATTTTCTAGTAGAAAAATCATACTAGAGGACGGGCGTGGTGGCTCACACCTGTGATCCCAGCACTTTGGGAGGCCGAGGCAGGAAGATCACGAGGTCAGGAGATCGAGACCATCCTGGCTAACACGGTGAAACCCCATCTCTACTAGAAAAAATACAAAAAAATTAGCCGGGCTTGGTGGCGGACGACTGTAGTCCCAGCTACCTGGGAGGCTGAGGCAGGAGAACGGCGTGAACCCGGGAGGCAGAGCTTGCAGTGAGCCGAGATCATGCCACTGCTCTCCAGCCTGGGCAACAGAGTGAGACTGTCTCAAAAAACAAAACAAAACAAAACAAAAAAAAAGAAAAATCATACTAGAGAAGAGTGTGGGGTTCAGAATCCTAGAGGGTCAGATATAGTTGAGTCCAGTCTGCTTATTTTGCAGATGGGGAAAACAAAGCCCAAAAAAGCAAAACAGCTTTCCCAGGAGATCAGAAATGAGGAATACCTGTTGCCACTTCTCTGCTGAATCCAAGGCAGACAGTGCCAATCAATCACGATGCTCTTCCTGCCAACCCACATGCTGCTTCAGGATCTTCTCAACACCACACTCTGGGCATCCACCCGTCAATTGGTCAGAGCTGGAGGGCAAGATGGAACTATGCATACCAACCCTAAATCCTAACCCTGGACTTGCCCAAGGCCATTTGGCCAGAACGATCTGTTCTGACACTCAGACCTAGGGTCTTTCACCCACTCTGCATCTCCATTTATTCCTGAAACCAATTCTCATGGAGTATCCACCAAAGATGAATAAAGCCTGGTGACCATCAGCAAGAGGCTCAAAATCTGGGGGAGAAGAAAGTCAAAGAGGAAGTAATTGTGATATGGGGAGGAAGTCGGGGATATACACAAATCCCTGTGGGAATTTGGAGAAGAGAACAACCTGTATATTCAAGGACAGGGTTAGGGAGCAGAGTGGTGGTTAAGGAAGGCTTCCCAAAGGAAAGGACATTGAAATCAGCACTCAGCCAGCAAATATATGGCAAACTTGGGATCCTGGATAGGGTCCAGATGCCTCAGGTGTCTCTGAGGATGAAGGACATCTACGAACTGACATTAGAAGGCATCATAGCAGGGCCACCAACCCTGGTGAATGGGCAAAGTCGGGACTTGGGAGGAGCAACTCAGGAGGTAGGAAGGGAAGTTTCTAGGTTGTTTTGAGCTGAAGCCCAGTGAACTATACCATCAAGCCCCTACTGAACTCACCTATCGTACCCTACACTCCTTCACTTGTAGCCCTCATCATACTGCTAATTATTTAACATAGATCTAGGCTGGGAGCCCCGAAGGGGCAGGGACTTAATCGCATTTGTTACTAGCTGGGACTTGAACGTAGCCATGGCACAGTGCCTGGCTGCTTCATCATAAGTACTCAGTAAATCTTGGATGGATGGGTGGGTGGATGGATGGATGGATGGATGGATGGATGGATGGATGGATGGATGGGTGGATGGACAGATAGATGTCATGCAGCCTCTCTCTGAGCCTGTTTTCTCCTTTGCAAAATGGGAGAAATAGTGCCAAACTCATAGGGATGTTATAAGGATTAAAGGAGATGATGTCACTAAAGCCTCTAGCATGCTGTATGGCATTCAAAAAAGAATATTTATTGAAGGAATAATGATGGCTACTTGAGTGCAAGTGTAAAGATACTCTTGATAGATAAACTCCTGATGAATAAATTTTGCATATATTCTAACAGGATGATTAAAAGAGGAGGAAGCCTGGGACACGATTGTTAGAAATCAAGCCTAGTGGTGACCATCAGGGTGGTAAAACCTTGGATGGAAAATGCCCCAAGTCATTTTATTTTATTTTATTTTATTTTATTTTATTTATTTATTTATTTGACAGAGTCTGCTCTGTCGCCCAGGCTAGAGTACAATGACACGACCTTGGCTCACTGCAACCTCCGCTTCCTGGGCTCAAGCAATTCTTGTGCCTCAGCCTCCCAAGTAGCTGTGATTACAGGCACACACCACCACACTCGGCTAATTTTTGTATTTTTAGCAGAGATGGGGTCTTGCCATGTTGCCCAGGCTGGTCTGGAACTCCTGGCCTCAAGCAGTCCACCCACCTTCGCCTCCCAAAGTGCTGGGATTACACACATGAGCCACCATGCCCGACCCCCCAAGTCATTTTAGAACATGAAAGAATGGAGCTAACCACCTATTCTGTGCAGACACATTATCCTAGCACTTTACACATGTTAATTTATTTAATCCCCACAACACCCCCCTGTGTTAAGTACTGTTATTACCCTCATTTATCATATAGGGAAACTGAGGCACAGAAAGATACCCAAAGTCACACAGCCAGGAAGTGGTCTGACTCCCAAGGCCACTCTTTTAGCCTCCTGAGGAGCTCACTCTCTGACGGAGGACACTAAGTAGCAATTACTAGGAGCAGAGATTGCATCTCTGACCCCGGCAAGGTGCCCACCACGTAACAGGTTCTCAATCAGTGTCTGTGGAATGAATGGATGAATAAACAAATGAATCTGCGTACCACCAACCCTAAAGCAGTATGACGGGCTCTAATCATGGTATTAGTAGACAAAGGGCAGTGGGTTAGTGCCTGAATGATCCAAGATGACTGTCTTATCTAAGTAGTTGTCATGGTCAGTTATAAAGCTTGTGGAGGACACAAGCTTTGCTGTCCATTCCTGCTGTCACTACCCATGAATGGCCTCTTGTTTTTCCTTTGATCTTAACCAGAGCGTCTTGCTGTCATTTAAGTCCTTGTAGAGCAGGAGGGAGTCTGGACTGCAGGGAGGGCTTGGTGCAAAGGAGGCCATGCTCAACTCCAAGCCAGTGGGGACCTTGGCCCACTTCTGCCACCAACACCCCGTATATCCCTGGACAGCGACTTCCCTCTCTGAGCCTCACTCTCCTCATCAGGACAGGGAAATAGAGATGGCATCCCCCTCAAGGCTGTGGGGGTGGAAGGCACACACGTGGCCACATTTAGGAAACACAGAGGTAGAAGGTAGGGTTGTTCTAGAAAGAGGTGATTGGCAGGCTGGCTTCAGGGGTGACTCAGTCTTGAAGGTGGGAGTAGGGGGAGGCCATGGTGAGATGTGAATGGCAGCCCCATGCCCTGTCGGCCCCACGGTCACTCCTGCTCTATGTGTCACAATGCCGGAAGTGTCCATCATTTGATGAACATCTGGGATGAAGGCCTGGTGTTTCCAGGAGGGATCCTGTTTTCGTGCATGCAGGGTACAGACAGTGTAACATTTTGATTCCCTGGCAAAGACACATCCCTGGCCCCTCTCAGCATGAGCTGACATCAGAGAGAATGAGGCAGGGCTGGAGACAGAGGGCCGATGCCAGGAGCTGGGCAAGATCTGAGACTTCCAGCAGGGGTCCCATGGGGCCTCGGGACAGCTGGAGGAGCCACATGCCTGGGGTTGGGTGAGGGGCAACAGGAGAACCCTAAAAATGGAGCAAGGAGCTGCCAGGAGTAACTCTCTTCTCTTTCAACTTTTTGCCAAGGAGCAGCGTGGCTACAGGCTCTGCATAGCCCAGAGAGGAGGCTCTGCCAGCCCCCCGGGCACCTGTCCCAGAAGCCTAATTACTGGCTCTCGATGGGCAGCCAGCTTACTGATTGCAAGTCCTTGGGGAGAGGCAGTGCTGAAATTGTGAAATATTCCAAAGGAAATACGTTTATTCCTTCGCAGAAGGATAACACAGCATCTCACTCGTCACTACCTCGCATTCGCGTGGGGTGTTCTCGAAGACTGGAGAACTTGGTCACGGGTCCTTGGTAGATCTGACCGCCCCTCCACCCTCGCTGTCACCACCCTGTCCATCCATAGTCATCCGTGCCTGGACCTCGGTGCAGCCTCCTCCCTGGCCTCCGTGTGCCCCCGTAGCCCATTCCTCGCTCAGCAGACAGAGGAAACTGTTCACATCACAAGCCACTTCCCAGCCCCTCCAAAACCCTCCCATGGTTTGCCATCACACCTGGAGCCACCCTCAGCCTCCTTTCTGTGGCCATGGGGCCCACGGTTTTGGCTCCTCCTCCTGCTCTGCCCCGTCTCCCGCTGAGTTCCCCCTTATTCACCTGCTTCAGCAGCCAGACCTCTGTACAGCCTGAAACTGAGCCCCAGGCTTATTTATTCCCTCTGGGGAAGAGGCTTTGCACATTCTGTTCCCTTTGTCTGGAATACCCTTCCCTGCGCTCTCCGCCCTAACTCCTCCTAACTGGCACCTTCTTGTCCTTCAGGTCTCAGCTCAGATGCCACATCCTCAGAGAAACCGCCTCTGACCACGAGCCAAACAGCCCCCCAGCACTCTCTAGCACATCACCCTGTGTTTATCTAATACCTGTTTATTTGTCGTCTTCCCCATTTGATTATAAACTCTCAAGTAGGAACCTAGCTCTTTTGCTTGTGGCTGTATCTGAGCAATTAGAACACATGGTTGGGCATCGTATCTGTTGAATGAAGGATCCCTACAAGGAGAAATAGGTAATACTAGTGGCCACTTACCGAGCCCCTGCGAGTACATGGCACCGTCCATCTGTAACCTTATTTTGTCCTCACAGTATAAAGCCCTGCCAAGGAGTGTCCTCATTTTACACCTGAGGAAACTGAGGCTCTGGGGGTTCCAGCAACTTTCCCAAGACCATGCAGAGAGCAAGAAGCAGAGACCCAGGTCTGTCTAATTCTGAGTCCTTGCTCTTGCCACTGTGTTTTTTTGGTTTTTTTGGGGGGGGGTTTATTTTCCTAACTTTTATTTTAGGTAACATGAAGGTTTGTTATATAGATAAATTGCATGGCATGGGGATTTGATGTACAGATTATTTTGTCACCCCAGTGATAAGCGTAGTACCCAATAGGTAGTTTTTTGATCCTCTCCTTCCTCCCATCCTCCACCCTCAAGTAGGCCCCAGTGTCTCTTGTTCCCTTCTTCTTCTTTTTTTTTTTTTTTTTTCTTTTTAGTCTCGCTCAGTTGCCCAGGCTGGAGTGCAGTGGTGCAGTCTCAGCTCACTGTAATCTCTGCCTCGCAGATTCAAGTGACTGTCCTGCCTCAGCCTCCCGAGTAGCTGGGATTACAGGCACCTGCCACTATGCCTGGCTAATTTTTGTATTTTTAGTAGAGACAGGGTTTTGCCATGTTGGCCAGGCTGGTCTCGAACTCCTGACCTCAAGTGATCTGCCCGCCTCAGCTTCCCAAAGTGCTGAGATTACAGGCGTGAGTCACCGTACTCGGCCTCTTGTTCTCTTCTTTGTGTCCATGTGTGTTCGGTGTTTAGCTTCCACTTATAAGTGAGAACACGTGGTATTTGGTTTTGTGTTCCTACCTTAGTTCACTTAGGATAATGGCCTCCAGCTCCATCCATGCTGCTGCAAAGGCTTTGTGATGGCTGTGTCGTATTCCATGGTGTATATGTACCACCTTTTCTTTATTCATTCTACTGTTCATGGGCATTTAGGTTGATCCCTTGGCTTTGCTATTGTGACTAGTGCTGCAGTGAACATACATGTGCATGTATCTTTATGGTAGAACAATTTCTATTCCTTTGAGCATCTACCTAATATTGGGATTGTTGGATTGTTGGGTCAAATGGTACTTCTGTGTTAAGCTCTTTGAGAAATCGTCACACTGCTTTCCACAATGACTGGGCTAACGTACATTGCCACACTGTTATTAAAACAGGCTTATTGCCCTTGTTTAACACGTAAGAGGACAGAGACTCAGAGAGGTGTATGCTTATGTGCCCAAAGCCTCAGCCAGGAGGAGCAGGGCTGGGATTGGAACCCAGAGTGCTGCTGTCTCTGCAGAGGCAGGGGCTGGCAGGAGACCCAGGCAGCTGAGAGGCTGGCCCGGCCAGGCAACTGTCTATAGCGAGAGGGGCCTTAGGGTTAGGCAGGAGGCTGTCCAGTTTGACAGCAGGGTCTAAGCGCTTCATGAGGATTAGCCATCTTCTCGACAACCTTAGGAGGGAGAGTGTTATTATCTCCATTTTGCAGGTGGAAAAACTGAGGCACAGAAAAGTTATATGATTTACCCAAGGTCACTCAGCTGGGAAGTGGTGATGCTGGCTCCAGAGCACACACTGCTAACCGCAGCACAGCACTGTTTCTCTGAGGAGACAAAGCTGGGCCAGGCACCAAGCCTCCAGGAAGCCCCCAAGAAGGAAGCCTATAGCCCAGGGCCAGCATCCTTGGGACCTTCACTGATCCCAGCCAGTCCTTTGGGTTCCTTGGTCATCAAGAGGGCACTAGGTCCTGCCTGCAGCTAAAGGCCTTTGGCAGCTCAATACCCTGCAAGGTACTTGGGCCCTGGAACCAGGCAGCAGGGGTAGACCCTGGCCCAGCCCACACCCAGATTTGTGTGTTCCTGGCCAGGCTGCTTGAATACTCAGAGCCTCAGTTTCGTCGGCCATAAAACAGGACCAGGAGTTCATCAGGATGTTGTGATGAGAGCAGGGGAGGTGACGATGCTGAGTTAGGCTCCATCCCGCGTGGAGTCCCACTCCCTGAGGGGTGAGCGAGCAGGGGCTGAAAGCACGTGGTGTCCAGCTCAATTTAAATCCCTCCTCTACCACTCACTGCATCAGTGACATTGGACAAGCGACTTACCTCTTTCTGCCTGTATCCCTTGTAAGTGGGGATAATTATAGTATAATTTGAGATTACATGATTAATCCATATAACGCACTTAAAACAGCTTCTGCTCCACAGTAAGCACTAAGTGTGAACCGTCATTTAATAGAAGATAAATGTTAAAACATTAGTTCTGGCCTCTTTTGTGACTGAAGAGACCCTTCTAAGTCGGGTTGCCATGAGGTCAGAGAAAATAAGCTAGGAAATTGTGGTCTCAAGCCCTCACTTGGTGACAGGGTGGGCTATCTTTGCAGGCTGCCCTTCACCGCAAGTTGCCTCCCGACTCCTCATCTCCAGTTTTCTCAAGGATTAGTCCTTCTCTGTGGGTGCTAGAGCTAAGTGCTTGTCAAGTTTATGAACTTTCAGAGCCATTTTTAGAAACAGCCAGGCCTCCTCATTTCTATAAGGGCTGAGATGAGAATGGTCTGTACCATTCCAGGTTTGTCATTTTCCTCTGCTTTGATTCTCTCTCTCTTTACACACACACACACCCACACACACACGTACACAGACAGCACGGCAGCCCCAGGCCCTGTAAACACATTGTTCAAATAAAGGAGACATTTAGGGGAAGTCTGAAGCACCATTTAAAGGTGATTGCTCTAAATGGCCATGTCTAGGCAATTTGTCATGAAGTCTCCCGGCTGTTGGCCAGAGATCACTTGTGCTGCAAATCTTGCTGTTGGCTTATAATTTTCAACTTTTGACCCTTTAAAACTGAGAAGCTGTGGGATCTTGGTAAGTTTTGGGGATGGGAGTATTTTAAAGTAACTTGTTAAGAAGCCATTTGGCCCTGGGAACGTTTGGGATCAGTTAGACCCTAAGGATCCCTGCAGAGGAGCCTAGATTGCCCTGGTACCTGCTCTGCTGCAAAGTACTTAATGATTCAAGAATGTCCCAGGGCGTGGCCAGGTGCGGTGGCTCACGCCTGTAATCCTAACACTTTGGGAGGCTGAGGCAGGCAGATCTCTTGGGTCAGGAGTTCAAGACCAGCCTGGCCAACATGGTGAAACCCCATCTCAACTAAAAATACAAAATAGCCGGGTGTGGTGACACGTGCCTGTAATCCCAGCTACTCAGGAGAGTGAGGCAGGAGAATCACTTGAACCCAGGAGGCAGAGGTTGCAGTGAGCCAAGATCATGCCACTGCACTCCAGCCTGGGCAACTTCTCTGTCTCAAAACAAAAAAAAAAAGAATGTCCCAGGTCAGGGACTGGGCAGACTTCCTCCTGATTTCTCCAGAGGCTCACAGACCGCCCTGCCAAAGACAGAACTGCCCGATCTGCAGGCACGGGGCACAGACGGGTCGGCACACACCTGTTGCTGGGTAGGCCTGCCCAGCCTCCTGTCCTGCATCCCTGCACTCACAGACCCTGGGTTCCAACTGCCACAAACAAGCAGCAAGTCCTCAGCCTTGCCATGCAGTTTCCCATCTCCACCCCTCCGCCCAGGCTGCTCCCTCGGCCTCGCATGCTTCTCCGTTTTTGCTTCTGTCTTGTCATTCATAGTCTTTCAACACAGCTCAAGTGTTTGCACCTCCAGGGAGCCACAGTGGTAAAGACCCCTCCTCTGGGCTCCCAGGCCCAGTGCCTCCTCCCCACCCGCTTCCGCAGACATTGTTTGGAAATTGCTTACTGACCTGGGCATCTTCCCCACCAGGCTGGGAGCCCCTTGAGCTGTGGATCCCTAAGCCTAGCCCAGGCCCCAGCCTTGAGGAGGTGAGGCCATGTGATACAGTAGTTAAGACCCTGCTTTTGGCCTCAGAGGTAATGCTCCCACACTCCCCTCCCAGTTCCAACACTAGCTGGGGGTGGGTTCCTCAGCCCCACAGAACCTCCATCACCTCCTCTAGATGTGGGAATATCAATAGTACTCATGGGGTTGCTGTAGGAATTGATGATGCAAGCACACACTCTATGCTTATTAACTCCAGGTCTTCACTGCGGAGTAAGTCCTATGCATGAATCGATTTTCCAGATGAGGAAACTGAGATGCAAAGAGAGTTTGAGGAGCTCGCCCAAAGTCAGTGGCAGAGTCAGAGTTCAAGGCCAGAAGGACCCTGCTGCAGAGCCTGTGCCCCTAACCACTGGGAAGCACAGCCCCCTGATAACTTATATAAAGCCTGGAACAGAGCAAGTGCTAAATAAATGGTGGCTGCTGCTGTTAATAGGTGCTCGGTTCATTTTTAATGATAAAGAGGTGGGACTGGGCACAACAGGGGAGGAAGGCTCAAGACCTATGGGAGGGAGAGAACTGGAGGAAACAAAAAGGAAACAGGAAAGCTTTGAAACTGGGGAGAGGGCCATCCAGGGCCAGAGCAGGTGGGCTAGAGTGTGAGGGGGCCGGGGCCCAGGCAGGCTACTGGAGGAAAGGGCTGAGGGCACCAGGGCTATGTGGCCATTTGGGCACTGGAATAGGATCACCCCTGGCTTCCCTGCTCTTGGGAAATAAAACTCCAAACTCCATCGCCAAGCACACAAAACCCTTTGTGACATAATCCCAGATCAACTGTCTCACCTCGTGTCTGAACCCTGCCCCCATACACCCTGTGCTTCGTCCCTCCATGCCTCCAGCACACGCTGTTCTGCCTGTCTGAAATGTCCTTGATCTCTTCTGACCCTGACAGACTCCTACTCATCCTTTAATACCCTATTCAAATGTCTTCTCCTCTAGAGAGCCTTCCTTGGTACCCCTAGCTAATCATACTCTCTCTCCCCTGCTAGACAGTGAGTCTCAAGGCCAGGGACTGTGTCTTACTCAACTCTGTGCCCAGTGTCTGACACAGAGCTGGGCACAAAGTGATCATTGAGAAACAGCTTGTTGAGTTTTTTATGGAGTAAATCTATCCTCAAATCAAGGGCAGGCCCTCATGGAACCACACACACGATCTCAAATCCCCAGTGTCCAGGAGGGCTTAGATTTGGAGGTAGGAACCAAGTGAGATTAAGAAGAGAACTCATACTTCTCAGGGATCCAGACTAGGGAACGTTCCCGCACAAGTAGGGCTCCAGAACTCTGCTGTGTGTGCCCACGACTGCTGTGGAGAGAATTCATACCTGGGGCCTCAACCCCGATCCACTCCAGCACCACTCAGAGATAGCGGAAAATGAGCTAGAGGCCTGAGATAGCCTGTCCACTATCACTCAGTGGAACTCCTTAAAATGTGGAGCCCAAAACTAGCCCTGCCTGAGCTACCAGGAGGATGCTGGCTGTCACTCTGCTTCTACTCTTACAGTCTACAATCACATTGGCTTTTTCAGCAGCTTTTGGCTTGTGGTCAACTCAAACCCCCAGATCTTTTTCACTGGGATGGCTGCCAAGCCACATCTTGTGCATTTGATTTATGACTTGGGTTAGCTGAGGCCTTCTCCTGCTCCCCAGAAGCCAACAGGAGGAAGGCGATGGGTTCTGTACCCCTAGGAGGGAGAGCGATTCCAGGCCTCCCAATCAAGATCCTTGTTGTTTGTATTTCCTAATCCCTTCTCCCAGAGGTGCCAAACGCTGAGACCTCTTGAGTGGGATTTTCATTAGCATTCAAGTCACAGGCCAGCGGGACTCAAGCAGACCAACCTTCCGGGTTTCCGGGGCATGCAGTGATCCTGGAAGGCACCTAGACGAGGCAGGGAGAGAGAGACGCAGGTGGTGGAGGCCCAGTCTTCTGAGCTTGATGTCCATGTGCGCTGGGGATGGTACTTCATTGCTTGGAGCCTCCGTTTCTCATCTGTACAATGGGGGTGACAAGTCTCCAACATCATGGCACTGTTAGGACAAAGCTACCCAGGCAGGAAGTCCCTCCCAGGGCTTGGTACCTCTTTCTGTCTGGGATCATGGGCAGCTGGGGCTAAGAGCAAATGGGTATTAAGTCTCTGTGAATACCCCGCTCCCGTTGCTGCTGCACTGATGAGGATCTGCGGCGCTGAGATTTTCCCATCTTTGTAAATATCACTCCTGCTGAGCTGAATGCTCTTCTCCTCAGGTGTCGCCTCTTCCAGGTCACCTTTGCAGAAAGGCCTTTTCTGCCCACGGTCCTTGAAGTGATCCCTCTGAGGTCTGATCTCAGCTCTTGTCTGTCTCCTTCCTGGCCCATCACGAGGTGTGCACGTCATTTCCGTCTGTCTATTGCTTCTTTCCCTCCTTCTCTCACCCACTAGACCGTCAGCTCCATGAGGTCAGGAACTGTGTCTCCTCAGTCCCCGCTGTTCCCCAGCCCCAGCACATAACCAGAACCCAGCATCGTATGTGGAACAACCATTGCAGATTTCAGAATGTTCTCTCGGACTTTGGCAACAAATTCTAACTGCGGGATCCAGGGGACCAGGGGATCTATAGAACCAAAGACAGAAGCATGCTTAGTCCTCTCTGCCCTGAGCAAGGCCTCAGTTTCCTTAGCTGTAAAATGAAATGATAAAGAGACTAACTTTTTCTCTAAAGTCCTTTGAGCCCTAAAAGACTCTAAGTCGGCCCAGGAAGTGGGAGAGAATTGTATTGAATGGTATCGCCTCCTAGATTGAAAAAAAAAACAACTTCTGCTAGGAATCTCTCTTGCTCTGTCACTTTCTCCACTGGCCTGGAAAAAAACTGCCCTGCGCAGGCCCAGGCCTGCAGAACCCACACTGAAAAAGCTCACAGGTGCCCTGCTGCCCTGGGTCCGGGTAAAGGGGCCCTGAAAGGTGTGTGGCAGCTGTGTCCCTGGGGGCTCCGGGGGTTTGTTGCCTCAACCGGGCTCACCAAGCAGGTAAAAAATTCCAGACATGTTCTCTGCTGACAGCTAATTGTGTCCTTTATTAATGACCATGGCTTTCTTGGGGCAGGTGGGAGGAGGGAGGAGGCCAGTCTCAGCCCGGAGCGGCTCCCCCAGGTGCAGCTGATGACCACATTTCTGGATCCCACAGAAGGGGAAGTGCTACATGAGGTGACCCTGAAAAAGCGCCCCCCTCTTCTGGAGGGGGAGGGGGCTTTCCCGGCTCCCCAAATCCCAGCAGGGGTGGCCAGTACCAGACACCGACAGAATGATGCAGGGATTTAGGAATCTGAGGGCAGGGTTCTGGGTCCTAATTTCTTCTCTCAGAACACAGCCAGCAAGGTACAGTGGATGGCCTGAACAGGAGCCCCGCATGTAGGGCGGCTTGGGAGATGCTCCCCAGCTTCGCCAGGTCCATCTCACCCTCACGGTACCAGAACTGGGCCTACCAAGCCTTACCTCAGTGGCCCACTACACCACCTGTCAATACAGCAGCCAGATGTGCGGGAGGGGCCTGGGCCTGGCCCTGCCAGATGTGTCAAGCTTTGCAAACACATCCGGCTTCCCCTCGGGCACATCGTGATTATTGTTTAACACTTGCTATTCCTGCATCTGTGAGTCCCAGGGATTACAGGCTGGGAGGCTGCAGCCTTATGAGCCCTGTGGCAGCTGGGAGGAAGGGGATACTCGATCGGTCCCCATTTTCTCAGGACGGGGAGGGATGTGGCATGAACCCCAAATATAGATGAGGAGGTGAGGCCCAGAGAGGGGCTCAGGGAAGAAGTGACCGAACCAGGACTTGAACCAGGCAGGAGCACAGGCCCTGAGGCTAGCAGAAGCCTGGTGTTCTGCGGGCAGCCAGGAGGTCAGTGTGGCTCAGGTGGAGTGGGCAAGAGGCCAGACGGGTGGAGGGGAGTTCAGAGAGGAAAAGGAAGCTTTGTAGGCTCTTGTTTGGGGGGTTTTTGTTTCTTTTTGGAAATTCGGCTTTGTTTAGATACAGGGTCTTGCTCTGTTGCCCAGGTTGGAGTGCAGTGGTGGGCTCTCAGCTCACTGCAACCTCAACCTCCCAGGCTCAAGAGATCCTCCCACCTCAGCCTCCCAAGTAACTGGGACCACAGGGTCGCGCCACCACGCCCTGGGACCACAGGGTCTACAAAAAATTTTTAAAAATTTTTTTGTAGAGTCATGGTCTCACTATGTTGCTCAGACTGGTCTCAAACTCCTCAGCTCAAGCAATCCTCCCCCTTGGCCTCTCAAAGGGCTAGGATTACAGGTGTGAGCCACCGTACCCAGGCTATTGGCCTTTACTCCAAGTGAGAGGGAAACTGTTGGAGGCCTTTGGGCAACATGAGCTGATGGCTGTTCTGCAGAATCCTGGCTGCTGTGGAAGGCTGAATGCAGCTGGAGGAGAGCAAGGACATGGGAACAAGGGAGAAAGCCAGGCAGCCAGTTAGGCTTCTGCCTGATGTGATGATGCTTCCACTCCACTGCCTCCTCTCTTCCCTCCAATGTGGGCATCAGCACAGCTGGGCTGCAACCCCAGCTCTGCCGGCCACTCACTTGCTGTGTGACCCTAGGCAAGTCCCTGTCCCTGTCCCTGTCTGGGTCATGTATTTTGTAGTCATAAAATAAGGAGCTTAACCCAGAAGATCATGAAGGTTCTGCTGACTTCCAAGGCCTGAGACCCTGCCTTACTCTCCACCCTCGTCTCCTTCCTCTCCTGGCCTTGAACCTCACGTGCTAGCAACCCTGAACTATTTGTAGCTCTCCGCACACACACCACGCCGTTTCACGCCTCTGTGCCTTTGCACACTCCCTCTCCCTGCAATACCCTCTCCCAGCAGCAGCCCTGCACACAGACGGCCTGTGTTCTTCAGCAGGTCTCCAGCTTGGGGGCATCTCCTCCAGAAGTTGACCCACTCCCCTTTCTCAGTGCCCTGAGCACTCTGACAGACCACACACTGATTTTCAGAAGACAATAGAATGAGGAAGCCGTGGAGTCAGAGCTGGCCTCAGATTCCAGCTACATATCTGGAGTCGTTCATGTTTTTGAGCCTCTGTGTCCTCATCTGTAAAACAGAGATCGTCATATTCTTACTCCCAGAGTCAAGGTGAAGATGCAGCAACATTGTTAAGCACCTACCCAGTGCCTAGCACGTGGTAGCTAGGATTTTTGAAGTCAGATTCTAGCTGCAGAGAAAGAGCCATTGAATGAATGGGAGGGGGTTACCCTGTACAGTGTGGCCCCAGATTCCCAGAAGGGTTCCAGCGCGGACCCCAGGACAACCTCCAAGCAGCCCATTCTGGGGAGGGGGTTCCTGCCCACCCCTCCTGTCACCAGCTCCTCCATCAGGGCTTGGTCAACGCTGCCTGCTGGCAGCCACACAACACTTGGAAATGTCCTTCCTTAATTGCTTCACCAGAGTGGGGAGTCACCCTGCAGGCAGATAATTAAAAAGTTCAGAGCTTGATTAATTGGGAGGAAATTGGAGGAATGGGGCTGCCTGCTGGGAGGGCGGGAGCTCTCAGCCCCCACTGTGGGGGAGCTGGGATATCGCGAAGGGAGGCAGGCCAGACCTGGGGCTGGGGGCAACGCGGGGGTCCAGAGGCTGGGAAGACCAGGCCATGAAACACCCTCACTGGCTCACCAGCCTTTACAGACTGTGGGGTTCAGTGTCTGGCTCCCCTGGGAGACTGTGAGCTCCCCCTACAACTGGGGAACACACAGCAGTCATGAAAGTCCTGGTTGCTCCGGCCTTGGGGCCAGGGGACCTACAGGCCTTGCAGCCTGTCACTCAGAGAGCTGTTACGGAGCGTCTGCTCTGTGCCAGCTCTGTGCCAGGCAGTCAGCAGGGCAGGTGCGGTGGCTGCCCTCATGGAGCTCACAGCTGGCGGGAGGAGGGGAGATGGAGGTGGAGAGACAGATGTTAATCAAATGCCAAGGACAAAGGTAGGAGGCCTTGAGAGCCTGTCACCAGGGGCTCCAGAGGAGCTCAGAGGACTCCAGAGGCCTCGAGCAAAATCTCCAGTCCACACAGAAGTTGAATGAGCTTAAGCACAAGATTCCATCTTTTGACCAGGCCTGGTGGCTCACGCATGTTATCCCAGCACTTTGGGAGGCCGAGGCAGGCGGATCATGAAGTCAGGAGATTGAAACCATCTTGGCTAACATGGTGAAAACCCGTCTCTACTAAAAATACAAAAAAATTAGCCAGGCATGGTGGCGGGCGCCTGTAGTCCCAGCTATTTAGGAGGCTGAGCCAGGAGAATGGCCTGAACTTGGGAGGTGGAGCTTGCAGTGAGCCAAGATCGTGCCACTGCACTCCAGCCTGGGCGACAAACAATTCCTGAAGCCTTTATCGATCACCTCTCAGGCAGACACTGGGGCTGGTGCCAGACCTTGGGGTTACCCACCATCACTATCACTGTGCTCACAGACTGGTAGGAGAGGTAGACAGTCACCATCCTGTATACTCATGCAGTGGCAGAGGTGCAGTGCCAGGCACTCCTGGAGCACAGGAGAGTGCCCCCAGACCCAGCCCTGGCAGGGGACATCTTAGAAAAGGACCAACAGCTGATTCGGGCTGGAGTGAGATTGGAAGAAGGACAAGAAGGAGCTGGGTGGGAGCTGGGATAGCATGTGAGGCAGAGAGAGCTGCCTGAGCAAAGGCCCAGAGGTGAGACCAAGCACAGCTTGTTCTGGGAACTGGCAGTGCCTGCAGTGGCTGGAGCCCAAGGTGTGATTGGGAGCATGAAGGAGCTGAAGCTGGCCAGGTGGACTGTGGAACGGGAGGCCAAAGCAGGCTGGACTATCCCTGGGCAGGTGGGAGCCTCCAAAGGGTCTTGAGCAGAGGAGTGACTCGACAGATGGCAGGGGTGGCGGCCTGGCTGGCAAGGCCCGGGTGCCCCCTCAGGCAAAGGGGAGGCGTGTTCGTGCAGCTCCCTGCCTCAACTTTGTCCTGTCAGCTGCTGGCTGGGTTCCACGAAGCCAGGTCCCAGCAGGGGCAGACAGGGGGAACCTGGGCATTGGGGCAGGATGACTGACAGCCCCTGGGTGGTCCTCGTGGGAACCACCCCAGCAAGAGCATGGCCCTGAGGCACTCGCTGGACTTAAGCTGTCTTGTCTAGGAAGGGGGAAGAGGGAGGAAAGGAAGGAGTAAACAGGCAAGAAGGGAAACCCTTCATCAAGTGGGAAGGAGCTCCAGGGACCTTGAGGACGGGGGTTTTAGAAAGAACATGGACTAAAGCTGGGCACAGTGGCTCACACCTGTAATCCCAGCACTTAGGGAGGTCAGGGTAGGAGGATCACTTGAGCCCAGGAGTTCAAGACCAGCCTGGATGACATGATGAAACCCCATCTCTACAAAATATAACAAAAATTAGCCAGGCATGGTGGTGTGCACCTGTAGCTCCAGCTACTCAGAAGGCTGAAGTGAGAGGATCACATGAGCCCAGGAAGTCAAGGCTGCAGTGAGCTGTGATTGCGCCACTACACTGCAGCCTGGGTGATAGAGTGAGACCCTGTCTCAAAATAAAGAAAAAAAATTAAGAACCTGGACTGTGGAGGCACATGCTCTGAGCCTAAGTCTCTATGTGATTTGGACAGGGCGCTTCCTTTCTGTTAGCCTCAGTTTCCTCATCTCTAAAATGGGAATAACACCTCCCATTGCACAGGGTGGTCCAAGGAGGGCATGGACCAGGGAGGCTCCTGGCCCAGCACTGGGCACATCCTAGGCACGCAGTGCTTAGAAGCACCTCCTCTCCATCTCAGGAGGTAGCTGCCTGCTTTCAGCACAGCTTTGCCCACAGTACGGAGGAGGATCAGGCATCATGCCCAGCCCAGCCCAGCCCAGAGGGACTGACTCTGCTGGCTTAACCTTGCAGCCAAAGCAGGAAGCATGCAAAATGTAAAAGCCACTTTGCATGAGGCAGACCCCAAAACCCCACCCACTCAACCCAGCAAGCCCAGCCCTGCCCTACACACAGCACAAACCCCTGAAAATATGCAAATCAGTCTTTCCACAGTTCAAAGAGAATGTAAGGCCCAGCACTGGGTGTCTGAGCCACCCACAGCTGGAGTCCCAAGCTGGAAGAAGCCCTGGAGGGGGTGCCAGGCAGCACCTCCCTTGGATTGTGGATTGAATGATTAGATTGAATTGTGTATATCAATCCATTCAAATCTAGTAGAGCTGAGGCCCAGAGTGGGCAGGAAGTCGCCTAGGCTCACGGAGCAAACGGCAGTTTGCTGGGGCCGCCAGCCCCCCTACCCTGGGGCCAAGACTCTTTTCTCCATCCAGTCAAACTCCTCTCCCCAACTGAAACCCAGAACTGACTTCCTAGAGATTCCAAGGTGGGAAAGCGAGCTGGCTGCACTTCAAACCTGCCACCGCTGACCCCAGAACCCGCTCCCTGGCCCCTCTGCCCACAGCAGCCAGCAGGTAAGCCTGGTTCAAGGAAGGCATCTCAGCCCCCTGCTTAGTCATGGTCTCTTATGTTCCAGGGCCGAGGCCTTTTGTCTCAAAGTCCCAGTACCTGGCACCTACTAGGGGACTCAGTAAATGCCTGTAGAATAAATTTACAACTCACTATCTCCCCAACTGGACCTGAACTTCTGAGGACAGGGACTATGTCTTCTTTATCTCTATTATCTCCAGTGCTTAGCACATAGCAAATGGAGGCCAAGAATGAATGAATATAATAATAGCCAACACTTACATAGCACTTAACATGAGCCAGGCAGACACTGTTAGGGTGCTTTACTTTCATTAACTTGTTTAATCTGCCCAGCAAATATAATCAATATTATTATTCCCATTGTACAGACAAGAAACTTAGGCACAGAGAGGTTAGGTAACTTGTTTGTGGTCACAGAGTTAATGAGAGGTGGAACTGGGATTAAGCCCTGGCCGTAGCTCCACAGTCCATGCCCAGGTTCAGTTTCATCAGACCTCCTGCTCAGGTCTGGGGAATAGGAACTTGACCCCAGGGTGCAGACCTTTTCAGATGCCACCTCTACCCAGAACCACAGAAGCGTCCTCTGGTCTACAGGACCCCAAGGAAGACAGAGATGCTCCTTCCAAGCCTTGGCAGCCTGACACACTGGGCCTGACCCAGCGATTGACTCCGAGGTGGCATCAGTTGTCTTTGGGATTAAGCCGGAGTCCCTGGGAGGAGAGGGGGTAGCAGAGGCAGCAGGCCAGCCATTGAGGCTTTGAGAATCACCCGATGCCAATTAACAGCCCCACCGTGCCAGGCCCAGATGGAGTCCTGCCTCGGCCTGACTCAGGGCTCACTCGGTCAATTATCACCTATCCCCAGAGCCCAGGGGGCAGGCGGGGAGAAAATCTGTTTCCCTGTAACCCTCCCTCCTTTCCCCGGCCCGCTGCCATCCTGCCCTGGGTTGCCTGGCCAAGGGCTCTGGGTGATTGCAGAAGGCTGGCGCTGGCTGGCTGCTTTGAGCCCTGAGTCCTGGGTTTGAGGTCCAGGTGCTACTTCTGCCGTTCTGAGAGGCTCCAGCAAATCCCGTCCCCTCGGCAGGCCTGACAAGATGGTGTCCAGCCGTGACACTCACCACTCACTAATTTCTGGGACCAGTAGCATTTAGACACAAGCTATTCTGGATCACAAAGATCTAAGGTCAACCCCAGCTGTGCCATTGACTTGTTATGTGACCTTAGGGCGGTCACTTCATTCTCCCTGAGCCTCAGTTTCCTTATCTGTAAAATGGGAATGATAATGGTACCTAGTTGGGTGGGCGGTTTATGGAATAAGTTAGAGAATCCATGTAAGACACAGCACTGGGCCTGCCACCTGGAAAGTACATAATAAATGGGAATTATTTTTGTCATTCCATGCTGGATGAGTAATAATAGCCATTTACATGGCACTTACTGTGTGTTCTAAGTGCCTTGTGTATATCAATCCATTCAAATCCACAGCCCCTCCTCCTCACTGTCCAACCAGGGAGACAGACCTGCCTTCATTCAGCAAAACTAAATTGGCTGAACACCTACCATGTGCCAGATCCTGGGATAGGCACTGGGGATGCAGAAGTGAAAGACCCAGCCCCTGCCCCAACCAAGGTTCACCAACCAGTGGGCAGAACAAAGTCATGTGCCATGTAAGTCCAGTGGTGGTCTGGAGCTTGACTTGAAAGAGCCGACTGTGCACATGTTTTCCCAAGTCAGCGTTCAGTGATCTCAAGTTGGTAGCTCGGCATTTGCTCTGGTGAGAGTATTTATACCACACAAATTGGCAAACACAACCAATCAGGGCTTCTTTTCCCCTCCCCTGCCAGTTTCACAGCACACCACTGCACACGGAGCATGTCTTGTGTGCTACAGTGGAGGTGTGAGCTGGCACTGTAGGAAAATGGAAGGCAGGCCGCCTAGAAGTGGGCACACACGTGAGACTCACCAATCCAAGGGGCCAGGGAGATGGGGGAGAAGGGCATTCAGGCAAAGGGACCAGCATATGTGGCCCGACGTCCAGGGAGCTGCAAGCAGATGAGAGAGGTGACAGATGGGGCCAGAGAGGTTACAGTAAAATGGTCAATCCTCCCGGTCAATCCCAGGGAGATTCTGGGATACAGGACTTGCAGTTTGAAAACTGAGATGCTTTGGTCAACGCCCTGGTCAACAGGTCCCTGGGAAGACCATGGGGAGAACAAATGGGAGGCAGAGAGGACCGTGAGCCTGATGATGGGCTGGTAAGATCGAGATGACTCTGGTGGTACCCAGACAGGCACGGACTCAGCTAAGTATTTTCTCACCCACTTTCTCCTCTGATTCTGATGGCACCCTGTAAGAGGCACATTGAGTCCATCAACCTGTATACATCAAGTGCCTACTACGGGCCCGCTGCTCTGCTAGGGCCTGGGGAAACCACAAGAGCCAGACAACCCCGGCTCCTCCTCCCTTTCTCCAGGTACTTTCAGTGCAGGGAAAAAGGCAACACACAAGTTGACAAACCGTTTTCTAATATAATTACGAATTGTGATGAGTGTCAGTAAGGAAACTGAGACTGAGACGGAACACAGCAAGAGACAGTTGCTTTAGCCAGGGTGGTCAGGGTGGGCCTCTCAGAGGAGGTGACATTTAAGCTGGGGCCTGAAGGAGAAAAAGAGCTAGCCATGGGAAGAGCAGGGAAAGCATTCCAGGCAGAGGGAACAGCTTGGCCAAAGGCCTGGAGGTGAGAACGGGTTTGATGACCACAGGCGGGAGCACAGTGAGTGAGGGGAGGAGGGGGAAGCAGCTAGGAGACCATCAGGACCAACGTCACGGGCCTTGTAGCCAGGCTAGGCGTGTGGATCTATTCTGAGTGCAGTGGGGATAAATTGCACATGAGGGAGTTTTTAGACCAGGTGCCGCAGGTCTGATTCATTTTAAACAGATCACTCCAGAGACTGTGGAGGATTGGCAGAGAGGCCACAGTGGAGCAGAGACCCATTCAGTGGCTGTCTCTGTCATTATCCCATGCAGGCATCATTAGCCCCCTTTCCAGATGAGGAGACTGAGTTTCAGAGGGGAGAAGGCCTTCCCAAGCCCACACACCTGTCAGAGGTACAACTGCCTTCCTGTCTCATTATCTTCTTTCCACTACTGCACATGACATGCAGATGCCAGCAGGACAGGTTCCCTTCCCACCCAGAAGTTGGGAGCAGTGTGGCCCCCTGGGTGCTATGGACAGTGGCCACCCAGACCTCTCAGAGGTAGCTGATGGGAGCTGAGGCCCCAGCGCACCCCACGGTCACACAGTAGACTTGGGATCAGAATTGGCCTGTGCTACTGAAGAGCTATGCCTGTCTGTTCCTCTCTGGGCCTCAGTTTTCTCAAATGTCAACTAAGGGGGTAGGGCTCGATCGCCTTCCAGCTCCTCATTCATCCACCCATCACCCGCTAGGAACCCAACATTATCCTGGGAGTTTACAGTCCAGCCAGGTAGACACATTCATAAGTAATTAAAATAGGTACCGTATACAAAAAAATTAGCCCGGCGTGGTAGTGCATGCCTGTAATCCCAGCTACTTGGAAGGTTGAGGCAGGAGAATCACCTGAACCCGGGAGGCAGAGGTTGCAGTGAGCCAAGATCATGCCACTGCACTCCAGCCTGGTCGACAGAGCGAGACTCCATCTCAATAAATAAATAAAATAGATGCTGCCAGGGGGCTCAGAGAAGACTTCCTAGAAGAAATGATGTCTTAAAAGAGTCTAGGAGTTTGCCTGATGGCGAAGGGGAGGCATTCTAAGCAACAACAGCAGATGGACAAAAGCCAGGGGCATGAGGTGGGCCTGGGGTGGACATTGTACCTAGTTGAGTGTGGGAGAGCACCAGACACTGAGGTAGGAGTGGTGGGCAAGTACCAGCCCCCTGGGGCCCAGGGGCCCTGCAGAGTTTGGGCTTCCCATGTCTGCTGGGGAGCTGGTGTGGACATTTTAAAATAGTGGCTTCATTGAAATAAAATTCACATACCATACAATTTGCCTATTTAAATTGTACAAATCAGGCCAGGCGTGGTGGCTCACGCCTGTAATCCCAGCACTTTGGGAGCCGAGGTGGGTGGATCACTTGAGGTCAGGAGTTTGTGACCAGCCTGGCCAACATGCTGAAGCCCTGTCTCTACTAAAAATACAAAACTAGCCAGGCGTGGTGGCACGCGCCTATAGTCCCAGCTACTCGGGAAGCTGAGGCAGGAGAATCGCTTGAACCCGGGAGGCAGAGGCTGCAGTGAGCCAAGATTGCGCCACTGCACTCCAGCCTGGGTGACAGAGTGAGACTCCATCTCAAAAACACTAAAATAAATTGTACAAATCAATGGTTTTTAGTGTATTCAAAGAATTGTGCAACCATCACCACCATCAATTTTAGAACATATTCATCACCCCAAAAAGAAGCCCTGTTCCCCATTAGCAGCTCCTCCCCCTGCTCCTCTATGCCCAGCCGTTGGCAGCCATGCATCGACTTTCTGTCTCTTTCGATGTGCCTGTGCTGGGCCTGTTTCATATAAATGGAATCCTGCTTTCATGGCTGGCTTCTTTCACTGAGCACGATGTGTCCGGGGGTCACCTGTGCCATAGCATGTGTCAATGCTTCGTTCCTTTTTATGGCCGAATAGTATTCCAGTGTATGTGCCTTTGTGGATTTTTAAGTGACTTGGAAAGGTCTGCACTCCAGAGAGCTAGTTTGGAGAGTGGGTGGGCGGGAGGAGGCCAGATGGCATGAGAGGCTGAGGCATGGGTGGAAAGAGCTTTCTAGATGCTGGCAGCGGGGGGAGCGGCCAAGACAAGACCAGAGACTGCTGAGGAGGGAAGACCTAGTAATTGATTGGCTACAGGGGGACAGGGTAGAGAGTGACGCCACTTCCCAGGACAGAGAAGAGTGAGTTTCATGAAGCACAGTGCCATAGGTACAGAAATGATACAGTGCCTGGTGGTGGGGGTCGAACCTGGCCAGGCAACACAGCAAATGAAGGGCAGCTTAGGGCAGGGGTGGTCTGGGAATCTGAGAGGGAGCCAGGACACTGCCAGGGGGAGAGGGTAGCCAGGAAGGCAGTCCAGATGGAAGGGTTGGCACCACACAGAGGGGAGAGAGAGCAGCTACCCACTGGCAGCCCCCCCGGGAATGCCCCACAGATGGACGAGGGATGCTGAATCGGGTAGGCTGTCTCCAGAGAGGGAGCAGGAGGAGCCTGATCTTGGGGCCAAAACCCTTTGGCATCTCTAAGGATGGTTCTAGACCTTCCTGGGAACCTTGTGCCCCCATTCTGTGGAGGAGGAAACCCGTTCAGAGAGGCCGACTGCTTGACCAGAGCTGGGGCTGCAGCCTGCGTGTCCTGACTGCCCAGAAGCTCTGGGCAGTGCCAAGATGGTGAGACTGCCCCTTCATCCAGCCATCAGGGAAAGGTCGGTGCCCAAGAGGAAGACGAGAGGGAGGGCAGGAGGACTCAGGGGACCCAGAGCCAGTGCAGTAAACCTCATGGCCACTTTGTGTGGTAGACGCTCTTACCAGTGAGAATATCGTAGCTCAGGGAGGTCAAACAGCTTGTCAAAGGTCACTCAGCAAATTGCTTTTGAACCAGATGGCTTAATACTGCCAGGAATTGTTACAAGTGTTTTTACATAAGTTAAGCAATATAAACTGACAACAACCCTAGGAGATAGATACCATTGTCCCATTTTACAGATAAGGAAACAGTTTAAGTGACTTCCCCGAGGCTACACTGCTCACACAGCGGGGTCTGGGTTTGCCAGCAGCCTGCACACTAACCACTATGTTCACTGCCCTCCTGCTTGCATGGCCTCCAAAGCCCATGCTCATTCCACTTAAGCCGGCAACTCCAAGAAGTATTTATGGGCCAGGTGTGGTGGCTTATGCTTGTAATCCCAGCACTCTGGGAGGCCGAGGCAGAAGGACTGCTTGAGCCCAGGAGTTCAAGACTAACCTGAGGAACATAGTGACACCCCCATCTCTACAAAACAAAACCAAAAAAATTTAATAACAACAACAAAAGAAGTATTTATAGAGCACTTGCTGAGTGCAGATTCCAAGCTAGGCACAGGACAAGCAGCTGTGAGTCAGACATGGCTCTGATCCTGGGGGAGTTGAGAGCACGGCCAGGAGACCCCCAGAAAAATAATTGCGGTGGGTAAGTAGAGCACTCTGAACCCAAGCAATGTTCTGGGCACCAAGAAAGGCAGGTCTCTGAGGCCAGAGCTGGTTGAGGGTTGAGGGAGAGTGGTTTGCTAATACTTGGACTGGGAAGATAAGCCTTGAAGACTAGAGGTGGAAAAAAATGAACTAGGGAAATTTATGTTAATTGTTTATATACACAGAAACTAATGTTCAGAGAGGCTGAGTCACTTGCTGAAGAACCCACAGCACCCAGGCATGAAATGTACTCCCGGTGAGGGCCTGGGGGCCTGTGGATGGTTTAGCTGCATTTCATCCCAAGGAGACAAAATGTTTGTTGCAAAGCTCTTTCGTGTCCACCCACTTACCCATTGCACAATCCCTTCAAGGTATGATAGCAGAGCTGGGTTCATGAACCCAGCAGGCTGATGAAGCTGGGAGAGGGGCAGGGTCTAGACCCTCAGCCTCCTAATTCTCAGCCCAGGGCCAGCAAGAAGAGGAAGGTGGATCTGAATATGTGTGCACACAAGGTGGCTGCCTCTTATAGACCCTAACCTCATACTCAGAGCTGCATGGGAGGTGGACTCCGTATCAGGGATGATGGCCACAGCCCATGGGAGAAGCCAAATGCGGGCCGAGTGCAAATGTGGGCCGAGTGCAAGCAGTGCCCTCCTTAGGCTGGCCCTGGTACTGCAGGCCCCTTTTATTAATATTTTAATAAATTGATCACATACCAACTATAACAGCTACTATTCACTGGGCACCTATACTGTGCAAGGCCTTGTGCCATGTGCCTTACGCTTAAGCAGAATACTCACAATGACCCTACAGGGATGGGCCTTAGAATCCTAATTTTACAAATAAGAAAACTGAGTCTGAGTAGTTAAGCAGCTTGTCTGGGGCTGCACAGCTAGTAAAAGGCCTAGCCAGTACTCAAAGCCAGGTCGGTCTGATTCCAAAAGTAGTGTTCTCTTCTGTTCTGCCACATCGCCTCTCTATGCTGCCCTAGGACTTTTCTTCTGCCATGTAGTCATCTCAATTGTCTGCAACCCAGGAATCTAGTTCTAAGAATCAGCGCCCCGCCAGACATTAGTAAGCAAGACCGGAACCCATGCACACTGCCCCAGACGTCTTCGGATGTGCCTCGTAACTAGGTCAGGATTGATTCTAGAGACCGTGACACAGCCAGGCTGGGATAGGTGAGGGAAGATTGCTGGGAGCCCTAGACAGCTCAGGGACAAGAAACTAGGGAGCCCTGGCAGAATAAGAACTCCCACGTTGGGGTCTGGAGACTTCAAATGCTTCAAGAGATGAGATTTTCCAGCAATGGTGCTGCAGGGCCCCTCTGCGAGGCTGTGTGACCCCTGCGTGAGGCTGCGTGGCTCGTGACCTCCCTGAGTCTTCATCTGGTTTCCTGGTGACTCTCCTTGTCTTCTCTCTCAGGTTGTCCATCTGGAACTTTCAAGGCCAACCAAGGAGACAAGGCCTGTACCCACTGTCCCATCAACAGCCGGACCACTTCTGAAGGGGCCACCAACTGTGTCTGCCGCAATGGCTACTACAGAGCAGACCTGGATCCCCTGGACATGCCCTGCACAAGTAAGTCCCGGGGCCCCTCAAGGGCGATGCCTGACCGAGTCCCAGGTCTACCTGCAGAAAAGCTCAGAGCAAGGGCTGGGTGCCATCCGGTTACAGCCAGTCTTTCCCTGGTGGGAAGAGAAATGGAAAAGTAAGGGGCATCAAGAAAGGGGCATCCTGGGGTGGCCGTGCTCCCACCATGCAGACACCATGGTGCTGGCGTCTGGCTCCTTACCCCCTTCTGCTGAGTCACATGAAAGATCAAGTCAAGGTCTGGATTCACAAAGGGACAAGGGAAGGGAGGCTTGGCAGGAGATGAAGCAACACAGGTAGTGTCTGTGGCAGAAGAGGCTGCCCAGTGTTCTAACCTGGCAGCGGCTGCCTGAATCACAGCCCAAGGTCCTCTAGGAAGGGGCTGACTAAGAGCACGGCATCACAACCCCTGTATCTGTCAGGGATGACATTCAGCTGTAAGTAACAGAGCTGACCCTGGTGGCTGAAACTGTACAGATTTATTCTCTCACCCAAAAGGAGCCCAAGGCAGACAGTCCTGGAACAGTATGGTCAATCCACGATGGCCTTTGGGGCCTGACTTTCTGCCATTCAGAGTGGCATAATCTTAGCTCACTGTAGCCTCAACCTCCTGGGCTCAAGTGCCCTCAGCCTTCTGCCCTCAGCCTCCTGAATACCTGGGATTACAGGCGTGCACCACCACACCCAGCTAATTTTTCATACAGACAGGGTCTTACTATGTTCTATCTAGCCAAGGCTAGATTTGAACTCCTGGGCTCAAGGAATCTTCCCACATCCTCCCAAAGTGCTGGTGCTGGATTACAGGCATGAGCCACCACACCCAACCTAGTTTTGGTTCTTTTTTTTTTTTCTTTTTTTTTGAGATGGAGTCTCGCTTTGTCACCCAGGCTCTAGAATGCAATGGCGTGATCTCAGCTCATGACAACCTCCACCTCCCGGGTTCAAGTAATTCTCCCACCTCAGCCTCCAGAGTAGCTGGGATTACAGGCACCCGCTATCATGCCCGGCTAATTTTTTGTACTTTTAGTAGAGACAGGGTTTCCTGTGTTGGCCAGGCTGGTCTTGAACTCCTGACCTCAGGTGATCCGCCTGCCTCGGCCTCCCAAAGTGCTGGGATTACAGGTGTGAGCCACTGTTGTTTCTGTTCTTAAGGTCACTTCATAGTCCAACATAGCTGCTGAAGTCCCAGCCATCACACACATTTTAGGCAGCAGAAGGGGGGAAGGACAAAGGGACATGCCATAGTTGTCTGTCTCTTTTTAAAGAAACAGTCCTAGTCAACAACTTCTGCTCTATATCAGTGGCAAGCACTTAAACACAGGAGGCTGGACATATTGCCACCGTGAATAAAGCTGAGCTGTTCTAAGGAAGAAGGCGAAAATACATACTGGGCAGGTATAATTCCAAATGCGAAAATACTATCCTCAGTAACCAACACTGAGCAGGTTGGAACCTGGAGGGAAAGGTTTGAGCAGATGTACGGCAGCCTAAGTTATACTCCAGAAACACCTCTCTGGTGGGGAGACAGGAGAAAGAATTTAAGGAGGTCCTTTCGGAGGCCTGGGCTGGAGCCAGAGCAGTGGGCACAGAGTGATCAGTGGGGGATAGTACCCCCTGAGCCCCCCACTGACCAACACCTCTCCCCCGCCCCAGCCATCCCCTCTGCGCCCCAGGCTGTGATTTCCAGTGTCAATGAGACCTCCCTCATGCTGGAGTGGACCCCTCCCCGCGACTCTGGAGGCCGAGAGGACCTCGTCTACAACATCATCTGCAAGAGCTGTGGCTCGGGCCGGGGCGCCTGCACCCGCTGCGGGGACAACGTGCAGTACGCACCGCGCCAGCTGGGCCTGACCGAGCCACGCATTTACATCAGTGACCTGCTGGCCCACACCCAGTACACCTTCGAGATCCAGGCCGTGAATGGCGTTACTGACCAGAGCCCCTTCTCGCCTCAGTTCGCCTCTGTGAACATCACCACCAACCAGGCAGGTAAGCGCTTCCGACGTGGACCAGGGTAGTGCCCCATCGTGCTGTGCCAGGGAGGGCACACGCAAGACTCACAAAAGACTCCTTCACATCTGTGGAGTGATATCTTCTTTTCAAAGGTTTTTCATGTGATCCGTCCACCTGGGAGAGTAAGTGCTACCTCTTCATTGTGGTGGTATTGGTAATAATTGCTCCCACTTGTTGAGTGCATATTATTGAAGGTAAAAGTTAAGCTGCTGTAACGAAAAGATCCAACATTAGGTACCTTAAAGAACGTGGACGTATTTCATGGGAGAATCCAGAGGTGAGCAGTCCACGTTAGCGGGGTGGCTCTGATCCACTCAGAGACTCAGGGACCCAGGTTATTTCCGTGTCATTTCCCCATGCCCCCTGCTCCTTATCTGTATGATCCAAACTGAGTCTCAGGCATGTCTGTGGGAAGAGAGGGAAGACAGGGCAGCATGATGTTTGAAGCAAGGTAGGTAGAGGCAGCATCTTTCTCTTCTGCATGCATTCCACGGGCAGGGCCTCAGTCACATGGCCTCACTGAGACCCAGGAGAGCCCGGAGGTGTCATCTCTTACAGCCTAACTTGAACCTCGATCACAAGTGCTTTCTGTGAAGCTCAGCCCACTCCAGTCTAACTCCAGTGAAACTCTCCTGAAGCTCACCTTTACTAACCCTTTCTGTGGCCTCACGTCATCCTCCACCCACCACCCTTCTTTCCCTCACAGCGAAAAAGGAAGTTGCTGAACACCGCAGTCTCCCCTCCACCCTGTTCTCTCTCTAGTCCCCACTCACTTGGACTCCTAGCCTCCCCTCTCCACCAGGACCGCTGTCCTCAGTGTCACGTGAGGCTGAGTCCCAGAGATGCTTCCCAGCCTCATCCCCCACCTGAGGGCCACATGTGATTATCGAGGACATTATGCTACCTGTGGGTAGAAGATCTCACGGTTGGCACTGTGAGCGTGCCCCTCAGTTATTCACTCAGCAACCTTTGCCAAACCCCTACAGTGAGCATGGTCAGGGCCGTGTCCATGGAAGAGCTGAGGGAGGCCAGGCCACAGGAGGGAAAGCGAGTGGGCCTCCAAGCTGATCTTTCTGATGTAGGGTAGGGCCCACACGGTAAGCATGCAGGGATCCAGATGTGGAAGTCCAGACCCAGGAAGTCTTCCTGGAGGAGGTGGAATTTGACTTGCAGTTTGAAGGACCAGTCAAAAATTTTTTTTTTAGAGATGGAGTCTTATATGTTGCCCAGGCTCCTCTTGAACTCCTGGCCTCAAATGATCCTCTTGCCTTAGCCTCCCAAAGTGCTGGGATTACAAACAAGAGCCACTGCACCCAGCCAGTAGAATGTTGAAAGGAACAATAGAAAAAAATGGCATTCAGAAGGGAGGAAGGGCATGCCAAGGACATAGAAAGAGAGAGGGCAGCTGGCTGGGCACAGTGGCTCACGTCTGTAATCCCAGAACTTTGGGAGGCCAAGGCGGGAGGATCACCTGAGGTCAGGAGTTCGAGACCAGCCTGGCCAACATGGTGAAGCCCCATCTCTACTAAAAATACAAAAATTAGCCAGGCATGGTGGCACATGCCTGTAATCCCGGCTACTCAGGAGGCTGAGGCAGGAGAATCACTTGCTGGCTACTCAGGAGGCTGAGGCAGGAGAATCACTTGAACCCAGGAGGCGAAGGTTGCAGTGGGCCGAGATCACGCCATTGCACTCCAGCCTGGGCGACAAGAGCGAAACTCTAAGAAAAAAAGAGAGAGAGAGGGCAACTGACTCCACCTGGTTGAGGGGTGTTTTCCGTGCATGACCTCACTGCATCGTTGTGGCCTCTCTGAGAAGGAGGCATCCGTGTCCCCATTTCACAGATGATGCTCAGACAAGTTGAGTCGCAAAGCCAGGAAGAGTGAGAGGCAAGAATTGACTAGCTCTGACAGACTCCAGTCCTTGGGCGAAGTCCTTGACGTGTCCACGGCACCTTGAGCTTGTGGGTCTGATTGTGCATTTGAGTCTGTGTATGTGTGAGTGTGCTGTCATATGTGTTTGGTGGCCATGTGTTTACAGTGCATATCACTGTGGCCATGTGGGTTCTGTATACATGCATTTGTGAGCATGGATGTGTCAACCTGTGGGGACAGGCGTAGGGGGTATTGTGTATCTGAGCATGAGTTTGTACATCTAACTGTGGCTCTGCCTGTCTGTGTGTTTGGGTCTGAGGAGTGTGGTTTTGTTTGGGAATGGTGGTGTTGCTGTGGCTGAGAGGGCATGTTTGTGACTGACTGAACTGTAGTTCTTTTGAGGCCCTGGGTGCCTTTAAGCACCACTCAGATTGGGGTCCAGAGGGAGCTGACTCAAAGGAGGCAATCTGAGAAAACCCTCAAAAACCAGCGGGGCATAGTGGCTCATGCCTGTAATCCCAGCACTTTGGGAGGCCAAGGTGGATGGATCACATGAGGTCAGGAGTTCAAGACCAGTCTGGCCAACATGGTGAAATCCTGTCTCTACTAAAAATACAAAATTTAGACAGGCGTGGTGGTGAGTGCCTGTAATCCCAGCTATTCGGGAGGCTAAGGCAAGAGAATCACTTGAACCCGGGAGGCAGGGCTTTCAATGAGCCAAGATTGTGCTACTGCACTCCAGCCTGAGTGACAAAGCGAGATTCCATCTCAAAGAAGAAAAAAAGCCAGCAAGTGATAGAAAAGACCTCTAACAGTTTAGAAAGCCTCAGCTGTGCATCTCTCTGGCTTGACAAAGCTCTGAACTGGAGAAACCCAGGACCCCAATGGGGGTGATGGAGAGAGAACTCTTTCCAACTGGTAGAAGCCAGAAGGAAGCTCCTGGAGCCCTTTCCCTGGTTGCAGGGAACTCTCCTACATCCATTTGGGAGCTCTGCAGGTGGAACTGCCTACTCAAGACGCCTCAGCTTATTAGCTAGAAGTGGTTCTGGGCTGCTGGGATGGACCCTGCTGTCTGGAGCTGGATGTACCCAGGAGTAGAGATGGGGCGGACTATGGAAGTGAGGGGTTTCCAGGGAATAGACACACAGGGAGAGCCCTCAGGATTTAAAGACAGAGAAGCAATGAGAAACAAGCAGTGGATTAGGAGCAGAGACCTAGGCTTGGCTTTGCCATTCATTTGCTGCATGACATTAGCAAATGAACAGCATTCATTTAGTCAGTGTATGAGTCAGTTACTCCTGCAATAATGCTGCATAACAAAATCACCCCACAACTCAGTAGTTTAAACAATAAACATTTATTTCCTCACTCACCAGTGTGTGGGTCAGCTGGGGTTTGACTAATCTTGGCCGTGCCCTCTGTGCTGGGCAGGACTCCAGAATGTGAGTTGGGTTCAGCCTGTTTCATGTTTCTCCTCATTCTCCTTGGACTGGCAGCCACCCCAGACTTGTTTCTCTCAAGGTAAAGAGTAGGAGCATGGAGGGAGCCAACCATACCTCATTGGCCGAAACAAGTCCCACAGCCAAGCCCAGCATCAGTGGGATGGGGAAGTATACTCTGCCCCCAGTGAGTGGGCCCTGCAGAGTTACTTGGCAAAGGACGTGGGTACCTAATCCTATCACAGAAAAGGAAGAACTGGGGTCATTGATCTAATCTACCATGCACATGAAAATCACTTACTCCCTCTGAGGCCTCAGTTTCCCCACCAAATTTTACATAAGAACTATATGTGAGCACAAGTTCCAGAACACAGATATCAGTTACCCCAGTCCTGCTGAATCAGAACCCCAGGCGTAGACCCTGGGAATACACACTGTTAACAAGTGACTCAGGTGTTTCTTACCATCGGACAAATTTGGGAAACTCGGGTCTAACCCCCTTGAAGCCCTCAAAGCCCTGAGGCTTTGGGAATTATAACAAGTCTTTCCCCCTCTTCTTTATTCCAAGCCCCTTGGCAAGCTCCTTCTCTTACAGCTGCTCAGAGCCCAGCTGGGGGCTGTATAACCACACCACACCCCCACTCCATTATCCCCCTTTGCCAGATGAGGAAACTGAGGTCCAAAGAGGTATAGAGTCATTTATGCAAGGTCCTACTACTTAAGTGACCTCTACTAATATTTAAACCCAGGACCACGTGACTTCATGTCTACACTGTTCTCCAGTGTAGTGTAGACACAGTATCTGCCCTTGAGGATGTATGTCCTAGTTGGAAAAATAAGACACAGACACAGAGCCTACATACAAGATGGCATGGATGAGGGCCCAAGAGGTGCTGGGGGAGATGAGGGAGATCACAGGCAGGAGAAATCATCCTCCTAGGGAATGAGCAAAGGGTATGTCCTGGAAGGCTTCCTGGAAGAGGAGGCATTTGAACTTGACTTTGAAGAATGGAGAGGCTTCTAGCAAGCAGAGATGGAATCATACAGGAAGGAAGATGGCCTGGGGGAGGGAAGTGCAGGAGGCAACTGGAGGGAGGATTCTTCTTTCTGTTCCTCCTAAGTATCAGGTTTCCCTGACACAGAGTCTTGGCACATGCTGTTCCTTCTGCCTGGAAAGGCTTTCTTATCCCATTCTTCCTTCAGGCCTCAGCTCATTTCGCTGACCTTCCTGTCTTGGTGGGACACCTCCCTCCCCAGCCCCAGCACCAGGGCCTTCTAGTTCCCGTGGTTGAAATATTACCTTGTGTCATTGATCATTGAGTTCTTGTTCGTCTCCCCCATCATCAGCACTCGGGGCACACGATGGATCTGCTTTTCCTCACCATGGTTTTGCCGGCACCTAGAGGGGGCTGCACCACAGTGAACATTCAGCGAACATTTTCAGAAGGGTTCGCAGAAGCGTGGGGTGAGGTGGGGTGTGGAGAAGTGCAGTCGGGCTGGGAAATGAGGCTGGGGACTCGATTTCCAGACAAATGCATTCAGTGGTTGGTTTTAAACAGACCCTAAAATTCAATATATAAATATCTAGCTCATTGCCTTAAAAGGGAAAAGTGTTTCTTTTTTTTTTTTTTTTTTTTTTTTTTTTTTTGTGATGGAGTCTCGCTCTGTCGCCCAGGCTGGAGTGCAGGGGCGGTATTTCGGCTCACTGCAAGCTCCGCCTCCCGGGTTCAAGCCATTCTCCTGCCTCAGCCTCCTGAGTAGCTGGGACTATAGGCACCCGCCACCACGCCCGGCTAATTTTTTGCATTTTTAGTAGAGACAGGGTTTCACCATGGTCTCCATCTCCTGACCTTGTGATCCGCCCGCCTTGGCCTCCCAAAGTGCTGGGATTACAGACGTGAGCCACCACGCCCGGCCAAAAAAGTGTTTCTTTTGGGCAGGTGACTGGGCCTTGCTCACAATCCCTTGGCATTCACCGGGGCCAGAACTGTCTTCTGACTTCGTATAGCCATCATGCCACCTTCAAACCACGCTCTGCCTTTCCAGAACACCTTTCTGCCTCATATTCATGAGTCGTGCTCATGGCCCCCAAGGAAGGAGGCTGGGCTGGGCTTGAGGGGTAAGGAAACAGGGGTTGGGAGAGGTCATGCCGTGTACCCAGGTGCACTCTGCTGGACAGTGGCAGACCCAAGAGTCAGTCCAGCTATTCAGAGTGAGCCACGCTACCCTCCTGCCTGTCCACACCCACAAACAAGACCACGGCAGAGAGGGGCAGGAGGGAGGGACAGAGGCTGAGCCTTAGAGTGGGCAGTCAGAGGAGAGCTTCTCTCAGGAGGTGGCATTTAAGCTGAGGTCCGAATGACAAGCAGACACCCCTGCAGACCTGGGAGCTGGGAGGTGTAGCATTTCACTGATACAGGGCTTCTATCCAGTGCCCTTGGCCGTTCTCCAGGGCTGCCCTGGACACAGCCTTCGCCCTTTAAGGATCTCACCCTGAGCAAGCCCAGAACACCCTCACCTCTGCCAGGTTCCGGAGGTAGTGGGAAGGGTCTGTGCTTTGGAATCAGGCAGCCGAACCTGGCTTTGAGTCAAGCCTGGCTGCTCACCAGCATGCAACCTTGGACAAGTCACTCAGCTTATGTCTGATTGCATCTTCCTCATGGACACCTTCGCCCTCTCCTTACAGGAGGATTTAGCTGTGAGGATTTCAGCTAAGCTATGCAAGGTGCCTCCCAGGTTGCTGGCACAGGTAGGCACCTAAAACACAGAGATCATTCTCTATTCACTCTAATCCCCAAAACGGCTCACATTTGTCAAGTGCTAACTGTGTGCCAGGCACAGTGCTAAGCCCTTCACACTGAATCCTCACAACGATACGAGGTAGGTCCCGTTGTCATCCTGTTTTGTAGATGAAAGGAAAGCGAGGCATTGAGAGGTAAGTAACTTACTCCGCTCTCTCAGGCCAGGAAGTAACAGAGCCTGGATAATTGTGTCTCTGCATCCTCAGGGCCCAATGTTGAGCAGACCCATGCCTTCTACAGAGATGGGGCAGGCAGTCCGTATGCCCCATCCATACCACAGCCTGGCTGGGTATCCCCAGCCTTTGAGGCCCCCTGTAATGAACACGGTCAACCACTTAGGAAGCTCTGCCATCGGCATATCCTAAGAGCTCGTTTTGGAGAAAGGACATCAGAGCTGGGCCTGACAAACTCAGCCCCCATCCCACACGGCCCATTCCAAGCTGTGTAGCCAGGATGTAAGAAGACCTCATTTCTCTGAGCCTCAGTTCCATCACCTACAAAATGGTCATTTATCTATCACTGCAGCTTTGCTAGATGGTTGTGGATATTAACAAGAATGTGGACAGCGACTGGCACATAGAGGGACAGTACATGGCAGCTTGGCTTAGTTCTCTATTGCTGCCAGAACAAAATGCCTCAAACCAAGCAACTTAACACAACACACATTTATTATCTTATCGTTCTGCAGATTCAGAAGCCTAGCGTGGGCCGGGCGCAGTGGCTCATGCCTGTAATCCCAGCACTTTGGGAGGCCAAGGTGGGTGGGTCACAAGGTCAGGAGTTTGAGACCAGCCTGACCAACATGGTGAAAACCTGTCTCTACTAAAATTGCAAAAATTAGCCGGGCATGATGGTGCATGCCTGTAATCCCAGCTACTCAGGAGGCTGAGGCAGGAGAGTTGCTTGAACCCAGGAGGCGGAGGTTGCAGTGAACAGAGATCATGCCATTGCACTCCAGCCTGGGTGACAGAGCAAGACTCTATCTCAAAAAAAAAAAAAAAAGAAAGAAAGAAAAAAAAAAAGTCTAGCTCTAGCATGGATCTCATCAGGCTAAAAGCAGTGTTGGCAGGGATGTGTCCTTTCTGATGGTGCTAAGGGACAGTGTTTTCTTACTTAGAGGGGTTGTTAGCAGAATTCAGTTCCACGTGGCTGTAGGAGTGAGGCCTCTCTCCCCTTGCTGACCATCAGCTGGGGGCTGCCTGAGCTCCTCAAGTTCTCTCTTGGGTCCTTCCACAGAACCCTGACATCTCAGAGGCAGCAGCAGGACATTGAGCTCTTCTCACTCTCCAACTCATTCGTTCTTTAACTCTCTGCTGGGAAAGGTTCTCTTCATGTAAGCACTCAAGAGATGCGGTTCAAGCTACCTGGATAATCTAGGAAAATCTCTCCATCTCCAGGGTCATAACCTTCATCACACCTGCGAAGTCCCTTTTGTCATGTAAGGTAACATATTCACCGATCCAGGGGATTAAGACGTGAACATCTTTGGGGAGTCATTATTCTGCCTATCACAGAAGTTAAACCTACATCAAATTAAAACTCAGCAGCATTGGCAGAGGCCTTGGAGTTCACCTAGGGCAAACACCTCCTTTTAGAAGAAAACTGAGGCCCACAGAGGTTCCTTAGTGGCTACCCAAGATCCCACAGCAGGTCCCCAACACCCTGACCGGGTCTCCGTGACATCACTCCACATGGCTTTCTTGTGGAAAGACTTTCAACTCTCCAAAGCCTTTTCTGCCACTTGTGTTCTCTGATCCTCCCGCCCTGCTGTGGGGCGGGCACACAATGGCTCAGCCTCTAGAACTGGCATGAACATGTACTCACCTACTTCTCTCCCTGGGGGACCAAGAGGATCAGAGAGAAATGGGCCAAGAGAGCCCCCTGTGTACTCATGCCTGACCACGAGGTTCGAGAGGGAGATGGAGGGAGAGGGCACTTCCCTCCCTGGGCCGAGCCCTCTGCGCGCATCTCCCTCTTTGATCCTCCCAAGCATTCTGCAGGGAAGGCATTGCTGACCTAGAGCATCGTTTAAGATTGGTTTTGGCTGCATATTCCAAGAAGAAAAATAACAGACAGCCACTGCCACAGTAGTGCTGGTTAACAATCAACCATTAACCACAAAGCCGACCGCATGGAACAAGAAGCACTTAGCTAGCTCAGGGGTCTCGGGGCTGACTGGACAGTGACACTGGTCTTGGCTTGGTGCATTCTTAGGTTTGTCGTTCATCTGCTCTGGGTCACTCGGCAGCTCTTTGGGTTTTGTCATGGCTTTATTGCATGTTTGGGGGTTGACTGCTGTCCACTGGTCTGGAGTGGCCCTGGAGGGGACAACTGGAGCAACGACTCTGCTCCGACATGTCTCAGCCTCCAGCAAGTCCGCCTGTGCGTGTTTTCTCATGGCAATCACGGGGAACCAAGGCAGCAGGCAGACACTTGCAAGGGCTTTTGCAAGCCTCTGCTTATATCGTGTTGGCTTATATCCCATTGGCCACCACAAGTCATGTGGCCAAGCGAGAGTCAGAGAGAGAGGACTACATAAGTTACCGGGCAAAGGGCATAGATACAGGGGGGTGATTAATACAGCCAGTCTAACAGAGTGGCTTAGACCAAAGGGAGGTTTCTTTTTCTCATGTGTGAAGCATGTTAGAAGATAGGAGAACAGCATCTCCATGGAGCCATCAGAGATCCACACTCCTCAGCACACAGCTTCGTGTCCTCGTGGACCAAAATGGCTGCAAGATCTCTGGCTATCACATCCATGTCTCAGGTTGCAGTGGAAGGAGAGCGAGAAGGGTAGGGCCCTCCCTTTTAAGGAAACTTCCTGGAAGTCCCATACATGCTTCAGTTTATATCTCATGGCCATATCTCATGGCCACTTCTAGCTGCCAGAGAGGTTCAGAAAATGTTGTCTTCTATTTGGGCACAATGTACCTAGCTAAGAACCAGAATTTTGTTAAGTTGAGAAAGAGAGAATGGATAGTTGATAGGCAATGAGTAGCGTCTGCCACATCCCATTTTACAGGTAAGGAACCTAGGTTCAGAGAGAGGTAACTTGCCTGTGGTCACACATTGGCCTAGGAGTAGAACAGCGGGCATCTGAACCCTGAACGCCACCTTTTCTCACCTTCACCGCCACCGCTATTCCAGAGCACTCGGCTACTTATGGTGCTGCTTGAGAATCTGAGCAACCCAGACAGCTGCATGTGGCTCACATCATCCCCTGACCCCATAATCTGGGCCAAGTCCTGTGCTAATCACTTTGCAAACAGGTGTTCATTTAACCTTCCTTGCCCATTCTACAGAGGAGAAACTGAGGCACAGGAGGTGGAGGTAGGCTGCCCAGACCACCTGCTTTGAGGCCCAGGCTCTTAGCATCTTGCTAGTCCAGGTGCTGGGGTAGGACTGTCCCACCAGGAGGCCAAAGGTGAGGTCAAGACGATTCCACAACCCACTAGGAGGTGGGTGATTTGATGTTTCTCTAGCACAAAGCCCAGGACCTCGCCTCAGCCCACTCATAGGCTACTTATGGGCAGGGCCAGGTAACCATGAGTAGAAGAAACCAACCTGGGCTTTAGAGTCAGACAGACCTGGGTCCCCATCCCAGCCCTGCTGCCTGGGGTGTGGGGCCATCCTGTCGGTCTCTTCCTTTCCTCATTGGTGAAAAGGGAGGGATTAACCCCTACTCCATCTGATTGTGAGGAAGGGGGCTGGCGCCGGGCAGGCTCTGCTGCATATATGCTAGATCCAGGGGAGAGCGAATGAGTACATGAACAGCCAGCTGCCACCCTAGAGAGGGGCTCTTCTCAAATTCAAGGAAAAAGTACTAATAATGTCTTCTGGACCCAGTTTTTTGTTTTATTTTTTTCCTGTGTTCCACAGATTGCTAGTTCCAAAGAACATTAATAACTATTATGTGAGAAAAGGTTTCTGAGGCCAAATGAACCTGGGACCACAGGATTAAACCGAGTTAACTGGGTTTCTCCCCTGCGGGACTTCTCAGAGCCTTGAATTAAACACATGTGCAGTGTGAATCTCCACAAGCAGAGGGGCTACGACTCTGTGTTCCTCAAACTTCCTTAGCCACAGAATACGCAGAGCACCAACCAATATGCCACCCTAGTACCAGCTGTCAGCTCTCCTTTTTTCTGTCCCATACCACTCTCTAAGAGGCCCATCGGAAAGAATCAGAGGCCCACTTTCTGGAAGTTTTATTCGCAGAAATTCGGTTGTGGGAATTATCGTCAGGTCATCCAGAATTGCAGACAGATCACCGGGGGTTAACTGCGTTGCTACGGGTTTAAGGGACAAACACTCGAAAAGCAGCTGTCCCATGATTAGCTGGGAATTCTAAGAGTCCTGTCCCAAGTAAACTGTCCCTGCTACAGACCCTGGAGAGGACGAGCACAGTGACAAGCAATTGTCATGGAACTGTTGGCTGGCTGGTGGCAAGAGGCCCCACGTCACTGCAGCAGTTCCCAACTGTGGGTGGGCACAGGGCCTGGGGAAATATTCCACTGGCTGCTTGGGAAATATTGCCTGGGGCCTTTGTTTTAGTGTCCAGCCCACAAGGTCGGTAGACTCAGGTTCCTGAGGGGGCCAGAAAAGGGGAGAATCTGCCTAGTCCTCGCTTTTCCCTTTCTCCCTCCCTTCCTTCCTCCTTCCTTCCTCACCTTCTCCCTTCCTTCCTCCTTCCTGTCTTCCTTTCTTTCTCCAGTAAATATTGGTCATGCACCCACTCTAAGCCACACACTGTTTCAGGCTCTGGGGATAAAGGATTGAATGAGAGACAAAGTCCCTTATCTCAGATAGTGTTGGTGCTATGACAAAAATAAAATGGGTATGAGAAGGCTACTGGAGGGGAGAGGTAGTCCAGGAGGGCATCTTGGAGGAAGTGACATTTGAGCTCAGACTTCAGTGAAGTGGAGGATTTGGCCATGGAAGATATCGGGGAAGAGGTTTCCAAGCAGAAACACCATGGGGCCAAGGCCCTGAGGCAGAACAGAAAGGCAGCCAGTGTGGACGGCTTGGGAGAGAGGGAGCAGGCAGAGGGAGGTGACAGATGCCAGGCAGCTGGGCCTTGTGGGCCACCATAGTGTATCTGTGTCTTATTCTGGGTGCAGTGGGAAGCCGCTAAGGGTCGTCAATGGGGAGTGAAGACATCAGGGAGACACTGGGATCTGCAAGTCTGGGGCTTGGGATGGGGTCTCTGACTGTCCTATGCCCAGCGACCTCTCCCCCACTCCCTTGGAGCTCAGGGATCTTCGGACCAGTGAAAGGGTCGTAGGTCAGGGCTGTGAGGGGAAGCTGAGCCAATCCCCAAGCCCCCCCACCTCTTGCAGCAACCAGGGGCACAGGCTGCTGGCTTCCTGTCCTGTCCTGGGATCCTAGTCCCAGAAGACCCTGAGAGACCACCCCATACAACCCCTTCATGCCCTGAGAAGGAAACGGAGGCACACAGAGGGAAGGCTCCTTCCCCAAGTCTCAGCCAAGGAAGGGGCTAAACTCTCCACTGGGGTTCGCTGAGGGCAACAGGGCCCCTGACCACCTGCTCCAGACAAGCAGGCCCCGCCTGGCTGGCCTCCCCCTGCCCCTCTCCGCCACAAGCCTCTTTTGTGCTTACTCCCTGGGGCTCCATCTCCTTGCAGGGGTCACAGGGCACCGCTGACCCCATTCCCCTGTCGGCGTGCCCGGCTGGTAATTGAAAATACCAGAATTCCCTGATGACCAACTTACAGGGAAACCTGACACCCCAGGGTGGGCGGTGGGCAGCAGGAGGGGTGGGAGAGCATCCAGCTGTTCCCTTTTCTCCACTGTTAATCCCCCTGGATTCCAGGAGAAAGGCCAGCCCTGCTGGCCCCCATGGCCTGCCTTGATCATCTTCCCGGCAAATGCCGCCTCCTTGCCACGCCCGGGGTTACAGGCTTATGGGATCAGAGCCCGGGTGAGCTGCCTGTAACCCAAGCCTGCCAGCTACGCCCGCCAGGCCCAGACCCCCAAGGCCGCGTGGGACCGGCCTCAACCAGCAGCTGAGCTCCCAGAGCTGGGGCGGGCTGGGTGGGTGGTAGGTGAGTCAGCGGGAAGCAGGCAGGGTTAGCTCTGCGGCAGTCGGAAGGGAGCTGGACCAGGGTGTCCTCAGGGGCCCTCGGAGGTCCACTGGTTTCTAGACCTCCCTGGTCAGCCGGCATCAGCCACAGCCAGTGGAGGGGAAAGGATGTGTGGGACCTGGGTGAGCCTGGGTTCAAATCCCAGCTCCACTGCTTGCTGTGTGGCCTTGGGCAAGTTACTTCACACTTCCATGCCTCCATGTCCTCATCTGTAAAATGGGTATAACAGTAATACCAGCCTTGTAGGGTTGACAGGAGCATGAAGTAAGTTAACGGATGTGAACCATGTGGTTTGCTGTTAGCTGCACGGCCTTTCCCTTTTTCTGGGCACCATGGGGCATACAGGGGCTGTCAGAATGGCAAGCTGAATGACAAGCTTTTTTAAGTTGAGGAGCAGGTTACCACCCCTACTAGTCCTTCTGTGGCTCCCCAGTGCCTCAGGACTGGAAGTTTGACCCACACTTTCCTCAGCAGCCTCGCCTCTTCCCCTCTCATGGAGCTCTTTGTTTGGCTGCCCCAAGACCCTCTGAGCTCCAGGGCCCTATATGAAGAGTGTAGCCCAGGCAGGTGAGGGGGGCACGCGCAGCAGAAGCCAAGCTACAAGCAGCCGCGTGGCAGGTGGATCATATACTAGACCAGGACTCAGCTGCTCCTGGCTCTAGTCCAGGTCTACCACTGCCAGCTGCGTATCCTTGGAAAAGTCACTTTCTTTCTCTGGCCCTGAATCCACTAGTCCTCAAAGTGTGGTCCACAGACCAGCAGTATCAACATCACCTGGGAGTTTGCTAGAAATGCACATTATCAGGCCCCACCCCAGACCTGCTGAAGTAGCATCTCGGTGGGGGGTGTTGTGGGGAGGCCAGCAGTGTGAATTTTAATAAAGTCTCCTGGTTATCATTATGCCCATTCAAGTTTTAAAAGTGCTGTAATCTAGGATACATTCTACAATTGTCCTTTGTTGGGAGGCGAAACTCCAGAGAGAAGTGCGAACAGAGCAGCCCCTGCTGAAATCCCAGAAGGTGATGTGAACAGAGCAGCTCTGCTGAATTCCCTGAAGGTGGTGTGAGTGGAGCAGATCCTGATGAATTCCCAGGAAGAGGTGTGAATGGAGCAGCTTCTGCTGAAATCTCACACAGTGGTGTGAACGGAGCAGCCCCTGATGAAATCCCTGAAGGTGGTGTGAATGGAGCAGCCTCTGCTGAAATTCCTGAAGGTGGTGTGAACAGAGCAGCCCCTGCTGAATTCCCAGGGAGAGGTGTGAACAGAGCAGCTCCTGCTGAAATCCCAGGGAGAAGTGTGAACAGAGCAGCTCCTGCTGAAATCCCAGGGAGAGGTGTGAATGGAGCAGCCTCTGCTGAAATCCCAGGGACAGGTGTGAACAGAGCAGTTCCTGCTGAAATCCCTGAAGGTGGTGTGAACAGAGCACCCCCTGCTGAAATCCCTGAAGGTGGTGTGAACAGAGCATCCCCTGCTGAAATCCCGAAGGTGGTGTGAATGGAGCAGCCTCTGCTGAAATTCCTGAAGGTGGTGTGAATGGAGCAGCCTCTGCTGAAATCCCTGAAGGTGATGTGAATGGAGCAGCCTCTGCTGAACTCCCAAGGAGAAGTGTGAATGGAGCAGCCCCTGCTCTTGTTCAAGGCTGAATCACTTTGATCAAGTCCTGAAATGGGAGCTTGGATCCCACAGCTCCATGCCGCTTCTGAGTCTTATAGCTTCCCCAGTGCCTAGCATGGTGCCCATCCTGGGACAGGCACTCATTTAGTTGAAACACAGTGTGCTTCCTCCCATTAAGCCGTGAGTCCCTGGAAGGCTGGGATGCTGTGAGGTTCCTCTCCAGAGCCCCGGCACCCAGCATCATGTTAGCATCATAGCAACTCCATGAACTGAAAAATTCTTCACAATATCTCCCTCCTGAGGGGTGCCCAGCACCCCACTCAGACCTTCACATGCATTTCCACTGCCTTCTCACAGCGTCCTGGCCAGGTGAGGGTTCCTGCTTGATAGGTATGAAAACTGAGGCTCAGGAAGGCTAAAAGTACCTGCTCAAGGCCACAAGTGAGTGAGTGGAGGAGCAGGGAGCTGCATACAGGTCTGTCGGACTCCACCCTCAGGGCTCCCCACCGCTAGGCTAGATGGCCTTGCCAGGGACTGGATGGGAGCGTCCTGACCTGGGCACTGTGCGGGTCTAGGCATGAAGCAGTAGGTGAGTGAGCACACCTGGAAGCAGCGCAATCCAAGTACTCCTCACCCGTCCTTGCCCTTGCGGCTCTGTGTCTGATGCTCCGTTGATGCAACACACATCGATGTGCTATGAGACAGCAGCACACCTCCGACTCCACCCTTCACACATCCCTCCCCACCTGCTTGGCCAGCCCTCTGGGAGACAGACCCAGTATTTCAAGGAGCCCTGGAGGCTGCCTCACCCAGCCCCTCACCCCAGAACTGTCCTCAGGCCCCTGGAGGCAGGGGTGGGGGCATCACTCCCAGAATCTCTGGCAGCTGAGTTTCAAGCATCCTCCTTAGCTTCTCAGAGCACCCCCTGTCACACCCCCACCTCCACCACACACAGACCCAGTGGTCAGCCCCTGTGGGTTGGATGAGAGGGGCTGAGAAGCTGGGGGGAAGCATGGGGATTGGGGTGCTTCCCGGGCCAGCACAGGGGATGAGCCCCCAGATTGGCCCTGCTCTGTGACACTCCAGAAGGGCCTGATTTTGTTGTTTCACTGGGACACCGACCACTGACAAGCCCGTGACAGGGTCAGACAGCTGGACTTCATAAAGAAGCTGGACCCTCGGCACTCCGGACAGCAGAACACTCAACTCCTCACAAAGGCAGCTCCGCGGGGGAGGGGTGGCACTGGGGCTGGAGGCAAGTGGGAAGTAGGAACTGCTTTGAGACCCAGAGGGGGTAATAGCTAGGGCAGGATGACTCAGCTCCAAGCCCACCTCAGCTCCTCGCCAGCTGTGTGATCTTGGGGAAGTCACTGTGCCTCTCTGAGCCGCTGATACCTCTTCTGCAAAGTGCAGATATTGACCCCCATCCTACATGATTGTTGAGGGGGTTAAATGAGATACCACAGGTCCATGCTCAGTGCACTGTGACAGGTGACACCCGCAAACACCGACGGCGCTGACCACATGCCAGGCACTACACTGAGCGCACAACCAGACCCCTGATCCCTCTTGGGAGAGGCCAATGCCCCTGGCAGGGCGAGGAGCCAAGCTGAGAGTCAGGCAGCCTCCCCTGGGTGTAAAACGAACAGAGGCTCATCAGGGCCATGTGGACCAGGGTCTAAGTCCTTCGTGCGTGTGCTGCCACCTCATCTGGAGTGTCTCAGGACAATTTTCCATGGCTCCTTGGGGTGCCAGAGGGGAGTCTGGACCTGCCCAGACCCACGCTGGCCCCCAGGCTCATCCTTGGCATCAAGGGTTGCAGGGAGAGGACTGGCAGGGAACATTGGAGCCTCAAGGCCTCAGAGATCTTCTAGCCTGGCCTAGGGTGCCCAGGAGGAAGCCAGGTCCAGAGGAGAGGCAGCTCGCCTAGGTCACACAGCCAGTTAGCAGCAAGGCAGAGAGGCAGTCTAGGGGCAGACACAGAGCAGGAAATGGGTGCATCAGCTCCAGCCTTCAAACCCCACAGCCGATGTTCAGGTCCCCCTGAGCTCCTACCAGGCCTGCTCCACACTCACATCCCATATGGTCAGAGCCCCTACAGAGCAGGACTTGGGGCTGGGAGAAGCATCAGCCTCCACTTTCCAGCATCCTTGTATCAGCTGAGACAGGACATCTACTCGTGACAGACCCGCCCAGGAACGAGGAAAGAATGCAGGAGGTGCTCCCTTCACCCTGGTGAGTCCTCAGCCCCTCCTGGGACCACAAACATCTCGGGCCCAGAGAAGCAAGGAGGCTTGCCAGAGTCACACCACGGGTGTGGGGACCACATTGAGAGTCCCTCTCTGGCCAGTCCCACTCTGGAACAAACACTGTTCTGGCAAGATGCAGACCTGGGTCCAAATCCCGGCTTCCCCACTGACTGTGCGATCTCAGGAAGCCACGTGCAGCTCGGAACTTCAATGTCTTCACCTGTCAGCAGGGGTGATACACTCTCTTATCAACAATCAACTCAGGAAGCGAGTGTAAAGGGCCCAGGGCCATGTCTACACAGAGTTGATGCTTCCTGGAGGTTTGCTCCGTGTGAGAAGGAGGCAAAAGACAGCAGGCCGGATGCATTATGAAATAAGGACTCAAGTATGGGCTGTGTGCCATAGACCTACCTCGGCAGCTCACACCTCCTCTCTTGACCTCAGTTTCCACAACTGCAAAATAAGGGAATTGGGCCAGGCATGGTGGCTTACGCCTATAATCCCAGCACTTTGAGAGGCTGATGCAGGAGGGGATGACTTGAGCCCAGGAGTTTGAGACCAACCTGCGCAACATGGCAAAACCCCGTCTCTACAAAAAATACAAAAATTACGCCAGGCTCTGTGTCTCATGCCTGCAACCCCAGCACTCTGGGAGACCAAGGCAGGCAGATCACCTGAGGTCAGGAGTTTGAGACCAGCCTGGCCAACATGGTGAAACTCTGTCTCTAATAAAAATACAAAAATTAACCAGGTGTGGTGGTGCACACCTGTAATTCCAGCTACTCAGGAGGCTGAGGTAGGAGAATCGCTTGAACCCGGGAGGCAGAGGTTGCAGTGAGCCAAGATCACGAAACTGCACTCTAGCCAGGGTGACAGAGCAAGACTCCATCTCAAAAAAAAAAAAAAAAAAAAAAATTAGCCAGGCATGGTGGCGCACACCTGTGGTCCCAGCTACCTGGGAAGCTGAGGTAGGAGGATCACTTGAGCCCAGGAAGTTGAGGCTACAATGAGCTGTGTTCATGCCACTGCATTCCAGCCTGGGTAACAGAGTCTCAAAAAATAACAATCATAAAATCAAATGAGGGAATTGTACTAAGGTATTTCTTCTTGCCACTCTTTGAGACAGAGTTTCACTCTTGTCGCCCAGGCTGGAGTGCAATGGCGCGATCTCAGCTCAGCAACCTCTGCCTCCCAGGCTCAAGCGATTCTCCTGCCTCAGCCTCCGAAGTAGCTGGGATTACAAGCATGCACCACCATGCCTGCCTAATTTTGTATTTTTAGTAGAAATGGGGTTTCACCATGTTGGCAAGGCTGGTCTTGAACTCCTGACCTCAGGTGATCTGCCTGCCTCGGCCTCCCAAAGTGCTGGGATTACAGGCGTGAGCCACTGCACTTGGCCTTGTACTAAGCATTTCTAAGTACATGTATTTCTAAGCATCCTTCTAGCACTGCATACAGCCTCCCTGACTGCTTGTCTCTTCATCTAAACACCTCTGTGAGTGCACTCGCAGCACTGATGGGAGGAATGGAAGGGGGAAGTGACTGATCTGTTGAGATGAAATTCACATGACATACAATTAACTGTTTCTATCTCTACTGTCTCTCGACTTGATGTGGCCTGAGCTTCCCCAGGGCTGGTGAAGTCTTCAGTGCTATGACCTGAAGGTGCCCGATGAGAGCTCAGCAGCGGCACCCATAGCCCTGCATGAGCCCCTCTGCACCCTGTCGGCTCCCCCAGACTGGCTGTGTGGCCTCAGCCAGATGCCCTTCCCTCTCTGATCCCACAGTTCCCCCCATGTCTGAGCACCTCTGAGGGTGGGCCAGAAGCTGCACCTTCTCATGCCTCCTTGACCCCTGACCTCTGGCCTCTCTTCCAGCTCCGTCGGCCGTGTCCATCATGCATCAGGTGAGCCGCACCGTGGACAGCATTACCCTGTCGTGGTCCCAGCCAGACCAGCCCAATGGTGTGATTCTGGACTATGAGCTGCAGTACTATGAGAAGGTAGCTATGGGCGGGCTTGGTGCTCTCCCCATCACCCACCTCCCTGAGGGCCCCTGTCCCAGGCTGAGGCCTGGGGGTTCTGCCCCTCTGCAAGACGAGATGCGTTGGTGCAGGAGAAAGAGCACTGGCCTTGGAGACAGGCTGCCTGGCTCCCAACCCGGCTCCACTCCTCCCCGCTGAGACCTCGGGCAGGTGCCTTGACCTCTCTGGATCTCACTTTTCTAGTCTGGAGGATCCGCCCAGCAATCTCAATAAAATGCAACAGTCACATCCCTTTCCCCACCACGATCCTTTCATCTTGACCTCAGTGGCTTGATGTTGTGAAAAACTGGGTTTCCAAAAAGCTGCACTTATGAAGTGATAATTAGTCACTCACCTCTTCTTCGACAGAGATTTGAAACTGCTCAAGGGAGCTTCGGCCCGCCCTGCTCTGATTCCTGCTAAAACACCCACTTTCACTCGCCTGTATGCCCTTTGCATGGGGAGAGGTGATTTCACTTTGAGCTTTTCAATCAGACCTTAATTACTCCCTTCGGGGACCCAAGGTGGAAGCTCCTGGGATGGTAGAAGGAGCACTGGACTAGGAGTGAGAAGCCATAGGTTCAAATCCCAGCTCCATCCTTCACCAGCTGTGTGACCTTGGGCAGGCGTCTTTCTCCCTCTGAACCTCAGTTTCCACCTGTGTCGAGTGTGGGTGAGACCCCTTGCGGGGAGCTATGCAGGTTATGGAGAAAGGGCAGCATGGTACCTGGCCCTCAGCACAGGCCACGCATGTCCCTGGCCTTCCTCCTCTGCCCTGCCTGCTGCACAGTGGACGATGGTGACAGGATAGGAGGCCAGGTGGATGTGGGGCCTGCACAGTATGGGGGCCGGGAAGTACACAGCACGATTGCCCACCCACATGGCTGGATATCAGAGGCCCCCGGAAGCCTCTCCTATGAATGATTTCTCTTACCTGCTCCAGGAGGCAACAGCCACAGAGGCTACAAGGGCCCCTGGGAAAGGCATCGCAGGGCTTCCATTCAGACTAAGACATCAATGACTGATAGGGAGGCCTCTCATTGAGAGCAAGTCCAAGGGTAACTGCAAATGGATAGAAGGGCTCTCCCTAAAGGCTGAGAGGAAGAGTACAGACAGTTGCAGCCAGTTCTGCTGGAGCCCGGCTTTCTAGGGCCCAGCCTGGCCTTTGCACTGTCTTAACCGCTGGATCAGCTAACCAGGGTGGTCTCCGGGGCCTTTCAAACACTTACCCTGCCTTCACCGGCCGCCTTACCATTGCCTGAGCGCGTGTTCATCCTGTCCCCTAGGCAGTGCATTCCAAGAGGTCAGGGGTTACATCTCCATTCACCACCTTCTCCCCGGCACCCAGGCCCCAGGCCTGGCACCAGGGAGACACTTGATCAATATCAGTTGAATGAACAAGTGAATGAATCCCTTCCCTTGTGCCCTGGCCCCCAAACACCTCCTGGGACTTCATGCCTGCCATCCCCTCACCCACCTACCTCGCTGCCCACCCTTTTCCCTCATCCTCCCCTCATCTCTGCCTGTTGGAATCTTCAGGGTCCCTCCCAAATGTCACCTCTGCCACAAGCGAACATGGACTCTGCCCCTCTCTTACAGCACCGCATGTGGGTGGAGGGTGCTCCTGTCTCCCGCAGGGGGCCGTGGACACTGAAGGAATGAATCGTGTGAATGAATGAGAGACGTGAGTGATGGAGCCTGTGAATCAAAGAGGGAACTGGCTGAGCACCGTGGCTCATGCCTGTGATCCCAGCACTTTGGGAGGCCGAGGCGGACGGATCACCTGAGGTCAGGAGTTCGAGACCAGCCTGGCCAACATAGTAAAAGCCCATCTCTACTAAAAATACAAAAATTAGCTGGGCGTGGTGTCGCACGCCTGTAATCCCAGCACTTTGGGAGGCTGAGGTGGCTGGATCACGGGGTCAGGAGTTCGAGACCAGCCTGACCAACATGGTGAAACCCCGTCTCTACTGAAAATACAAAAATTAGCTGGACATGGTGGCGCATGCCTGTAATCCCAGCTACTCAGGAGGCGGAGGCAGGAGAATCACTTGAACCCAGGAGATGGAGGTTGCAGTGAGCTGAGATCATGCCACTGCACTCCAGCCTGGGTGACACAGTGAGATACTGTCTCAAAAAAAAAAAAAAAAAAGAGGGACCCAGTGGGTGGCTGGATATGGATGAGTAGATGTATGGATGAATTCTTTCTGTCTAAACTGCTCCTATCCCTACATTTTCCACCTGGCCAGCTCTGACTCAACCTTCTAGATCTTAGCCTAACATCACCTCCACAGAGAAGCCCTCCGTCACTGCCCAGATGCCATCTAATGCCCCATTTCATCTTCTCCTTGTACCTTGCCCTTCTGCATAGCGTTTATCACAATTACCATTTTTAAGTGTTATTGAGTAATTAGGTATTTACAACTTCTACACTGAGTTAGATAGTAAGTTCCTTGAGGGTGGAGATGTTGCCATGATCTCTGCTGTGTCCCCAGCGCCTGGCACACAGTAGGTACTCAAGAGCTGTTTTTTGGATGATTCAGGAAGTGGCCACACGAGGGCCTGAGCTGTGGGTGGTGTGAGGAAGCAGCCCCACCCCTCGCTGGGCCCTGGAGGGCCTCCAGGCAGGAGCCAGCGTCTCTGCTCCCCGCAGCAGGAATAGCTTAGCAACTCAGAACCCAGAAAGGCCAAAAAAAAAAAAAAAAAACCTAATTAAGAAGCTTTGTGATTAAATGAAACTGAAAGTGTTTGTCCCCAAAGACAGCAACGGAAATGAGGAATCCCAGCGCGGGTCCTGCCTACGACCCATTTCCTACCACAGCGGGCAGGCCTGGGGAGGCTGCTGGAGGTGTGAACCGGGAGGCAGCTCTGCCCTACTTTCTGCCGCTGCCCGAGCATCCCCAGGTCCCTGCTGAGGGTGGCAGGACCTGCAGGCTCTGCAGCAGCCAAGGTTACCACCTGCTCACATTTCATGAGCACTTGCTATGTGCTAAGCGCGTCACCTCTAGCGTCTCATTTATCCTCACCACAGGGCTCTTCACCCCATTGGATGGAAGGGGAAACTGAGGCACGGAGTTCCATAACTTACCCAAGAGGATCCAGCAAGCATTTTGACCTATGGTCTCACTCTTTACTTGGCTGTCCTGCCTCCCAGATTTTTTTCCCCAGGGATGCTTCTGGGATGACCTTTAAGAGGTAGACAGGACCAGCCCCTGCCATGGAGACTGTTAGGCATAAATGGTGAGGGGGGCCAAACGGTGAGAGGCTGAAGGTGCAACAGCCTGAAGTACACCTGTGATGAGACGTGGCCCTACTTCTTTCAGTCCCTCCCCCAGGGCCTGGGGTACAGAGAGGGACAGCTTGGCATCTGCCAGTGAGGAGATGGATGCTGGTTCATTCAACTTTCAGTCTCACCAGTTTTGGGTCAGGCACTAAGCTGGGTACCAGGAATTCTGAGGGTGACCAGGTGGCTCGGAGGCCTCAGGGACTTCACAGTCCAGGGAAAAAGAGTCAGACACTGAGAGCCATGAGACAAGGTGTGACACTAACCACAGAAGGGTCAGCAAAGGTCCCGGGGGGCACCAATAGGGGCCCACAGTCCTGGCACGAGTGAGGGAAAGCCTTCATTCAGTGACACTTGGGCTGAGTCTTGAAAGATGCTAGGAGTTCACCAGACAAACTTGCAGGTGGGAACACAGTCATTCTAGGCATCAGGAATCGCAAGTGCAAAGGCCCTGGGGCAGGGATGTGTGGGCTGCGTTCAGGAAACAGACAAGGCAAGTGTGGCAGAAGCGGGAGCATCAGGCGAGGAGGTTGGGAGGGAGGCTATGCTAAATGTCATGGGCCTTCCAGCCTTGGGAGTCTGGATTCAATTTAAAGTATGATGGGATGGCTCTGGAATGATGCAGTCTGACTCAGATTCCTTTAACGATCCCTGTAGCTTGCTGTGTAGAGAATGGATTCCAGGGAGACAGAGAGACCCAGGGAGCACCTGTACAGGGCTCCCAGGGGACGCCAAGTGAGAAATGATGGTAGGTAGCTGGGGGAGTTGGCAGCAGAGATGGCAAATGCCAGCAAAGTCTATATATATATATATATATATATATATATATATACACACACACACACACACACATACACACACACACACACACACACACACATATGTATATATATATGTATTTTTTTTTTGAGATGGAGTTTCATACTTGTCACCCAGGCTGGAGTGCAATGGTGCGATCTCAGCTCACCACAACCTCCACCTCCCAGGTTCAAGCGATTCTCCTGCCTCAGCTTCCCAAGTAGCTGCGATTATAGGCATAAGCCACCATGCCCGGCTAATTTTGTATTTTAAGTAGAGACGAGGTTTCTCCATGTTGGTCAGGCTGGTCTCAAACTCCCAACCTCAAGTGATCCGCCCGCCTTGGCCACCCAAAGTGCTGGGATTACAGGCGTGAGCCACTGCGCCCAACCAGCAAAGTCTGTATTTTAAAGCCTGGAGGACCTGGGAAATGTGAAGGGTGACTCCTAAGAGATGGAGGTGCCTTTTCCTGGGGCAGATGCGGGTTTGTGATTTGTAGGTGTGGTGCTTACTGGGGCAAAGGGGTTGGAGTTTAGGGAGGGTAGAGAACAGCAGCCAGGAGAGTGTGCAGAGGAAGAACCAGATGATAGGATCTGGGAGAATGCCAGGGTTTAGGGAGGGGAAGAAAGCAGAGTTGATGAAAATATTAGAGGAGGTGCTGGCAGAGGGGTAGGAGCAGAACCAGGAGCCATATCTATCCCTGACCTCTCAGACAAGGCTGTGATATGCCAGCCATCACCACCAGGGAGGGACAGCTAGGCTGCAGGTGGTGAGATTTATTCCAGCAAGTCCGCAGCCGGCTTACCTAACACGGGAATCCTCCTTGTGTCTGCTGTTAGATTCTTTCCTGAATACTCCAATCTTCCTAGGAAGGGAAGTCAGATACTAAGCCCTGCAGGCCCGTGCGGCCCCCACCTCCACCTCTTCCCCACTCTTTTCCTTCTTCAGAAATGGCTCTCTTACAGCGGATTCTCCATTTGGCCTTTCCCCAGCCCCACTGGAATTTTCCAGCCTGCCTGGAGCCCAGAGCTGACAACTGCGTTGCTAGATGGCTTGTGGAGGCCACTGATGAATGGCGGTGGCCTTGTGCAGACCCAGGCCTGGCTGCTTCCATCAGTTCCAGCGCCCCAGGGGAGGTGGCCTCATTTGGCAGCTACCCCAAAACACACAGGTTCAGGATCCCCCTAGTCCCCCAAGAACTCAAGGAGAAGAGCCGTTCATGAGGCCACCTGTGGTCGATGGACCTTGTAGCCCACATCGATTTTAGGATTTATTTAACAGAAAGTGAAGAGGAAGGACATTCCAGGCAGAAGGAGCAAAGGTTGGAGGATGGGG